>NC_081421.1:22162013-22824503 GCF_949786415.1 Peromyscus eremicus | reverse complement strand
TGTTGATTGGTTTGATCTTGCAGAAGTGTTGTGCAGGCAAGCAGAGTCAATGAGAGTCCTAAGTGCAGCATACTTGTCACGTTCAATTGCTATTTTTTCCAATGGTCTTTTTATTTTGCATCCCATTTTTGGTGCATTTTTATTGTTGAGAGGGCTTCTACTGTGTGGATATAAAACATTTTATGTATCATCTTATCATTTGATGAATATTTGGTTGTTTCTACTTTCTGGGTGATGGAGTAATGTTGCTCTCAAATATTTGCATAGAAGTTTTCCTGTATGTATATGCTTTTATTTCTCTTGGGTATACACCCAGGAATGGAATGATTGGATTGTATAAATTTTATGAACAATTCTCAGATTATTTTGAAAGCAGCTGCCCTGCTTTATATTTCTGCTTGCAGTGTGTGAATTCTAACTTCTTACATTCTTTTTCAAACTTGTTTTCTGCCTCTTTACTATTCTGCCATAGAACGTGTCACATGTTCTTTCCTTTTTGTCTAGAATTGTCTCTCTAAAGACTAACGGCAGCATCTTGCCATGTGCACAGCATCTTGTAAATCTTCTTTAGAAAAATGTCTGTTTAGAGCCTTCATCCATTCTTGAATTGGATCATTTGTCTTTTTAAAATTCAAGTTGTAAGAGTTCTTTATATATTCTCAATGCAAGCCCCACATGGACACATGATTCGACAGCATTTCCTTCAGTTTCACACTTGCCTTTTCATTTTCCTGGTGGTATTCTTTGAAGCAAAATGTGTTCTTGATGAAGTCTAATTTATTCATTGTTTCCTTTTGTTGCTTTTGCTTTTTGCAATAAAGTTGTGCAAGATAGAAACATTGAAAAATAGAACATGCCTTAGTTTATTATTTTATTTTTCTATTAGTTTATAAGTATCACATTTCCTTATGGCATTTTTAATACATACCGTGTTTTGGTAAACCCTAACTGTATCTATCCCCCATATTTTTGCCTTCTATATTCACAAACATCTATATCAAATATCTGGGATTCAAATAGGAAACATGATGTAGAAGTCAACAAATTTATGTTAAATAAAAATGGTTTGAGTTTTGGGGTTGTGATAACAGCTGTGGAAAATAGTTTCTCACGTGCCAATCTAGGGACATGAAGTAAAAGAAATATGCAAGCTTTTCTCCAAATTCTACAGGAAGAATCCCTGATGTAGGGAAGTGTACAGATGAAAGGAAAAACAAGCATGTGTACACATGCACACACACACACACACACACACACACACACACACACACACACACATACACATTACTCATTTAAGTCATGTAGGGGTACACTTGGGAGTTTGGGGAAAGAACAGTAATGTGATCAAAACACATTATACAATATTTTCAAAGAATTATTTAAAACGTGAAAAGAAAAATAGTAAAATTCTACAATGTTGTTCAGGGAATGTATGAATTATTATATATTCTAAAAGCATGTAGTTTCCTTTTATGGTAAATAGTGAGAGACTGTTCTATAAATATTATAGTTGATGTAGCCCCAATTTTTACCTTTAGGTCATAAATTACTGCAAATTATGATATCAATGTAATTTTCAGGCTTTAAAATTGATCTTAACTCTAAAATTAACCCTGTAAAATGATAGTGTCTATTTTATCAACAAGGGAACTAAAGTAAGTGTGTTTGTGAAGTAGCTACTGTCACACTGCTACCAGCATTTGCTTGTTTTCCTAATAAACCTTATCCAGGCACAATTGTAACTGATGACTTTTCAAGGAAGGCATCATAATATCAGATATTATTTGTTATAGGATATGAGAAAATTTAAGTTACTTTATATACTGGAATAATTAGGTGATTGTTATTTTATGGGTGGAAAGATCATACCAAAGTGGAGCTCTGCCCCTTTGTGATCCTCTATTTCCTAACAAACTTAACTTGCTCCAAAGCCTATTAAATGTTGACTATGCATCACATTCTCTGTGGCTTGACTAGGTAAGAGTCTCTGTAAATAGAAGATTCTCTGATGATGGTTGAGGGGGATATTAATGTATGCTTATTACCATAAGTCATTGGGGTCAGTTGAGTCTATGTTCATTTAGCAGAGTAATTGCACAGCCTAGGACCTGTGGCTCATGTTTGCACTGGCCTTTTATCAAATAGCAATGCCAGGTATGGGTTTCAAATTTTGTAGCAATACTTAAATTCAATCAGAAAGTGGAAGGTTACTCCCATAATGTTCATGCCACTATTGAATCAATGGGTATATCTTGCCAGGCCAGTCATTATTGTAGCTCACAGGATTCACAGTGAGCAAAATTGATAATTATTTTTCTCCTCTGGTATTAAGTATATCACCTTAGTAAGCCAGTTGAGATGAAACTTGACAGCTCAAGTTGGCCCTTAGATTCCAGTGAGCCACAGCAAAAAAAAAAAAAAAAAAAAAAAAAAAAAGAGAGAGATGAAACTCCCATGTCCATATCAGTTTGATTTTTCCATATTGTATAACTCAAGTAGCTATAAGGTCTTCTTTATGTTTAAATTGTTTTTCATTTTACGTACCAACTACAGTTCCCCATCTCTCCCCTTCTCCCACTCCTCCCCAACTCTCCCCACCCTACCCCCCATCCACTCCTCAGTTGGGGTAAGGCCTCCCTTGAGGACTCAACACAGGCTGACATACCAAGGTGACGCAGGACCAAATCCCTTCCCCTTGCATCAAGATTGAGCAAGATATCCCATCATAGGGAATGGGTTCCAAAAACCCATTTCCCGCACCCAAGATAAGTCCTAGTCCCACTGCCAGGGGCCCCACAAACAGATTAAGCCACACAACTGTCACCCACATTCAGAGGGCCTAGTTCGCAGCTGTCAGTCCAGAGTCTGTGAGCTACCACTAGCTTAGGTCAATTGTCTCTGTGGTTTTCCCCATCATGATCTGGACCTCCCCCCTCCCCTCACATAATCACTCCTCCATCTCTTCAACTGAACTCCAGGAGCTCGGCCAAGTGCTTGGCTGTGGATCTCTGCATCTGCTTCCATCAGTCACTGGATGTAGGTTTTATGATGAGAGTAATCACCAATCTGATTACAGGAGAGGGCCAGTTTAGGCAACTTCTCCACTGTTAGGAGTCTTAGCTGGGATCATCCTAGTGGGTTTCTGGGAATTTTCCTAGCACCAGGTTTCTCCCTCACCCCATAATGGCTCCCTCTCCACCCCTCCCTCAGCTCAGCCATCTTGAGCCATCATGTTCCCATCCCCTATCCTTTCCACTCTACCATCCTCCCAGTTTACCCAGGAGATCTTAACTATTTCCCCTCACTGGGGAGACCCATGCATGTCTCTCTTAGGGTCCTCCTTTTTACCTAGCTTCTCTGGGGTTGTGGATTGTAGCCTGGTTATCCTTTGCTTTGCATCTAATATCCATTTAAGAGTGAGTACATACTATGTTGGTCTTTCTTGGTCTGGGTTACCTCACTCAGGATGATTTTTTTCTCGTTCCATCCATTTGCCTACAAATTTCATGGTGTCATTGTTTTTTGTTTGTTTGTTTGTTTTTGTTTGTTTGTTTGTTTACCACTCAGTAATACTCCATTGTGTAAATGTACCACATTTTCTTTATCCATTCTTCAGTTGGGGGACATCTAAGTTGTTTCCCGGTTCTGGCTATTATGAATAATGCTGCTATGAATATAGTTGAGCAAGTGTCCTCGTGATATTATTGAGCATCTTTATGCTCAAGAGTGGTATTACTAGGTCTTGAGGCAGGTTGGTTCCCAATTTTATGAGAAACAGCCATACTGATTTCTAGAGTGGCTGTACAAGTTTGCACTCCCACCAGCAGTGGAGGAATGCTCCCCTTACTCCACATCCTCTCCAAGAAGCTGTCATCAGTGTTTTTGATCTTAGCCATCTGACAGGTGTAAGATGGTATCTCAGAGACAGTTTGATTTGCATTTTGCTGATGGCTAAGAAAGTTGAGCAATTCCTTAAATGTCTTTCAGTCATTTGAGATTCTTCTATTGAGAATTCTCTGTTTAAATCTGTACCCCATTTTAAAATTGGATTATTTGGTATTTTGATATCTATTTTCTTGAATTCTTTATATATTTTGGAGGTCAGCCCTTTGTCAGATGTGGGGTTGGTAAAGATCTTTTCCCATTCTGTAGGCTGATGTTTTGTCTTATCAACCATGTCCTTTACCTTTCAGAAGATTCTCAGTTTCTCTCCATATCTATTCAATATAGTTCTTGAAGTTCTAGCTAGAGCAATAAGACAACAAAAGGAGACCAAGGGGATAGAAATTGGAAAGGAAGAAACCAAACTTTTGCTACTTGCAGACAATATGATAGTATACATAAATGACCCCCAAAATTCTACCAGTGAGCTCCTACAGCTGATAAACACATTTTAATTTGGCAGGATATATGATTAACTCAAAAAAAATCAGTAGCGCTCCTATATACAAATGATGAATGGGCTGAGAAAGAAATCAGAGAAACATCATCATTTACTATAGCCACAAATAACATAAAGTATCTTGTGGTAACTCTAACCAAATGAGTGAAAGACCTGTATGACAAGAACTTTAAATCTTTGAAGGAAGAAATTGAAGAAGATATCAGAAAATGGGAAGATCGCCCATGGTCTTGGATGGGTAGGATCAACATAGTAAAAATGGCAATCTTGCCAAAAGCAATATACAGATTCAATGCAATCCCCAGCAAAATCCCAACACAATTCTTCACAGACCTCAGAATAACAATATTCAATTTCATATAGAAAAACAAAAAACCCAGGACAGTTAAAACAATCCTGTATGATAAAGGAACTTGCAGATGCAACACCATCCCTGACTTCAAGCTCTACTATAGAGCTATCATAATAAAAACAGTTTTGTATTGGCATAAAAACAGACACATAGATCAATGAAATTGAATTAAAGACCCTGACATTAATCCAAATACCTATGAACCCCTGATTTTTGACAAAGAAGCCAAAATTGTACAATGGAAAACAGAAAGCATCTTCAACAAATGGTGCTGGTGTAAGTGGATGTCAACATGTAGAAGACTGCAAATAGATCCATATCTGTCACCGTGCACAAAACTTAAGTCCAAGTGGATCAAAGACCTCAATATAAATCCAGTTACTCTTAACCTGATAGGAGAAAAAGCAGGAAGTAGTCTTGAATGAATTGGCACTGGAGATCACTTCCTAAATATAACACCAGCAACACAGACACTGATAGTATCAATTAATAAATGGGACCTTCTGAAACTGAAAAGCTATAAGGTCTTAATGTCAGGTTCTAGAGGATAAACAAGAGCATTGGTAATGGTTGTCTGTACTGTTTGGAGGTCCATGGGACCTCACTGATCAACAACTTCAAAAGAATAACTCATTCCTGGCACTGTTCATTTTATTTGTTATCCTCTGGTATCTTAGAGGGTCCTTGTTATGGCATACAGTGTGACTCTATTTTAACTGGATATATTGGAAGTTTCTACAGAATAAAGTTTCCATTGACTTTTTTAAATATATATTACTTTTAGTTATCCCTTTCTGTACTTCATCCTCTAACCTTTCCATCTCGAACTTCAATTTAACACTCCCTATTCAATTAGTTCCCATTAACCATTTATATTAGTGCATTGTGTCTTCACTCTCTTGAAAGCCCCTAATGATCCCTCAATAATTCCTTGACCTCTATGAGTATTCCAAATAAACATTCATCTCTGAAGATTCAAAGCTAATACTCTCAAATTAGAGAAAATATGTGATGTTTATCTTTCTGGGCCAGAATTACCTCATTTTGTATGATTCTAGATTCAACAATTTCCTTATGATTTTCATAATTAACAGTCTAGTAATATTCAGTTATGTAAATTTACATTTTTATTATCAGTAGATGGGAATATATGATGCTTCTATTTCCTGGATAATATAAATAGAACAACAATGAAAATGGAAAAAAATGTATCTCTACATTAAGATATAGTCATTTCTGTAAAACTAGAAGTAGACCAATCACATTGTCTAGCTATACCACTCTTTAGCATATAACCACTCTGTACTTTACTACAGAGATACCTCTTCACTCATGTTGTGGGGTATTCCAGAAAGAATATAAAATTTAATTATTGCTTATGGAGAGATAACTTTGGAGGTATTGTCTACATTGTTGAATGTTGAGGGCAGTGGTTGATCTTTGAAACTTTTTCTTATTCATTTGACTATTTATTGTGTTTGTTCTTTCACTTGGGACATCAGCCATCAACAATGATATCCACAGTGGGAAGAGCAACCAATTAGCCAGTATATTTTTTGGCTGGAGATACAAGTATAATAATGATTTGCTGCCATCGTGTCTCTTAGCCTAATGAGAAAAGTGCATATACATGTTGTGAGTGTGACTGTAGGGCTGGAAAGACTGAGCCAAAGTCCACACATGTGTCATAAATATAAATATTGATGAAGAGATAGATCCAAGGATTAAACATATAATATAAATTTAAATACAGGGGCTAGAAATTGTTCAACAGTTAAGAATGTTTGCTGCTCTGGCAAAGGACCAGAGTCCAGTTCCAGAACTCACATCAGACAACTCAAAGCAATTTTAATTCCAGTTCCAAGGGAATTCATTGCTTTCTTCTGGCCTGCTCATGCATCTGAACTCACATAGTGCACACACACAAAAGTAGATATACCCACATACACGTAAATAAAAGTAAACAAAATTTTACATACTTTTAATTCTGAAGATTAAATATAAATCAAATTAATGAACTCACATAGTGAATTATACATAAAAAGTATGTTTGTGTTATAAAATACAGCTATATATGAAGTGTATAACTATAAATAATTATGCATTTCTTTAATTTTTAATTTTTTTCATAGACTATATTCTGATATAGTTGGTTTGGGAATTTATAATTTCTATATGTATTAGATAAATCACTTGTTGTAAATGTCACTAGAGTTAAGAGCCTACAAAAGTCTATATCTCAATTTATTAAGGGGTGCAATGGGAATACAGATTCACTAATAAAAGCAAGGTACATGTGCTGCCGGCCACTGCTAATCCAGCTGCTGTTCTCCTCAAAGTCGATCAGCACCAAATATAACCTGCTTTCCACCACATGACCTGGTCTTGACCACTCAAAAGAACAAACAACGACTCTCCCTCAGCTCTTAAGGGGTCACATACATAGACGAAGCCATACCCTAGGCCTTGTACTCTAAAGACATTGGCTGAATGGAACAAATTGCCACACTTCCCCTTTTTTGTCTAAATAAGAAGCTTCTAAACCTAATACAAAACTATATACAGTTAGAACAATTATCAAGTATTGTCCAGAAAAAATAATGGGTAATAACATAAACACAAATGGAAATATAATCAACAAGGACAATATCAAGCAAGAAACACATACTAAATGTTCAGACCAAAGGTAATTGGCAAATTACAGAGATTACTCCAATAGCTATCCTATCATGAAGAGTCTAAATCTTGTACCTGATATGCTCTTAGCTAAAATATGACAGGATTGTAATTGTAACTATTTAGTCTTCAACCCCATCAAAGACCTGAGAAGGCAAATATTACCTGAGTAGGAAGAAAGTGCAAACAAGCAACTTCCCAAGTATGTGAAAAAAATGACTGAAACATCTGGCTGCCTGAGAGTCACCCAAAGTTTCTCTGCAATGTTGGGGCATATACTTTTGGCTACAGGCCTAGAATGTCTGACAGACTATTTTCAGAAGCAGGAAAATTTGAAAGACTGTCCTACCCTGTCTTGATAAGATTCAGCAGTCGCTTTTCCTTGTGTCCTGCTCGTTTGGATTGGACTGCATGCTTACTGTCAGCAGTTGACACAAGGGCAGTTCTTTGCCCAACAAACTCCATATGGAGTGTCTTCAATGCCTATCATTCTCTAGGGTGTAGATCAGTGCTGTCAGGAGCAATCATGTCTCATGTCAACAGAATTCTAAGTTATTGAAACATTTAAATGCCATATTCTCTAGGTCTTTGAAGTGTTTGAAAATTACCTATCCATCTGAAATATATCTTTGTATATCTAGAGAAACCTAACTAACATAACTATAAGTATGACAAACATGGGTGACTATTAATCTGTAATTCTTATCAACTGATACAGTTTAAAGACTAAGGCTTCACATTATAAAAATAAACAATCTTTAATAGACAATGACCTTGAAGTTGTGACAACAGACAAAAATATCTTAATCAGAGGTAGAAATATAGTGCAATATTACAAAAATATGCTTAATTTGCATCATTACACAAAATATCCTAAACAGAATTAGAACATACATACAGTATGACAAAATAAATTTACATTTATACCAACATACAAAAATATTTTAAAAAGAAGTAGGAACATATGTACAATATCAAAAATATAGTTTTGACGTTGTATCAATATACAAATTATCTTAATACTGCTGATCCAGCTGCTGATCCAGCTGCTGTTCTCCTCAAAGCTGATGAGGGCCAACTGCAAGCTGCTCTCCACCACCTGACCCAGTCTCAACCACCCAAGTGAGTGAAAGACGACTCTCCTTCAGCTAGCTTTTAGGGGGTCACATACACAGACAGAGCCATACCCTAGGGCTTGTACCCCAAAGCTATTGGCTGAACAGAACAAATTCCCACAATAAGCATTAATGATGATCACGATGGATTGTATGGCTACCCTCTCTCACTGTTATACTGTCCCTCACACCAGCTCATTCTTGCCCTGTACCATCATTCTGTGAACTCAGAGGTCAAGGTGCCCTGTTCTGGAAGAAATAGTAGTGATCACCTTGTACATTGGTATTCATCTTCTTGTTGCACTGATCCTAACTATTTCTGCTGACATCTTGTATGTCCCTTACCCATCATGGGACATCCCTATAATGATTACTTTAGACACTCATTCTCAACTTCGTACTTGAACAGATCTTCATAACATTTTAAAATAATTTTTTGCAAGCATCTTTTTTCAAGACAGTTTTTGTTCTCATTGAAAAACTCCTTTGAGGGTGAAAACCCTCTACAATGAAAACTTCAAATTTCTGAAGAAATATACTTTAAAAAGTCACTGAAATGGAAAGGCATCCTGTGTTCATGCATCAGAAAATTAATATTATAAAAATGATCATCCTACAAAAAGCAGTTTACAGATTCAATGCAACCCCAGTCAAAATACCCACAACATTCTTCACATAAATAGAAAAAAATCCTAAAATTCACATGTAACCAGAAAAGACCTAGGCTAACCAAAGAAATCTTGAGTTAAAAAAGAATTTTGGAAGTATTGCTATTCCAATTTCAAGATATATTGTACAGCTATAGCTATAGTGTAAAAAATATATGTTGCTGGCCTAAATCAGACACGAAGACCAATGAAATAAAATAGAAGATTCAAATATGAATCCAGCCACCTGGTACTTGACAAAGAGGTAAAAAGCATACACTGGAGAAAAGACAGCATCTTCACAAATGGCTCCTGGAAAACTGGATGTCCACATGGAAAAGTACGTCATTAGACCTATATTTATCAGCTGGCACAAAAATTAGCTCCAAGTTGATCAGAGACTTCAATTTGAAACCTGAAACATTAAACCTGCTAGAGGAAAGCATAGGTAGTACCCTAAAGGTTTTTTGTGTATCTGTAACAAAAGACTTTCTGGACAGGAAAGGCCAAAGAACTAAGGCAAATGATTTGCAAATGGGACCTCATAAAATGAAAATGCTTCTAACAGCTAAGGAAACAACTGAGCAAAAAAGAAACTCACAGAATGGGAGAGAATCTTTGCCAGCTACACATCTGACAGAGGATTAGTATACATAATATACAAAGAAGCCAATAAACAAAGAGTCAGGGAAGCATGACTCAAAAGAATGGGCTACAGATCTAAACAGAAAGCTCTCAAGGGAAAAAATACAAATGGCTAAGAAATACCTCAAAAGGGGTTCATCATATTTAGCAATCATGAAAATGAAAATCTGAGATTTCATCGCATCCAAGTCAAAATGGCCCAAACCAACAACAAATGTTGGTGAGGTTGTGGAAAAAAAGGAACCCTCATTCACTAATGGTGGAAATCCAAATTGTTGCAGCCACTCTGGATATCAGTAATGAGAATCCTCACAAAACAAAAAATAAATCTACCATATGACCCAGCTATATCACTCTTGTGTATATACTGATAGGAATCATCATCTTACCCCATGGATACTTGCTCAGCAATGTTCATAGCTTCCCTGTTCATAGTAGCCAGGAAATGGAAACAACATAAGTGGACTTCAACAGCTGAATGAATAATGAAAATGTGGTATAATACAGTGGAATATTATTTCTATGTAAATAGAAATGAGATTTTTAGGTACATGGATGGACTTAAAAGATTATATTCAGTGAGATAACCCAGATCCAGAAAGACAAATGCCTTGTGTTCTTTCTAGTCTGAGTCTTCTAACTACAAATCTTCAGATGTGAGTATACAAAATGGAGTAACTACAGAACCTAGGAAAACATAAAGAGACCATAGATGGTGATGGGGTTCTGAGGAGTAGGGGATGGAGGGCTTAGCAAAGAACTGCAGGATTCAGGTGATATGAAATGGGAAATGAAATAATGGAGAGGGGACTCCCACTGGAGAGAATGAAAGAAGGTCAATACAGAAGAAGGAGAATGAGCTAAAAGTAACACCAAGGTTGTTTGACAAAGCCTTAAGAAAACATATTATTTTATAATTACCTAAAATTATACACAATACATGTAAGTGCATTACTACCATTTTGATAGACTAGAATAAATTTTTATTACTTTCTAAATCTTATCCTCATCTAAGAAGCTTCTCTTTGCAGCAAACAGTGACCATCACAGAAAGCCACAACTGGACACAATGCAGAGATAGCAGGTCATTAGGAACACAACCTCAACAGAAGCATCTGGATAACGAGACCAGGAGCTATGGCTTGTGGAAGATTGTGGTAGAGCATAGTAGGACACTGTAAGAGCCAGCACACCAGGACGTCGGTAGTGGCACAGTCTCTTCTAGAACTGTCTTGATGAGCAGGACCAGAACAATGGTCGTCTTAACAGGGAAAGGGAAAAGTTTTGCTGTATTCCACCACAGACAAAGAACTTCAGACAATGATTGACTGCTGGGAGAAGGAGTGTACGCTTCTCTAGGGAAAGCCCCCTATTTGTTGTCCTATGTGAGTAGTCAGACCTGAGACTAGGTACACAAACAACGGGCTCGGCAAGTTTGCAGGCTCTTTCTCTCTCTCTCTCTCTCTCTCTCTCTCTCTCTCTCTCTCTCTCTATATATATATATATATATATATATATATATATATATATATATATATGTGTGTGTGTGTGTGTGTGTGTGTGTGTGTATATGTGTGTGTGTGTGTGTGTGTATGTGTGTGTGTGTGTATGTGTGTGTGTGTGTGTATGTGTGTGTGTGTGTGTGTGTATTATACACACACATGTATGCATAGTGTGTATGCATGTAATAAATATAATCAAAGAAAAGAGACCATTGGAAGAATTTGAGGGATAATGATTGGAGGGATGGAGGGGAAAAGGGCTATGTGATATAATTCTATTTCAATTTAAAATATTTTAAAAAATAGAAAATTTCTTTGCTCTGTCCACTTCTAAAGTTCTGTTTAGTCCTCATGGTTTCACTTTCAGTTACGGCCTAGGATTTAATGTGTAGAGAGTAGAGCTTGTATGCCTGTGCATATGACATTCACATACTCATACCTAAACCCACATACTAACTATTATTTTACACTGCTGGGAATTGAACCCAAGACTTTTGGCATGGTAGCCAAGAATTCTTTTACTTAGGTAAACTCCTTGGCCTGGAATAAAATTTTCTTATGCTAATTCCTCTACATTTTTTGTTTGAATTTTAATAGCTATAATATTACATGTAGTATTGCTAAATATTAAGGGGCTGTGGTGACTGGGAAACATTTGTGAAATATTTTCTCTGTCTTAAGGGTTAAGTGATTGAAACTGATACAACAAAGTCTCATTGTGTCTCAATAGCTATAATCGTTTACTGTATTTGAGTGCATTTGTATGAGCTGGAAAAGATATCTTAGAAAGATTGATTTCCTGGCCTAAAGTCACAGTCAGTGAGTGGCAGTCTGGCAATTCACATTCTTTTCTAAAGTCAAGTGCACAACAGGTACTCTGTTAAGATGAAAAATATTATTTTTTCTACCAATAATGATACTTTTAATTCATGTGTTATGGTGACTTTAAAATGGTCTCATGGTTTTTACTACAATAAGACACAGATATTAGAAAATAAGTTCCGTATCCACGGTTCTTTGTTTCTATTCTGTTGTCTCTAGGAATTGCACTGTAACCCTAACTTGTCTTTCATAAAATTAATTGTTTCCTGAGCATGTTTGAATTCAACTTTACCTGTTTCCTCATTTGAAATTACATACTATAGGTGGCAAACAATACTTGACCAATACAACAATACCTACAACAATTTTGTCTCCAGTCTGGGAAAGATAGGCAGCGACAATTTTGCCAAGAACAGGACATTACTAAACCCTATTTTTTCTGCCTTAACAAAAGCCAAACTTGATTTATTTTTTTCCTCGCTGTTTAAAAAAAACTAAAAATATTTTCTTTTCTTTGGAGCAATTTGTTCAATCTTTAGGAGCCACTTAATTAAATTATTACCTGCTGGAGCACCATCTGTTTTTGTCCTAGAAATAAGAAGCATGGCTTTCTTTTACATAGCCTTGCTAAATATGTAGAAAGTACCAAAAAGCAATAAATATCATCAGCAGATGGACTGAGGCACTTCAGTCTCTACACAGTAAGTCTCGATTGTTCTGTGGATTGCTAAATGAATTGTTTTCTGGATATATTCCTTTTAAAGTGTATTATGTGCAGGAGAGGAGTTGAATTAATCTTATTTTATAGGTCCCTTTACATTTCCCTGTAAGACACATGCCCTGATTTTATTTTTGAGCTGGAAATCACTCCCATCACAAATACTAGGTCTGAAATGCACATGCATTTGGCAACATCACCATGTTTCAAATGGCCTTGAAGGTCCTTAGTCCGGTGGTAGTTTTTCTAAAACTCTCTCTGGAGACCGCTTCCCTTTTTCTTCTGCTCTTGTGTCCCTTCGCTCCTGCCAACAGTCTGTACAGTAATCATGTTGCCAGACAATCTAGTTTTTCTCTTTAATGTAGACTTGGTGTCTTTTAAAAAAATGGAGAATGTTTGGTTGAGACAAATTGCCATGTGGCCTTCCTTCCCTGTGAGGCTCAGGAACCTGGAGGACTGGGTGTGTATACATATGAGTGATTAATTTGTTTAATTTGATGAAGAGTTGTTATCTATCATTGTAATCTATCATTAACAATATAATTCTGGTGAGCAGTATCTACAGCACAGATTCATGAAATTGTCCCATTTGAGTTTCTCCTTACAAACACAAAAATACTTTGCCCATGAAAAACAAAAATTTCTCTGCAGTTCAAGCTAGTAAGTATGGGACAATAATTTCAATGAAGCCCTTCTGATTTTGAATAGTTTGTGATTGAAAATGATAGCAGTTACACAGGGATGTATACTTTAACAAATGTTATTAACTTTATCCATAAATTAACTCTTAAAAGTACGTAGATTGGATATTACTACCCTCTGTTGGAGTCTGAACTGGATTAAATAATTGTTATAGGACATAATGCTGGCAAAAGTATTATGTGACCCTAAGTTTGTATGATCTTGTTAAGATGCTGTGATTATTTGCAGTTTAATATCTGTTACACAACTTTTAGGTACTGGATACTCTTCTAAACTGCAAATATGAAAGGACTAAATGGATTCACTACATTCCAGACAGGATATGAGGACAGATAAGGCTGAAGAAAAGCAGGCATAACATAACATAAAAAGTTTAAAGTAGAGAGAAAGAGGAGACACCTGTCACTAAGATCTCACAAAAGAAGAATCTGCAGCACAGGTATGGGTGAGCCAGCCCAGAAATTGTGAGCATCGGAGAGATGTCCTCATTATCCATCTGTCTGGTGGTGGTATGAGTGGGAGAGTATTGCCCCCTTGAGCCCCCGCCCCCCATCAACATCTGGAGCAGGTTGGAAAGCTGGCCCTGCCGTCATAAGAGTGGGAAAGCTGACTCTGTTAGTGCAGGTATGGGTGAACCACCCGTGAAGTTCTAAGCATGAGACAGCTGTCCTCATTTCACATCTGGAAGACCAACCCTACAGCTGCCCAGGCCCAGACCTAAGGTTATCACTTGATCCACCCCAATCATCCACTCCATCTCTGATCTGCTGGAGCACGTGAAGTGACATGACCTGCAGACCCAAAGCTGCAAGATCTCCACAACACAGGGCAACAACACGATATCCAGAAGGAGCCCTAGTGAGAGTCCAGCATCAATAGGGTAGTAGAAACCAGAGGCCTCGAACCAGACCAATGACTCTTTGCAATGAACACTTGCAAGTAAAGATATATGGACAAAGTGATTCACTGTGTCACACTACAGCTTCCATGATGAGGTTTTTAAGATTTTTCCTCTTTTATTTTATTTTTTTCTCTTAAATTTTGTTTTATTTGGGGTCTGCACAAGGACAGAGAGCAGACACGAAAGGACTGGCAAATGAATGGGATCAAGATACACGATGTAAAAGACACATAGAATAAATTAATTAATTAAAAAAAGATGCTGCAGAATTTCTTGCTTTTGCAGAATGAAACAGCTCATAGAATGTGTGTGTGTGTGTGTGTGTGTGTGTGTGTGTGTGTGTGTGTGTGTGTGATGTATTCTGGGGTTTGAACCATGAGCTATGTACAAGCTAGACAAGTGTTCATCAGTGGAATTGCATAGCCAGCTCCTATGTTGTAGGATATTAAACCAAATAGTATAGTCAGATTTGTTTTGGCCAAATAGGATATGTGGTATTTATTTGAGAAAAAATATACCCACAAAATGCATAGCTTTGACCACTAGCCATCTTGTTATATCTCATTCTTTACAGAGGAACTTCAGCAAAACTTGGAAGGCTTCCGTCTTCCTATACCACATGGTGTGAACTGTGTGTCACTCTGTGATTCAGAAGGCCTGTCCTCCTGTACCATATGGTGTGAACTGTGTGTCACTCTGTGGTTCAGAAGGCCCATCCTCCTGTACCACATGGTGTGAACTGTGTGTCACTCTGTGATTCAGAAGGCCTGTCCTCCTGTACCACATGATATGAGCGGTGTGTCACTCCATGATAAGCAGTTGGTGGCTGGTCTAGTCTGGATGGCTAGTGTTTCTTACATGTATAACATTTAGTTCTGAATACTGGGCCTACCATCCTCCTTTTATGGTCTTTTCTACCTCAACAAGGTACTTTGAACTCTTGGTGCCTCGGATAGTTTGATCTTTACAGAGAAGGAAGTTTTGAACATATGTTACAGAAATGTATTTTGAAGACGTAGTTCAGATGTAATTATTTTGCTTAATAGTATTATAGAGGTCACATCTGTGAGGGGAGTGGTGGGAATGAGAATCCTAAAGCATTTCCACTCCTGAAGGGAGTGGGAATAGAAACACTTGAAGAAGAAACTTTAGTTTTCACACAGGGTCAGAAACTACAGCTCCACCAGTTAATAAAAAAACCAAGTTTAACTATTACTTTGAAGACTTGAGATTTGATATGTGTGAAATATCAGAGAAATTGTCATCTTTGGTTCAGTCATAACTTAAAACTGGTTCTTCATTGTTTGAATTGCATAAAGTGTATTATCTTTGAAAAAAATGAAATGAGTTTTATTTAGTCAGGTGTATTATTTCCCAGTGGGTCCCTGAGATAGCAGTAGTAAAATCAGGAAGAATGGAAAGGCTGATGGAATGCAAAAAGTTTCCATCAAAAGAAGATTGTGGGAACAAAGAAATGGAAAAGATGCTAAAACTCTTGTTACTTAAGTAGTAATACTGGCATTTTAAAACTGAGGTGCTAGGTGAATTTTGTAGGATTTTCATGCTGTAATATAATAATGTACCTTTCAATAGTGACAATTATATAGAAATTCTGTTAAGTGTTTTATGTTCAATGTCCTTGCAACTTTTGTATTTTCTCTTTTTATTTTTGAAGTGTCTTTTTTAATTGAAAAGCTAACAAATTATATAGTTATAACCTCCCTCCCAAACCAAACTGGGTAGTAAACTGAACATATTCAAAGGTGAGAAGATTAAAAATTAAAGGGGGAAAAAAAAAGACAAAACAAGTCCTCAGATCCAATTGAGAGAGCCCGCTGCATACAAGCTTACCAGCAGCAGAGAGGCTGGAACCTAACCTAACCTAACCAGCCGACTCATTAACTTCAAGTTGCCTTGTTCCAGTTTCCGACTCATGAACAAAGGTCATGTTTTGTTAATTCTAGTTCAGAATACTTCCCATAAGTTGTTTTATTTACAATGCCAACTTTGAAAGGCTCACTGAAGTTAACTGGACAATGGATTAGGCAGAAATCATTTTACAGAAAGAGAGAAAGCCCAAAATGCCACTTTCCACAGAGAACCCAAAGTTCAGTTTTATTCAGAGTAATGAAAAAAAGAAAGAAACTTCTGCTCATAGAAGAAACTCAGCCATAGGTCAGATCTGTACTGGAACTAAACATGCAGTGAGGACAGGGCTGCGTTTGTCTACTGTTCTCCAATATTAACAATTATAAACAGAGCAGTGCAACTAGCATTTGGAAGAACCCTTCTAGTGTTACAGTGTCAGGCACAGTACTTCACTTCTCTTCACACCACTGGTTCTCTTTGCGTACCTGGGCCGCTTCCTCTTCAGTAAAGTCGTTTTTGATATTGAAGGTTTTACGAATCTCCTCAGGAGTTTTCCCTTTAATCATATTGGCCACAGTCTTGCATGTGACATCAAGCAAACGTTTAATGTCTAAGTAGTTTGCAGCCAGAATAAGTTCAAAAAGTGTTCCTTGGTCAGCTTTCAAGAATTCTTGGTCCCAAACAGGAATATCATCTGTCTGCTTTTCTTTGTTCTCATCATCTTCAGGAGGAGGGGGTCATCCTTGTGATGGGTGCACCACTGAACGACCTTTTTTAGAATTGCTGCATTAACATTTGGTAAAGGAACAGGATCTTCATCTCCCTCATCATCCATTCCTAAATCTTCCAGCATGGTCTCGATGGTCACAGATTGTTTGGCAATTTCTACATCAACTTCAAATATCTCTCCATCAGAACTCTGCAGCTTTATCGAAGGCATGGTGCTCGGTCTCAAGACCGCGGGCCCGAGGCAGACAGGCGGCGTTCAGAGAAGAAGAGAAACACCACGGACAAGGCCGCTCGCGACTATTGTATTTTCATGCCTTTTTTTCTGACATTTAATTTCATCTCACCATAACTAAATGTTCTATTCAAGGCCTTTAATTCTCCCCCTATAAATAACATGTAAGCAACACATGGTTGATACATATTTGGATAAGTCTCAACTCATAGTTTTCAGGTATATAAAATGATAATGAAAATTAATTTTTCATATAAACTGTCAAGCAGATGTGATAATATATGGTTGTAGTATTTCTCTTTTTTAAGTTAAAACACACATTTTATTGTAAAGGTTAACAGATGCTACTTTACCATACTCGAAGAAAGGTCAGTTACAGGAAGAATACTATCTAAAATGATAATTTTCTCATGAGATGTAGAAGAAAATATTGAAAAGAATTCTTTGCTTGACTTCAATATTTGCATGTTTCTATACATGACAGGATAGGAAGACATAATTAACAGAACTCGGGGTGGTTTGTTTTCTCTTTTATTACTTCTTTTTTTTTTTATTGTTTAATTGTGTGTATGTCACATTGTCCCCATGATGGTCAGACGGCAATTTTGTGGAGTTGATTCTCTCTTTCTGAAATCTAGGACCTGAAGATCAGTTCATCAGGTTTAGCAACAAATACCTTTATCCACTGAGCCATCTCTCTATCCCTGTTTAGACAATTCTTAAAAAGCAGTTCAACCTGGATCCTGTCATCAGTTGTCAAGTGAAAACTTTTATATTTCACCAAAGTGGCTGAGGGTCACAAGTCTTGCCTCCCTTCCCATGGATGTGCTTCTGGTATCCAGGGAAACATGATAAGCTACTCAGTGAGGCCCAGCTTCTCAGTATATATTTATCAAGTAAGACACATGGCATGCAGTTAATCTACAACCAATATCTTCCTTCACTGTCACACTTTGGGTTAAATCACCAATTTCAATTTCCTTTCCCTTGTGGTCCCAGAACTTGAAAGCTCAACAATAACCTTTGTATTTGGACTTTCTTCTTCAGAATATTCCCAATTTAGATTTGAGATGGTTTGTATGATATGTTTTGCTATGTGACATAGTTTTATAAGAAATACATACATTGTATAAATGTTTCCCTCTGAAATGGCTTTTCCCAGCAGTTAGCCATAGTAAAATCACAGTAAAAACTTTTTCTTAATAAAATTCCAGAGTATATATGACAAAGCCATTTTAGTAAGTAAAGCATATAGACTCTGAGAGCCAGAGTTGCTAATCTGGGCTTAGAATTGTCCTTCTATATTACAATTTTGGAAAACCCTACAATATAAACTTCAATAATACATTTCTAGTTTGCATAAATATATTAATACTTTTTTGAAAAATAAAGATATTTATAAAGTAAGCCAATACATATTTTTGTAAATGTAAAAGACTGTTTTTGGTGGCCTTCTGAAGATAAAATTTTTGCCTGTCCCTGGAAATCCAAAGCCTCCACCAAAAAGCAACAATTTAAGATCATTCATTTTAGCTAAAAGGATAAAAGATTGCAATGTGTCTCTCAAACCTAGAGACTCCATCTGAGAGCTCTCAAGGAGCTAAGTGATGATTGTGTGGATGCACTAACTCTTGACACTCTAAACCCTCACAAGCCTGTGCAAATCACACGTCATAGGGAGAGGACAAAATGAAGGGGTTCAATGACTGAAAACAGGTCAATAACAGGCCAAATGGGAGCTGTGACTGCCAAGTTCCAGGCAGCATTGCTTTGCTTTGTCCTGGGCAGCAGAAGGAAAGAGAAATTTGAAAACGTTGGTAAGAAGAGAGCATAAGGTAGTGGTTATGATCTGTTTCTATCGCTCTCTCATGTTCCTACTCCCAGATGGTCTTTATTCAATAAGCCTCTTGCCTTAGAGCTGTTGCTCACTGTGATCTCTTAGTGGCTCACCTAGGAAGGGTCCACCAAATGTACCTTTTCTGCCTCTTTATCATTACAGTGAGAGGCCCATATGTGTACAGGTGTGAAGCCATCCACTAGAGAATGAAACATCTACCAACGGCCACACATTCAAAAAGAGAGTGAATCTTTTTCCCTAGAAGCTACTAGCTGCCAGTATTCCTCAGATCTTAAGCTGAGACTCTGAAATTCCTGAGTGCTAATATGATTCACTGTCATAGCACCTGAAGTCACAGTGCAGGAAGAAGCATGACATGCTTTTCCCCCAAATCAGTCCTCTCAAACCAACGAATTAATTGGCATTCAAAGGTCTAGGAAACACTCATTGTACTTACAGATTCTATTACAGAACTGCCACAGGAAATTGAGAGTCTACCTCATGTTTTAAAATTAATCTACTAGAGTCATTTATTTATTCTACTTGTAAAATAACTTTTACAACAAAGAAAGCTTTGGAATGTCTTTCTAATTCCAATAAGACTTACAGCATCTTTTATATTGAGTTAAAATACTGTTAGGAACATCTAAGTCAGTGAATCAAGTCAGTCATTGTTAACAAACTAATGTAAATATACTCACATACAAATAATCATAAATATGTAATAATGAGCACACTGCATATATAGATAAATGTGTAATGTGTTTATGATTATATATTGTTAACTCCTGGGCATATTAAAGGGAACTGCTAATCATAATAGGAAATCCTTTTCTTTTTGTCATTATTCTTCCCAGAAACAGACTAAAGATAAACTCATCTATATAATACTAAAATTTAAAATTGATTGTTATAAGTCAGACATAGCAATTTTTATAACAAATTAGCCAAAAATCTCTCTTACTTATCTGGACCATACTATTGATTAACAAGGCATTTCCCACTCTGGTAGTACTTGAGAACAGAGCTCCATTCTTCATTATATATAGGTTCTTGTTAATAAGACTTGAGGTATCTCTTCATGTTTCATTTTTATTAGGGCTGAATTTTAATGTTACGTGTAAATGGATTTTTCTTTGGGCTGCCAGCTCACAAAAAAAAGACACTGAAGACATTATTAATTATGAAAGGTTGGCCATAACTTAGGCTTGTTCCTAACTAGTTCTTATAACAAAACAACCTGTATCTATTAATCTACTTACTTTTATGCGGCTCTATCTCCTTTACTGTGTGCTCCCCATCCTGCTGCTTCTCCATCCGGCTGGTGACTCCACCTCTCTCCTTTCCAGAGCCCTCTGTCCCCAGGAGTCCCTGCTGTACCTCCTGCCTAACTATTGACCATTTAGCTTTTTATTAAACCAATCACAGTGACACATCTTCACACAGTGTGAGGTCGATCTCTCTCTTTTTTTTGACTTTATGAAATTTTTATAATGACTTCAGTTAGTAAATAAATTGCAGAAATTTATACTGTTTTCAGTATTGTAAACACATATGTCTCATTTACTTTTTAACTGCAAATCTAATGCATAACGACTTAGGTTTTAAATATATGCAGTTTAGACATAGATATTAAAGAGTTATCCTAAATTACACAGTGCACCTAAGATTTGATTGAAATAGTCTTAGTATATAAACTGTTAGCTTGAAAATGTATAAAGGTGGAACACCAACATAGTAAATTCTCTCCTTGTAGGGATGGAGGAGTAGGTCAGTAATTAAGACAACTTACTTCAGAAAATGTGAGTCCTGACTTCAGTTCCTAGCACAGCTACCTGTAAGCCCAGCTCCAGGCATCCAATCATTCTTCTCTTCTCTTCTGCATTCCTCCCCTTTCTTCAATGTTTACATGCACATACCACCACAGAGGCATGCAGAGCACAGTCAAAAATAAATCTTTAAAATATTATTTTTTTCCTTGTGATTATTAAATGAGAGTGAATGTTCTGATCATATCCCTAAGTAGAATACATAATGTATGACTTATTGTCTAAAAATTTTAAAACATTTATTCTCTTCTTCAGTGTTTTGATAGCCACTATATTAGGATAGACCTGGAGCTTCCACAGATTATATTCTACACTTGAAAAATTCCAACTTATTCCTGTATTTCCTTTTATATCTATGTAATTTACCTTGTTTCAGTCAGTAAGAATATGAGAATTAACATTTAGAAAATTGGACTTAGTTTTAGACGTATTATGTTCTGTATATGAAACTTTATTATGCTTATATGTTTGAGTATGTATGTATGCAATATATGGTTATGTTCTTTTAGTTATGTGCACATGTATGTGCACATGCACATGTGTACAATTGAGGAAGCCAGAAGTAGATGCCAGATGTCCCCTACAGTGTCCTCCCCATTAGTTTGCTATGTTCTGTTTGTTAAAGAATCTGGAGTTCATTGAGAGGCTAAGGCTGACTCTTTACTGAGCTCCAGAAATTCTGTGTCTCAGCATCTCCGGGCCTGGGATTGCAGGGACCCCTGCCACGTCTGGCTCTGATATCTAAACCCAGATTCTCATACTTCATACTTACATGGAAAGCATTTTACCTACTAAGTCATCTCACCATCTCTGTAAATTTATTTTATTGACCTAAGCTTATATTGGCCCAAAAAATATGTTTTAATTCAACTCATATCTTCTTTATTTTTCTGTATAGAAGTGTAAGTGTATATGAATGAAAAGTTTTCCAGCATCTGAAATTTAAAATGTTAATATGGAAAGGTCTTTTCTCAGTAAAGAAGATTTGTTGAAATCAAAAGAGTATATTATGCTTTTCATAAAACAGATTTTTTAAAATGGATCAAATGCTATACTATAGAGAGTATGCATATTGTTGAAATTTCTACTAGAAGAAATGTGATAAATACTATGGCTTTATCTGTACTATGCTGGATTTTTTTTCCAGGGAGATTTATGGTATGTTCTGGCTATTTACTTTCTTTTTCTTTTTTCTTTAACTTGATACAAGCCTGAAATATCTGGGGAAATGGAAACTCAATTGAGAAAATATCTACATAATATTGGCCTGTAGAAGTATATGGGTGCTTTCCTCATTAATGATTGATGGGAGCCCCTCCCAGCCCACTATCTGTCAGCTCCCACCACTGAGCTGGTGGTTCTGGGTTCTGTAAGAAAGCAGGTCAAGCAAGAAGCCAGAGAAAGCAAGCCAGTAAGCAGCACTCCTCTGCATCAGCTCCTGCTTCCAGGTTCCTGCCCTATCTGATCTGCTTCAGCTTTCCACAATGAGAGAGTGTGAGCACTAAGTATATATAAGCAAAATAAGCCTTTTCTTTCCAAGTTGCTATTGGTCATAGCCTTTAGCACAGCAATAAAATCAAGCTAGGACATGTGGTTAACATCGATTAAAGTCTATGTGTTTGTACTATTTTTAAGCCATTGAAGTGATATGACATTTAAGTTAAGTGGATCGCATGCCTCAGTAATATAAACATAAGAAGTTTAAGTAGCAATTATATGATCATAATGCATATCTA
The DNA here is from genome assembly GCF_949786415.1 of Peromyscus eremicus. Classification (NCBI taxonomy): domain Eukaryota; kingdom Metazoa; phylum Chordata; class Mammalia; order Rodentia; family Cricetidae; genus Peromyscus; species Peromyscus eremicus. The sequence continues at coordinate 22,801,789 of NC_081421.1, read as the reverse complement.
CAGTTTGTCTTTGTAATACAAAATTTCCATTTCACTCTGGAATTTAAAAGTATTAGTTAAAGGAAACATGCTATGTCATTTAATTGCTTGTTAGAGCACAGCTGTTTTATCTTATAGAGAAATGCATTCTATGAGGGAAAGGAATCACATTTTCTCAAAACAGCACATATTTTAAAAATTTTAGTTATTTGGAGTTTACTTTTCAATTTTGTTTTTATTTGGTTCATTGAAGTGAAAATAAACTGCTAGAGAAAATACATAAATGTTATATTTTGTAATAAGTCCATAAACTTTTCTATAAAGAAGAAAAATTTTAAAATGAACTAGCAAATTTAATATATGTATTCATATTTGATGTTATATTATAGATGCATATATAAAATAGATTTCATATATACCTATATATAATATAGGTAAATATAATTGTTTTCCAGGTAATGGATTAAAATATTCCATTATAAATGCTATTATGTACTCATTTTCTTGACAATTTTCCATCAGAAATGCTTCTGAAGTTTATTATATCAAGTGACTTCACCATCCTTTGACCCAGGTAGGGTTCCACCACAAGAAAGAGTTTGTTGAAAATTATTAGTGTGTAATGAGTCTAAAAGTGGTAGTGAGGATGTCAGGCAGACATCCATCATGGTGAGGACTTAATATCTGTATCTGCATTAACACCCTAATTGATGGCTCTGCCTGATGTTTGAAAAGCGTTAAATTATGATGCACATGTGATGGAATGCCTATTGTCAGGCTAGAGATGAAAACTCATTCTCACCCTTGTAGTTCATTTTTAAATGATTTGTAGAGAGATGACTTTGAATGTTTATATTAGAGGTCAGAATTATAATTATCACAATTCTTTCATAGCTTTCGTATGCCAAGTCTTCTTTGAGACAAACCATACTAAATACTCAATACTAAAAAATGAGAGAGAGGTGGAGGGAGAGGATAGAAAGAGATTCTTATTCAGTGATATGTGAGAAAAGTCTAGATAATTTCATTAAGACAACGGCTGAGCAAACTCATCTATGGTATATAATGGAAAATGTAAAGACAATGTGGGAGGGTAGAGGGAGAGTGTTGAGAAAGGGAAGAATATGGGGTATAAACTGTTGTAGAATATTATTTTAAGGTATGTTACTATTGTTTATGCTCTAGAACATTTGTTTAATGATGCAAAGATGTGTTTCATTAAATAAAATTCACCTGTAGTCAGGGGGATGAGTCAGCAACTAGTTGACAGGAAATGGTAGGGAGGAGCCAGGTGGAGAGAGGTTTTTAAGTAGGGTCCAGGAGTGTATTTTGCAGGACAGGAGCAAACAGAGGACATGAGCTACTTGGTATTCAGCCTCTCTGAGGAGCAGAATTCTACCTTTGAGTTCTTTAGAGGACAGAGATTTAGACAAGTTCTCTTTGCAGCTTTGAAAGAGTCAGGGCCTGAGGGAACAGAATCCCCTCAGGCCCTGGCTCTTGCTGCCAAACCACTGCTGGTAACAGAGGAGTTGCAGTTGCTGATTCAGACAACCTTGGCTTAAAAGGCAGCGACAATTTTAAAAAGGAACAATAAACAGATCAAAGTACATGATATACTTCAAAGAAATTGTCCGTATGTATGAAAGATATATTTACATAGAAAATACACAAATGGGCTTCCAGGGAGGGCAGGGAGGGATGTGACACATATGAGAGGAAACTGGAAAGGGAAACTTGGGGCTGGAAGGGAGAAAGTGAGAATGGGAGGTGGAAGTTGGAGGAAAGAAGAAAGGAGTGTCAATAAGACTGAGTGTGAAGATTCCGTAAGTAGATGAGTGGCGAATCTGTGTCATGCCAGAATGGTAAAAATTTATTGATGTTTTAACTAAAGAAAGAATTACTTCCTTTGTGATAACAAGTTGCACTTTATAAAGTACATTAAAGTAAATTGGCTCCTGAAGTATGAATCTTTGGTTTATCATCTAATTTGTAGCCATAATTTTATAAAAACTCAGGTCACTTTAGAGCATTTGTTCCCCAAAGCCACCTTACACTGTCTGAATGAGGAATTCAGTTCTGGAGTCTGGTTTGCTCTGTGTACTATGGCAGAGTAAGTCTTTCATTCATTCAGCTATCTTTGGAATTTCTGACTACCTAGTATATTTATTAAATGTATCATTTACACAAAGTATTATTTTGAGTCCTCCTCTGTTTCTTAACCAAACCTCATTTAAACTGTCTGAAAAATTGTTACTAACCTAATGTCATTTATTTTATCTGCATATTTTAATGTAATAAAAACAGGAAGTAAGCACAGAGCTACAAAAGAAAAAAACAAAACCAACAACTTTATACAAATGCTGGGCTTTTTTAAATTGCTTGGGAAAAATTATTTTAGAAAAGAGTCAAGAGTGAAGGAGTGAGAGGAAAAAAAAGAATACAAGAAACCATTCCTGATGTTCTAATGCCTAGAAATAGCAATTGCATGATTATGGTTAATATATCATGTTTTTGTTCTGATATACAGACTTTATTAGTCTCTTATGTCATTACTATGATCAAATACCTGACAAGAAACAACTTAAAGGGGGAATGATTTATTTTAGTTCATTGTTCAAGAACATATAATCCATCAAAATGGGAGAGACCGTGCAGCTGGGGTCTCTATGGCAGCAGGAGCCTGCCGCGTGGCTCTTTGCATCATTGTGGATCAGGAGGAAAAAGTGAGAGCAGACGTGAGACAGGCTATAAATTTCAAATACATGTCCACATCCATGACTGCTGTCGTGACCACCTATCTAGAAGGTTCCACAACATCGCAACCTCCAGCTGTCTATGAGGGATGTTTCCCATTCAGACCAAGGTGTGGACTAGATTTAAATAAAAAACAAAACAAAAGTATAATATGTGTGTGGCTGTTTTGGTCTTCTCCCACTATTCATAATGTCTGACAGAATTATATATAATTATATAATTAAATATATATATTTAAGATTTATTTATTTTTATTTTATGTGCATTGGTATGTCTGTGAACATGCCAGATTCCCTGGAACTGGAGCTATAGACAATTGTGAATTGCTATTTGAGTGGTGGGAATTGAACCCAGGTTCTCCGGAAGAGCAGCCAGTGCTCTTAACAACCCCCCTCCCCGAGCCATCTCTCCAGGCCCAGAATTATATATTTATGGTACATTATATAATTCATTTTATTTCTTCAATCTTTTACATTTGTTATTTTGCCTCTAAATCTAGAACTATTGCTTCCAATTCTTTTAATCAAAACTACAAGCAGTAGATAAGCTATACTGCTGCCATGTTTACTCCATGGTGTGAGCCCCAGGTGGCAGAGAATCCCTTCCCTTCCCTTCTCACTTCTCTCTTTGCTAGCCTTGCCTCAGCATCTGTGGCATGGGATGCACTCCTGGCCAACACAGCATTCCAAGGTCTGCAAATGAACTGAGCTTGTGCTTTCTGAGCCTTTGCAATGCTTTCCCTGCCTAGGTTCCTGGTTCACATTCCTCCCTTTGGGTAAAACTACCAAAAGCAACTGAGAGTTTACTGTGTTTTTAAAATTTATTTATTTGTGTGTGTGTGTGTGTGTGTGTGTGTGTGTGTGTGTGTGTGTGTGTGTTTGCATGAATATTTGTCTGTGCTTCATGTCTCTCTAGTGCCTGTGGATGCCAGAAGAGGGTATCAGGTCCACCAAAACAGGAGTTATACACATTTGTGGGTTCTAGGAACTGAATTTGGATTTCTTGAGCAGCAAATACTCAAATTCTGAGCCATCTTTCCCACCCTAAGAATATACATTCTTAAATAATTATTTCTGTTGTTCTGTGACCCACATATGTGGTATCTTTGTCAGTTTGGGGTGACTGTCCAGTTCTAGAGGTTAACCAGGAGTAATGTCAATAAACTGTAATATATAGGGTTTTGTGGGACCTCACTGGCTAACAACTTAAAGAGAAATAATTCTGACACTGGGTTTTGTATTTGCTACACTGTGATGCCTACTAGGGGTGTTGTTCCTTTATTATAGGGTAACGGTATAAATTCTGTGTGTGTGTGTGCGTGTAAGCAAGCTTGTACAGTAGTAAATTTCCATATGACATTTTCAAAAGGTCTGTAATGCTCATTACCATATCCTAAACATTCCCTTCACCCTTTCCTCCCACCCCCACCCCATATGACCCTTCCACTTCCATTACTTTCCCTTTTCCCCTTTATATCATCACATTGTATCTACCCTCCCCTGAAAATCCTTCCCTTATGATTTCTCACAAGTTTCCTGACCTCTATGGGTATTCCAAAAAAAACATACATATCTAAATATTCAACATGAACATTCACATATGAGTGAATGTTTGTCTTTTTGTGCCTGAGTTACCTCAATGGAACCTAGAACGGGCAACATAGCCTGTGACTAGGTAGACCATAGACCAGAGGGGAGAACCCACTACTATTATTCTACTAAATTAACATCACATTAAGATAAGTTTAATGACATCATTATATGCATATAGTAATGCATCTCTCAACTCTCAACGAGAAGCTTTTCTTGTTGCAGTAGATTGGCAGAAACCCACAACTTGTCAGAATACAGAGAGTAAAGACTGCAGAGTGTTCAGCACTAATTGGAACCTGTGGCATATGCCGTTCCCCCAAAGCATAGGGATCATGGAGGAAGAGGGAGTTTAAAGACTGTAAAAGCTTTAGACTGTGTATGATTACCATGAAGTGACTCTCTGGACACATGACAGGTGTACGAACAAACCCACAGCAGTTGTGGCAGACAAAATCAGCGTGGAGTCTTGGAAGGTGGGCGCCCTTCCCTGAGGACCTCTTAGCAAGTGCAGCTGCTAGGAAAGGGCAAGTCACTTTTCTAGGCCCTATGACCCTGCCCTTGTTACGACCACTCTCCAGGGTTGGCCCTTCACCCAAGAGCAATTGCACTCACTGGGGTTAAACAAACAAAGGACGCGAAACTGGGTAAGTAGGGATGTGGGAGTGCATTAGAAGGAATTGGAGTAGGCAGGTACATACGATCAAAATACATTATATGAAATTCTCAAAGGGTTAATAAATACTATTAACAAAATAAGAAGAAATCTTAAATTCATTCTTCCCATAGATCCTGTTAGAACAACTCAGCACATTTTATCTCTTCTTTTGTGTTTTGTAGGCATTTGTCTCTTGAGAGTGATTGTCTTGTTTCCCTTGTAAGAATAAGGATCCATTCATCTTTCCTTTGTCTGTTTTGGGTCAATTCTGGATAAGAATGAATCCTATTTGATAGAGTAGTATATTGGAATTTTAGAATTATATTTTTGTTGTGCATGATTAAATATTAAGTTGTGTGTAATATTCCTAAAAATTCAGAGCATTTTTATTACTTGAGTCTCTGTTAGCCAACCTGTGAAATGTCAGAATTCTGTGGCTGATGCTACTTTCTCTGATGAAGCCCTGGCTTTTAATCTTCTTTGTTAATATTGATTTGTCAATGACTATCATTAAGAATTAACTTACCAAGTATCAGTTGTGCTTTGTGCTTCACCCCTTCCACTGGGAGATATAGAATGTCATAAAGCATGGCGAAGGACCTCCGCATCCAGCTAAGATGACAAGTCTAGCACACATAAAATTTAAGTGTAAACACTGTAGACACTGTTCATCTGCAGCAACAATGCTCCAGTGGCTTACAGAACTGAGACCACCTACAGTTAATTAGCTGACTTATCCTAAAACCGCTCAGCAGGACACAACGGACAGTCATCTGAAACTGTAGGAGAGAAAAACTTCCATCTGCCGCTTGCAAGGTTATGAAACCAAGACCTCCCAAGCTGGCAAAGTGTCTGGTCTTTGGACCCATGCCATCCTAGACTTTTACTTAAACTTCACTGATCTGGGCCAGTCCATGTCACAGTTCCTGGGAGTGCTTTTGTCCTGTCTGATAGCTTAAAAATGTCAAGCCCTTTTCTTCATGGCTGTGTGAATGTGCCATATTATAGCACTGATTCTTGTTTATCTGCTTTACCTGTTCCAATCGCAGATTTGTGTTTTCAGAATCAACTCTAGCTTATGTAATCATCCTAAGGTCTTTAATTCTTTTTTTCCTTGGAAGAGATCAAATCATTCCTTCAGTGCATTTGTCCTAAAATGTTTAAAGTTGTTTCTAAAGACGTGTTTGACACTGGCTTCACGGTTACACATTATGTACATTTGTATACTCTCCACAGCTACAGAAATTGGTTGTATATGTAGTTTTGTAATGCTTTTTAAATAGGATTTCTACCAAGTACTTCCAATTTTTAATGCTTATATCTTCCTTCCCTATTATATTTAACAGAAAATATAATTAAATTATTGATGACTAAATGTTGCTTTCCCTAGGGAAATGGTTACGCTTACTGAATGTAGGGGTGTACATGCACATGTGTGCACATACATGTGAGGTCAGAGAACAATGTCAGGCATTCTCACTTAATTTCTTATTGAGACAGGGTCTAGAGTATGCGTACTTATCTAAGATATCTGTCCAGCAAGCCCCAGGGATTCCATGTTTCTGCCTCCCCAGTGCTGGGATTATAGGAGTTTGTACTATCACAGTCAGCTTTCTTGCCTGAGTATTGGAGTCTGAACATACAACCTCACGTTTGAGCTATACCTGCCTAAGCCACCTGTCCAGACACTAATCATTAAAGTTTTATGCACTCACATATACTTCCTTGTTTTATATATATTTTTTTTACTTTTACTTTTAAAAATAAACTAGTTATTTTAATGTAGTATAATATTCATTTTCTCTTATTTCCATAGGTAAAAAGATGGCTTATCAGAAGGTCAATGCAGATTTAAGAGCCTCAGGACACTCACAGTACTTAGACAATGATGACATCCAAGCCACTGCCCTTGATTTAGAGTGGGATATGGAGAAGGAGCTGGAAGAGCCTGGCTTTGACCAGTTCCAACCAGATAATGCTGAGACTCAGAACTTGGGCCATTCAGAAACTTTAGACCTCCATCTTGATTCTATTCAACCAGCAAGTTCACCCAAAGGAAGGTTCCAGAGACTTCAAGAAGAGTCTGACTACGTTGCCCACTACACAAGGTCTGCACCCAAGAGCAACCGCTGCAACTTTTGCTACCTTTTAAAAATAATTTGCATAGGCACCATTCTATTTAGTTTTGGAATTCTAATAGGTTATTATGCACACATGAATTGCCCTTCTGATGCCACACCATCACGAACAAATGACCCTCAGTTATACCAGGATATTCTCAAGACGATCGAAGCAGAAGATATTAAGAAATCTTTCAGGTAGGTGCACAGAAATGGATGTTGGTGGCATGCATTTCCTGGGAGGTAAATCTCTGAAGAGAGATTAAACTGGAGTTGTAAGTTTGTTAAGAGGATGAACACAACTTACACCTGGAATAGAAACTTATGGAAGGACACACATTTTCAGGTTTTTGGTTCTGCAATATAAAGTTATGATGTGATTTTATGAATTGATAATAGTAACCATAACTACAATGGCAACTAAAAGACTCTAGCCTATTCATTTTCTCCCTTTGAGAAATCTTGCTAGGCCATGTTGGGATACAAAGATGATTTGAAACAAAAGCAATAAAAACTAGGGTATTTGTCACATGGTTACAAATTTAATGGCACCACAATGAAATACATGTTTTATAGGCGGAGATAACTGCCATTAATTACTCCCAGGGGAACTAGGGGTTGTTGAAACCTTGTATTTTTCACCTTTCAAGTAGAAAATCTCTATTTAAACACACTAGGTTCCAACCATCAGATAGTCTAAAAAGCTACCTTCTCTACTGAAGGTGACTTAGTGGGGTAGCTATGGGACCAGAATGCATTGATTATTCAATCAAATTATAATAAACCATTCTTATTAAGGAATTGATCTGAGTTATTAGGAAGAGTACCAATGTGACAACTTGATGATTGTTATTGGCTCATAGTTTACATACATAGTAAAATGGATGGAGAAGAACAATTGGAAACTGTCTTCCAAGAACTTAGGAGAAACAAACAGCCTTTTGTCACTTGTATGAAGGTAGAGTCCAGCAGTACTGCTTTCCCTGAATGTTTGTTGTGGGTCATAGTGATTTACAACTGCAGAGTTGCTTGCAAGTGTGTATGTCTAGTGATCTTCCCGGGAAAACTTACACTGAAGATGTATGAAGTGTAGCAATGCTGTTGAATTCTAATACTCTCCATGATGGGAATACAGTTCCTGTGCACATCTTGTCTGGTTTTCACTGATGCTTAAGCATCCTTGGAAGTGTAATTGGCAGGTGATAATGCTTTCCATGATATTTCCTAATGTAAAATTTCTATACTGAATTGAGTTAAAAGTTGTGTTTTATAAAGATCTTTTGTGTCAGTTATGAGTTGACCTATACATCAGGAAATAGCTTGAATATTTCAAGCAATGGGTACGGAATTGTTTTATTTTATTTTGTGTGTTGTGTAGGGTTTATGTACACATATATCTAAAGGCCAGAGGTCAGTGTCAGGGGTCTTCCTTATTTGTTCTCCATCTTTCTTTTTGAGATAGTGTGTCTCTCTCTGAATCTGGTGTTTATATATTCAGACAGTTGACCAGTAAGCACTAAGTGTCTTTCTGTGTTCTTCTTCCTAGTTCTGAGATTTCAGCTGTCATTTATAGCCATGCCTGGCTTTTATATGAGTACTATGGATAGAAGTCACATCCTTACTCTTGCAAGGCAGGGACACTTTTGAGCAAACTACCTCTCGGCCAGCCCCCAAGCAATGGATATTCACTGTAGGCCTGTTATTCCATGAAGAATGTGGAACTTATCAGAAAATAGTGAGGCAGCCTAGAATTAAGCCACCATTAAACCTAGGAAAATAAACTGGTGGATACTAGAATTTTCTGCTTTCACAAGTGCAGGCAGGACACAACCTCAACCGGAGATAATACCAAGTCTAGAGAGGGTGAGAAGTACAGCATCCCAGCTTCCTCCTGCCCCTCGGGGTCCTAGCAGCTCTTCCAATACCGGAATCCAGAAGGAGGCTGACTGGGAACCCCAGAAACATCTTCTAAAATTGTCAGAGGCTGAGCAGGGGTGAGAAGAAGGTCTTCCTAAGCAGATGCCTCTGTCAGTGGGATGCTATTTCTCTAAGACAAAAGGTTAATTAGAACCGTATAAGGCTGTGTTTACTTCACCAAGGCATCCCGGCTATATTGTAAAAGTAGCTTCTGCAAGGGACCTAAGAGATTAATTTCTCTTTAACATTAAGAATAATTACATTCTCCCCTAGCTACATGTCAGTTTTCAATTTATGAGCACAGTGTAGTTCATAGCCTCAAACCCATTTTTTTCTTTACTTTGGCTTAGTCGGAGTTAATTCTGTATGAAGTCATAAGGGATTACCTGCTTGCATTTTATTTACTAACTAGGCTACTTATATATTTTTTTCTTTACACTTTATTAATTTTGTTTATTATCAGCACTGTAAATACTTTTAAAAGCTTACTAATATCTTTATTTCAAATAATCAACTGATGATAAAATTTTAGATATACAACTAAGTAAGAATATTCTATCCCTTATGATGGAATTTGAAGAAAAGTGGGTTTTATTTTCCAAATAAATAAAAGAAAATCAACAAAAATATGATATATCTAAAGTTAACCTCAACACATATATTTACCAGGGATTAGTCTACAGGAACATCCCATGGTAAGACACATATTCAATTATGCTCTATAAAATAGCCATGGTTTTTCTTATTCATATAGTTTTCTTAGATAATAGTGTTTTCGTACAAATACGTTTATACTAACTATCTGAATAATATCCTCTCAGTCAATGACAACTTTTTCCTCAAAAATATTGCTAACCATATACCTTATTCTAAATTATGAGCTGGTTTCTTGCCAGCTTATAGTTACTTGGGAAAAGGGATTAACAATTGAGAAATGTCTATAAAATTTTCTTGTAGGCAAGTCTGTAGTACATTTTTTTTTTACACACTGTGGGCTCGTGCTCCTGGGTTCTATGAAAAAGCAGGCTGAGCAAGTCATGAGGATCAAGTCATGGATAAGAAGCTCTCCCCCTTCATGGATTGTAATTCAGTTTCTGTCCCCAGGTTTCTGTCTTTAAATCCTGTCATGTCATCTTTCAATGATGAACAGTGATATGAAGTGCAAGCAAAATAAACCTTTTCCTCTCCAAGTTGATTTTGGTTGCAACATTCTGTTACAATGATAGAACTTTAATTAAGGCAGAAATTAGTACCAGGAGTGGGATACAGCTATGATAAAGGAGAAGATTGTGTTAACTCTGGAACTTAGGCTTGGAAAAGCCATTGAGCTCCCAGAGCTTTTTTAACTGTTGTAGGAAGTATTTTGGCAATGGATTCCTCTCTATCAATTTTCAGTTCCTTTCCATGCTCTACAAGTATTTCTAGTCTTGTCAAATACTCTGTCAATTGCTCTATGTAAAAGATATTGCAGTTCACATTCCATGAAGAGAACAAATTTACTTTGCTGAACAGTAGACTCCCATTTCTATCAGGTCCTTAAAGAATTAGTATTTATAAGGAAAAACAATCATTGTATGATAATAGGAATCAGATCTGCATTGGATTTATAAATTATTTATTGAGAAAATAACCTTGCTATTTCAACTTTTCAAATATTATTTCAAAGCAGTAATATGCACATAAAATGTGTATTATATTATCAATTACGTCATTACTCATGGATATGTTGTGTTTATTGAAATAAATGACAACTTATATAAAGAGCAGATAATATGAAATGTTAAGATATTTCATTAAAGCCTCAATTCCAACTAGAAGAAGATAATTACAACTATATTTTAAAGCCACTATGTAAAATTATTAAAACAAATACCAGTGTACCAGGGCCTTTAAAATTACCAAATGACATTATCATCTAGAAAGTCTGTACTCCAGAATCACACAGCTGAGGTCCCTAAGAATTACATAAGAACTCATGTTTCACTCCTGTTTTAAGTTCATGAGTTCGTGCATAGGTACAGATAAGTCAGTTTCTGAGTGTCTTGTGGACTTCATAAAAGGTAAGTAAGATTACTAACAGACTGACATTTGTTGACATAGTCAGTATCAGCAGAGAGGTATGAAGGTCATGTACATGTACTGCATGTTTGTGCTAATCAATTTTCTCAGAGTATGTTCTTAGTTATTTATTCTGGTACTCGTTGCTTTTTGGAAAATGAACTCTTCTTTAAGTTGGTAGTTTGTTTCCTACTTATGTTATTCTGTGTTTGTGCATGTAGACTTGCAATATGTCAGGGATACTCTGAGACATCAGATTAAAATAGGTTATTAAAAGTTGCTTTAATGTATGCTTTCATTCATTTTGACAGTGAAGGTTATTGTAAGCATTCAAAGGTGAACCTGATTTTACATCATCTAAAAATGGGAATTTTCTTTTGATCAGGACTGGGTATATAAAATTTTGAAGTGATATTATCCAAATATCTTTGTTCACTGATTTCAACTAAGCCTTGACCATTGAAAAAGCTTAACTCCATCTCTAGATGTTTTCCAGATTTTTATTTTCATTCTTTTTTAAATTGAAATTTTATTTTTTTCATTTAATATTTCCTGAATATAATTTTGCCTTCTCCAACTCCTCCCAGATCCTTCCCAATTCTAAAAGAACGCAAATATCCACACATCTATTTTTTCTCTGTTTCTTGTTAGAAAACAAAAGCATGAACATGTACGAATGCAGTTACTGAGGCAGAACACACAGAGTCTGCACAAATTTAAGCCAGATGAGGTCCCAGAGCTGAGAGGGGAAGTAGACAAAAGGCCCGATCCCTAACCCAGATTTCTCATGGTGATAATTGCCAACAAAGTAAAGTAATAATTTGTTTTCTCCAATTGAAGTCACTGGGTATACAAACCACATTTAAGGGACATCCCATGCCCAGTAGTAGATGGCCAACACAAGACAAACTTAATGGTATGTTGTCTCATAATGCTTTGTCTGGATAATTTTTTGTTTTCGAGACAAGGTTTCTTCTCTGTGTAGCTTTGGCGCCTGTCCTGGAACTCGCTCTGTAGACCAGGCTGGCCTCGAACCCATAGAGACCTGCCTGGCTCTGCCTCCCAAGTGTTGGGATTAAAGGCATGCACCACCACTGCCTGTCTTGTCTGGACAATTTTTTATGTTTTAGTTTTCATCCTACATCTTCACCAAGTAACTTAAATATCCTAGTTTATAATGAAAGTTATCTGTCTAAATTTTGGGGAGGGGAGCCTGAAACATTCAGGATCCTGTGAAATGCTTATGTCCAGTGCACACAGCTTCTCCCAGTTGTGATCCTGGCTACCTTATGTGGAATAAAAACTTGTTGGGCTTCTCATATTACTCTTTATGTTTGAAGTGGAATGAATAAAACAGGAATAACATACTATATAAATACAACAATAGTCTATGTAAGAAATATAGTTTGATGGGTTTCTATATATATTTTTATGCAGGTCTAATAAATATCATAAGTCAAAAGTATGTTGAAAGCTTCAACATTATTTAGAAATATATTTTAATAAGATATTTAACCTGAGACTATATCTAAAATGAGTGTATCTGTATACATATATTTTAAAATATATTTCTAAATAATATATATATACATATATACACACATACACAAACATATGTATATATATGTATATTTAAATCTCATACAATGTATTCTGTCTTTTATATTATTAAAGGATGATCCTTAATAATATACAGTGAGATTTATTTGTCCATCTCCTTTATTCTTCTGGGATAAAATCCTATCTACACAGTTACTCAAGCCTAGTTCCTTTCTTGCTTGATTTGCCTCTACCTTTATCTGATGTCTCCTCTAAGTTCTATCTTAATTCTCTCATCTTAGTTCTGCCTCATCTAGGTCCTTCTCATCTCATTCTTACCCATCTAGAAGTTTCCCATCTGGCTCTTCCACATCTTCCATCCTGACCTCCAGTTCTCTAGTCAAAAGTCCTCTCCAGCCAAAATCCTCAATATCCTCTCTTTGGTGTCCTTATACCTCAGTTCCCCTCAGTCTCTGAGGTGTTCAGTTATAAACTCAAGCCATAATGATCCTCTGGCAGAGCAAGGTCACTAGGCTGGAATTCTTACAGGGTCATAAAGGCAGGTAAGACTTTTCCTCAGGCAGTGGCCCTCAGGCTTTCTTTTATAACCCAAATGAGTGCTAATGATTGGTTAGTCAAGAAGGAAATTTATGTGCTCAATCTACATTCCTAGAAGTAGTTAGGTAAGAAATTAGGAGTCTATCAGTAAGGCTGTAAGGAAGCAGGGTCTCACCCCTAAATTGCACAAGAAATAAAGCTATCCTCCTGACCTAGGAGACAGGTGTTTTGTTTGGCCTGGGATGCCTGATAGATATTTTAGATAAATACACTGTTAGGAGTTCTTTGAAACGCACATAGCATTACAAGAAAATCATTGTGGGAACCTATTAATATATATAGAAAAGCTAAAATATCACCAAGACTTCTTAAGCCATGGCTTGACCTTTGGAGAAGTCCTTGACTTTTACAAGTAGTAGCTTTTGTGATAGTAGCTGAATTCCATTATGTTTTCCTGTGACTTGCAGCAATTCTGATCATGGTTTCCCTTCCCCCAACTCCTCCTTGATACTTTTCACCTCCTCAACTACACAACTCGGTGTCCTTTCTTTTCCTCTCTTAAGAAAGCAAATAAATCAGAATAAAAACAAAGAAAAACTCAACACATTCACACACACACACACACACACACACACACACACACACACACACACACACTCCACAAAATTAGAACCCATAATGTACAAGCAAAAGACCTGTAAGATTAAAAAAAAAAAGCCTAAATAAGCAATATGAGACAAAAGTCTACAAAACTACTGTTGAACTCATTTTGTTGTTTTAACAGTTCTAACATTGCATTGTGTAAATGTACCACATTTTCTTTATCCACTCATTTGTTGATATGCATATCGGCGGTTTCCAACTTACGGATATTATGAATAGGACAGCAATAAACAACAAGAGGATATAATGTTCTTTGGGTATAGTCCCCCAAATGATATCGCTAGATCTTAGATCTTATGTTTGATGTTACCAGCTTCTTAGGGAATCACCACACTGATTTCTACAGTGGCTATTCAAGTCTGTACTCCCATTAGCAATGGGTGAGTGTTACCCATACTCCACATCTTTGCTAGTGTGAGTTCTCATTATTCTGTTGATTTTGGTCATTCTGACTGGTATAAGATAAAAATCTCAAAGTAGATTTGATTTATATTTCCCTGATAACTAAGGATATTGATTTCTTTAAATGCTTCTCATTTGTGTTCATCTTTTGAAAATTCTCTGCTTAGTTCTATACCCTATTTTATAACTGAGTTATTTCTTGATGTCCAGTTTTTTTGTTTTTGTTTTTTTCTTATTTATATATTTTAGATACCCAGCCTCTATTAGATGTGTAGTTGGTAAAGATATTTTTCCAGTCTGTAGCCTGTGACTTTGCCTGAATGATGGTGTCCTTTGCCATATAGAAGTGTTTTAGTTTCAGGAGCTCCTACTTACTATTATTGGTTTTAGTGCCTATGCTATTGGTATCCTGTTCAGAAAAGTCTTTTCCTGTACCAAAGAGTTCAAGACTACACCCTACTTTCTCTTCCATCAGGTTCATTGTACCTTGCCTTATGTTATAGGGTGATATATTTGTATTCTTCTTCATGCAGCCACTTAGTTTGGGTCACACCATTTGTGTAGAAGATGCTATCACTTTTCTAATGTGTCTAGCGTCTTTGTAAAAAAAAAAAAAAAAGAAGAAGTCAGATGTTCCTAACATATGTACTTACATCTGGGTCTTCAATTCAATTCCATTGATCAACATATCTGGTCTGGTGCCAAGAGTATACTGTTTTTATTATTATATAGCTCTGTAGTACAATTTGAGATCAGGGGTGTTGATACAATAGTGCTTTTATTATTCAGGATTGTTTTTACTACTCTGTGGTTTGTGTTCCCATGTGAAGGTGAAAATTATCCTTTTAAGCTCTGTGAACAATTGTCTTGGACTATTGATGAAGATTGCATTGAACCTGTAGATTGTGCTTGGTAGAGTGGCCGTTTCACTATCTTAATCCTAAGTGTATATTTTAATTCAAGAATTTCCTTGCCTTTTGACAATCTAGATACCATAAAATATAAGATGGAAGAGAAGCATGTTGTACTCTAATTATGTCTCATACTGTTTTTATTTTGCATAAATATAAGGACAACATATACAAATGTTATAATGTTATAAAGTATCACCCCAAAATAACCCATTCTAGTATCTTTAAGAACTCCTTGCTAGATGGTGGTGGCGCACGCCTGTAATCCCAGACTGTTCTACAGAGCTAGTCCAGGACAGGTTCCAAAGCTACAGAGAAACCCTGTCTCGAAAAACCAAAAAAGAAGTAACTCCTTTTACCTTTAACTATCAATCAACAAAATTGCATTGTGCCACATATACTTAATTGGTAACTACTTTAGATGTATCTTCAACTAAATATACTTAGAACAATGTGTCAGGTAAATGAATGTAAGTATAAATAATCACACTAACATACTGCTTGGTGTGAAGTGCTGTAGGTGTAAGGAATTTTCTTAGGGATTACTTATAAAGGAACATTTAAGTTCTTCCAAACATTCTTAGAGATAAATGTTTGTGTTCTTATTTAATTATTCTTTTCTCCATAAAGGCCTAGAAGCAAATAACTACTTCAGAGAGTTTAATTTAGTTGTTTACTTTGTGTTATGAAAGTGCCTTGCAGAACCACCAGCCTTCTAGGTCCTCATTACTGGTAGTTTTGATAGACCAGCAATAAAGTTGTTGTTTTCATATGTTAATTGACTTCATTTGTATTTCTTTTTGTTTATATGAACAACTTTCTAAAGAATCCATCCCCCCTGGATTTTACAGGTTCAGAAACAAAATATTATAATAGAAAAATAGAATGCAAAATGTATAGCACTTTTCTGAGTTTATTTGGTAGGTACATTTTTAAATTTTGGCTTTGTTTATAATTTCAAACATGGATATTGTATTTACATCATTTCTACCCCTTTCTAGCCCTTCCAAATTCTCCCATACCCCCCTATCAAAATCATGAACACTTTGATTATTATTGTTTCACACACACACACACACACACACACATACCACTTAATAATTCCATTATGTGTAGCTCATATGTACATATATTTTGAGTTTACAACTTGAGATTGGATAACTTATTAGGATGTTCATCTGGGGACGACTAATTCTCCCTCACTTAGCAACTATTAATTGTCTATAGATTTTTCATCTAGTGGCAGGATCTCGTGAAGTTTCCCCATCCTCATTAACATGTCAGCTGGTAATGTCATTGTACTTTCCTTGTTAGGCAACCATGACCTTGCGTCTTTGTGGGTGCAGTTTCCCTGTCACATGTAGAAAGCACTGTCTCACAGAAGAGGTCCTGGTCCTCTGGCTCCTGCAATCTTTCTGCCTCTTCTCCTCCAATGTTTCCTGAATCTTGGGTGTAGTAGGGGTTGTGCTGTAGATGTAGCAATTTGGATTGGATACCCCATAGTAAATTGTTCTCTACATTTTGTCCAATTGTGGATTTTTGTAAGTATCTCTCTGCTTTAAAAAGAAAATACTTTCATGAATGTTGAAAGGTACACTTCCCTGTAGATGTAGGAGAAGCATCTAGAAGACAGATAGAATGCAGTTAGAAATGACTATATCAATTTGGGAAGAGGGCAATAGTAAGTTCTCAACAGCTGGTGATCTTATCAGCCATAGGTAGATAGTTAGGTTTATAATATTAGACATTAATTATTTCCTATTGAGTGGCCCTATGTACTATTAGAATCTGTTGGTTTCTCCTGAATACAAGAGCCACTATAGTGCACTTGGGGTATCTTGCCATGCTGGTCATTGTTGTAGTTTGTTGGTTTTGGAGATGGGAGGGTTATTGATTAATTTTTCTCCCCTGGCAGCTTAAATAGCAACTCCTGATACTTATTATGGGAGCTAGTCCGCAGGGAGGAGGCTTCCAGGCGAGGTCCAGCTCAATTCCTCCATGTCTTATTTCTCAAGTGTGTGGTGTCTTCAAAACAGGGTCTTCCCTTCTAGTTATCAGCAGTGACAGTGGGCAGGAAATAGCCTACATTGTTTTGAAAGAATTTTGTGCTTCTCTGATCAATAACGTGAAAAGAGGATTTCCATTCATAGTACTGTTCTGTTATTGTTTGTCTGTTTTGTTTTATTTGGTTTTAGATAGCCTATGTGTCTTGAAGGAAATATTATCATCTCAAGTACCGTAACTCCCTTTAAATATATATATATATATATATATATATATATATATATATATATGTGTGTGTGTGTGTGTGTGTGTGTATGTGTGTGTGTGTGTATACAAATATATAAGTGTGTATACACATATACTTACATATGTATGCATTTTTATGTAACTATGTTTTCTTATGACTTTTTCAAACATTCTTAATGTTATTTTCTTTCCTCCCACCCTTTGCCTCAGTATTGCCTCCCTCCGGCTTCCTCAGTCTACCCAACTTCTACCCATTTTCCTCTCCACAGAACCTATATCATACTGTCCCTCCTGTAGACCCATTTTGTTATCAAATACACTGAACAATAAGATAAAGCATTCTAAAGAAATTGTCTTACTTAAATGTTTACATTTTTTAATATAAGCAATGTTTTAATTTATTATCTGCCTTGGTACAGTAAGTTAGACATATGTGAGGTTACGCTGTGAAGTAATCTTTATTAATGTATATAAAACATTTTTATCCTTAGATGGGGATTAACTATTCAGAAACTTGAAAATACTAAAAGTTTCTTCAACATTATGGTGACGATTGAGAGCTTTCTCAGAAACTTAATCAACTGTGATGTTTCAGACAATAGTAGTCTAGTAATTATTTTATTTAATATGAAAATTGGAAGCTGGTTTCAAATCCTATTTATTTTCAGTTTTTTAAAATGTATTTTGAAGATCATCTTCCCTCTCACACTTACTCTTCTTTCTTTCTTAAAATAAATATTTTAACTGTGTATATGCATGTGTGTCTGAACTTGGGTTTGTGCCTGTGCGTTCCATGGTCACGGAGGCTGGAAGATGGCTTTGGATCTCCCAGAACAAGAGTTCAGGAGGCAATGAGCCGCCTGTCAGGAACTGGGATAGAACATTGGTTTTTTTTAACTACTGAGCCGTCTCGCTACCCTGTTATTATTGTGTGTGTGAGATAATACTTTTTGTACCAGGTAAACCTTACCAGGACCATTTCAGTTAGGTGTCTGTGATTTCAGGACACCACCCGAAGCCATGACAAATGTGCAGCACACTTAAATTCCTGTGCTTTCCTCTCTCCTGTACCCAAGAATCACACACTCCTCACCACTGTTTCAGACCTCCTCAGAGCTCTTTCAGGTACACACACTAGCAAATCTTACTTCATAGTCAGAGTACAGAAGGGAAGATTTGCAGTCTTATTCTAATGGGAGCTCTGTGCTAGATCCCATGATGAGAATTTACTCACACATGATCATTTATAAATGAGAGCAGCAAAATCCTCCATGACCACCCGTGGGTTAATTTCTGGGTTACCAAGAGCTGAAAAGAGTTGGGTGTTAGTGGCACATTTCTCCTCTGACCAACAGGAAGCTAGGTCTCTTTTTCCCTGGTTTTGGACAAAGGCCCATTCTTGCCCTTGTTTGCCGCTGCTCTCCTCAGTCTTTCTTTCCACTTCCTGTTCTTAGCCATTCGTTAACATGTTGACTGATTTTTCTTCACCCTTCTCATTCTGTGGTTTTTTCTTTTAGCATCCTGCATTAGAGAAGGTGACAGCAGGAGTGTCAGGATAAATGGAGAAAGCACAAAGGCAATGCTGTTTTAATTAAAGAAAAATGCATAAATGTACGGCCAGTGTCGCAAGTCAATCTATTCAAACGACAACTGAATTCACCAGAAAAAGAAATGATGGTTTCTTAAGGAAATAATTATATATTCCACCATTGAGCTCTCCACATTACAATCATACATTGTCTTAAATTTAATCACAAAACGAATGTGCAGAGAAAGTTATAATTTAATTATGCAGAGAATCTCATTACTCTGAACTTTATATAAAGCATTGCTTAACTTAGAATTGTTTAAGTCATGCAGAATGATATTACTACTTTTCACTGATTGGATACAACTCACAGAGCCTATGGGAGTTAAAGTCCCACCTAGTCCTCAGGTGAATGAGGGTTGTTGAAAGCAGTGATTTTGTCCGTAATGCCCTCCCCTTCACTTGCTCAAATACTGGCTGCCTAGAAGGTATGGTCCAGTGCCTGCTCTATCATAGCTCCTTTGTTGATGTCACATCAGTTGTGTTTGTTTCTGGCCCCAATCCCTTCTCTATTCCCTCAACTCCACGTGCTTCAATGGCTTAGGACTGTACTACTTTCTATAGTGGAGGAAGAAAAGTGAATTCAACACATTGCGTCATACTAGACATGAGTTCAATAATCTTTCATTAAAGGTCACAGATTCAGCACATGGATGCCCTTGATAAACCTTCCTTTCCTGCTCATTATCATTTCAATTGTTGAAAAATTAAAATAACATTCTGATTACTCAAGTTTCTTAGTGAAATTTTAAATGAAGACTATCTGTATATGAAGAGATATTCTTTTTATTTTTCATACATTTTATGCACATTTTTACAGCCTGTACCCAAAATTGATTTTTTAGTTGGAGGACATTGTTTTTATTTCATAAATATGGATATGAAGTTCTACTATGGTCCAGCTGAGCTTCAGGGAAGACATCAGTTTTTATTGACTTTCTGTTTTATCCTGAAAGGTCACTTTCTCTCTCCCTCTCTTCTTCTTCGTCTTCTTCTTCTTCTTCTTCTTCTTCTTCTTCTTCTTCTTCTTCTTCTTCTTCTTCTTCTTTTTCTTCTCCTTCTTCTTCTCCCTCCTGTTCTTCATCCTGTGTCTCTTTTTCTCACTCTTCTCACTCCCTCAAGTATTACTGTGCAACACAGAAGAGCCTAGAACTTGCTATGCCTCCCAGGCTGGTCTCAAACTCATGATTTTCCTTTCCCTGCAACCCAGTGCTGGGACTCTACATGTACACTGTATTGGTGCCATACTGTCAGTGAGATAGTTTTATTCCATTCATCAAGATCTCTAGACTGACTCAGCTGTTTGTCCTGGGATTTGGTTAACTTCAAGGTAGTCACACTTTTTTTTGTACTTTTTCTTATGAACTGATTATAATATGTTTTTATTTCCATTCATCTTTTTATCATATTCATTGCAAAACAGAAGCAAGATCAGTCAGATTTAATAAAAGGATGTTTTAAAAAATCATTTCTTCATTGAACAGGCAAAAACAGGCGAATCTCTGTGAGTTTGAGGCCAGCCTGGGCTACACAGAGAAACCCTGTCTTGAAAAACAAACAAACAAACAAATAAACAAAAAAGGGGTTGATAATGATAATACTAACTAGAGTAAAGTGGAGGTTCAGTAAGTGGAGGTTGATAATGATGAATATTCTTTTCTCTTTAACAGTTAAGGAAATCAAGATTCAAATGTCAGTCTCCATCATTTGAAAGTTAAAATCTGAAAATTTAAAGCTGTAGAAATCAAGCAAGATACTTGAAATTGTCTACCAAAGATATTAATGCTATAATCTCATAAAGATGCTTTACAGGTAAAGAGTAGTATGTGTTTAAAATAGATTATGCAAAGTTTATCAAAGCAAACTAAATATTTTATCTTATTCACTGAAAATTCCCAACAGATTTTTCTAGATGGGACAGAAAGTAAATTTGGTAAGTAGTTCAAATCTTCAAAAGAGATGAAGGGAACATCACACACACACACACACACACACACACACACACACACACACACACCACTTACAACTCTTGTTGATTTTTTTCCTCTGTAGAAGACAGGGTAAATTCATACTGATTTAAGGAACTTAACTAAAGTAGTATAATTTAACTGGATTAAAAAAAAATCATGTATCATTTCAGAATAATTTAAACTATGAGCCCTTAGAAGTAAACTGAATATTGATATGGAATTTGTTATGCTCAATTAAGTGTAGTTGTTCTACTACTCTAACTCGGGAGAAACTGGTGCAGAAAAATGGTGGATACAAAGCCTGCCTACCAGCACTGGAAGTTCCTATCAAAACTGAATTTTTTAAGAGGCTGGCATGGTAGCTTAATAGCAAAGCTCTTGGCTAGCATGCATAAAACCCTGGCTTGAATTCTTAGTACTAAAAACATGCTGATAGTTACCTTTATTTCATTAATTAATGTGTTTTTGGATCTTGTTTTAATGTAGAAATACTCAACTTGTACAAAGATACAGTTTTAAATTACATTACATTGTATCTACCAATGTTTTCAAATGTTTTATGAAAGGCAATCATTTTCTCCAGTATATTCAGTTCATGGCATCAACATGTAGTCAATTGCCCAAGAAAATTATACTTTCAAAATATACAAAGTGATATTCTTATCTAAAAAAAAAAAAATTGAAGTTCTCTTCCTTTTCATTATAACTGGACAAATATGTTAAATTTTCTATGTCTGATTTGGGAAATCAGTTTCTGTCTTCAATAGCTGATTGTGTGCTGTGTCTGGGTCCTTTACAAATGAAGTGCAATTCTATTGCTTAAAAATTGCTTTCTTGTGCAACATGATGTAGTAATGAATTAAATCCAAATGAGCCTCATATTCACAGTGTCATTATGTGGAACTCATCCCTTGCGGAACTTTTTTATTATCTAATACAAGGGAAGCTAATGTCTTCCCCTCATGGCTCACTTCTCAGAAGGGTATGCAGCTCAGTACAAGAAATAAAGAAAACTATGATTTGGGATCAAATTGCCTTTTTATAAACTCTCAAAATCACCTAGAGCACTTTAACATGTCCCCAATATGCAAGTCAAATTTTGGCAGAATAAGAAATAAAAGAAGCTGTTTCATTCTTTGGAATATATTTCTGTCTGTGATTGAAGAAAAATGAAACTGAACCATTTTCTTTGAACAGAAATGTGTGCAGGTGGTTTTTACTCTCAATAAAAATAAAATAAGTGTGGGCGTTTTCTCTCTTTTTCTTCTCTGGTTTCATCATATTAACTCTAGTCTGTGGGGAACAACTTGTAAGATCAGCTTGTACCAATATTGTAGTTCAAGCTGCTACATAAATTTAAAAGCTCTAATTTATTAACTTGATAAATTTGCTAATTCAATAAAACACCAGTTATTCCCTTGTAACTACCTAAGGCATATCTAGATGGCATATTTTAATTTAACTTGATATTTCAAATGTATCTTGCCACTGCATGTGGGCACATAGTAAAGGTGGACAAACATTTACTGTATTTCACTAGGACAAGCCATATACATTCTATTGAGTTCTCTGTCATAGCCTATTAATTCTGGCTTATTGAGATCTTTGTTCCATGCTCATTGAGAGAAGCCCTTTCCAGATTCCTCTGTGCTCTCTCTTGCTCAATGTCATCTTTGTTATTTGGTATAATATGTTGTATTGATCTAAGCCTCCCCTCTCTGATTTTTAACACAGCACCTAAATTCCTATATAATGTTCAATTTCCAAATTGTATGAATATAAAATATCATGAGTTAAGAAATTCCAGTATGTTTCTCAACATAGCAAATGAGGGTTTTGAACCAGGGTTTTGAAAAACAGTTCAAAACTACACCCTTCTGTGAAGAATATCTTTTCCTAATTTAAGGGTATTCATTGTTGTTCCTAAAAATGCTTTGCTTTTATTTCATGTGTATGGGCGTTCCCCTGCAGGTATGTCTGTGTACCACTGTGTACCCACAGAGGCCAGAGGACAGCACCAGATTTCCTGGAACTGAAGTTCCAGATGGCTGTAGCTACAGTGCTAGGGACCCAACCTGGGTTCTCTGCAAAAGCAACAAACCTCTAACCATTTTACCTCTAACTCTCTAAGCCTCATACCCACTAAGCCATTTCTTCAGCCTCAATTATTTTTAAATAAATATTCCTATTAAAAAATAACACCTGATAGGCTACCATCACAAGTCTTATTCAGGTTCCTCTTAGCACTGGTTCATTTCTTTACCTAGACTTGAGTTTCAGAGACTAAGTGATGAGTATGAGGAGGGTTATTAGTTGTTGTTATCATTGCTTAGTTTCTTTGTAAAAAGTCTTCAGCCAATGATGGATTCTCATTGGCCACCATCCTTTCTAATCCATTTCTTGACCTATCTATCTCCCAGTCCATGGGTTTTTTTTTTTGCAATTTCTTTCTTTTTCTGTTATTCTCTTTTCTGAAACAGTATTCTGTTAAATACAAAATACAGAAAGCAAAAGGTATACATCCCATAACAACTTACAGTCGTATGAGAATCATTTTTACTTACAAATAATTGTAAAATGAAGCACCAAGTGGGAAACACTGTAGAGAAAGGTGTGTAGAGAGGTGGAGGAGAGGTGGGGTTTTTCAGAAGTGTGCCCTGCATGGCAGAAAGTGATAGATAAAGGAAGACATGGCTATATAGTTTGACTTTCAGAAAGGATACACAAAAGTGTGGAGGAGAGAAATAACAAAGAGAAATAAATCAATATGGCTGGTAAGGATGCATTCTTCAGAAACAGTACATTTGTAAAATGATTAAGTCTTGGGAAGTAAATGATTTCATGGATGATTTCGGCATGAGGTTGTGAGAAGTAGGTACTGACTACAGTAAAAGATCACAAAGTGATGCACGAAGGAATCCCTAGACTAGACACATGCTTTGGAAGATAACTCCAAATCAGGAAAAAAAGACAGTCTGGAGAAAGGGCCAGCTGTCCTTTATACATTAGCCAGATAGTAACCATTGGTCCAGCATGTGGTTGGCCTAGAAAGGAATGGAGTGTCGTGGATAAGCGGACACCTAGCTATTAATCTAAGAGGCAAGATGTATATAAATGGCATTCAAATTTCATCAAAATCTTCTCCCCAATCTCAAATAACTCAAGTTTTCTTGCTTTGTGATTTGAGTGTCCTTACTAGACTTTCATTAGAATAATTTGTCAAGATCCATGAAAGGCCTGAAATTTTATAATACCTTTAAGATAAGTTAGCCTGCTTTGGTTTCGTGAATATCAACAGAGCACCTGAAACTCTGTGTGAAAGACAAACAGTGGATTACTGCTTACAAACTTTGCAGTATTTCTGCATGAGTAATTTGAGCCCCATTTTATGCAATGCTATTAAAGAGGACTCTGTAACATCCAAAGGCAGTTTTTGCATTAGGAATGGGGCTTTGAGACCAGAGATGCCCCTCCCACTCACTTCCACACATCTTTTTTTTTTCTTCTTGATTGAAAGTATGGTTTCCTGTTCCTCTCAAGGAAACTGAAGTATTCATCTGTTCAAGGGTGTAAACAAACCTGACTACTTTCCCTGCAGGAAATGCTCTTGTTATCTTCCGAGACTATTTTCTACTTACACATTTCTGAGAGGCCTGATCAACGGCAATCTGTGTCTTTGTGATTTTCCGAAAAGAGTGACAGAGTCTCAGTAGAGCCATTTGCCATCTGAATATACTAAGCAAGGCTTTGTGCACATAGTCCTTGTTGAGTTATAAGAACGGAGTTTTCGTAAGACCATAGTCTGAACTCTGGTTTCAAGAAGTCTAGTGACAGACAGAGAAAACCACAGCAAGGGGTGGAAGCTGAATGTTAAAACTTTAGAAATACACAAAGATTTGCCATGGGGATGGTCAGAATTCTCAAAAGAGGTCTTCTAAACCATATGGCTGTGACAGTGTCATTTTTACTACTTGGGTTAAGCATCACAGCAAACATAACTGATAAATCAAAGGTAATATGCGGAGGGAAAAAAGAATTCAAGGATGTTTCATGGTCAGGGTCTGGAATAATAATACATGAATGTGTGGTTTTTACACTAGGCACTGATTTATTCCAACATGATATTTTTAGGCTTATAGGAATCAAACTAATTTGTTATATTAAGTATGCATTACTCTTTAAATATATTGTGTGTTTCTCTCTGTGTGTTATATTCTTACTTTTGTTGAGTTATTTTTACCCTAAAAAACAAATAGCTAGTTATGGCATATGATACTCTGATGAGGATGCAAAGGGTTAGAACAGATAGAAGTTCTAGGAAATGTTCTAAATTCTAAACCATTTTGGCACAGTCATGGTGTTCTATCAATACACTGATATTCCAAAATGCTCAAATCAAAACCTAATGCCTAAATTATAAAAGGTGCGAGCTTTAAAAAGTGTATATATACTCATGGAATGGAAGATTTAGACCACAGTAGTAGATCTGGAAAGTAGGGGAGATGGAGAGGAGTGGAAGAAGGGGAAACTAATCAGGATACATTGTATGAGAAAAGAATCTATTTTCAATATAAAGAAAATAAAAGAGCAATGAAAGAGTTACTAAGCTTACACATTGGTGATAGCCATTCAACTTGGCCAATTCAATACTGAAGAGCAGTACTTTTCAGTTTTGTTTGTTTGATTCAAACAGTTCCATTGATGAGGTAATCTGGATCCAGTCTCTTATGATAAACTAAAGTGGATTTTTAAATTGTTGAATATAGGAACGAGGAGGATATAGGACTCATGTATGTTAGCAGGATTGCTACCAAGGAGCCACAGCCTCTTACTAAATGCCTTTAAACACATTCATAACCATGACTTTAAGTGAAATCAAGACACTAACTTTTGTTGCTGTTTTTGACAAAACAGTAACAAGTTTCCAGTGCTCTGAATCCATTTGAATTATCACAATAACCCATTACTACTTGAATCATGTTTCAGAAACAACTCCCTTGTTTTGGGTAGTTATTATAAGAAGAGGAGTTGAGGCATTTGAGGGCTGAGTAGCTGGAGAATTTCTCTCCAGCTCCCACCAAGACCCGCCAGTCCCAGAGCCCACTTATAAAATAAACACACCGACTCTTATATTATTTAAACTTCTTGGCCATTAGCTCAGGCCTACCATTGTCTAGCTCTTACTCTCATACTAAGCCCATTTTTGTTAATCTGTATGTCGCCACGTGTTCCATGGCTTTACCTGCTGCCTCTACATGATGCTCCCTGGATGGCAGCTGGTGTCTCCTCTCCCTGTCTTCCTGTCTGGGCCAGGTAGGACTAAAATACTCTAGCTACAGGGCTGTATGTGCCTGGTCTTACACAAAAAGCACATGATTCTTGGGTTTTGTTTTTATTATTTAATATCCATCCTGTGAAGTTTTCACTTGCTTTATATCTTAGATATCAAGAGGTTAACTGTAGTTCTTTAACATATTAGTGCCATGATTTCTGCAGAGCACATAGTAATATAAATGTAAGTTTATTTGTAGTTGTTCAAATGAGAAAAAAACATTTTGTAAATCATACATAAAACTCTAAATATTTGTCAGTGACAGACAGTTTGCTTATTTTGACAATATTTTGAGGCCAAATCTATAAGTATAGTGTTGTCCTAAAAGTGGATCCTTTTAGGCAGCAAGTTTAAATTCCTATAGTTTTTGGACTAAAAATGACCCATTTTGAAGGCATTTTCTGGGTGTATGGATTGGAAGACTCAAGATCTTTACAGCAGGGAGAGGTGAGTAAATGTATTTACTTCTTGCACAAGCTACTGGCTTATTTTCCTCCTGTCAAGTCATATTTAAGACTATCAGCATTCTGAAACTTTGGTTTCCTCCTAGGCCTCCACAGTGGTAACAGAGCTAAAACAAAACACCTGGCTTTTGTGTGTCATTAATGAATATGGTACTAGTACTTGGATCGATTCAAAGAGATAAATAAATAAAGCATAAAGACAAATAAAATAAATGATCCCAGGAAAATAATGCATCACTAGTTTGTATCACCAAATGATGTGGTTTAATGAGAACAGTATGTGGGGGAAATTACGTTAAAATGCATTTTGAAAAGCATTAAGTTGTGAAT
Organism: Peromyscus eremicus; assembly: GCF_949786415.1. NCBI lineage: Eukaryota > Metazoa > Chordata > Mammalia > Rodentia > Cricetidae > Peromyscus > Peromyscus eremicus. The sequence continues at coordinate 22,774,707 of NC_081421.1, read as the reverse complement.
ATACCACTCAGAACATGCTATATTCTGGCCACAAAGGAGAAAGCAATGACTCACTTGAGTGTTTCTTGTATTCAATACTCTATAACACCTAAATCAAAGTTTTTAATGAATTTTAAAAATGCAAGTTATTGAAATCTGTAACCAGGTTCTGGATCAGCAGGCACTGTCAGCATGGATTACAGGCCAGTGCATTTTCTGCTCTAACGATGTCGTGATGGATGGAGAATGGCACCCGCTGCCGCCCATTTATCTCTCATGATTACTGCCTTGAGCATATTGATTCTTTCTGTGGCTTCTCAGACTCAAGGCTGTAGTGCAGATAGAGATACCATCAGTTTTATACAGTGTGCTCTTAATATGCTCCAATTTTCACCTCTTTAGATAAGATGTGCTAGTCAATACCGGGCAAGAAATTAAATTTTACTCATTCTAAGGTAACACCTGAGAATTTTCACAATTACAATACAGTTATGTGCTACACAATGAAATTTCTGCTAACAATAGACTGCACATACCGTGGTGGTCCCCCGAGTCTGATAGTGAAGCTATGACAGTGTATGTAAGTATAAGCTGTCATGTTCACACACCAGAAAAATCACCTGAGGGTGGATTTACCTGGAGGTATGCTGTTATTCAGTATGTTCAGCATACTCAAAACAAATACAGAAAAATGTAAATTGCAAACTGTAGAAGTTACTACTAAATAATCAAAAACCACTAAATTATATTCCCCATTTACTTAATGGCAGTTATTGAAATTGTTTCTGCAATAATATTGGGTAACAGGAAATTTAAAGGTACATGAATGGCATTATTGCTTTAAAAATATCTCAAAATATTAGGAAAAATGAGTGGAGGTGTTTAATTAAATGATAAGATCAATGTAGTATGATATGGTCAACAATTAGGAAACTATCTTAGTAATAGTTATTAGCAAGATTCGAAATAACAGACACAGACATGCATGTAGGTGATAAGAACTTGAATGAGATTTGAATGTCTCTCTCATATAAAGAGATAAAACTGTTTCAGGTATAAGATATTCAGGTATGTGTTTATTTGGAATATGGTAAGTGGCCTTTGGTTCTGCGAGGCTGGACTGGAGCATATGAGGATATGAGATGCCTTTAGGGCAAGGGAGAGAGACAAAAGAGAAGGGGCAGAGGTGTAGGGGGAGAAGGAACAACAGCGATCTAGGCTGAAGTCAGAACATAAGGGCCTTTCTGTGCCATCTTAAAGCATTTGGTTCATTTGTAACCTGAGGGATCACTTAATGAAACACACATTTGGAAGAATGGGAAACATCAGAGAGGTGAAAAATTACGAAAGAACACTGAGATGAAGAACTTTGGGGATGATTTTCGTTGTTTCTTTCACTGTTAGAGGAAGGACAGAAAAACTCGTGGCTTTCAGGAGTCCTTTAGAGAGAATTCCAGTGGCATTTGCTGCCTTTGCAGAAGATGAACAAGAGGATTCTTGGTTCTTCCTGACTGACTGAATTAAACTAAAGATGGCATTCGGTCAGATGATTTTTCATCCTTTCTATAATAACTTAGCAGTTATTTTCTTGTTACCCGTCTTAAGCAACGCCTACTGTGATAACCCGTAGTGTGATTAAAATACTATTTAATATATTACTTGGGTATTAAACCACTAAAATTGTATTGAACAATCTTCTAAAGGTATGGATTTCTAAGCAGAGTGTGAAGAAGCATGTGGCCTTGTGTATTTAGCAGTTTATGCATTTGAGAGTTGCAGTGAAGGCCAAGGGCCTGGTCTCCTAGAGAGGAGCATGTGCTGAGCGCTCACCCAGCACCCGTGCAGCTCTAACTGAATGGATGAGAGTGAAGGCCAAGGGCCTGGTCTCCTAGAGAGGAGCGTGTGCTGAGCTCTCACCCAGCACCCGTGCAGCTCTATCTGAAAGGACGAGAGTGAAAGCCGTTAAAGAGCAACCCTCGGAATCGATCAGAGATAATGAAATTGCACTGGCCCAAGTATTAATCAATTTTAATAATTGTGTGCTACAATGGTTTTTGCAATAAAAGGGCTGCTATTTTAAATTCTGCTCACTTACGCTGTGACCACATGGTTGTCACACAATGGAAAAGCATAGCTATCTTCAACACCTGTGTTATAATTCACTTCACTTGCCTGCTTTTTCTTTGCCCATTTCATACAAATCCCAAGTTGGCTAATTGGTTATTGAAACCGTTTAAATGAACTTTTGCTTTCTTGCTATATAGATATAACCTTTAAAAGTCTGTCTTCAAATAGAGCAAGACTAATTGAGGATAATAAAAGATCAATACTGGAACAAATGGTGTCTTGATTCATCAGCTTTTCACAAAGCTATAAACTGATTCACTAAAATAATCATCAATCAAATCACAGACAGATCTCAGTTTTCTCTCATAGTCCTATACTTTCCACACTCTCATTTCAAATGGTATCTTACATTTTCTTCAATTTTTTTAAAGCAATCAACCTTCAATTTAAGTAAGTTCTTTCCCTTATCTTCTCTGAAGAAATGTAGTAAGACTGAGTCTGTTCACACAGCAAAAGGAGTGGGGACTTTTCCTCTGCGAATGTAGGTTTGTCCACATGCCTGCACAGGTCTGGTGACTCAGTGAGTGAAGGTTGGGTCATCATGCTAGTTACTTACATAGGGGGCACCTGATATCTTAGGCTCTTTAGGCCCAAATTTAAACAGAGAATAGACAGGTGCCCAACTTCCTGCTTCAAATTTTGAGCTTACTATATCACTGCCTTGGCTACCTGTTGGCTTATAAAGTGGAGGATAAGAAAGCAAACTATTGAAGAGACAGATAGGAGTTGATTTTACTGATGTCTCTTGACTAGGGATGTATTTTGATCATATTCATCCCCACCATCTCCTTTTTCCAAGACCCACCCCTATTCCCTATTCACACAATTCTGTGTCTTTTAAAAAAATATTGAAAAAAGTTTTTTTCATATAACATACTATGTTCATGTTTTTTCCCTTTCCCAACTCCTCCCAGATCCTTCCCACCCCTCTACCCACCCAACTCCATGCCTTTTCTCCTTTTCTCTCTTTCAAAATCCAACAATCAACAAACAAAAACAAAACAGCAACAATACCAAAAAGACAAGAATCACAGACACACATTAAAAAAAACCCATTAAAACAACAAAACAGAAATTAAATTATGGAAGCAAAAGACCAATAGGACAAAAAAAAATGCCCAAACAAAGTTTTATGAGACAAAATGTCTACCAAGATACGATTGAGTTCTTGTACTGGTCTTTTGCTCTTGTGTAAGAGGGCTATCCTGAAGTGTGGTTAATATACCAAGTGAGACTTTACTGGAGAAGATTTTGTTTTGCTTTGCAAGTGGGTATCAATTACAGAGAGCTCCCTGGTTAGAGGTGGGAATCCCTTCCAAAATTCTACAAGATAATTTCTGCTGTCCAGATATTCTGCTGTCCAGATATTCTACCCTAACATAGTTAACTTACCAGGGCTCTCTACTCTAAAAGGCCACTACCTCTCCCTCTCTCCAAAGCTAACAATTGCTGCACTGGTAGGGGTGGGATTGTATGACCAACTCCCACTTTCAAGCTGGCATTGGGCTTGTGCATGTTTTGCACATGTTGTCACAATCACTTGAGTTCAGATGTGCATCTGCCCTGCTGTGTCCAGATGCTTCCCTGGTTACTCACTGCCTCAGGCTCTTACACTTTCTGTCCTTCTCTCCCACATTGATCCCTGAAACTTAGGAGGGGTATGTGGTCTATATGTTCTTTATTAAATATGCTTCATGTAGGGCTGAGCTTTCTGAAAACATTACATTTTCATTCTTGGGCATGTGTATGTATGTGTCAAAGATCATTCCAAGTTTAAGGGGCCAGGGAAGAATAACTGGGGGGCCCTACCCTTTTGTGAAATTAAAAGTAAGTACCTATTACTCTTTTGGGTTGAGGCCAAGGTGCTCCAGTTTGCAATTAAAATCTTAAAACTTGATGTGGTATATGGTACATATCTGTTACTCTAGCAATTGAGAACCTTGTCTTGCCAAGAGTACAGAGCAAGACTGTCTCAAAAATAAATAGCAGATGCCGGGTGGTGGTGGTGCACGCCTTTAATCCCAGCACTCGGGAGGCAGAGCCAGGCGGATCTCTGTGAGTTCGAGGCCAGCCTGGACTACCAAGTGAGTTCCAGGAAAAGGCGCAAAGCTACACAGAGAAACCCTGTCTCGAAAAACCAAAAAAATAAATAAATAAATAAATAAATAAAAATAAAATAAATAGCAGAATACTATGTTTAATCTACATCACAGTTTTAACTACATTTGGGGCTAAAGGCTCCTACCATTTTAATATAATCAGTCACTTGTACACCCTTCCTGCTCAGGGTTTGCTTCCATTGACCATCATTGGGTCAAGACACATCCAGTTTCAACAACTGACATTTTTTGTGTCTTTCTATTGGTTACTGGTGACTATGACTGCACAGCTTAAATTTCATTCCTCTTCAGAAATTATCTAAGCATTGGAAGGGATTCTGGTGTTTTAAAAAAGACAGATGGGGACAAGGTCCTCATGTTTTTCTTGACTGCTAACTCTGCATTGTACTTTCTTTCTATACTACTGCAATGCTAACACAATTCCAGTAGTTGAAATAATAAGAATAAAAGTAACTGCACTTTCCTGAATTGATGTGGAATCTAATGACACTCAGCTTTATAACATGAGGATCTTAGATAAGAAAACGGTGGGACACACTTGTGAACCCTACATTCACAGAATTTCTGTTTGGTGTAATTATGCCCTGAAACACTATGTAAAGTTGTGTTTACAATTGCTTGGGGGTGAGATAGATGCCCATGCTATACACAAATTGATTGTCACTTGTTGATTGCAATCAACAAAAAGAAGGAAATATGATGGATTGATTTATGCAGTGGGGAAATGTGACTGCATGAAGCTGAATTATGCCCCATGGTCCTACCTGATGATGAAGATACTGTTGATTTTGACTTAGATCTTGTTTATTTTAAACCTCTTTGAGGTAAGGGAAGAACAAGACTGCAATAACCATATCTTTCCAAACGCTTGTGAGTAAGTGAAGTAGGACATGAAATATCAAATATATGCAAAATTTGGCTAAAGCTCTTCTGGGAGGAAACTCTGGGTGCCACTACCTGAGTGCTGCTACAGTATGAATGCAGTAACACGCGAAGGGTAGGGCTCACCTGTTTAGATTTAGCCTGACAACTTTCTCCTCTGTTCCCCAGCCTCCTGGCTTCCGCTCTACCACATACGTTTCTTACAGTCCCAGTTACAGAAAGAGAAGTGCATGGACATTTTCTTAATCTAAGTGTGTATTGCTCAAAGTATCATAGACTAGGAAATTTAGAAATGGTATAAATATGTTTCTGGTGGTTGTGGAGAATAACAGGTCCAGGGCAAAGAGAGTGAATCTCACCAAGGTTTCTTAATGCATAATTCCATGGTTGTCAGTAGAAAAAATGAGAGAGAGAGAGAGAGAGAGAGAGAGAGAGAGAGAGAGAGAGAGAGAGAGAGAACACAAACTATAGCTTTTCGTAACATAACAGACCACTCCTCTAATAACTCACCCACACTCTCAGTATCATTATCAATCCCTTCCTGAAGATAGAATTCTAACCATATAACTACCTCTCAGAGGTTTCACCTCTTTATATTGTTACAATGGTATATAAACTTCACCAGATATTGTGGAAAGATAATCAGACCATAGTAGACATCCAAGTAGCTCTACCATGATGTGTCCCATCATTGTGATTATGGAAATTAATGCATTATATGCTTCTTAAAATCTCAAAGAATTGAATTTGCTTTCACCACAAACAAAAAAATATTAGAAAATACAGGCTGGGTGGTGGTGGCACATGCCCTAATCCCAGCACTTGGGAGGCAGAGGCAGGTGGATCTCTGTGAGTTCGAGGCCAGCCTGGGCTACAAAGTGAGTTCCAGGAAAGGCACAAAACTACACAGAGAAACCCTATCTTGAAAAAACCAAAAAAAAAAAAAAAAAAGAAAGAAAGAAAGAAAAAGAAAATACAGATAGATTAAATTGATATAGATATCATATAATTGTCACAGGTATTGACACATTGCATGGCATCTCAATAACATATACAGTTTGTATGTATATGTCCATTTGGTAAGCAGCAGAGACAAGAAGATTGCCATGCCTACCAAGTCTACCTTGTGAGCTTCAGCCAAGGGCTACGTTAGAGAGGCCCTGTCTCAAAAAAGAACTTCTGAAAGATAGAAGTGGTTTGGAAAAGTTCTTAAATAAGGAAACTTGTTGGGCAGTGGTGGTGCACACCTTCAGTCTCACCACATGAGAGGCAGAGATGGGCAGATCCCGGAATTTGAGGCCTTGTCTCCAGAGCAAGTTCCAAGACATGAAGGGAGAAAAGAAAAGAAAAGAAAAGAGAGGAGAGGAGGGGGAGGAGGAGAGAAGAGGAGAGGAGAGGAGAGGAGAGGAGAGAAGAGAAAAGAAAAGAAAAGAAAAGAAAGGAAAAGAAAAGAAAAGAGAGAAGAGAAGAGAACAGAAGAGCCCACCAAAAGGAAAGAAAAGAAACACAGGAACCTGAAGTAGAGTCGTATTTTTGTTATCATAACTGCTTAGACTTTTGAAGTATGCTGATACCTAATGCAGCTCAACACACGTGTTGAAGCTTGAGAAAATGGTGTTGTTGTTAGATGTCAGGGTGGTGGTCTCAAGCTGGGATACCTGTCATTGAGTATCTTAAGTTACTGTTGCTTGGTAACATGTCTACCCATGTTAGTGCTTCAGAAAAATTTGTAAGTGAAACCTTGGCAATGGTTTTAATAATTTCCATATTTTATACTAATTTCCTGAGGAATGCCCAAATTCCTGATCTTGGCTCCAGGCATGCATGCCATGGCTCCTAATTCTATTGGTTTCTTCCTCTTTCAGCTGTGCTTCACAGTGAGATGACCCATAGCTGTCCAGATACATCTACCGTCCACTGTCTCGTTGTCCTTGTGTTGAATTGTCATCCCACCTCAGATACTGAGCTGCACATGACTATTGGGCAATTGAAATGTGGGCATTTTAAATAAAGACTTGATTATTTTTACTTAAATCTAATACCAACCTATGCCTGCTGGTTCTTATATTGGATAAGAGAATGAAGCTCTAAGACTCATTATTCTTTTAATATGAGACAATTGGAGAAGCCTATGCAGTGGAGTTCAGCAGGAAAGTAATTGAACTAATCTGGATGGTGCATGGTACTGACTCAGCCTAGGGAGGTATAAGTGGAGGCAATAAGAAGAAGCTTGGATTCTGTACAAGTTTCGATGTTAGCACCTTTATCTGGCAGATTTTTGATGTGAGATGACAGGAATAAAAGAAAATGTGGCTACATTTAAGGCCAACTGGCTAAAAGAATGAAAGTCTTATTCACTTATGAAAAATCAAAAGGCACAGTATTCATTGATGCAGAGTCTGGATCCTGATGAATGTGAGATAAGATAACCCTGCCCACTTGATACTCAAGAGTATATGTTGAGTCTATAGCTCAGAAGAAAAATAGGCAGTTTAGAATTGCCAATGTGTAATTGGCGTTTAAAGCTATTAGTTTTATTGAGATTAGGAAAGAAGTCAGTATGAATAGAATAGATCTGGTGTAAGAACTGACCAGGGTTTTAAGCACCACACAGCTTTCATTGGAGTGGAACCAGCAAAAGAGACTGGGAAGGAACTAGTCTGGTAGGAGAAAAATAGGGTGGTGGAAGTCAAGAAGAACATCTCACTTATCTTTATCAAAGTACCCATGATATGCATAAAATATTCAACTGAATAATGGATTGAATGGTATATGCATATGTATGTATGTGCATGTGTTTATATATGTGTGCATGTGTATATGTACATATGTGTATGCATTCTTGTGTGTGTACATGTTTTTATGTTTGTGTTCATGTGTGTGTGTGTGCATGTGTGTGTGTGTGTGTGTGTGTGTGTGTGTGTGATTGTCAGTGTGAGTGTATGTGCAGCTATGCAGAATGGACTGTTGCTCATGTTCAGCAATACACTTTCCAGGGAACTGGCAGAGAGAAACTGATTAAATTAGATTCAAATGAGACTATATGAAAACAATGCGGAGACTAAGGATAGATAAAATGTGTGAATGATTGCAGAGAAAATTATTTCTAATAAATTCTGAATTGAGTTGGGTTAGGTAAGAGTGAGAGGAGAGAAATGCATGTTAAAGCAGACATGATCCTCTTCCTGGCGCTTGGCTCGGCTGGGACGCCTGGCTCATGGTGTGTAAATGGACACTGTGACTGAATTGTCCCTCACAGCTGCCCGTCACTCTTTTGGCCTATCAGTTCTGTATTTAAGGAGTAACTGAAGAATTGTGTTTTTAAAATCCAATCTTAATTGAAAGGCACAATAACTGAAAATATTTTCAGCTGAATGAAGAATTGTAGTTTACATTCTGAAAAAAAAATGATGTAAGAATTCTGTGTCATAACGGGAAGATGATTGTGAGAAATAGTAAATATTCTTTTCCTCGGTGGTTTATCATGGGAATAAATGCATTTGCATAAACTGGTGAAGCTTCTCAAGTGTTAGCAATCAATACATAAATGTTTAACACACAAATCACCATAATAGCCTAGGTTAATTAATTTCCAAAAGGATTGATTAGCTCAGTGATACTGAACTGTTTAAAATAACATTTTTCTTTTCTTCTTCTCTCTTCTCCTTTTTCCTCTCTCCCATCCATAGAGAGCATTTTTCTCAATCACTTTCCCTTATTAGAGACAGACTCTCTCACTGAGCCTAGAGCTCACCAATTGGCTAGGTTAGTTGGCTAATGGGCTTCTGGGGATGTGCCAGTCTCCATTCTCACATCATTGGGGTATGCACACCATCACACCCTGATTTATACATGAATCCTAGAGTCTCAACCCATGCTTATGAGGTAACCACTTACCAGTTAAGCAGTCTCCTAAGGCCCTTATTTTTAGTATGTTCTGTTTGTTTTGTCTTAAACTGAAAACTCGATGTGTGAGTTGCTCTTATGAAAACATACGGTGCATTTCCTGTACCACCTGTATTGCCAACTATCCGTCTGCCTTCAAGTTCATTCGAGAGTGATTTGGAGCTCAGAAATGGACAACAGCTCTTGCAGTGATTGGATGTATCAGATATGTTTTGTGATTGCTATCTATAATCCCTCAAACAACCCTGACATCTAAGTAGTATTTCTTCCCAAACTGTGTTAAAAAAGCTGTTCAGGAAAGAAATGCAGTAGAGGACAAATCCAATTGTCCTTTTTAGCAGTTAATAATAAAACTTGTGAGGATTTGGGGTAAGGGACACCAAATGGAATTTCAAATTGTTCCTTACTGTTCTTAAATGCTTGCATACCATACGCACCCTAGGTGAAACCAGAATGACTGCCTAGACTTTTTATCCTGTCTCCCAGATAACTGACTTTAAAATGCCTTTAATTTCCTCAGAAAAAGAAATTACACTTCAGTTTATACAAAGTAATATTTATATAAGTTTGTGAATATTTTATTTCAAATTATAAGACAAAATATTGCTTGCATGTTTTCAAAAACATCATATCCTTCATAAATATTGAATTTCGTTCAGAAATTTTGCTCAGAAATCCTTCAACTATTTAAATTTGTATGATTACATGCTACACAACTGTGGTAAAGAGAATATTTCTACACTAATGAGGTAATTCTAGGTTAACAGAGAGAATTCTATGTGCATCATTTCCTATGAGAGGCTTAGTTCAGAATCATTTAATACACTTCCCAGGGAAATAATAAATCATTGTATTGGGAAAGGGAATGTGAGCATTTATTTCCTTTTACAGTAATAGGAAAATCCTTGAATTTCCTTTGCTAATATCTCTAAGCTTTTCTCAAGGAATTGTAGAACTCACAAACACATGAATACAAAACAAGGTTGTGCAGGTAACTAACACTGTACTTGTGATAGTACGGATTTGTTACCATGGGTTTGTTGTTAACAACAGAACTTAATAAGTTGAATAGTAATGAGTCAAAAAGAAAAGTATAGACCTCAAAATGTAAAATTAGTTAACAAGAGGCCCGTGTACAGAACCTAGAAACTGTATTTTTTTTAATTAGTAGTACAGATAATCCTGGAAGATGCAGGGACTAGTAACAGGGATGTAGAAAGTTGATGTTGGGTGCTGAGGTAATAGCTCTCTTATGAGGACCCAAGTTCAAAGCTGGATACAGTGACTCATTTATAATCTGTTTTCAGCATGGCGTAGGGTGGCAGGGGAGAGACAGGAAATGCCTGGGCTCACTGCCCAGCTTATCAAGTTGGTGAGCTTCAGAATAAGTGAGAGGCCTTGTCTGCAAAATAAGATGAAAGAGATACCAAAGAAGTACTGGCCTCTAAGTTTACATCTGTACACATGTGTTGCACATACGAACATTTACACACACGTACTACACACAAACCACTGTCCAGAGAAAGGTTAGTGTCATGATTAAAACAACAGTGGTATATATTTAGGTAGTAAATACCAGAAAATTTGGCAGTTGCTTTGAGAAGAGTCTTAGGAACTTGAGTAAGTATCAGCCTTAGGGAGAAATTATTAAGAGTGAACCTAAGTGTGGAGATAGAGCAGTGAGTTATTCTTTCCAGAAAGAGGACAGAGGAGACTGCAAACTGTAGAACCAGAGTTCAAGCACAAGGAAGAATGGAATGGGGCTGCTGACAAACAGGAAGGTGGCTGAAAAGCTCATGTTTTATTTCCCTAACCACAGCGACACAACTCTTAGGATGACAAGACGAAGGCTAATGTGGAACACGGTGGAATCTGCAAGAAACAGAAGCCTAAGATCAAAGAGGTCAAAATGACACAGCCTCAATCCCAGATAACATGGAGTCTGAGAAACACAGGCGTGAGAATTCAGGGAAGAGGCCCACTCGGGTGCAGATCTCGAACTTGATCCTAACATGGGGAAATCAGGGAGCTCCAGGGCAACTGTCATGGTCTGATGGAGTTTGGATCGACATGTCTAGTGTCAATGTCAACAGTGATGATCTTTGATTTTACCCAGGAGGAAAGGGTTAAAGTTACGCTGAAGATGCAGGTGGCAGCTGACATTATGATGCACGGCTTGATCCACTTCCCTGAAGAGAATAATAACGCAGGCTCTTTTGTGTGTCTTTTCCTGAGCAGCCTAAATGAGAATTTCTCTGAAACAAGGCTACTTTTTAAATATGACCAACTATTTTAAAGTCTATTATCAGCTAAAGATCTAACAGATACAAGGCAATGCTAGTTATCAGATCCCTACTTTTTGAAGAAACCAATGTGACTGCCAGTCCTGGCAGTCATAGGCCACAGCAATGGTATGATTGCATAAATCAACACTAGAACACAAGTGAGGATGTTTGTTTAAAATGATTCATCAAATCAGCTTTATGACACTTAAAGGAATTCTTGATGATTGAATATTATTTGTAAAGTATAGGTACTTTGTTGGTAGACAAACGTCAATGCTTACTTATAGAATTTACTCTGTAAACTGCAATTCAGATTGTGTTCAGTGAAGGTAATAGAAATCATTGAAATTGACTTTGCAATATGACAAGACTACTGAAGATCTTTATCATAAAGTTTAGTTCCCCTTAGGGTCTGGAGATATAGCATAGTACACTTCTGTAGCTCTTCATGACCCCAAGTTCAATCCAAAATCATCTCGATTTTGTAAAAGTCTTATTACTTAAAGAAAATTAACTACCATTAGATAATATTTTCCCATAAGGGACAGTAGTAAAGATGAATGAGTATGGAAAACAAAAGATACCATCAATAGTCCTACTACAATCAGTATATTGATGTTTCCCCTAAACAAGTATGCAGGCTATTTAAACCATTCTATCTGGGCCAGCAAGATGGCTCCTCGGGCAAAGGTGCTTGCTTGCAAGCTGGCAGCCCAAGTTCAACTCTTGGAACTGATGCGCTGGTGGAAGGAGAGAACCAACTCCATAAAGTTGTCCTCTGACTTCCATGTGTGTGCAGTGGCATGTGTGCCCTTCCTCACAGAAATGAGAGTATGTATCCATCAGTATCTCACCAGTTTATCCTAAATTTAATATCATTAATGATATAAATGAAGATGATTTCTGAGAGTGCTGCGCTTGCTTTTGGTAATCCTTTCGGATGTCATATAACAGTGTCTCATGACTTATTTAACCCTCTGCATTGTTGTGTAAGTCACATATTGCTACATTTTTAGCCTTATAAATAATTACTTCTATAATAAGCGCTATGCACTAGTATCTCCTGCAGAGGTCCTTGGTTCGATTCTCAGTACCCATGTGGTATCTCAAAACTGTCCATAACTCCAGTTCTGATACTCAACACCCTTTTCTGGCCTCAGTGGGCTATTATGTGTGTATAGGCATTTGTTCAGACAAAACACTATACAAGTAAAATTTAATTGTAAAGTGCTTAGTACTTTATTAATGTGTCTCGATCAGAAAACAGTTTTCTACATTTCTCCACATGGAATAAAGGTGTGCCAATAGGAAAAAGTACCATACCTAGAGGACTTAGCTGGTTGTGAATAGCGAAGGGAGTTTCAGGATACACAAAAGAACAAAAAGTAAGTGGCAGAAAACAGAGAAAACTGATACACTGAGATGCAACAAAAAGGGTAACTGGGCATACTGCCATGGTATCTGTCCTAAAAGAATGGTTACAGGTATTTGTAGACAAAGGCCACCAGTGAATGGATGCTGAAAAGAGCCACTGAAAGCCAAGAAAATGAGCTAGAAATCAAGAACCAAAATTTCTGACTCGAAACTTTTGGGATCACATATGTGTTGAGTCCAGATATTTTATAATTTTAGATTGCCATGTTATGTTGATTTATGAAAAACAAGTGCAATTGTGGGCATGAAAATAACAAAGTAAGTTAATATTTTTTAAGCTAACACATCTCCTTAGATCAAATTATTAATTTAAAAAACCTGAAATTTTGTCATGAAATCAGTTTTGTGCCAACTTACTAAAAGTTTTCAGTTTTCTAAGTAGTTTTGGATTTTACAGATATAAATTAGCATTATGTATTATGTTTGTATTTTGTTTCTAAAAGTATTACACAGGATAATCTTATCAACTAAAGGCAACTCAGGTTTAGAAGAGATTTTTTTAACCTTTTAATATATGAAAGTCAGTCCTCTTTCTGCCTTCCTGTTTTAATATTTTTCAAAGGTTCCATAAGTAGGTATTTAGTAGTATTTACTTATGTTATGCTGCCGTTAAATATTTTTCTCTGTCATTTCTGTGTACTGGTATGTTAAAAACAAAAACAAATCTTGGCTTTTTATAATCAAGGCTACTTGACAAGAATGTCTCTTAGTGAAAATTGGATTTCTCAAGCAAATATTTTGAAAAAGACATTTGTCTGATATTTAGGAAGAATTGAAATTTAAACTCAGACTAATTCATATAATTAAAAGTCATTACATGTTTTTCCTTTTAAAATTTGTCCCTGTTTTGATAACAATAAACAATAAAATTTGATATTGGCTATTTATTTAATACCTAATGAAGTGATACATTGTGAGAAAGAAGTTTGGACTGTTTTCTATTTTGAAATGTGTGTTATGAAAATATTTTCCTACTCTTTTTATATACTCAAATTGATCTTTCATAGAAATGCAAAAGCCCCCATTATCAGATAAAGATGGGAACATGCAATCATAAGCCTAGAAGAGGTCATTTATTTCCTGTGCCTCTGCTATTCACACAGATAGTTCTCCATCTACATTCTTTCAAATGCTGTGTGTGTGATTGCTGTATCTTCTTTGATATCATCTTATATTTCACTATTCACATTCAGAAAGTTTGTTCAATTCTAGCCTCACTCGTACTTTCTATAATTTAAATTCATTACCTCTAATCCTGTTTTCAGTTGAAGCAAAGAGTAGACGATACCATCAAATTATATCTGTTTTCATATTTGAAGATTGGATTGGTTTCAGCTTCCATTTCTTTATAGTGGAAAACATTTCTTTAAAATATTATGCATTGCAAATTATTTTCATGCCCTTTGTAGTTGGGTCAAGAGCAGAACAAAAAAATACATATGGGAGTAACAATAATAAGACTAGTGAGATTAATCCTGTAGTGATGTACTATTTCTCTAAGGCTGATTGTGTGGTAAGGGAGACATGTGAGAAGTGCACATGTGAGTAAATGAAGTGGCATCGACAGAAGCCTGTCATGAGGGGTAGAGCAGAAGTTATGTGAGTAATCAAACTGGATTTGATATACTAGGCAAAGTCTGTGCCTCTCACCCTCAGTAACCATCCTGGCTTTCTACAGAAAATACATTGTTGTAGAAAAAAAATCAATGTCACCATGAAAATATAATTAAAGGAAGATATCCTGAACTTTTATTAGGCAATACTAAGTGAATATGCAAGGAAGAACTTTTACTAATAATTAAAGTATGAAATCATTTCAAAGAAAAATGAAATGAGACTGGGGCTAACTTTTCATATCCTTCTACTTCATTTTCTCTGGAGTTTTTAATAAAGCAATACAGCTATTTTGGTTTTTTTTTTTTTTGAGAATATAAAGCAAGAATAATCCAGAATACCATGCTCTTTCAAGATAGAATTGATTCTATATTCCACTTCATGGAATTTATACAGGTATATAGTGGAAAGAAGAAACAGAAAGAGTCATCAAAGGTGTGTAGGTTAATGTTCATTCATTTAAGGTGAAGGGAGAAGCTTTAAAAAGACTCCAATTTGTAACTGACCACCAAGTAGAAACTGGGTGTTAAAACATGAATCTACCAATGTATGAAACACACACACACACACACACACACACACACACACACACACACACACACCATGTTCAACTGGGCATAAATATGCCAAGAATCATGGAGATTCTGCCGGTGTGGTTCCACAGGGCCAGTCTCTTCACCCACTCCAGCAGGTCACATATAGAAATTATATTTATGTACATATATGCCAAGCTGAGCGTGTGTGTAAGTCTGTATGTGTGTGTGTGTGTATGTGTTTCTGATTATGCAAGTGATGCAGAGTCAATACCAAATCTCTTTGCATTGAGAAAACAGGAAGAGTAAGCAGGAATTTTTCCCTGCATGATCTATAGATCGCGGCTTCCAGTCCCTGTGGTTCCTATGGTTCTTAGTAAATGTTTCCTCCTTATCAGGGCACAGAGGGAATTTTGAGTGCAGTTAATTTCATTCGTTTCCCCCCAGTAATTTTAAAGAATCCCTTAGACTTATTCTCAGGCCTCATATTTGAGTTTTCTTCATGGCCAGTTCTGGTATCAGTTGTCTTCGGTGCTAATCTTTAACTTGGCTGCTGTGTTTTCAGATTTCCTGTAATTTTTAAGATTTTTTTTTTTACATCTCCACCTATTATTTCTTACTGCATACAAGATTATGTTTTCAACAACATATTTTTTCATTTTCCTACTGGTAATAAATGTCTTTGTTTTCAAAAATACCTCCATATTTATTCACTACTTTCTTCTTCTCTTATTGGATATATTACTTTACTGTGCATATCAAATTTTAATTATTTTTAAACGTAAGTTTTTTTGATTACTTTGTAATTTCACATCTTATACCCTAATCCCAGTCATTTCCCAGTTCTTGTATATCCATCCATCACTCTTGTAGCATTTCCCCCAAAAGAAAACAAAGAAATAATAAAAATAAAATTAAAACAGTGAAAAAAGTAAGAATATTAGTGAAGAAACAAGCAAACAAATAAAAACCCCACTTTGATCCTCCATCTTTCCCACTTCTTCATTGTCTCTTCATTCATCTTAGTGGCATTGTGTATCATGTAGTATACTCTTCTGTCCAAACACCTTTACTTGCAAATGTTTATTGTGTAATCTGTTGTTGGTCAGTTTCAAGGCTTCTGGATTCTGGTACTCCATCAACACTGAACCCTTATAGAATCTGCTCTTGGATATCCTGCTGTTGCCCAGAATCATGGAGATTTTGCCGGTGTGGTTCCACAGGGCCAGTCTCTTCACCCACTCCAGCAGGTCACAGATGGGGTAGATTTTAGGGAGTGCCCACTCAAAGACCTGAGTGTGTGCCTGGGTAGTGGCTGATTTGGTTATTCTGGACTGCTGGGACCAACCCCCTCAGGTGAGGGGTGGAGCCAACTCTCCCAGGCCCATGGTGAGAGGTGGAGCATCTTTCCCAAGTGTGGGGGTGGGGGTGGGGCAAAGTGGGGCAGTAGCTCTCTTATGAGGGCAATCAGTTCTCCCATGCAGGGATCATGGGGTCTGCTATCCCAGGGCACGCAAGTGGCAGAGTCTGCTCTCTGGTGAAGCAGAGGGCAGTAAGGGGTGGGACCAGATCAACAAGGTTCTTGTACTTTAACACATTGTCCAACACATGGTTCATATGGGCCCCTGTGGTAACATTGGTGATGGACATCAACACAGACCCCAGCTGTAGCAGGAGCATGGACCCAGACATGCCCAGCAGCAGCAATTTGGGCTCAGATATCTCCATGGCCCTGGGTGGCAGCACAGACTTCACAGATCAGCATGGGCCCAGCAGTAGAATGGTCCCTGGATTCCAACATGACCCCAGGAGGCAGCTCAGACTCTAGGCAGTCACACAGCCATCAATGGTAATAGGAGCCATGGACATCAACACATACTTTGGCCACAGTATAGCCATAGACCCAGACATGGCCCCTGGCCACAGCTCAGGCCTGAATGTTACCATGGTCCTGGGTGGCAGTTCAGGCCATCGCAATCTGTATGGTCCTGGAAGCAGCACGACCCTCAGGCAGCAATATGGCTTCCAGTGTCAGCCTAGCTCCTAGGCATTTGCACACCCTTTGGAGGTAACAAAAGCTACAGATATCAACAAAGCCCCTGGCTTTGGTAGCATCATGGTCCCTGATGTGGCTCTAGGCTACAGTTTGTGCCTAGACATCTCCATGATCCCTGGTGACAATGCAGGCCACTCAGATTGGGAGGGTCCCTGTGGTGGCATGGCCCTTGGGCACCAATTTGGCCACATGTGGAGTCCCAAATCCTGAGCATCCTCATGGCCTTTGGTGGTAATAGGAGCCATGGATATCAATACAGACTACTGCTGCCACAGGGCCAAGGACTTAAACATGGCCGTCACAAGCAACCCAGGCCAGGATGTCACCATGACCCCTGGTGGCAAGCAGGTCACCCACATCAGCCTGTCCCTCACCACCTTTGCCTCTTCCGATCTACCTGTCTACAGGACATGAACCATTCTGCCTGCCTCCCTCCCTCCCTCTCTCTCTCCCTCTCTCTCTCCCCCATACCCCACCATATATTTGCTCACTATAATGGTGTCCAGCTGCCTTGCACCACAAGACTGTCCTTCACCTAACCCATCCTAATGGTGCCAGGAAGGCCAATTAATTTTTTTTAAGTTTTGTGTATGAGCGCTGTACCTATATCACTATATCACGCCCATTTCTCTCAAACTCATCCTGTATTCCCCACCCTTGAAAATTCATGATGGTGTCTTCTTTAATTGTTATTGGTGTATATACGTGTGTGTGTGTGTGTGTGTGTGTGTGTGTGTGTGTGTGTGTGTGTGTGTGTAGCCTACCAAGTTGAATTAATTTGCTCATATGTACATGTCCATGGCAAACCACTTAAGATCAAATTTCCCATTGGGGAGCTCTTCCCTGGAGGAAATTAATTCTCCATCTCTCAGCAACCATGACTACTTGTCAATTGTTTCACTTTTTAATTTTTTTATTATATTTATATAGTTGGTTTATTTTTTTAAAACAGAGTTTATTTGTGTTGCCCTGGCTGTCCTGGAACTCAGAGATCCACCTGCCTTTGCCTCTCAATTAAGGATGTGTGCCACCACTGCCTGGCTAACTAGTTATTAATATTTACATAATCTTTTAAGTTTTTCTTTGAAAATTTCATAGATACATGCAATGTATCTTGATCCTATCCAACCTCACTCTAGTGCTGCAACTTCTCTGGTAGCTTGCCTCCAACACATCTCCTCTCTCACATTCATATCATTTTTTGTTAATTTGTAGCCCTCGGTGTCCAATCAGTACAATTCATATGTCCATATGGGGTCATCTACTGGGGAATGGACAACCTACTGCTGACCACATCACCAAAGAAAAGTGACTGTCCCTCCCAAGCAGTCATCTACAGTTAAAGCTGCAAATTCATAACTCATCTCCTCTTTGGAAAGGCCCTTGGAGGGTACCGAGCATTGCCAGTAGGAGAGGTATTCTCCTTTGGCCCTATATCTCTATTGAGTTATTAGCCTTTTTTTCCTAGTCAACACGCACCATGTTTCAAAGATGTCCTTAAATCAGTGTCTCTTCATCTCCAGTACAGTATCTGAGATTGGTTTGGTAATATATTATTTAGCAATCTGGATTTACTTTTTCTTAAATACTTATTATCCCTCTAATTAGATTAGAGAGCATGAATTTCTCAGCATTCTTCCATAATAGTAGCATTTTGGTAAATATAAAATTACATATTTTGATGTCAAAAACTTTCAATAAATTCTTGAGTTAATTTTTGTCATTAGAAAATAAAATGCCCTAACAAACTCAACTTACAGTCAGAAAGATTGTCTGGTGTCAGGTTGTATTTCTTTCACT
Source organism: Peromyscus eremicus (assembly GCF_949786415.1). Classification (NCBI taxonomy): domain Eukaryota; kingdom Metazoa; phylum Chordata; class Mammalia; order Rodentia; family Cricetidae; genus Peromyscus; species Peromyscus eremicus. The sequence goes on along the minus strand of NC_081421.1, from coordinate 22,755,971 downwards.
GGTGTCTTGGTTCTGTCAGTCACGGGCTTGTGGGTGCAGAACTTGATCTCTGAGATGCACTTTGAAATGAAGCTGCTTCCCTAATAGCATCCAGGAAACAGAAAGTGTAAGTAAGGATGGGTGAAGAAAAGTTAAACCTTTCCAAAGCACATCCCCAGTGAGCTACTTCCACTTCCAAAAATTTCTACCACCTCTTAATAGTATTATGTATCCATCAATAGGTAAATCAACCAACTTGGATAAAGCCCTCATAAGCTAATCAATCACTCCCCCTAGAGCCTAAATATGAATGTCAGTTCCCTGGAAACCAAGCCATGAGGAACATTTCAGATCCTAACCATAACAGTAGGTTAGCTTCTGAACTAACAATGTTAACAGTGTTTGAGGTTGGAGAGCAAGAGATAAAATAGAATGAAAGTAAGTTGTATATATGCATGTGTTCAGTCTCAAAAATAAAACTGTAAGGAAACCAGGAGATAAAGTTAGGTATTTGCTCAATTCTTGGTAAATTTGTTGGCTACGTAAATATTAAATTGTGTATTAGTTTATTATGCTATAATGTTTAGCTTTATTGTTATTATTATTATTATTATAAAAATCTACATTTCCTACTAATTTTGGATAAATTTAATTACTTGGCAAGAGTGACTAGCATTTGCTCTTATACTTACAATACTTAAAGCTTTGTAAGATGTTCTGGAACACTCTTCCTATAAGTTCAAAGGATTTTGAAGTTTTTGAAGTTTATATTAATGAAAATTTTACTTAAAAATTTCAGACATGTCTTCAGAATCAAACACAGACTGACTCCTGCAGATACAAAAGTGGTTTATACATGCTTTTGTAGCATACAGATTAGATTAATGTAATTCTGTGTTTTCCCCTTATTCAGAATTCTCCTTGTAGAAATGTGACACACTGTATTTGGTCATAAGTAGTATTCATAATCCTCATAGGATAGTGAGAAATCTTGCCAGTTGAACTGTCTCTGCAGGCTTATTACTGTAAATTGTCTTGCATTTTGCATTTCATCCTTGTATATCTGTTGAATCCTAAATAATCATCATAGAGAAACAAATTCAATTCCACTAAAATTGGCTTCAGGAGCTGTTAGATTGTGAAGCATCCCTTTATTCTACTTAGTAACCAAGGAAGGCTCTTTGAAAACAATGTTGAATAGGCTCAAGTAAGCATCAGATGTGTCACACCACTCTGCTTCACACTTTTGATAGAAAAATGAACAACCGAAATTTGTTTTATATGCTGTTGTGTGAGATTTTCCTGTCCCACACTCCAGTGTGCTCTTGTGTGGCATGCAATCTGTGACTGATCACCTAAAGTAATTAAGCAGAAGAGAAATTGGGAAGGTTATGCACAATAGATCAATTGAAGTTCAGAAGAATTTTTTTTAATTTATGCAGCAGAATATTGCAGCATATATTACTAACAATGTGTGGTGTGTGGAAACAATTTCAGAATGACTTGCCTCAAACACTGGAGGCAAATTGAATATAATGATATAAAAATACTTCAACTTGCTGGGTGGTAGTGGCGCACGCCTTTAATCCCAGCACTCAGGAGGCAGAGGCAGGCAGATCTTTGTGAGTTCAAGGCCAGCCTGGTCTACAGAGTGAGATCGAGGACAGGCACCAAAACTACACAGAAAAACCCTGTCTCAAAAAACAAACAAACAAACAAACAAAACATTGCTCCAACTTATTGTGTTCCATCATTATGTGTTTTCCTATATCTACTGAATGGCAAACGAGTCATCAGTTGCCAGGCACCAAGGCTTCCTGTGTCTGCTTTGTGATCAGTGCTGCATTGGTCATGGAATGCAGGTGTCTCTTCAGTGGGATGACGTTATTTCCTTGGGGTTGCTGTTAGTATAGTAGTTCTTTGTTTAGTGTTGTGTGAACCACATTCTTTTATCTATGCCTATTGTGCAAGTTGATATCCCTACATCACATTGTGTGAAGTATGTTCTCTACATACTAACCATGAGCTGTCAACTTTTATCATTTTAATATTAATCATTCTTAGTTGAATGATATGATAGTGCATTATGGCTTGATATGTGCATCTGCAATGGTTAGTTACATTGAGCAATCACTTATAGACTTTTAGGCCATTTCTATGTTCTGACTTGAGAAATGTCTGTTTAGGTTGCTTGATCATTTTTTAAACCAAATTATTTAGTTTCTTGTTGTTACTTATCTTCTGGTCCCTTGTGCATTCGGGACATTAGCTATTTTTCAGGTGAATAATTTGAGATATTTTCTTCCATCTGTAAGTTGTCTGTTCACTCTACAATGGAAGACTTCATTTTCCTATTGTTCTCAAATTGTTTAGGTTTTGAATATCTTTATGAGCAAATCCTATATGCTATTTTTCTATAACATCATCTCAAAAGTGTTCAACTAATATCTACTGAAGTAGATTTTAACTTAAAGAAAGGACATACGTTTTTAATTTTTTTGTTTTGATAATTCGAGATCTGAGTGATTTTGCTTTTATTTCCTTCATGTTAAGCCAATAATAAAATTTCACAGTGATTTCTGGGGTGGGGCAGAAGGAAAGTGTATTCAGAATGATGGAGGCCCTGGCCTGGTTGGCCCGAGAAGGTGCAAGCAGGGGAGGCCTCACTGGGGAAGCTGGAGGAGCACCGACTGCCCGGCTGGCAGGTAGGTGATGTTCCGAGAGCGGGAGAGCTGGTAAGCAATGTCCTCAGCAGCCTCCAGCTTGCGCAGCTCGATCAGGCCATCACCTGCGGTGGCCAGTGAGTTGGCTATCAGCTTGGCTGCCTTGGAGTCACCCTCAGCAGAGATGATGGCTGCCTTCTTCTGCTGTTCAGCCTTTTCCACCACAAATCTGGCCCTCTCTGCTTCCTGCTGAGCCACCTGTTTGGCTTCCACTGCCTCTGTGAACTCCTTCCCGAAGGTCAGATGTGTCAGGGACACGTCATCCAGGATGAGCCCAAACGTTGCTGCTCTCTCTGTGAGGTCATCGCTCACCTGCCTCGAGACCAGCTCTCGCTGTGTGATCAGTTCTCTAGCATCAAAGCGAACCACTACTGACTTGAGGATCTCTGTGGTGATAGACGGCAGCACCCGCTCATCATAGTCCTCACCGATGCTGGTACAGATACGAAGAAGCTGGCTGGCTACCGGCCGGAAGAGGATGCATAGTGTGATGTTGACATTCTGCAGATCTTTGCTACCAGTGATGACTGGTACATTCCGGGGTCGCGAGCGGCAGTCAAAAATAATGGGTTTCTGTACCCAAGGGATGAGAAAGTGAGTCCCTTCCCCTACCACAATGTCCTGCACTCCACGGAATCGGTCAAAGATGACAGCTCTGTGCCCAGCATCCACATTATGTAAGGCAGAGTTCACCACGCCTCCCGCAACCGCTAGCGTTAGGCCGAACTTTCCGATGGACTCAAACACTTTGGCAACAATGATTCCTTCTGGTGCACCCACTCACACCTGCTTCCACTCTGACCTCCACATACATTTTTAATTTTTAATGAAACATTAATACTTTATATTTATTAGTTGTGTGGTTGTCAACTTCTAATTCACTCAAAACAAAAATGTTTTAAGTTGAATAAACTATCACTGTTTAATTGAACAAAAGTTCCTTTCACACCACAAATTTAAGAACTGCCCCAAATTAATTACTCACCCTATCTGATCACGAAAACTGTAATGTCTGTGTAATGTTGACTGTATAATGATCCTAACTTTTTTTTTTTTTTTTGGTTTCTTTGAGACAGGGTTTCTTTGTGTAGTTTTGGTGCCTGTCCTGGATCTCGCTCTGCAGACCAGGCTGGCCTTGAACTCACAGAGATCGGCCCGGCTCTGACTCCTGAGTGCTGGGATTAAAGGTGTGCACCACTGTCACCCGGCTGATGCTAACTAACATGTTTTACTACTTAGCCAATAAACTAACTTTAAATTATTTTTAAGAAATAATATTTTATTACCTTTCCTATAAATAATTTGGTTTAGTGCATTGATATCATGATGTCATTAATTTGTGAATAAAACAGTAACACATTTTTCCTTTATAATTAGTTTTCCATTTTTAATAGTATCATTAAATATTGGAATTTGTATTCATTCCATTTTAAACATCACTATAAAATTGTCAACACTAGTTTTGTCAACACTCGTGTCTGTCAATACTAAAGTAGTGGCTTGATCCTGAATTAATATACAACCCATTATTGGTGAAAAATGTTTAGCTTTGATGGAATAGGATTAATGTGGCATGGTACTTAAAATCATGTACTCCAGAAGCCACCTACTTCTGCTGAGGCATTAAAAGAATGTTGGATGCCAGCCAGGCTTGCACAGTGTTCAAACCCATTGCTTACATGTTTGACAGAAACATCTGGCAGGACAGCTGCTGACTTCTGGAGAGCCATAATGGTTTTGAGAGAAGGGAGACGTTGTTGTGCAGTTATTATCACGCTACTACTTCAGGTATCTGAACATGGTGAGCATTTGTGCTTCTCTGAGAGCATATGCTTTCTCAGTTCTACAGATGAAACTTCTAGATCATGTGTAACATTGAGTGTGGGGATCATCAAGTGGTTTTAAGCTATCAAAATGTTCCAAAAGAGCATAGAAGATGTGATGAAAATGTCTTGTTGTTTACAAGTGCCTGTCCAACAAGCCTTGAACTAGGTGACAAAAATTCATAGGCTAGCCTGTTACCAAGAAAAGCTGATGACAAAAACCCCTCTTGATTTCACACTCTGTCCTGGAAACGCTCACAAATAAGTCTGTCAGATTTTGTACCAATGAAAGGATTTGGGATTAGCTTTGTTTATCTCAGCTGTTGTGAATTCTCCTTTTCTATCTTTTTTTCTTTCTCTCTTAGAACGATGATTATTAAGAGATGTGACAGCTGCCAGTGAATCTATCTGTTCTTTGACTTTTAGAGCGATATTTCATATGCCATGTGCACCCATAAAAATAATGATCTAGAGGTTTTGGGGGAACCTTTCCCTCTAACACTCAGAAACTGACATTTATGATTTGGTCCCATAATAACCAGGTTAGATAGTCTGTCTTCATTTGAATACTGTTGCATTGTATTATTGCAATTAATGGAGCAGTTTGTAAAGAGATATAATCATGACTAGGGTGGGCATGTTCACATTTTACTTCCCTTTGCTGCTCAAGCTGAGAGTCCGAATACGAGATTTTCATGCATTGATTTTTATATTCTTTGTTTCATCAAATGTTAATGATAGCCTACAATGTGCAGGGTATTCTAGTAAGTGCCAAATACACAACAGTGACTGAAATGGATGCAATCACTGCCTTCCTGTAGTTCACAGGTTAGTCACAGAAGTTAGGTATTCAAATGCCTCCAGAGTAAAGGAGGTAAAGAGGATGAGTGAAGCTCTAAATAGAAACCTGTAATTAGTGGTGGAGGATGTGCCTGAAGGGGAAAGAAAGTTCTACCAGATGGAATCAAAATTCAAAACATGTTTAAACAATGAATCATACTTTTAAAAAGAATATACTCCCACAGTCTGAGCACTTGGGCTCTCCACCAGGAGTTTTACCTTCTTGTATATATCACAGCATGGATACCCTGGAGGCAGTAAGAATCTCTATGCACTCAGGATGCTTCTCAAACTTAGCTTTTGTCCTGAGAGCAACAGTGGGCAAAACTGGGCTTTGAAGAATTGAGCCACATTGAATGTCAAGTTCCTGTCACTTTAGATGCTGGTGGTCTACCACTCTGTAGTGAACTGGCATAGCTATACACCTGGTACTTCTGGGAAGTATAGTTTGTCTCATTAGTAGCTTTTTATGCAATAAGCAACCTGTTTTTTATTCTATAACATGGGAAAAATTTGGGGTGCTGGATTTATTTGTTCAATCTCATTTATTTGTTAGAATTTTATTGTTGAGGGTTTCATAAATATATAAAATGTTCAAAGCATTGAATTTGTTTTAAAAAAAATAAACAAAATGTCATAAGATTAATAGAATCTGACTATCAGTCTATTTCCACACTAGAAATATCCATATGTTCTTGACTGAGCATCATATACAATTCAAATTTAGTGATTAAATCAATACCAAAACATATAATGTGACTAGACATATCTATACCTATACACAGACTGCTGTACTATGTAGATGTGAGAATCGCAAAACTTTTGGTACAACAGCTTTTTCAGAACAGAGAAGTTTCTTAAGTAACTCTCCTTACCTGAAACTAGGGTATTTCTATATCATACAATAAAGCACATGGATTAAATCATAGTAATAACAAATAATAAAAATTAATAACAATAAAATAGCAAACATTACTAGTTTTATGTTACAGACAATTAACATGAGAAAAACAGAACAAAGTTAGTATCAAACAAATTTTCCAAATCATTTTATTATTAATGGATATTGTTATTATTGACTCTAGAAATTCTATTCTTCTTAGGAATCAGATCTTCCTTATCTATAGCTGCACCTACATTATCTATTGTAGCTAGAGTTTTCCTGCCTGGCCCACAGTCAAGACAAATCTCTCTCACCTGCCAGTCCCACAGCCGCTCAGACCCGACCAAGTAAACACAGAGACTTATATTGGTTACAAACTGTATGGCCGTGGCAGGCTTCTTGCTAACTGTTCTTACAGCTTAAATTAATCCATTTCTATAAATCTATACCTTGCCACATGGCTCGTGGCTTACCGGCATCTTCACATGCTGTTTGTCATCGTGGCGGCTGGCAGTGTCTCTCTCTCAGCCTTCCACTTCCCAGCTTTATTCTCCTCCTTGTCCTGCCTATACTTCCTGCTGGTAAGTAAGAGAGATTTGCCCTGACCGTGGGCCAGGCAGGAAAACTCTAGCTACAATCTATCAATTTACTTATCTACCTATTCATCCTCTCTCTCTCTTGCTCTTTATGTGTGTGTTTGTGTGTCGTGTGTGTTTTTGTGTGTATGTGCGTGCGTGTGTGTGTGTGTGTGTGTGTGTGTGTGTGTGTGTGTATGAATATGACATAACTCAAATGTGAAGGGCAAAGGACAAGATTAAGGAGGAATTCTCTCATCATGTGGGGCCTAGAGAGCACACTCAGGCCACTGATCTTGGCAGAAAGAGATTTAACCTGCTAAGCCATCTTGCCGTTCCCCAGATACTTGTTTATAATGCTTTATGTTAACTGGGTAATGTTTTGAGAGAGTTTTCTTTAATTAAAGTTTTCCTCATATGATTAAAGTATATGAAGTTTTCAGCAGTACTCCATAAGTTTTTCATCAAAATGATGATATAAAGTTATAAAAATATTTAGGTGTCTGTAACACATATCTCAGCCTTCATCAAGATTTCTAAGATCATATAATTAAATTGTTTATGTCTTTATTGGGATATCCCACTGAGGTTAGCTAATTCTACATTTGTTATTCGATTTGAACCATAAAAATATTATTAATAGAGAGTAGGAATGCTTTGGATGGCTCTCTTCTGCAAAGAAATGTGAGAAATTAGTATTGTATTGCTCACAGCATGATGAAATGTTGGAATAAAATTTCTGGGAGTGATTGAAGAAAACTGATGCACTGAAACAGGGGTTTAGTGATAGTTTAAAAAATAATTTAGATAGTCATTAATCATTCCAGTGGCATGCAGTCAGTGATCTCCTGGGACTTAGTTCAAGTTGCTATTGCTGTGATGAAAAACCAAAACCAACATGAGGAAGAAAGAGTTGATTTTGCTCACACTTCCATGTAACAGTTGATTATCAAAAGCAGTGAGGGCAGGATCCTGGAGGCAGGAGCTGGTACAGAGGCCATGGAGGAGTGCTGCTTACTGGTTTACTCCCAATGGCTTGTTCAACCTCCTTTCTTACAGAACTCAGGGACACCAGCCCAGGGATGGCACCCCCCATCATCAATTGCTAATTAAGGAAATGCCTTATAGGCTTTTCTATAACCAAATCTTACAGAGGCATTTTCTTAACTGAAATTCCTTACTCTCAGATGACTTTTGCTTATGTAAAGTTGACATAAAACTATTCAGTACAGCCTGTTATTGGATTTTATTTTGAGACTGTTTTTCACACTGTAGCTCAGACTAGCCTGGAACTCACTATTGAAAAATTACCTAGATGATCTGATCCTCTTGCATCTACTGCCAAGTGCTTTGGTTACAGGCATGTGCCATAACACCCTCTCATGCAGTGCTGGGGAGTAAATACAATACTTTATGAATGCTAGGCAAGCACACAACTGACTGATCTACGTCTCTGGCCCATCCTTAGGTCAAATGTTAATACTTACAAATAAGATTTCAAGTCTTGTCTCTTTGAGAAGAAATTATAGACAATTCCCAGGCAAGCTATATGATATATATATATAGATATAGATAGATAGATAGATAGATAGATAGATAGATAGATAGATAGATAGATAGATATAGATATTCACAATTATGAAGTTCTTTTCCAAGCTTGAGGTGTGTGCAATTTTTTGAATTTTCAGGCTATTGTTTAAAAATTGGCAAATCTTAGTAACACTTAGCAGTAGACATCTCCTAACCTCTTGAAGATCTCTTTTCTTCCTGAATTACCCCTTATCTCAAAAGTTGGAGACTGAAATATCCTCCTTCCCAGTTGCTAGTGGAACCCTTAGGATAGTCAGGTGATGCAAATAGGCCACTAGGACCTTGGATCATAGCTCAGGCCTGCTTCCCGGTGGACACTCTTCTGTCCCCTCTTTCTCCCCCTCCTCCTCCTCTTCTTCTCTTTCTTTGTTGTCTTGTTCTTCTTTGACTTAATCTAACATGATCTTTTAGATTTATTTAAATTTTTTCATACACTATATTTTCATCATATTCTTTCTCCTTTCTCAGTTTCTTCCAGATCTTCCCTTTCTCTCTACTTACCCAACTGCATGTTCTACTTTGTGATTATGATGAGGTGTAAGCAAACCCATTATAACCACTCTGGATGCTGGCATGATTTCCAAGTCTCGAAATTATGAACCAAAGTAAATCCTCCCCAAAGTGCATCATTTACATATTTTGTTAAGGAGACTAGAACAGTATCCACTACAAAAGGTTTCCCCATTTTCAGTGTCCATCTTTTTATGCTCATAGGGAAAAAATTGAGAAGATATTCTGTTTCCTCCTGGGTTTATCAGTGTTGGAGACAGTCCTTCTATCTAATGTGGTACTCCCACTCAGTATCCTCCCTTACTCAGAACCATATAAAGGTTCCTTGCTTAACACAAGGCCACAGTGTTAATGCCATTCTACTACAGGTTCCCTGGGTCAGCCCTGCACTGACTTCTTAACACTCAACCCCCAGAAGTACTGTAGCTGTGTTTTAGTTTAGATATCTTTACCTTTGAATGCTTAGAAATGTGTTTGTTTGCATTCTAAATTGAAATAAGAAATTGTCACTTCATATATTACTTTTATTTTAAAATTTCTTTTAGACTTACTTTTCTGTGTGTGCAGATTTTGAGTGTGTGTGTGTATGTGTGTGTGTGTGTGTGTGTGTATGTGTGTGTGTGTGTGTGTGTGATGGGTGATGTCTTTCTGTATGCTGTGAATATGTGTTTCTCTGATTGGTTGATAAACAAAGTCATTTGGCCTATGGCAAAGTAGCATAGAGGCAGGTGGGAAATCCAAACAGAAAGACAGGAAGAAGGGGAGAGACACCAGCTGACAGTGAAGGAGAACCAACATGCCAACAGACTGGTAAAGCCATGAAACATATGGTAAAACATAGATTAATAGAAATGTGTTACTTTAAGATATAAGAACTAGCTAGCAAGAGGCCTACCATAGACCATACAGTTTATAAGTAATATAAGCCTCTGTGTGTTTAATTGGGTCTGAGCAGCTGTGTGACCGGGCAGGACACAGGAAAACTTCCAACTACAATGTCATATGAATGTCTAGTTCTCAAAGAGATCAGAAGAAAGTGTTGGAGCCCCTAAAGAGTTATGGATGGTTGTGAGCCATCATGTGAGAGCTGGGAATCAAACTGGGTTCTCTGAAAGAGTGTCAAGTGCTCTTGATGGCTGAGCCATCTATCCTGGCCTCATATAACAATCTTTCTTTGGAAGTAATGTAAGGAATAAGTGTGTTGGTCTTAAGTTAAAATTCTTTCACATTTAGATCATTATGGAGTCATTTTTGTAATTGAGGTTTCCTCTTCCAGGTGGCTGTAGCTTATATTAAACTGGCAAAAAATAAAAGAAAGAAAGAATGAAAGAAAGAAAGAAAAGAAAAGAAAAGAAAAGAAAAGAACAACAATAAAGGAAAAAACAGGCTTTTCCTACAATTATGGAATGGGAAGGGGTCATTAGTTCACATTTCTGTTCTCAACAAACAGAACTATCCATTTAATTTAGGTTAACTTCTTTGAGGAATTAGCTTTGTGTTTCCCAAAGTTATCCTTTCTTGGAACAAGCCTCTGACATGCCTTCTTTTTCCAGCTGATAGATCACAGGTGATCCCTCAGGCAGATAGTATTTTTCTTTGAGACCTAATGCCTGTCTTTAGTGATTTCAACATGGTTTCTGGCACTTTTATCAACAGAAATTGTATAAGCCCAAATTTCATCTTCGTTGTGTCTCTGCACTGAACCATGGACACATATTAGTTATGGGAACGGTAAGGCACCTCTCTTCTCAGGAAAACACAATGCTTCTAGAGAAGCAGTTTTCAACCTGTGAGCCATGACCCCTTAGGAGATAGCATATCAGATACCCTGCATATCAGATATTTACATTATGATTCACAACACTAGTAAAATTACAGTTATGAAGTATCAATGGTATAATTTTATGGTTGGGGATCACCACAACATGAGGAACTATATTAAAGAATTACAGTATTAGGAAAGTTGAGAACCACTGTTCTAGAGAGAAAAAAAAAAGCTCCTAAGAGCTCAGATTTTCAAATTTTAAAGGATAGATAATCTGATATGTTGTTGCTAGGTAACCTATAGGAATTTATTTTGTCTCCCTGTGCCTTTCATTTCTCATGTATACATTAAGTGAAAACGCTATTTGTCACTGGACTAGTAGAATGAAATGAATTATTACTTGTAAAATATTTACAACAGTTGTAGTACATAAGTGTCACATAAAACATAGGATGTTAATGGCATATATTGGTTTTGCTTGTTTGTTTGTTTGTTTTTTCGAGACAGGGTTTCTCTGTGTAGCTTTGGAGCCTTTCCTGGAACTTGATTTGTAGACCAGGCTGGCCTTGAACTCACATAGATCCGCCTGCCTCTGCCTCCCAAGAGCTGGGATTAAAGGCGTGCGCCACCACTGCCCAGTGCCATATGTTGTTAAGCCTCTGTGTTGCATGTGAACAGTTGGGAAGAAAGAGGAGCTTGACAACTATTGTCATGTTTGCTGTGTTTTTTTCTTGCATGTGAGGAATAATGTATGATGTCTCTTAATACCTCAGCTGTGAGGATATGTGAAATGAAGATGGATTCAACCAAATACAGATCAGTGCATTACTGCCTACAATAAAAGCTTCAATAAAAGTGTGTAAGGGAGAGAAACTGTAGTGTTTTACAGTACAGTGTGTGCCAAAATACTGGAACTTTAAACAATTAAAATAAATTTACAGTGATTAAGATCAAGCTTGGATCATGTCTAAGGGAAGGCAGATCATGCAGGTGAAGAGGTGTGAGAAAGCACTGGTGTGTCTCGGGGTTTGTTATCTCAGGGAAGCTATGGCTGACTGAAAACTCATGACTTCCGAGATTATTCAAGCACACTTGAGTCAGGCATCCTCCATTCCAATAGAGGTGACAAAACAGTGGATGCCTGAACTTCATCTCTGGGGCAGCAGAGCCTGAGAATCAGCATCTCTTTTCAAAACTCCCCAGAACAGTACAACATATGCTGCAAACTGAAAATCTCCACAGGGCTCTTTAGCTAGCAAGTGTCCACTCTGCAATAGCCACTGCAACTGCCCCCTTTGACTCCTTCTTCTCTACTTATCATGATTTGCTCTGATGCTCTGTTTCAAAGTGACAGGACAAACATAGCTTACTGTGTGTTAAGCAAGGGAACCTTCAGCATAGGAGAGTAGATTGATTACAGTTTTACATTATGAATGAGGTCATTATGTTTGAGGCATAGTGAATGTTTTGTGTTTCCATTTCCATTCATGACATCTTTTTTATTTGCCTTCTGATATACCTTGCTAAATCGTGTGTATTACTAATTACACTGTTTTAACAAGTAGTGTATATTTCCCTGGATAGTAATGAGCTAAGTATGGAATACCTAGGCAGTGTTCCCATGCTTGTGCAGTAGATTACTGGAGAAGCCTTTAAGAGACGCAGAACATTGTGCCTCACCCAAACACGATGATCAGAGCCACTGGAGATTCACTAGGAGTACTGGCTTCTTTTCACAGGCTAAGTAGCAGTAGAGTGTACTCAGTTTTGAGAACCATCTTAGGAATCATTTTCTTTCATTTAAACCCCTCTTCCTTCCTTCCTTCCTTCCTTCCTTCCTTCCTTCCTTCCTTCCTTTTTTTTTTAAATTTTTGAGACAGGGTTTTTCTATGTAGTCCTCCCTGTCCTGAACTTCACTATGTAGACCAGACAGGCCTTCAACTCATAGATATCCTCCTGCCTGTGCCTCCTGAGCGCTGAGAATAAGGCTGTGTGCCATCATGCCTGGTGAGAAACATTTTCTCGAGAGGTTCAAATAAAGAACATCAAAACTGAGGCTCTAAGGGGAAAAACTAGGCAGATTAATATTTGTTAAAACATTTTTTTTTTTTTTTTGGTTTTTCGAGACAGGGTTTCTCTGTGTAGCTTTGCGCCTCTCCTAGAACTCACTTGGTAGCCCAGGCTGGCCTTGAACTCACAGAGATCCGCCTGGCTCTGCCTCCCGAGTACTGGGATTAAAGGCGTGTGCCACCACCACCCCGCTGTTAAAACATTTTAAGGGAAAGACTGAATTCAGACAAGCTCACAGGATTATAGCAGGTGACTCTGAGGTACTGTCACTTAGACTGTCAGGCTAAGAATTTGTTTTTAATTTAATTGGTTGTCAGACATGATTACTTCTTCAGCATTTTGAAGCATTTCTTAAACATAAGTAAAATATTTTAGTAGATCATAAATGAAAAAAGACACTGTGGAGTGAATGCAACTAAAATTAGTTATATACATGTATGAAATTGTCAAACAGTAAAAAAATAATAAAAATAAAGACACAAACCTCCTTCTGATGCACAATAGATTCCATGTTCCTGTCTTCAGACTAAACATTCAATAAATATTTCTCCTACATCTATGAAGATATTATCAATATTTTTTGTATGAATAATGTTCATCATTTGAAGATGAATTGTGTAATTAGTATATATTGAATTACATACAATATGGTCACTAGAATCTTGTGTAATAAATATTTTAAAGCAGCCTTTTATGATAATTTAAAGTAACACCTAATGATGAAGTATAAAAAAAGGTGTGTATTCATATTCTTCTAAAATGCTAGCCAGATGTTCTCTGGAACTAGATCTCCCCCAGCATTCAGAACTTAAAACTTCTCAGGTGACTGTATCACATACTAAGACACAGCTAGTCTGCCAGAATCAGACATGACTGTGTGTATCACACACTTAGATACAGCTAGCCTGCAGGAAACAGAAGCTATGCTCTTTACATTTAGTGTATTCAGGTGAAAAGATGAAGGTTTTAGGCTAAAGTGTTAGAACACACATATGTGGGTTCAACATAGAAGAGTTAAAGAGTTCTTTTGTGATGGTCATAATAAAATATCATTATCTTACAGAGCCAATGTCACTACCACACTCCTCTCCCTCCTACCCTTCCAGATACCTTTCCTCAATCCCTCTTTTTCCTGTCCTGTTCCATGCTCTCCATCGGTTTCCTCATCATTGAAAAATAATTTTTCTAAAATAATGAGCACATTTCTGCCTAAGTGTTTCTCTTACTTACAAAATGTGTGTGTGTGTGTGTGTGTGTGTGTGTGTGTGTGTGTGTGTGTGTGAGAGAGAGAGAGAGAGAGAGAGAGAGAGAGAGAGAGAGAGAGAGAGAGAATTCTTGATGTTAGGTTTGTGGCATATGCTTGCATTCTTGGCACTCAGAAAGCAGAGACAGGAGAGCACAGGGTACATAAAGAGTTGGCAGCCAGTCTGAGCTACATAATTAGACTTTAGGATACAGTGAGAACCTTTCTTAATAATAGCAATAATAATTATTATTATACTGTGAAACTAGATCATTAAAACAAAAAGACATAATGGCTCAGAAACCATGTCCATCCAGTTGCCCTGAGCCATCAATGGTCTCTATGGGCAGATTTTTTTTCTTTGACTTTTTTTTTTAATTGTTCCTATCATACCAGTGTTTTCTTTTTTATTTATTTTTTTCTTTATTAAGAAATTTTCTACTCACTCCTCATGCTATCCACAGACCCCCCTCCTCTCTCCTCCAACCCCTCAGCCCTCTTTTCCAAGCCACCCTGCATCCCCACATCCCCCAAATCGAGGTCTCCCATAGGGAGTCAGCAGAGCCCAGCACACTGAGCCTAGGCAGGTCCAAGCCCCTTCCCACTGCACCAAGGCTGTGCAAGGTGTCACACCACAGGCACCGGATTCCAGAAGCCTGCCCATAGACCAGGGACAGATCCCGATCCCCCTGCCTGGGTGCCCCCAAACAGTTCGAGCCAAACAACTGTGTTCCATGTCCAGAAGGCCTACAGCCACCAGTCCACAGTTCATGGGCTTCCACCAGTGTGGCCGATCATCTCTGCACGTACTCCCATCATGATCTCAACGTCCCTCACCTGCAATATCTCTCCTCTCTCTCATCAATTGGATTCCCGAAGCTCAACCTGGCACCTGACCGTGGATCTCTGCATCTGCCTCCATATGTCACTGGACAAAGGCTCTATGATGACAGCTAGGTGATTTGCTAGGCTGGTCACCAGAGTAGACTGGTCCAGGCACTCTCTGGACCACTGCCAATAGACCAAGGTGGGGTCAACCCTGTGGATTCCTGAGAGCCTCCCCAGCACCCTGCCTTTTCCTATACCCATGATGTCCTCATCTATCATGGTATCTTCCTCCCTTTCCTCCCACTCTGTCCCTGTTCCAGCTTGACCATCTCATTTCTCTATGGGCAGATATTAAGAGACTGTATACACCTAGATGTAGCACAAGCAGGAAGTGCAAAAAAAACAGTGTTGGCAAGTGGTGAAAACTAGATTAGAATAAAATCTTTGTTCAGTTTTGAACTCCAGTTTGTTTGTATCCTGTACATATCTTGAGTGAGCCAAGAACTTGCTTATCGTATGTAAAAAGGAAACATAGTACCAGTCAGACTTACTATAGCAAAATCATGTTTATAAGTATCCTGACATATTATAGACATTGAGTGACGAGAGTGTTTCATTAATGTTTGATATGTGTGCATGTGTAAAACTATCAAATAAGCCACTGGATTTGTCTTCTTATCATAAAAGATAGGTGGTTCTCACTCTGATCAGGACCAGCTGCTGCTGTTTACTATGTGTATGCCCACATAACCATGACTGTAATTGAAGATGTTCAGGAAATTGTGGCCTTCTTAAATTTGTGAACTATTAAAATGATTTTATTCCCCACGTGTGTAAACAGGAGGTGATGTAGATTTCTCAGTTTCAACCATTTGGGACAAATACAATTTGATGCAATTTCAGGAGTTGATTAAGATACCTAAATAACACAAGACATTGGATTTGATTGGCATGTGGAATACATTCCATCACAGATTTTCAAAATGTTGTTCATTTGATTAATACAAATCTAATTCTGAAAAATTAAAATAGGCAGTTTGGCCTAACACCCTACCTCAAAAGTCAAAACATTATAGAATGTCCTATATCACTTTGTAGATTTTTAAAGAAATTTGTGGAATAAAAATGTTTTCTGCTCAAATCTTTTGATTTTCATTGATGTCCAAGTCTTTCCTCACTATTTGGTTTGCCATTGTGTGTCTATTTTCTGCAAGGAGCGTTCAGCTTCTTGTTGACTCATCTGCTCTATATGTCATAGCTGAGTGGTCAGCACAGAGCATAAATGGTGTTGTTCTTATGGGCAAATCCGGTAATGAAACCAAGTATTCTTTTTCAGAATGAGAAATACTTTCTCCCTTTCAAGCGAAAAGCAAGAACACTGTGCTTTATGGTACTCAGTCTTGCATGGATATCACTAACTTTTGAATCAACAAACAGGAGGAGCAAACACTGGCCCAGAGCTAGATATTTGGTGCATTTGTGGAGGAGATGTGCTGTATTGACTGACAACTACTGGATTCCAAGTATACTTCAAAATCTTGGAGTAAATATAGCTTGTCTTCAGGCGATACCAGAAAGGGGAGGGGGTAAAGTAAAAGGAAGACAGAATATTTGACTATCAAAAGAACGGCTTAGAATTCAAATGGAAAATCGAGTCCAAATTCAAGAGTAGTAATAGACATTAAAGGCCAGCTACATGTTCCATTTAGGGAACAAGAAGCCTTACATATTGTTCCGTAGGCTTCTTACCAACTAATTTCAGGGAAATTTAAATTTCTTCAGACCTATTTTGTTGTCCATAAAATGGAATTTGGAACAGATTACTGGTTCTCAACCCATAAATTTCATGAAGTACTGCAACATCTGAATTAGTTGTGTTGGTGGAAGAACAGGATCTACACTTAGCTGTCTTTCAGCCAATACTACTCTGCAGTCAGGACAGTGAAACCTGAACTAGATGATTCTAAGCTTCTGAGGACCTGACACCGGGAAAGGGCTGCAAAGGTAATCATACATGCTGAACTCAACTAGAATACATTTGTACACTCATGAATGTCCACTTCCTTTGGAGATTGTTAGAAGGTTTCATTCTAATTTATCATCCCCCAAAAGGATATCATGCATTTTGTTATGATTTTACTCTCTTCTTTTTTTTAATTTAATTTTATTTTATTTTACAATATAATTTAATTCTACATATCAGCCATGGATTCCCTTGTTCTCCCCCCTTCCACCCCCCTCCCCTTCTCCCCAGCACACCCCCCATTTCCCAGGGCAAAGACTCCCCCGAGGATTGAGATCAACCTGGTAGACTCAGTCCAGGCAGGTCTAGTCCCCTCCACCCAGGCTGAGCCAAGCGTCCCTGCATAAGCTCCAGGTTTCAAACAGCCAACTCATGCACTGAGCACAGGACCCGGTCCCACTGTCTGGATGCCTCCCAAACAGATCAAGCCAATCAACTGTCTCACCTATTCAGAGGGCCTGATCCATTTGGGGGCCCCTCAGCCATTGGTTCATAGTTCATGTGTTTCCATTCGTTTGGCTATTTGTCCCTGTGCTTTATCCAACCTTGGTCTCAACAATTCTCACTCATACAATCCCTCCTCTTTCTCGCCATTTGGACTCCCGGAGCTTCACCCGGGGCCTGGCCGTGGAATTCTGCATCTGGTTCCCTCAGTCATTGGATGGGGTATCTAGCACAACAATTAGGGTATTTGGCCATCCTTTCACCAGAGTAGGTCAGTTCGGGCTGTATCTCGACCATTGCCAGCAGTCTATTGTGGGGGCATCTTTGTGGATTTCTGTGGGCCTCTCTAGCACTTTGCTTCTTCCTATTCTCATGTGGTCTTCATTTACCATGGTCTCCTATTCCTTGTCCTCCCTCTCTGTTCCTGATCTAGCTGGGATCTCCTGCTCCCCTAAGCTCTCTTTCCCTCGACCCTCACCCTTCATTACCCCCACTCATGTCCAGGCTGTTCATGTAGATCTTATCCATTTCTCCATCATTGGGTGATCCCCGTGTCTTTCTTGGGGTCCTGTTTTCCAGGTAGCCTCCCTGGTGTTGTGAGTAGCAATCCAGTCATCCTTTGTTTTACATCTAGTATCCTCCTATGAGTGAGTACATACCATGTTTGTCTTTCTGAGTCTGGGTTACCTCACTCAGGATGATTTTTTCTAGATCCATCCATTTGCCTGCAAACCTCATGATGTCATTGTTTTTCTCTGCTGAGTAGTATTCCATTGTGTATATGTACCACATTTTATTTATCCATTCTTCAGTTGAAGGGCATCTAGGTTGTTTCCAGGTTCTGGCTATTACAAACAATGCTGATACGAACATAGCTGAACAAGTGCTCTTGTGGTGTGGTTGAGCATTCCTTGGGTATATGCCCAAGAGTGGTATAGCTGGATCTTGGGGGAAATTGATTCCCAATTTTCTAAGAAAGCAACATATTGATTTCCAAAGTGGTTGTACAAGCTTGCATTCCCACCAGTAGTAGAGGAGAGTTCCCCTAGCTCCACATCCTCTCCAGCATAAGGTGTCTTCAGTGTTTTTGATCTTAGCCATTCTGACAGGTGTAAGGTGGTATCTCAGAGTCGTTTTGATTTGCATTTCCCTGATAATTAGGGATGTTGAGCAATTCCTTAAATGTCTTTCAGCCATTTGAGTTGAGAATTCTCTGTTTAGTTCTATAGCCCATTTCTTAATTGGACTGTTGGGCATTTTGATGTCTAATTTCTTGAGTTTCTTATATATTCTGGATATCAGTCCTCTGTCAGATGTGAGGTTGGTGAAGACCTTTTCCCATTCTGTAAGCTGTTGTTTTGCCTTGTTGACCATATCCTTTGCGCTACAAAAGCTTCTCAGTTTCAAGAGGTCCCATTGATTGATTGTTTCTCTCAGTGTCTGAGCTGCTGGTGTTATATTTAGGAAGTGATCTCTGATTTCACTCTCTTCTTATTCCTACTTGCCTCATATGCAGATTCTTGGCCTGCATGAAATTGTGTGTTTATACCTTTGTTGGTTTGGGTTTTTCTTTCACAACACAAATACTGCTCATCTTCCTTGTAACATTTGTTAATTTGGCTCTAATCTAGCAAGCAAAAGTTAATATGAAATTTATTTTATTACTAATTCTTATAAAAATAAAGATAAACCACAATTTTAAAACAATATGGGTATGAAATAACAACCCATTTCCTGCATTAGTCACTGATACAAAAGTAGAGAAAATTCTGACCACATTAAAAATTTGTAAATATGATTTAAATGCACCTGAATAACTTCCTTAGATATTCACAATATTTAACAGAATTTTTCTCTCCTGAGTTTTCATATATAATATATAAACTGCAGTGAGTTTATTGTGAGGCCTGTTTTGTCAATGAAAAGGAAATGAAGTTTCTCATTGAGAAATAAAGATGTTAGTATGAAAATATGAAGACTTAAATGCTGAAAGTTTTCCAGGAAGCCCATAGCTGCTATTGTCCTGGTTCTTAACATTGTTAGTACATTAATGACTAGCTGTTTTGAAACAGAGTATCTTAAAAATGACCCATGGTCTTTTGCCATAGTCTTCAAAATGATCATCTCCTGAATTTTCTTTCACTGTTAGTTGTATTTTGCTTTTAAAGTATATGTAAATTATAAATAACATGTGAAAATGTTAGCATCTGCCATTTAAATTTGTTTTGAGAATTTGGGAGTCAAATTAAGAGAAAGAAAAATGTATATTAATTGAATTGTACATTTTGGGTTCCTCAAAATACACAGGAACTCCAACTGAATGTTTCACTTTAAATGATGAACAGCCAAACTACTCAGATGGATCTGGTCTGATTTTATTTGTAGTTATCCATTTATCTATAAAGACGGAGCAACACTCAGCATTTATACATGTAAGGTTCTCAACAAAATGTAATAAGAAATGTTAAGGGGAAGTTTTCAATTTACATCAAAGTATGAAGCTCAATTTAAGCACTGGTAGAAAAATAAGACTGTAGCAAACTAGTAGCCAAACTGGATACTATTTGTGTCTAAGCATATAATAGTTCCAGGAATGGGAATTAAAAATATTAACAGACTCGCAGCCCTTTTTAAGATAAGTATATGTTTTTATTACACACACATACATCACTACCACCATCATATGTGTCCTTAGATTTAATACGATGAGAAGTTTGACAGGATATAAAAGGGTTTGAGATTTTGTGTATTGGTTTCTTCATTTATGACACTGGAATTTGAATATAGCACTGCTCTGCATAGCATCCAAGTTGTTCAATCAGAATAGTAGTCTATCCATATATTAAGATCTTTTAAAAAGTGGACTTTTGTGGATCTCAGTTCCAGTGGACACATCCACAAAACACTGCAGTGCCTGAGGCTCAGGGAGCATTGCTGGAAATGGTGAGGAAAGACGAGAAGAGCGTAGGGTCAGGGAGTTTGCTCTGATATTACATCTCCCAGGAATGTCAGAAACTAAACATCAAAGTCTCACAACGCAACTGCCCAAACATGAGCTGACGAAGATGAAACCAATGGACATGCCAGAGTGGATGAGGAGAGCCCACCATGCCTCCACTCTACACAAGAAACTGTAGGCAACTTCGGAAAGCTGGGAGTGGGAGAGATGGTCTTGTCCAGTGACGCGCACATCAACTGGTTGTTCAGTACCAAATGGTCAGCCCTGAAACCATACATGCAAGTGTAATCAGACTTGCCAGGTTATATTTAGGAATGTGTATATATGTATAGATATATACATATTTGCCAACAATAAGGATCAGTGAAGAAAGGAGGCCATAAATTTAAAAGAGGGATATATGGGGTGGTTTGGAGGGAAGAAAGAAAAGGGAGAAATGTAATTCTATTATGAAATGTCTCAAAAATACGTTTTTAAAAAAATTAAAAATGAGATCTAGACAAACACACATGGAAAGATTTATTCAACCACAAAAATAATTATGTATCCAAATGGAGAAATGGATGCAAGCTGAGGTCATCACAGAAAGTGAAATAAATCAGATGCAGGAATACAACAACTGCATGTTCTCTGTCATATGTTCATCCTAGATTTGATATAGATTATCTATCTATCTACTATCTATCTATCTATCTATCTATCTATCTATCTATCTATCTGTCTGTTTATCCATCCATCCATCCATCTATTTATCTATCTATCTATCTATCTATCTGTCTATCTATCCATCCATCTATATCTATCATCTGTCTGCCCATCCATCATCTCATCTAGTCTATGCATCTATTTGGAAGAAGAAAGGGGACCGGTTGTTGGGGTGGATTAGGTGAAGTGTATGGGAGTAAATATGGTCAAAGGATATAATATATTTAAAATAATAAACTATATTTCTTTGTTTAAAAATTTTCATAGTGGTCCAAATCTATGAAAAGTCTTAAAACTACATTGTATTATATTTGAAATAGTAAAAAAAATTTCAGCACCTCAACTGTTTTTAAAGGCTGTTAAAGTAATAGAGATGTACTGTGAAAAATAAATAGTTACATGTTCACATAGGTTAAAAAATTACAGTAAAATATTTTATCATATAGTTAGTGGTTACTGATATTAGCTACCCATTTTGAATACATTTTTACTTTAGATTGGCTTTACCAGGGATTAAATATTACAGCAATTCTTGCTGGATGGTGGTGGCACATGCCTTTAATCCCATTACTCAGCAGGCAGAGGCAGGCAGATCTCTGTGAGTTCATGGCCAGCCTGGTCTACAAAGCGAGTTCCAGGACAGCCAGGACTGTTACACAGAAAAATCCTATCCCAGGGGGAAAAAATAGAGCAATTCTTAACAAAACTCCTACAAGTTTTGAGAATTTATGTATGTAGCCGTCCCTTCGTACTTTGGGGGCACTGGGTCAAAAACATGGGACAGATGTCAAAACAGATAAATGTTAATGTTCATAAAGTATAAGGATTTTCATTTTTATTAAACTTATTTTTCTGTATAATCTGGAGAATGAGCTTAAATGAGCCATATGTTTGATTTTCAAGTCAGTTTATTAAGTATGTAGCAATCCAAAGTAAAATAATAAGTAGGACAAACGATAGAGAAATAGGTATAGATGATAAATAGATGATAGATAGATAGATAGATAGATAGATAGATAGATAGATAGATAGATAAAATATTTTCAAATTGTGCATTGAACTCATTGAGTGGAAATCAAGTAGTCAAGCTCCTTGAGGCATTTAGCTAGGGTTCCTGATAGAGTCTTACAATAATCAGTGTTCCCTCTAATGAGGATTATCAGAAAAAGAATAAGTAACAGCAGAAAGGTGATATCATCATACTGGACACTCTTAACATCCAGCAGAAATTGAGGCTGTCAGCTGCAGCTCATTGTTGAGCTTTTCCTTCATGGATAAGCTTCTCATCACTGAGCTTTTGACTTCTCTTTCCAACTGCAGACTTTTTTATGGCATGGAACAAGCATAGTAACACCTATTGGAAAAGGTTGACTTTTGAGCTGTTCTCCAGGGCACAGTGTTTTCAAGCCTGGTTTTCTTCCCTCCCTGTCACAGCCCAGGCCCCAGACAAGGGGTCTTGGAGAATGCTTGACACATTTGGGTCTGAGGGGAGTGAGGGGCAATCCTGCTTCCAGAGCAGGCTTCTCAGTGAGTCCAAAAAGGCCATGGCATTGTATTGTTACAATGGAGATTACATGGATGCGTATCTTTGTACATACTTTAACTCTAATTGATTTATAACACCCAAATATAAGCTATTTATTTATAATAACTAAAACAATGTAAATTTAAATAAAAAGGATTTTAAATGCTAGGTAAATGTTGCTAGACAATATTTTTGGAATAAGCACAAGAAAAATCCTATTCATCTTTAGTACAGACGCAATGCTTCGACTATGTTTGGTTCTCGTTTACTTGACTCTGAGGTTATGTGTACACAGAGAGGCAATATATAATTTCTCATCACACTGATAGTGAATATTTGAGTGACAAAAAATATTATGATTTTGACTACTCTCTAACAGTCTCAGAGCTGAAAGCATTTTTTAAAGGAAAGGATACAACTTAGATAATAATTCACATTAATTTGAAACTTATGTCTTGATATTTTATCAAAAAATAGTCCATGAAACTAAAACAGATTTTCAATGAGTTTTCTATCAACAGGTTCATATTTATGATTTTAGGGGAAATTATTTCAATAAAATAAAAACAAGTTCAAATGGCTATTTTGTTGAATTCTTACTAAATTAATTTAATTTCATCAAATATGTGTAAAAACTTCACAAAGATACAGGTAAAAATGCAGAAATTCAATTGTATCACAACCAAAAACAAAAGAAAGGAAGGAAGGAAGGGAAAGAGGGAGGGAGAAAAAGGGGGAAGAAAGAAAAAAGAAAGAAAGAAAGAAAAGAAAGAAAGAAAGAAAGAAAGAAAGGTTAATGCTATCCAGGATCATTTTGGATTAATGATTTGCTGGTGTGTAGTCTCTGTGGCCCTTAGAGCAATTATTAAGGATCATAGGACTCGGAGTGTTCAGATTCTTATGTGTGAGCGGCAGAAATTGATTGTGGCTAAGTTCAAAGAAGGAAAAAAGTAGGACAGCTATTATGCTGTTCACAGAGTCAGTCTGAAGCCTGGATTAACGGTATTTAAAGATGGGAATGGAGCAAACGAAGGTATGTGAAGAACAGAGCGGGCCTCACTGACCATTTGATAGTATAACATTGCTGGCTGTGCCAACACATGGCTTTCAACCTTGAGGTAGGACAAAGAAAAAGGAATATCTGCCCCAAAGACTAATTCTCAGGATGGAACAGTAATGGAGTAGAGTTGGAGTAACAAAGTCATGAAAATTCCTCTTCAAAATAGAAGCAGGGTCTACCTTTCAGCAAAATGACTCATTACACATCAGCTTCCCAAATAAAGGTGCTAGTATGGTATATACTAGTTTCTTTCCATTTTTCTGTAATAAAATACCCTGACAATTTACGGGGTAAAGGACTTACTTTGGCTAAAGTTCCAGATTATATTCTGTGACAGCAAAGAAGTCACGGCCACAAAAGCTTGAGGGAGCTGATAGCAGAGCATCCACGATCAGTGACAGAGAAGGAAAAGTGTATGTTAATGCTCAATTTGCTTATTCAGTTTTATGCAATTCATGATCCTCTTCCCAGAGAATGCTGCCACCTAAAGTGAGGTCTTCATAGTGTACATGAGCTCCTACAAGTATGCACAGAGACCCTTCTCTTGGGTAACTCTAGACTCTGTCAGGTTAACAGTCAAAACACAGCATTACATATGACTGATGTACTTTCTGTAGAGATTCTGCCTTTATAGCATGTGCAGGAATCTGATTTGCTATCTTCCTGTCTCTAACCACATAACCTGTATTGCCATGGGGATTCGGAAAATTGAAATGGCTTGGCACACAAGCCTACCTAAATATCTGCACATATTATAATGCCGTGCAGGCTAGCTGCTGCCCTTTCTAAAGGCCTCCTCTTTACAGCACTACCTTCATGTAGTGTTCTTTCAGAGTGTCATCACTACGTGTAGATTTCTTTCAGAAGCCGTTTTGTCTTCTATTTTTAGCATAGTCACAGCAATTAGAATCTCACTGTGTAATTTTCTAAGCTTTTACAGTTTTCCATTGCCGTGTGGCTTCTGCTATTATGTTGAAGTTGTTGAACACCTCATTCTAATTCTAGGGTCTCATTAAATGTTCACACAGATTTGATGTACAATGTAAACTGAATCTGGGAGGCAACCTATCATTTCCCTTTCAGGTATGATGATCTATCTCCTGTTTCTTTAGGTGAAATGATTTGACTTTTTTATTGTACTGAGAGCCCACCTTTTAATTATCCTATATACCACCTCCTTCAACTCCAGCCTGTGGAACAGTTGCTCTGCAGTGGTTGTGAACTCTACAAGAATGAGTAGAACAACCCAGGCTTCAGTCTCAAGTCAGACTCTGGTGTTTAATGAACACTATTGTAGAAAGGAGACATCTTTTTTCATGTTTATGAAAAAATTCTAGTGGACGTTTTCTCTTCCTTTTTCACTGACTGCTTCTCTGTTTCATGCACAGCTAATCCAAATTACTTATAACTCTTGAATTTGAAGCTCTTCTACATGTTCATACTGTTTGATAACTCTTGAAGTAATATTGCTAGGAACCAGCACTTAAGAGCAAGTTAATATGTTCTTTAAGTGATTGATTTGGTTTTATTTTCAAAAAATGCTTTGTCAAAATAATGGTACAAAAGAGGCATGCCTTGATTTTTTTCTTTTAAAAAGAAAAAACTTTATTCTTGCTCACTTGTAGACTGATCTTTTATTATTTCATCAAGAACTATAAAATGTCTGTATAATTTTTAGATATTTAAAATTAAACATAGAGGTTTCATTCTGTATACCATTGACCACATACATATACCACCTCTGATCCATCAAGCATGCAAATGATGGTGATCAATAGGAAATGAGAAAACAAAGTGGCACAGGCCTGTTCCTGCTGGGCATTTGGGAAGTAGATCTATGCAAATGATCTCCTATGACTTGATCATTATCATTCATATTTTTCCACTGTATCTGTGCTTGGTCCCATGGCAGGAGACAGCTTGTTTTGTACTCCGATAAAGCTTGATGTAGGATTGCAGCACCTAGGAAAGAAGGTTAAAATGACTGAAAAGAGTGAAGAGCTAGGACGCTGTTCAGAAAGTTGATTACTGACCCTTCCCCCCTTCAAGAGCTTTGTTTTATGTAACGTTCCTTCTGCCAAATGGAAAGGAGGAAGAAGTTGCAAGTCTTTAAGGTACTTGACAGAGCTAAGCCAAATATAGAAATTTACCATGAGCTGAAATGAGTAGATACAGATGGAAACAAATGTTAAGACTGGGGGGAGAAGTTAATAACAGTATGAACCCAAATCATAATAGTCTAGCATGTGTAGAAAGTATGGGAGATGTATGGCCTTTCATTTCCTTATTTGCTTGTGTTTTACAACTACTATTCATGCCTGACTAGTACAGGGAGCCATGGACACACAGTACTGAATTTTTTTTGCTTTCTATTATATTGTAAATTGATTTACTTTTCCATCCATCTAGTTGGACCCCTGTGAAAGAGCTACATAGTTTCCTTCTGTGCTTCATTGCACCTTTTAGTTTGTACAGCTTTGGTTGAGTACCAGAGGGGCAGCTGCTCACACCAGGGATGGGAATTCAGTGACTCATGAATGTACACAAGAAAGAGCAAAGGCAGTGTCTGTTCTAGAGGAGAGGCTGCAAGATTCTGCTCTCAATGATGCGGAAATTTGAATGTGAAACAGGTTCTGATCTTGACATTTTGCCAAAAGTCTAGTTTTATTGAAGTTCATAAAGCAAATACAGCACAGCTTCACATGCTTCCACGGATGTTAAAATATGATTGCATGTGTCACCACGACAGAGGCATTTTCTTTTTAAAATCCAATCAAGTTTAATATTATGTTCAGTTCTCAGACATTTAGTATAGTTTTATGACCAAAATAAATACATGTTCATAGGAGTTCAATTATAGAACCAAAATGGCTAAAGGGAGTAGAGATAGTGATCTTTCCATTCCACATTAATGTAAGTATACATAGCATAAATAGACAAACATTTATATAAAATTTCTTGTCATCAGCATAAGATGCCCATGTTTCCATTATGATTGTTTTTGTGGTGTCAAAACCTGAAACTAAAGTTTTATGTGTAAACTAAATAGGCTCAGTAATATTGGTTCCTCTGGACTGAACAATACAAATTGGGAAATAGTGTTCTAATGATGTAGGAGACAGAGTATGCCATGAAGCATAATGATGTTCTGGAATTGTAATGCTTCCTCCAATCTATTTTTCTATGACAGTTTTAAGATCTAACAGACTTTGGGGTTATCCTCTAGTGGATTTTAGAAACCACACTGGTGTAGTTCAACATGATTCAACTATTGTATAACTAATTCCCTGAACTACAATCAAACAAAACCTTAGAAGACAAAATATATAGAAAAAGTCAAATAAAAACACTGTCATTGAATATTCTATGTCCTCTAATGAGCACTGTTCTCTGCCATGCCCCTTTGCTAAGTGTGTACTCAATAAGTTCCAGTGTGTGCTAGTGGAAACCCATGAACTGTGGACTGGTGGCTGTGGAGCCCCCATGGGACTGGACTAGGCCCTCTGGATATGGAAGACAGTTGTTTGGCTCAAACTGTTTGGGGGGCACCCAGGCAGGGGGATCGGGATCTGTCCCTGGTGCATGGGCAGGCTTCTGGGAATCTGGTGCCTGTGGTGTGACGTCTTGCACAGCCTTGGTGCAGTGGGAAGGGGCTTGGACCTGCCTAGGCTCAGTGTGCTGGGCTCTGTTGACTCCCTATGGGAGACCTTGATTTGGGGGATGTGGGGATGCAGGGTGTCTTGCGAGAGAGGGCTGGGGGATGGGAGGAGGGGGGATCTGTGGGTGGTATGTGGAGTGAGTAGAAAATTTCTTAATAAAGAAAAATGAAAAATAAAAAGTTCTAGTGTGTGTCCCTTTGAATTTACTGTCTGGCACATATGGATGAAATAGTAGAAATGACCAAGTTTCTGTCTTCATGGTGCTTACATACAGGCTTACACTCCACTCCTGATATTATGTAGCACATTCACTGTGAGGCCTTTTCCAACATCTCTCCCCAAGCTTCCACAATATTTCAAAGAAAGAACCATTTATACCCTTATTATGTGCAATGATTTCTCATCTGTCTTGTTCACTAGGCTGTGAATTTCTTGACAGAAAATTTGTGAGATCAATCTTTGAACATCTGGTGCCCTGTAAGAGCACATGGCTCCAAATATTATTTTGATAGGTGTTTATTAGATAAGTCAATAATAAAAAACAAGTGAGTCAATAGACTATTGTCAGCAGAATAAAATAAAAATTAAATTTCACATAATATTTGAGACTGAATGGAATTATTAAAAGTTTATAAAATAGTGAAGATGTACTTGTATCTATGAATCACATTTGGGAAAAATACAACTAGGTTAAGATTATGACACATATAATTTTTAAAAAGGCTCAAGGGTTAGGAGTTTAGTTCAGTGTAAAGATGCTTTCTTTCCTAATTAGTTCAAGACCCTGAGTTAGGGTTCAAATATAGGGAAAAAAATTTTAAAAGGGGGGAAGGGGAAAGAAAAAGAAAGACATAGTCATGATCTCCTTTCCAAACCATGTTCCAATCAATAAATGGTTGTGGCATATAGTGATGTTGAAGTGTTCCTTGTGTAAGGCTGGCACTGCCTGGCTGTAAGATTCATGCCCCATTTGGACTTCCCCAACACATAATCCACAGACTCAAGGAGTGTGCTTGGTCTCCTCAATGCCTCTGTAGGCCTTTCCCCATCACCAAGCTTCCCTGAGCTCCCTAGGACTTGGCTGACATCTCCATTTCAATTTATTTTCTGTTTATTCCTCACCTTCCTCAAGTTGCATTCTATCTGTATTCCTCTGATAAAATCACTACAAATGCTACTTCTTCCCTTCTAATTAGAATACAAAAATTTCAGGAGCATTTATATCACCTTTTTTTTAGGAAGGCATTTTATACATTCTGATAAGGTCACCCACTACCCCCTTTCAAAGTTTTTATTACCACTGACCATTTCTCCTTGGACATTTTACTGGCTTCATATCCCTTCCTTCAATCACTAGAACTACAAGTCTAGCCTTTTCTTTATAATCTCATTATTTCCATTGCTTTAATTGTATCTCAAAGATATGGGAGTTGTTCTATGAATTAAAGATTTTTCACTCAGGGTTGGAGAAATATAACCCAGTGACCAAGGTTGCTTACTGATTGTTCAGGGCATGCAAGTTTGGTTCTGTGAAACTATTAGGTGGCTCACAACCCCTTGTAATTACAGTTCCAAGGGCTCTGATGTCTTCCTCTGTGCCTCATGGGCAACTGCACTCCAGTACATACCCCTCCATAAACACACAGAAACCCTTGCATACAAATAATTGTAAAAATTCTTACAATATTTTGATCTCATATCATTCTACCTTCACATAAGTTAAAGAAAAATTTTAGTTTCCTGTTTAGAGTGTCATAGTTCTCAGCTGGATTTGATTTATAGAATCTCCTACCCATCTATTCACCCCTAATTCATATTTCATCACTTGTTAATATTTCAGATAAGTTTCCTAGATATGTCCTGAATCTGCTGATTTGTGTCAAAAATTTCCTTCTATTTTTGATCTAGGATACTGAAGTTATTTCTTTTACTAAATCTTCCTTTCTTACAGCCTTTGAGGCCAGGGGTATGAAAATTTTTATAATAAAGGAAGAAGTATTAAGTCATGTGAGCTGTGTGGACCACAGTCTGTTGAAACCACCCAGCTCTTCCACAGCAACAACAACAACAACAACAAAGAAGCCATGGATAATATGTGGGATGAGCATTGAACTGAGTAATCTATCTCCCCAGTGTTGGCTGCTGTACAAACTTGAGGCCCCAAGCTTAGGGTCCCACTACCCTTATTAAAAACAAATAAAAAGCAGGTGGAGCCACAAGTGTCTGTGTTGGTGGACAGAAACAAGTAGACCCCTAGAACTTGTAGGCTAGCCATTGTAGCCAAACTAGTTAGCTCCAGGTTCAGTTAACGATATTGGGCGAAAAGTGACTAAGGAAGACACTATGTTGACCTCTGGCCTCCATAAACAGACAGACACAAACACAGACATGTATGTGTGCATACATGCGTGTGTGTACACGCAACTGTATTCACCATGGAGATTTGAGACCTGCTCGGCTAAATGTAAATATTAACCTTCCTCCCCTAGTTCACTTAACTGCTTCCATTTCTTGGCCATTGTTTAAAATGCTGCTGTGAATACATTGGTGCTGAGGTCTTTTTGCCATATTCATTTCTTTTCTTTTTTCTTCTTTCGGAGTTCTAGTGTTAGTCTGGAGTGTGACTACTGGATCATACCATAGGTCAGTTTTTATGGTTTTTGTTTGTTTGTTTGTTTGTTTGTTTTGTTTTGTTTTGTTTTTTTTATGAGGGACTTCTATGCTGTTCTCCACAAGAGACAAGGTCTCTACTAATTGATATTATCATCATCTGCAAGCAGGAGTTCACTTTTCTCTATCCTCACCAGCAGTTGTTACTTGGTTTGCTTTAAAAATAGTAGCATTCTTACTGGGTTGGGGTGATGGCTCAGTATGGTGTTCATTTACATTTCTTCCATTATTGGTGTAGAGCTGATTTTTGTTGTTTTTTCTACACCATGAGAAAAAAAAAAACAACAAAAAAAATAGATGATCTGCCTCCTTTTTGTTTGCCATCTAAATGCTATTATACAAAGGTCTTAAAGATGCATGTGTTTTTCTGGATTTCATGAGTATTAAATACAGAGTAAATGTCCACTTGGTTGTATAGCAAGATTGAGCTTCTTCAATGTCACACAGCAATCTACCATACTTATTTATAAAACATTAGAGTCCAAGACATTAAGAACATGCCCACTTCTATCTCCTTCTATATGACATCGGGCAACTCAGCAACTTCCCTATAGCTCAGGTTTTTGTAAGAAAGTATAGAACTTACCAGAAAGAAGCAATATAGAGGTTGAGGTGTTTTGAGAATGCCAGCCATGTGAGCATATACTTAGTGACAATATTGATAATGTCACTTATTAAAATATAAATTAAATCATAGTATTAATATTTATAATGACAATGTGTCATTGAAATAGTTCTCTTTCTCTTTGCATGGTTCATGGTATACATTTTAATTTTCTATATTTATTACCATTAAGACATAGACATGCTGTCTATGAACATATCTTAAACTTTGTCCTGGGGATCGCTTGCAGACTTGACCTCACTATATAAATAACAATCTGAAGCTCTGATTTTTTTCTATGAATTTTGTATTTGTATGCCTACTTGTGTTTGATTTCTTTCATGATGATAGATTTTTCCCACACTACACAGAACAATGAAAAGAAATATTCCAGTTATAGTTCTAATAAAAATGGCAGGATCTCACTGAAACTATGATACAAGGTATTGAAATAGTGTATGATTACACTAGACATTTTCCTATCATAAGTATGAACAACTGATATTAGTTTTGTTCTGACCTTTTTATTTAAACAATTGTAAATCATCAGTTTCCATTACATTCTCAGAGAATAATTATAGCTCAGCAAATTTTGTTTATCTAAACCAGTATATTCTTAGACATTCAGTG
The DNA here is from genome assembly GCF_949786415.1 of Peromyscus eremicus. Lineage (NCBI taxonomy): Eukaryota > Metazoa > Chordata > Mammalia > Rodentia > Cricetidae > Peromyscus > Peromyscus eremicus. Next base: position 22,724,863 of record NC_081421.1, on the reverse strand, counting down.
CATGCTAACTGCAAGCTAAATATTTTCACTTTTTTCTGTTACAGCTACCTTTTTCTGGTTCCTCATCAGCACTTACAAACAAACACCTTATGGCCTGCTAAATGAGCCTCAGAAAGCTGCTATGCACAATCATTGCAATTGCAGATATTTAAGTGTGCATAAATATGCATTTGCTGCTGTCAGCAATTATACTTGCGTGCAAACAAAGCCCAGATATATACATAAGCTACCCCTGCGACATACTGACTGTCAGAAACAGGTTTTAGAGGCTCAAGTTACTCTGAACTGTGTTCCTTCCAATTCTGAACCAGTGTAAACCAAGCTAAACTGGCTGCTGAACAATCTGAAGTGCAACCAAGCAAACCCCAGTAAATATAAAGACAAACATGCAGCTGCTACACTTCAGAATCTCTGCAACACACTGGAAACCTGGAAACAGTGACAGTAGCTGAGATTGAGTTCTTTCTGGAAGCAATCCACATCCCTGGAGCCTGCATGTAGCTATAAAGATTTTAAGTCCATTTTTTAAACTAAAGGTTTCCAGGCAACAAGAGGACTAGAGAAAAAAAATCTAGTACAAAAAGGAATTTTTGAAATTCTAAGGAGCACCAACAGAGTTCCTTATGCTACTGATGGCAATCTGAGAACCTGAGGTCTGAGATGACATTTCTCCAGGAAATGATTGTCAGTAGTTGTCCTAAAAAGGAACCTAAGGAACCCACTCTTATGTTTACTTACTCCATGCTTATGTTATGTGTATAACAATATACAAATTCTCCCTCTCCCCCTCTCCCTCCCTCTCTCCCTCTCCCTTCCTTCTTCTTCCCCTCCCTCCCTCCCTTCTTCCCTCCCTATTCATTCTTTTCTCTCCTGCAGTCTCTACCTGACTCTACTTTCCTGTGTCTCAGAGAAAAAACAAAGGCAAAGAAACAGGGGAAGAGCTGCCCAGATAATCTGAGATAACATCTCTGTCAAAATCCTTTACTTAATCACAGTTATAAAATGTCATTTCATGTAATGTAACATATTCACAACTTCCAGAGAATGGAGTGTAGCTATTTTGGACACACATTATTATGTTTCCTAGAATCATGTTCTAGAATCTTCTGTGACAACTTCTGACTTAACTGGAAACATACTATAGGCTATAGTCTGAACTGTGTCCTGTGATTCTGCTCAGGACTTTCAGCCAACCTTCTGCAAAATATTTATATTGTATGCAATAAACTCAAATGTTCCTCTTACCACTTTATAATTGATTATTGTGCTATTTCATGACATGATGCAATTCATTAAAATAAAGAGTCTATACATTTTTAATGGCATTTTCTTATGCAATGAAAAATAAAAGAGTTACAGCTCTGTGGCCATAGAAGATATATTTACAATTATTTTGCCCATAAAAACATAAAACCATTCAGTATGAGATGCACAGATTCCAATAAACTAGTTCACAATGAAAATGGGCTTTATCAGAATTGTCCCTTATGCCATCAAAATAGAATGTTGGCTTTTCAAAACAATTTCCAGATGAATAACATATCATAATGTGTATTTGCTAAGACATAAATAACTTCTGGAATACAAAAAGATGACAAGCATAGATAAAACTTGAGGATATGTATTACAAATAAAGCTGGTATTTTAGGAACTAAGGCTGCATTTGTTTCTGTGCCTATATGAATCTCTGCCCCGTGTGATATCTGAATGTCAAAATGGTAATTTGTATATGTTTAGAAACTAACGTTAGACTGAGTGAGCACATGACAGAAATATGTTGTTGGCTAAAAAACAGAGAAGATAATTGAGCTCTTGATTCTGAAGTCGTCAAATGCCAGCTCAGTTGTTCTATACTATAGGATAAATTGCTGAACAGCAAGAAGGGCTGGACATATCACAGATAGAAATTAAATTAAAAATTTTAAGATGTGCTAATTTTTATGTTATGTGTATGAATATTTGGCTTGCATTTATGTGCACCATGTGTTTGCCTAGTGATTGGGGGGCTAAGAAGGAGGAATCACATCACTGAGCCCTGGTGTTCCAGATCTTTGTGAGCCACCTGATGTCAGTGCTGGGGACTGAACCCAGGTTCTCTGTGAGACCAGTACCCACTCCTAGCAGCAGAGCCTCTCAAGACCCCACATGAATTTTTAAAATCTGCATGCAGTCACCAGAGAAAGGCAAGATTTGGAAAGTATGAAACAATGTGAAATTCACAAATAGCAAATTTAAAAGTGCAGATGATTATGACATTGTAAGGATAATTTAAAAGGCAAAATAGTTTGCGCCAAATAACTGTAACTAAAAGATAGTTTGGGAATAAGAAGTACACGGTGATGAATCGATTAGGAATCTAGTTTGAGAAGTTAGAAGAGTAAGATCCTTGTTGACAAGACTGTAGGACGTAATGACAAAGCTGCTTCTTCAAAATGCCTCAGTAGGCAAGAACACTTACAAACACGAGGAGGACTTGAGTCGGCATCGGCAGTAGTCACAGGAAGTTGGAGATCCCAGGAGCTTTCGGGTAAGTCATCATAACCGGACGAGTGAGCTGCCGGCTCAGTGAGCGACCCTGTGACAGGGAATGAGGCAGACAGTGACAGATGACTATGTTTCTATACACACACTATAACTATATATATTCACATTATTCTTGTATTGCTAATGGTTTTAATTATCAATAGTCTTAAATTTAGTCTGGAAAATTTTGAAAGAAAAAATCCTGTTAGAGAAATCATAGCTCAAAAGTAACATACAAACATGTGAAGTTTACTGGTTTAGGGGTCTCACCTACTAAAGTATTTGTGAATTATGCTCATATATGGAAAAAGCGTAGCTGATGATTTGACCCCCAAATGTTTACCTGGCAAGGCTTCCCATACAAAATCCAAAGTTTTCTACAAAGAACTTTGTGTAAATTTCAAAAACTGGTTTCTATATGAAATTTCAATGATATAATGAAAAACAAAGCAGGAAGAAAAAGCACATGATTAAAAATATAAGTTAATAATGTTTTTAAAATTATTGCCAATGACTTTTTATCCATTTAAATTTGATGGTTAGAGAAGTAGGTTGTATCTGGGAAGACTTGGGAGAGGAGATAACTATAATCAAAACACTTAGTATTCTCTCAAAGAACTAATAAATTTTGTTTTTAAAAAATGTCAGGCATACATATTGGCACACCTGTAGTCACAGCACTCTGTAGCTGGAGTTTTCCTGACTGGCCCACAGTCAGGACAAATCTCTGACACCCGCCAGTCCCACAGCCACTCAGACCCAACCAAGTAAACACAGAGACTTATATTGGTTACAAACTGTATGGCCGTGGCTGGCTTCTTGCTAACTGTTCTTACAGCTTAAATTAATCCATTTCCATTAATCTATACCTTGCCACATGGCTCGTGGCTTACCGGCATCTTTACATGCTGCTTGTCATCATGGTGGCTGGCAATGTCTCTCCACCCAGCTTCCTGTTCTCTCAATTCTCCTCTCTGTTAGTCCCGGCTATACTTCCTGCCTGGCCACTGGCCAATCAGTGATTTATTTATTGACCAATCAGCAACACATTTGACATATAGACCATCCCACAGCAGCACTCTAGTGGTGGAGCGAGGGGATTCTGGTGCTAGTTGTGTAACTAGATAAGTCAAATCCAGTGATCTCCATGTTTGAGTGAGAGATGCGTCTCAATATTTAAGGGAAGAGAATAATTGAGAAGATACCCAAGGCCAGCATCTGGCTTGCAAATGCTCTGATGTGCATACAGAGTACCCACACACACTGGAAATATATACAGACATACACTCAAACCATATTCACATGCACAGAAGAAAATAATTGTAGGTGTCCAAAGAAATACAATTCAGCTTTATTGGCAATCAAGGCACTTGTAACTTGGAAGAAGCCAGGAAACATAAAGAGCATATTAGATATGGTGAATAAAGAAAAAACTTACACTTAATGTAATACCCTTAGACATGTTTGTTGGTAAGTTTGCCACTGTTGGGGATTGAACCCTGTTCTTGTGCTTGCTTGCTCTACCATTGAGTTCAATCCTTGACCAACATATGGTCTCCTTTTAAAATCTCATTGGACTTTACTTGAAAGCTCTAGTGGGTAATGGTGTATTTGAGAGAACAGAAAAAAGTGCATTGCTTAGTTTCAAAGCTTCTAATGATCACCAAATACAGCATCAAAATATGTGTGTTGTAGGAATAGGAGGAAATAAAGCTATGAAGTAAAGACAGACAAATAGTAATAAAGTTCATTGGGATTGCAGATTGCTTTTGAAGTCATTTGAAGTTCTTGTCTTACGTCTCCTACTATGTTCCTTCACTACTGTGAAGTTTTGTTTTTTGCAATTCACAACTTGGTTGATATTTTACCATTAAGAATATACAAGTTAGAAGCAAGGCTGTGCCCACTTGGAGTCAGGTTTATTTTCCCTAAAGGGCCACAACCTCTCAAACATGAGAAATACTTTCAACTGTGTAGCATGAATCTTAAAAGTTCTTATTAATAAAATCAAACCCAGGGCCAGTTATTGGGGTGAAATGCTGGAAGATCAGAGAAGCAGAACAAGCCACAGCTATCTCACCTTGCCAATTCCTGAGCTGGTCCTGTTTCCTCAGACTGGAAGCCTCTGAGTCCTCATCCAGAATGAATCTCAGCTGAACTGTGTTGCTCCAAAGCCTGAACCCTTAATCAGCCAAATGCTTAACCAGCCTAAATGCTTAACCAGGCAAATGCCTCTAGTTTCTGGTCCTCATGCCTTATAAACCTTTCTGCTTTCTACCACCACTCCCTGGGATTAAAGGCTGCTTTCTGGGATTAAAGGCGTGAGTCACCATGCCTGGCTGTTTCCAATGCGGCCTTGAACTCACAGAGATCCAGTGGGATTTCTGTCTCTGGAATGCTAGAATTAAAGGCGTGTGCTAACATTTTCTAGCCTAAGTATCTTGTGGCTTTTCTGTTCTCTGACCCCAGATAAGTTTATTAAGGTACACAATATTTTGGGGAACACAATACCACCACACAACTGTTTATTTTTTGTTGGGACTCAAAGGTCCTTGCACTCACAGATACATACTAGTGAAACCAGACTGTTAAATACACATGGTTGTCTCTTCACTGAGAGAATATTTAACCTGCTTTTCCACTCAGAAGGTTAGGAATGGAGGTTGTTCATAGCCTGATCTATGCTATCTGTAGACCCAGGCCACATCAGACTCCCACGAGCAGGACTAGAGGTGGCTAGACAACGTCTATGCTGTTTGTATGATTAAAACTGCACCAGATCTTCCCCTGGGCTCTTAAGATAACACATGTATCCTATCTTTAGAACTCATCTTCATGGAAGAAGTGACACTCACTTTGAACTGAGTTTTGATGTAATTAAGTCTCCTTGAGCACAGGGAATTGAGTTACCAGGAAATTTTTTCCCAACTATTACTGTACTTAAATATGCCTAAAATAAACTGCTTGGTTTCAGAGTCTAGAAGTTTGAACCAACACTGGCTATTGAATTGTGTTGAACCAGATTTGCTTCTTGCCTCATGTGGCCCATTACTCTGTTGGCCCTGGTGGTCACATACTTCTCCACAATATTTCAAAAGTTTTTTATAAAAGACTGAACATGTGGTATGTAATTAATAATTACTAATTTTTAAAATTAATTTTATATTTTTAATTTTGTAATTAGATATTTGTACTACTCTAGCACATTAGGAATGAAGAGCTTCACATGGATGGGAGAAATCTTACAGTGCTCTATCCCTAGAGCTACAAGCAATACTCGTCATGGAAGTTTTATGTTTCAATCAGTCTCAAATATGGTGAATTCTATTTATTTCCTCAAAGCAAACCCAAAACACACAATTCTTTCTTATAATTTATACACTTGTCAGATTTTTCTTCTATTTCAGAAAATAATCATTTGTTATGAAAGTGAATCAAATTCAATCTAAAAGTTACTACCTCTGATGGTTAGTGTTGTCAGCTTGACAGAATCGGAGATCACCTTGAGGACAACCCCCAGGCACATTCGAGAAGGATTGCTTGACCTCTGGGTGTGCCCAAAGGAATAATGTTGATTAGGTTAATGGAAACAGAAAGACACTAGAGCTAGGATCCTGGACTATGTAAACAGGAGAGAACCAGCCGAGCATAAGAACTCAGCTCTCTGTTTCTTAATTATGGATGAAATGTGACAGGCTCAATGCCTAGTGCTGTGACTTCACTGCTATGATGGACTGTAGCCATGTCCTGTGAGCTAAGGGAAACCCTCTTGTGACTTCTGTCAGGGTAATAATTGTCACAGCAACAGGGAGAGTAACTAAGACATTACCCAAAGGGTAACAAATAAATCTCATTAGATGCATTTCCATGCTAGCCTAGTGAGAAGATACCTAACCTTTGAGTGCCAGACACATGCCAGTTTTGCAGCAAATACACTTTTGGATGCTTGCACAGGGAAATGTAAAAGGGGTTGATTACCTCTAAAGACCACATTTTCCAGGCTCCATGAAAGCACTGTTGAAAATAAATTTAAAATCTCCTATAAAATTTGTGTACAAACTAAATTAATGTAATTATCCATTTTAGTTTAACTGATCTTAAAAATTGAAGCTGTGGACAAAACATGTAGTCAAAAATTTCCATATAGAAGATGAGGAAACTCAACAAACCGGAAGAGATAAGTGAGAGAAACAAGGAAGTGCGGGTTTGTCAGGGACGCTAGGGATTGCACCACTCTAGCAAAACAGAATAATAGCACCTGACGTAACTATAATTCTGAGATTCAGTAAGAATTATTATTGTATTGAAAAAGCTAAGGCTATTATACAATAAAAGAAAGAGAACTTAAAAATTACTATTCTGACTACATATAATATTTTAAATAGTGTAATTATCTGAATATAATATTTTTAACAGAACCTGACAAAATAAATAAAAATAATAATCTTGAAAATTTAAGATTATCTGCATTGTCACCATAATAGTAATTTTATTTGTTATAATACCTTTTAGGTCTTAGGTATATTATATCTTCATGCTTCAAATCATGATCGTTATACAATTTTAAATCCCTATAATTTTATACTAAGTTCCAAACATGTACCATTGAATACATTTTAATGGAAACTTCATCTTAAGGTATATAAACTGAAATATTTATTTCTTTCCAAATGTAAGATATTTATTTTATAACTCTATTATAAATAATAGTCTAATGATCATAGTTACATATAAGGTCCTGTCTATAAATCATCAATTATTTCTTTGATGTAGATATGTATAACAGTAGACATAAAATCAAATAATATAAATTATAATTGTAGTAGTTACAAGTTTAAAAAAATCTTTCTGCTCTGGTAAATTATTTTTTACATCTGCATTTGTTATACAATAAACTATCTTTTTACTCTAAGTTATAGACCATTTCTGTTGTATAAAGTATTTGAAATGAATTTTACATAGGTGATACAGCGTTTTATTCTTTAAAACATTACCAGAAGATCTGTTTGTGAATAATCAATATATTTTTCATGCAGTACAGTAGAAACAGAGATAATTAAAAATAAAATACAGTTATAAGTTGTTATTCTATAGTTCCTTTTTCCTGGCTCTGTAGAAAAGGAGAATTCTAGGTTAGGAATTAAGAATTAATTCTATTACCTTATAAAATGCAACTTGTGCTTAAGTTATTAATAAAAATATGACAATACAGGGTGAAATGCAAATGGAGTTAAAATTGTCAATAAAGCAGTCTTTCTAGAACACTTCTATTAAGCCAAAGTTTTATTAGTTTGCAACAAAGTTAAACATCTGAGAATAAAAATATGAAGAACTCACTCATATCAAGAAGAAATTTTGAAATATTCTTAACTGCAAAGATTAAAATGATGTTAAGTTGTGTGAGCCGCTATCTGCAACTGTAAGTGACCCTCGGAATTTAACAGATATGTGTCTCCAGGTATCCATTCCCATGCAACATGCAACAAATCAGTGGAATAGCCTTCATCTATAAAATAGCTGTCATCGAACTCTGGTTGAAGCTCTGTAATGAAAAACTCTAGGGCATTTCCAAACTGGCAATACAGAAAAATGACAAGGGATACATCATGGCAGGATGTGAAAGGCAATAAAGAAAAAGCAAGAAGAAATAAAAACTTAGAACTGAGGGGATAGAGATTAAATACAAAATAAGAATGACTCTTTGGACAAAACACAATGAACATTTCAGCTGCATTTCTTAAGTTATAAAAAAAGTAATTAGGCAAGATATTATTGTCAAAAGTACCAATATTGTCATGAACCTATGGGCTCTAGGACTGTTCTTCATATCAAACTTAAATAAATTTAATTACTGACCTCCACTGACAGTTAAACACTACAAGCAGAACTCAAACATAGCTGTCCTAACACCTGATATACTATTTCACCTATATGTTAATCTCTAAAGCATAAAAATATTGATAATTAGAGGAATAGATGAATAGAAAGCCTACATTTGAAGGAGCTGGCCCCTTTAGTTTTCTTTAATATCTAGTATTAAGTCTACTGAATTCCCAAGTACCTGCCTTGAGGAGATTTCTATCAGGGTCCAGAACAGATGCTACAAGCGGCTAAGGATTCTAATCTGAGGGATATTCGATGAATATCATTAGTCCATTCACTTTATTCTTCTAAGTCAATTCTATCTACACAGTTTCTTTTCTGTTCTCATACTTAGCTCCTCTTGGTCCCTCCTGCTCTCAGTCCCTTCTGCTGTTCTCTCATCATTCTGCCTAGTTCTTTCCATCTCTGTCCTCATCTTTGTTCTTTTCAATCAATCTCCCCAGTGCTCTCTGAGAACCAGTATATACACAAACGGTAATTCTTTGGCAAAGCAATGTGAGGGTTGAAGTTTTCAGGGTTGCAGAGAGAGGTAAGGATCCACACATAAAGCAATAAATGTCAGCTTCCAATTACAACCCAAAAGGGGAGTGACTAAAGGGGAGTTCTCTGGCAGGGTCAACTAAAGGCTAAGATCAATTAGGGAATCTAGGAATAGCACCTGGCTGAGGAGGAATTAAAACTTAATTTGCACAAGAAAGAAGCGTGGCACCTATAGCCTGCCTGTCCTGGATGGCAATCTCCTTGGGTCAGTGGGAAGTAACTACCTTAACTCAGTAACTAGCAAGTGGCTAAAACATCATCCCAGGAATGTGAGCAGTAAATCTCTTAAAATTAGAGTCTTGTGTAAATAACCCAGGGTGAAAGTAAGGAGTAGGATTTAATTGTTAGTGGTTCTTTTCTCTATCTGTGGGTGAGATGAGCTAACGTTTATTTATGTGCAGTTTTGTTCTTGGAAAAAGATATCTTTGCTGAAATACTTTCATCTGGAGAATGGCCTTGGCCAGATGTATGTTAATAAAAAATAAACACAGCTGGGGGCAGTTATCCAATTATCCCAAATGTATAGGGAAAGTTGTGGCCAAGATTGAGATGCAATTGTGAGATTCCATGTGCACATAACATGGAGATGCACGGTAAATGGGGAGAATCATGACTGTTATTGCTATATAAAGAAGTTTACAACAAGAGACAGCCAATTCATTCAAAAGGCAGTAATTCCATAACACCTTGCATGATGGTTTCCTCTAACAGAACCTTTAGTTCTGATAGGTTGACCTTCTGAAATCTAGTTGTCACCTGCTGTATACTACCATGGACTTTTGCTACTAGCAGCTCTCAATATAAATCATTCCAAAAATAGGCTTCAGTAACTGATCTAATTTGTTAGTTAAGATCAGTAAAAAGCCTTTTCTACTTACCTTAATTCAATGTCTCTGGGTTTTAATACTAAAGAAATATGAATAGAAGAATTAATTGAAATAATCTATGATTGTTGTATTTTTTTTTTGATACATGGTCTTTCAGCCTTCATTCATGCTAAGATTGCAGTAATTTACAATTCTTGGTGCCTACATTTTAAAATATCCATACAGCTACAAAAATTCATATATCTCTTTTCCAATAACCTCTGCTTTCCAAGAATATACCAAGCTATTTTATATTTTGTAAGAAAGAATTAAAACTATATTTCCTTACATACTAATATCAAAATAGCAGAGACTTTCTGTGGATTTAATACTCGTGTGTGTGTGTGTGTGTGTGTGTGTGTGTGTGTGTGTGTGTGTGCATGTTTGCTTGAACTTTTGTTTGAGCAGGGTCTAATGTAGCCCAGAATAGCATCAACCTTACTATATAGGTAAGGTGAACTTGACTTCCTAACCCTCCTGCCTTCACTTCCAAAGTCTTGTGAGTACAGGCCTGTAGCACCACATCTAGTTCTCTTAAGTAGTAATATGAAGTGTCTACAATATACGTTCGTGTTGGAGAAGAGAAAGTTTGTTGCTCTGGTTCACTTGATAGCTCTCCACTTCCCAGTCTTGTGACAACTGCTCTCAGTCTCTCTTCTTGGGTACACACCCTTTCCTAAGACCAGTTCTTTCCCAGGAGAGGCCTCCATCTCGGTGTCTTAGCACCTTTGTAAAAGTCAGATGATGGTATATTGTGTAGGTTCATTTCTGGCACCCACTTTCTTTCCCCAGGAGTTGTTGGATCTGTTTTAAAGCTGTGTTGTCTGTTCTCATTATCACAGCTTTGTTTTAAGCTAGGTCATGTGGTGAACTTAACTTTGTTCTTCCTCTTAAGAACTTTCTGAGCTCTTGTTTCCTGGGGATTTTAGGACACTTTTCTGTCTCAATAGAGATTGAGTTCAATCTATAGATCCTGTCTAAATTAGGGTTACTTTTGCTGTGATAAAACACCATGGCCAAAGCAAATCGAGGAGGAAAGGATTTATTTGAGTTATACTTCCATACCATTGTTCATCAGTGAAGAAATTCAGGACAAAAACTCAAACAAGTCAGGAACCCAGAGGCAGGAGCTGATGCAGAAGCCAAGGAAGGGTGCTGTTTACTGGCTTGCTTACCATAGCTTGCTCAGCCTGCTTTCTTAAAAGACCCTAGGAACACCTGTCCAAGGATGGCAAGAATACTCACAATGGTCTTGGTCCACCCCCATCAATCATTAATTAAGAAAGTGCCTTATAGCTGGATCTTATGAAGGCATTTTCTCAATTGAGATCCCTTCCTTTGAGATTACTCTAGCTTGTGTCAAGTTGACATAAAACTAACCAGCACAGACCCCTTTGAATAGCATGGACATTTTATCAGTAATAGTTAATCCCATCTAGGAACATAAGCTCAATTTATATTTCTCTTATGTTTTCATGTATCTCATCAATGTATTACAGTTTTCTATATATAGATCTTTACATCCAGCTCTTTGTAAGTAATTGTGTTTATTTTACTTCAATATTTAAATGGTGCTTGAAGAACCAAAGCACCCCCATTTCAAGCAAGCCCTTCACCCTATCTTGAAACAGGCCTGAGTTTCAAAATTCTCAGATCTGCTGACATAGGTCTCAGGAAAAAGTCAGGATGTTTGAAGGGCCATCTGGTAGCAACTGATTAACCATAGAATGCCCCAATGCTGGAGATGGTCAAAAGTACAAAGTCAGTATGTTTGAAGGACTATCTGGTAACAATTGATTAACCACAGAATACCCCAGTGCCGGAGGTAGTCTATAAAGTTTGACAAACAACCGGTTAAAACTACAAAGTAAGATAACACAGAAATTCTGGAAAGCCCCTAAAACTTGAGCCAATTAGAACTGTACCCATACTAGCACCCCTAAATGATGTGACCTTGTGGTTTTTGCCTTTTAAAACTGAGCTTGCAAAGGGGCAGGCACCTCCTACAGCCTCTACTGTGTTGGATGGCTTGACAAGGTCCCTGTCACATGGCTTGAACTGCTTCAATATCCTTGCTTTGCATTTTGGTGAGTTCGTGTCTCTGGTGGTCTCTCGGGGGTCTCCCACCCAGGGCACAATAGAACTATTCTCTAGATTTTTTTTTCAAGTGGTTACTTTAAGAAATGCTAACAATTTTTTTTCTGTAGAACTTGAGAACAAAACATTTGTTTGTTTTTATTTCTTTCTCTTGTTCAGTTGTTCTAATACTTCTTTAATGAGAGTAGACATCCTTGTCTAGCTTCATATCTTGAATCAAATTAGAGGAAAACTTTCAACCTTTTTAAAAAATTTTTGGTATATTAGCTGTTGGCATATATGATTGAGTGTGTGTGTGTGTATGTGTGTGTGTGTGTGTGTGTGTGTGTGAAAAGATTGTAAGTTTTATCTAATTCTTTCACTGTGTCTGTTGAGATGCTCCTGTTTCTGTCTTTTGTCCTGCTAATGTGATCTACCACATATATAAATAAATATATATAAATTCATCTTATGGTGAAAGATCCTCCTAACATGGATTTAATTCAGTTACTAATATTTTGTTGAGAATTTTCACATCTATGCTCATCAGTCAGATCCACTGAATTTTGTTTCTTATGAAGAAGATAATCATTTTAGAAGGCAGTTACATTTATCACTATATCATCACTGCCTACAATATTTCAATACTTCCATTTTGAGTGAGTTTTGAGTCCCACAATTTCTTAAGTTGTTGCTGAACCATGGGGCTTGAAATATATCAAACAATTATATTTTCCCAGTGTATTAAAAGAATCCAAATTTGATGGTTTAGCACTGAGGATTGAACCTATAGCCTTGCATACATTAAGCAAATTCTTGATATGTGGACTTAACCAACAACATAAGAAGCTAATTTTGAGAGTGTAATTTTGGTGGCTGTATAGCCATTTTCAAAATGCCAATGCTTTTCTGTGGGAGGCTGGCTCCCACTTTTTCCCAAAGTACTCTTGAGAAGAGAGGGATAAGAAATATTTAGATAGAAAGATAGTTTGGCGAAGACAGACAGAAACACAGGATAGCTTTGGGAGGACCTGGATCAGTATCCACCAGCCCCTTCTGAATCTTCAAAAGGGCTCTTTATAGGAATGTCAAGGGGTGGGGCAAAAGACCTACCCCCAGCACAGTCAAGTGCAGACCCGTCCTAATAACTGGTAACCATGCACATAGTCAAGCCATCGCCTAATGCAGCCCTTCTGGGTAAAGCAAGCTCAGATCTCACCAGGATACCTCTGTGGGCCTCCACACTTTTCTATGCTTTTAAGCTCTATAGAAATTTGCATTTACAGAATGCTGTGGCCTTACTCCTAAATGCACAGTTGTCTACAACTCTCACTCCTTAAAAGGCATCTTGTCCTATGCTTTGTGTTCTCTATGTCCTGAGGATGTTCATTTGACCTTCTAATCCTATAATTTTCCTCGTACAACTTTCTAAAATTCTCAGTGAATTGCACATACCACCTGACAGAATAGAATTTGTATGAAGATATTTGTTTGATTTATGTCTTTAAAATGGCTCACAGTTTTTCTCTTTATACTAATGTTAAAGAGGCCTTGCAGTGTTGACTGGGTAGTTGTTATCTCCTTGAGAGTGAGAGGGATGCCATGGCTTTGCAGTTGAAGTGTCTGATGCACGAGCAGAAGGAATAAGTTTGGATACCCAGGTCAATGCTGTGCAGGCATGATTGCCCACTTCTAATTCTTGCCTTGGAAAGTGGAGGCATAGTATAAACAGAGCAAGGTGACTAGCAAGACTAATTATATCAGCTAGTTCTGGGTTTATTTGAAAGACTGCCTCGTTGAATAAAGTAGAAAAGAAATCCAAATTCACACATCAATCTTACACTACTTCATGCATGCACACACATGTACACATATACCCATGCAATATCATTCACACTTGTGGAACCACACATATGCACATGAAAAAAGTACATCCATAGGTCAGTACTTAAATTTGTTTTCCTTGTTAGCCTCTATTGCAACTTTTAAGTATTATTGCTATTTAGTACCATTGATGGTAAATTAAAACATATTTGTCCATTCTGTTTACGACCTTTTCTATCAAAGTCGTAGTGTTGCTAAAATCTAAAGTTGGAATATCTCATAAGTATGTCCAAAAGTCTCAAAACATGCAAAATTAGATAAAGGTACTTTCTCAAATATGATACTTAAGACTCAGTTTTCAGATTATGTTACTGAATACTTCAGAATTTTCACCTCCAATGCCTTTTGGTATGTAGTAAAGCAAGCCTGGCTTTGAGAGTTGACCAATTTAATGTGAATGATAGCATTATGTGTCTGTGTTACTCCATGTAAATAGCTAAATTTCTTATTTACCTTCTGCTTTTCTTCTTGAACAAAACAAGGATAATAATACCTTCATTGTCAGCATCATTCAAAAATAAAAATGATTGTGTGCATTAAGTACCTACCACTGTGCTTAGTAAGTACTTGTGCAGTAATACTAACTTTTTTTTTCATTTAGTTACTCTATGACAGGTTATATATTTTGGATGCTTGCTTAGGACTCTGGCTCTTTTTGACTAAGGTTATTTTAAGGGTAAAGGATAAGAACATTATGTTTTTGACTCAGGAAAATTGCTTAAGCACACAGTTATTGCCCATTATGTGCTGTGAGAAAAAGAAACCTTGATACAGTACATAACAAGAACACAGAAGCAATTAATACATGTTAAATCTCCCCAAGCAGTATACTTAGAAGACATGTGTTGCCATTCATCCTGGTAAATAGTGGTAACTAAATGACACTATTTATACAGCTGCAGACATTCATAACTCAATACTCAGCAATTCTGCTTCTGGTATTTACCCAACATAGTTATCCACATATGTACAAGGGACTTCCAAAATAATGTTTGCATGTGGATTTACAAAGGGAAAGTGTAGATTTCTCTTTCTAGTCAAATGGGTAAGTTGTAGTGTGTTCACACAATGATAGTGAAAGTGCACTAGTATTTTAATATTAAAAGAGATAAATTTGACAGGCATAAAAATTAATGAAAAAATCCTCTATGCAGAAATTTGTATGTATTATAGCATGATATCATTAATCAAACAGAATAGTACAACATGATAAAGATACCTAGGTGTCCATGAGTCATAATGATTGTTATAAATTCCAATGTTATGGACCAAGAAATGGCCTGTGCATGGCAGGCAAGCACTGTATCCCTGAGCTGTTTGCCTCCTTAACATGGTAATGACTTGTTGAGTAATAGTTATTTTTGAAGGGGAGGTAAAACTATGATTATGAATTACTAATCTGTTTTAAAGCTAGAACTATGATATATACTTCTATAGTTTTTTGTGTGTTAAATAATAAGGTAATATGTTTCTAAATATACAGTGAAAATAAGCCTTTCAAACTTTCTAATTGTTTCTGTTCACATATGTGCATTACTATATCGGCATTTAAAACTATGTTTAAATATGTTCTTCATTTGAAATTATAAATGTTCAAGTTTGAAGTAATTATTCAGCAATATTGCTGTGTTAAATTTGGGGAAATATGTCCAATTTTCAAACCCTGCAAGCTGTGTTTCATACCTTTTCAACCTAATTACTTAACTGTTGGAGATTTCAGCCAGTAATATTGAATGGCATAATGTAGGCATGAGTTTAAATATTTGACCATTTGAGTGATGTCTGACATATTACAAATGATGAGGAAATGAACAGAGAGTTCTAAAGTGATGAAAATTACTTTAATTTTAGTGTCAGTCTTCATTATACGGTAATCTTGCCTTTGAGTATATATGTCCCAAGATAATTCTCTTCCTTGTTTTGGTGGGTCATGGAAACCAGTCTTGAACTCTTAGCAAGACTTTCATGACATGTCCAAGCCTTCCTCACAATTGGAGACAAAACACAGTATCTCATGTTTTTTCATTTGTTCTCTCAATACAGTGAACAGATGTCAGAGATAGCAGCCATCTTCTTTATCATTGAACAGTGGCTGGGTGACCTGGGTAATCTAAGTCACTCCT
The DNA here is from genome assembly GCF_949786415.1 of Peromyscus eremicus. Lineage (NCBI taxonomy): Eukaryota > Metazoa > Chordata > Mammalia > Rodentia > Cricetidae > Peromyscus > Peromyscus eremicus. The sequence goes on along the minus strand of NC_081421.1, from coordinate 22,708,968 downwards.
GATCCTGTGCATCAGGTGATAGCGTCAGATCCTCAGGAATGTTCCCATTCCTGATGCTTCTGGCCAACGATTGATAGCCAAGATTTATTCCTCTACTGGGAAGAAATAACATTTACCTGAGTAGCTGATACGCTAGGTAAAACTTCTGTGTTTACCAGTTTATAATAATAGATATTCCATACAAAACACAGAGGGAGCAATGCATAGGATGATATTATGTGAAGAGATGTGGAACTTCATGGACCCCTCAGGAGTCATTAATTGTCTGTAGCTCTTCATCTAAAAGAGATCTTGTGAGACTTTCCCCATTTGTTCTGGCTAGTCAACTGGTGTGGTCATTATACTGGTCTTGTTTAGACAGCCATGTTGTTGAGAGTTCATGGATACAGTTTTCCTGTCCTAGAGAGTAGACACACTCTTACAGCAAACATTCTCTTCCTCTGGCTCTTCTAACCCTCCCTCCTCCTCTTCCCCATTTTGTTCCCCCTTCATAGTGCCTGTATCCTACTATTCCCTTTTCCAGAGCTGCTGTTCTCCATGTCCCAGGCTATGCTCACTTTTCACTTTCCCATTTTTGTGGTTACTCCAGGTTACATGCTCACATCTAAAGATTTGGACCTAGAATTCACAATTAAAAGAAAACACGCAGTGTTTGCGTTGGAATTTCTGGCCATTCCCCCAGCTACATGACCTTACATGTCCAGTCAGTAGCCAAGCAAGGGGCCTTATGTCCTAGGTAATCCATGCACTGTGTGATTGCGTAATTTGCATGCAGCATGATCATTCAATCTATGTGCATGTGTGGCATAGCTCCATAAGCCCATATACACATGTGCAGGGGAATCCATATGAAGTTGGACACAGACTCCTCCCTCCTTCTTCTCCTTCTCCTCCCCGCCTTTTCTCTCTGCAGGTGTCTTCTACAGGACTGGTAATGCTCTCTTCTGTCCCTCTCTTCTCCTAATAAAGCTCTGATAACGGGTTTTGTCCTATCTTGTGGCCTTTCTCTCATGGTAACACCGCCGCTTAATGAATAACATAGTGCTGCTGCATTAAAACCAACAGTTTGTCTTTCTAGGTCTGGGTTACCTCATGTAGTATAATATTTGCTAATTCTATCAATTTTCCTGCAGATTTCATTATTTCAGTTTTCTTTACAACTGAATAGAATTCCATTGTATTGTTATGCCCAGATCACAGGGAACCCCCAAAAGACCACCACAGAGACTGAATCATGTATGTAAAAGTAAAGAATCTTTATTTTCAAGCTCAGAGCTTGGGCTCTCTGTCAGACTCAGAGGTGAGAGCTGAGAGCCCAGAGCCCAGGCAGGGTGGGATTTTTATCATAGCAGAGGTTGGGGTGAGGGTATTTCTAGGGTTCAGGACCCTGATTGGCTGACATTTGTCTAGGGGTATCGGGAATGTTTGGAATGTCAGATATTTCCCCTTAGATACAGGCCCCACTGGGTGGAGTCAGCTTATGGCTTTTCCTGGGTCCAGGTGTTATGTGCCAGAAGCTGTGTCTGGGCCTCTAAGCCTGTCATGGCAGCTGTGTGGTCGAGCTATTTTGGCGCACTCCCCCCCAGTATATGTAGATTACATTTTCATTAGCTATTAATCAGTTGGAGACATTCAAGTTGCTTCCATTCAAGAACTACTGCAAATAGAGAACAATGAACATGGCCAAGCAAGTTTCTGTGGAGCAGATATAGGGTCTTTGGTATGGCTGGTATTGGTAGATAGACACTGTTTTCCAGAGTGGCTGCATCAGCCTTCAATCCTATCCACACTGAAGGAGGTTTTCCCTGTCCTTCCTCCACATACTTGCCAGCACTTGGTGCCAATTGTTTTCTTGATTTTAACTCTGACTGGGGTAATATGAAACCTCAAAGCAGTTTTAACTGTCATCCCTAACTGCCAAGGATATTTTTGAAAAAATATTTTGAGTATAGCAAGTAACTGTCTTAGTCATTGTTCTATTGTTATGAAGAGACATCATGACAGGCTCAGTTCATTATCACCATGGTGAGAAGCATTAAGGTGCACATGGTGTTGGAGCAGCAGATGAGAGCTATACCCTTATCCACAAGCAGCAGGCAGAGAGAGACTAGACCTGGCAGGGGCTTTTGAAATCTTAATGCCTATCCCCAGTAACACACTTCCTCCAGCAAGGCCACATATAATCTTCCTAACTCTTCCAAAGAGTTCCACTCCCTGGTGACTCAGCATTTAAGTAAATGAGCCTGTGGGGTCCATTCTTATTCAGACCACCCCAGTAACTGCTGGGGATCAGTTTTGTTATGGCTATCAGCTAGCCCTGGAGGAGTGAAGGACGAACTGGCAAACAGGATATGAGTCTGCTCTGCAAGAACTGTGCTAAGCTCTAAGTAGAACAATAGGGGTTGAAGATGAATCAACATAGCTCTTGCCCTCAAGGAGCAAACAGACACAATCCCTGTGCGAAGTGTTAAGTGTTTTCATTTTACATGGCTTTGCATTGCTAACTCATTCCTACTCCTTTTTTCTTTTTAATATTTCCTTCAGTTAATCTGCATTTGACTGTGATCTGAGTGCAAACATATGCTTTTTACCAGTACAGGTTAATGCAACAAACTCAACTGCTGATTCTAGGTCAACAAAATTAGCACCTCACACATAAAAATTGCTCTTTACTCTCACACATGCTGCTGACTCTTATGAACTCTCATTGTGATTAATTTGAACAGAATATAGTTCTACCAGTTTTAACCTACACTATCTGATGGCAGGAATGTTAGCAATGATGCTCATCCTTCTATAATGAAACAACAGAAAGACTGTACACAGTTCTTAACATAGAAATGCTTAGGAAATACATTGTGTTGATTTCTCTTTGTAGCGTTCTCAATCCCAGCTAAGGACTAGAATTGTACTCAAAAAATGAATGAAAAGCAATCACTGATTTCAGAGGATCTGAATCCTCCTGGAGAGAATTGTTTCAAGCATCCTTCTGAACTAGTTTTGCTTGGTCCCTGGGCTGGCCCAGGGAATTCCCTCCAGGGATTCTGAGCCTTGCATGAGCACCTCCAGGTGCAGATCCCTTGTATTTCACAACATCACATTGGATCCTTTAAATACACCAAATACGCTTTTTAAAGAAGCTCACCATGTAGATCATATTCACTGATCAAAAATGAGTACAATCAAGTCTTAAGAGATTGGGGGAAATAATATTTTGCCTTTTTGAAAACATTTTCAGCCTTTGAGGTTCACAGTTTTCTGAGCAGCAATATAGTGGTGATCTAGAATATGGTAGTCACAGAAATACTCTGGTTTTGATGGAATGCTTTGAAATTATGGAGGGCCAATTGGCTACCAAGATCAGGGACTCATCCTGATGGGAAATCTACATGAAATCTTATAATACATTAGAGCACCATGATCAATCTAAAGTTGTCAATTTTTAATATTACTCAGCACAATTTGTTGTTTTCTATCACAATATCAGTTTGGAATGTAGCTGCAGCCAATATATTATTAAATATATTATATAATTATAAGAGACTTTGAAGAGTAAGTCTGTTTTTCAGAAAGGAAGCAAACAAATCCAAGATTCCCTTCCAAAATGTATACATATTTCTGGATTTTAAATAAGAGGTACTACTCTCTTTATATTTTTTAACATTTTTGAGCCAAATGAAATTGGTAAATTTTACATATTTTATCTGCACCATGCAGCAGTCCAAAGCTGCAACTGGATGAAAAGCCAAAGGCTGGGAGAGGGTATATCTACCAGTTTGTTATATGTCCTTTACCAATAAATTTGTCCTCTCTGAGCTAGACTCTCATGGTAGAAAGGGAACATGTAACCTCACAAAGCTCTGTTAGATAACAGACATAAAAGAGTGTTGAGGGGGAAATGCAATTATTTCTCTATCTGGGCAGTTATGCATTTAAAATGATGGAAATGGAGAAAATAGCAACTCTACATTAGCCTATGGTTAGTCCAACAAGGGAAATTCCCTCTGAATATCTTACACAGACATTGGCTATTATGCCTGGTTAAAGCCTTCTGCCTCCTGTGTACAGGGAAGATAAGATGCAACCCTGCTGTCATATCTCCTCTTTGATACAATCTAAATAATGTAGGCTATCCCTTGCTACAGGTTCTGCCTATTGCAGGTATAGAGCATAGAGCTCAATGTCTCAAAAGTACGAAATGAAAGCAGTACCTCCATTGGTATCTACTTGGTTTGCTGTGTATCGTAGAGTGCTTTGAATTACAAATTTGATCTGCTGTTTCTCAAGTCTGTTTTTTTTCCATATCTTAAAGTTCAAGGACACAGAATAATAATTTAGTTTAAATAACTAAATATTGAAAAAGTTATCTAAACCGGGCAGTGATGGCACATGCCTTTAGTCCCAGCACTTGGGAGGCAGAGGCAGACAGATCTCTGTGAGTTCGAGGCCAGCCTGGTTCGAGGCCAGAATGGGTTCCAGGAAAGGTGTAAAGCTACACAGAGAAACCCTGTCTCGGAAAAACAAAAACAAAAACAAACAAAACAAAACAAAAAGAACAAGGAAAAGTTATCTAAAAACATTAATACATTAATCACAATTTCATGGAATTTGATATGGTTAGAATAATACCACTAGAGCTGTTAGAAATTAGAATGCTTACTTTCTTTGTGAAATGCTGTTAGCTCTTTCTTGTAGTATAGAACAACATGGCCTACATATTCATATAGATGTACACAAGCCGAAGAGATGAAGAAGGTTGCTCTAAGAACTGTCTTAAAACACTGAACCTAAGGTCTCTTTGAGTTCAAGGCCAGCCTCATCACATACTGATATCCAAGACAACTAGAGCTATATAGTAAAACCTTGTCTCAAAGCAAAACAAAAACAAACAAATAAATAAGACATTAAGCCTAACATCCATTGCCTCATGATTTGCAAGCCGATGTTATTTTTGAGAATGATATCATTTTAAAACTGAGACTTTTAATTAGATGATTTTTATACCAGAAGCAAAGTTTACAGGTTGAATGAAATTTTGCTTATGGCATCTGCTGCCATTTTTAGTAGGTGATTAGTCATTTTCTTCTTCCTGCGTATTTGACAGAAACTCAAAGGATGAATCATAGTTTCAAGCTGTTGCTCACCTCATCCCTCCCAAAACGGAGAGCCTGGAAATGGTTCCAACAAACCCAAGAACTAAATTCTGAAAATGCCTTAAGGGATTTGACAGAAGTATTTAGCGATCTGAAAATTACAGCAATCTGTCACATTAACTTTTTAGGAAAGGTAGGCTGCTGAAATGTACACAAACTATTTATAAAAATATATCCAAGTTAGAATATCTTCTTGAATATATGAAGACACATCTGCTTCTGTAAGTATTGAGATCTGCTTGGGCTCAATTTGTATAAAGACATGAGCTCACTGGTAATCAGAAATATAGGAAGCAGATAAGGTCATTTTCTAAAAGTCATGACATTATATATGGTTCAATTAATATACCTTACATTATTGTACATATTACTTACCAAAAATACATACATACATATATACATACATACATATATATATATATATATATATATATTTAAAAATATTTTTTAGAGTATGATGTGGTAGTGATGGTACAGGCCTTCGGTCCCAACACTCAGGACTCTGAGGCAGGTTCTAGGCTACCCTGGGCCATAAAATGAGATGCTGTCTAAAAGGTAGAAAGAAAGAAAAGATAAAGATTTTTTTGTTTAAATGATAAATGGTCAGCGAAACATATAAACTTAGATAATTATAATATTAAGCATATTCAATTATTTACTAATGAAGATTTTTGGTCAATATTGTTAATATGAATAAGAACTTTAAAAGTTAGGAAACCACCATTGTATAAGTATAAAGCTTGGCTAGACTCACCATTTTTCAATACCAGGACTATTTATTTCTTAACAATATGAATGTGTAGAAGTCAATGCCTCAAGATCCACTGATCTGTAGTAGTACAGAGAAAGGAGAAATGTCGTAATTATATTATCATCTCAAATTTAAAAATAGATTAAAATTGATGAGCCCAAACTTGGCTAATGAACCACTTGTACATCTTAATAATGACTTAAGAAGTCAGAGTAGAAAGGCCCTGAAGATAGAGCCTAGGTACACACAGATATTTAAAGGTTGAAGAATGAGGGAGAACTGTAAGAAAGATGGAGAATACTAATTTTTTTTGTTTATTTTAGAATATGTTTGAGTTTGCCAGTTTTATATTGTATATTAAAAATGAATAGTCATGTCATTTGTTAAGTGAATTTATTTTTACCTGTGATATCCTGATATCATAGTAGGCACTGTGGTCAAAATGATGGGCAATATAGAGCTTCCACTTCTAAAGATACTTACGATCTGTTGCCAGAGGGGGCAAGTCCTCAGAAGGTTAAGCTCTGGGGTTGGCCTACCTGCTTTGTTTCCCTTTGTTCCTATTGGCTTTGCCATGACCACTCCCAGACTGTCCTGAAAGCACCCCACTTTCCTCTCATAGCAGACAAATGCTTTTGCAAAGGCTTACACTTTAATTAAAAGAATCTTTATCACATTTTTATATATTCATTTTTATGTTTCTGTGTATCTGTGAGGCTGTATGCATGCTATGGGGTATGTGCAGAGGTCAGAGGGAAGCTTTTAGAAGTTCAAGCTCTTTTTCCAATGGGCCTGGGAATCATCCTTAGGCTTGGTGCCAAGTGCCCTAACCAACTGAGCCTTCTCACCAGCCCCCATTTCAATGTTTCCATAGTTCTAAATGTAGTCTCCATTTTCCAATGACCAAATAAATGGACCTCATTCCTCAAGGCTAATAGGGGTACAATGCACAAGGGGACCCTTATTTAAAGTTAGCAAACCTCCTAGTCCTAGAATAAGTGTCTATGTGTTTTGATTTTGTGACATTCTTTGTGACATGTCTCAGTTTCCTCATTTGCAGAGTAACGATGAGAAACACTTTCTTAAAGAATTAATGAAAAGGTTTTATTTAGGAAACACATTAAACAGGTCCTACAGTATTGTCAACACAAAAAAAAATGTTAACTCTTGCCAATATTTGTGTGAGTTTGTAGTTCTAGTAACTTCTACCAAAAAATAAATGTATCTAAGGTAGATTTTAAAATGTACTAGTATTTTCTCACAATGATAGTTATGCATTCATGTTGTTTTTGATATGTACTTATATATTCATTAGTAATAAAGTAGTAACCGTGAATACATGTATTCAAGCAATGTACTCTTTCCTAAACAAGTTATTCTTTCAGGTCATATATGATCTATTACTGGCTTCTCAATCAATCTCTTGAGTTTTCATGTCTGAGAATTGAATTTTCCTTCTTTGTGTCTCCTAGTCCCAAGCATCTTCACACTTGCTCAATATCACTGCATCCTACCCTAGCCAATTGAAATGTGCCCTTTCCTTAGATTTATAAAACATTTCCCATCAATATAATTTGTAAAGGAAACTAGGTAAGCTGAGAGCTGGAAACTGAAAAATATTTGAGCATTATTCATTCTGAATAATATTATGTAATAAATTTACATACACTTTATGTGCATATATACATATACATATGCATATACATATCATATATATAGATATTTGGTCTAGTAATCTGAGGCACAGAGCAATGATCTGGTTTCTCTGAAGTTATTCAACTTTTCATTATTAACAGGATTTATTTATTTCATTTTGAAGAGTAAGAGCTACTGTGTTCCAGGTACTGCTATTGATATCAAATTAAAGAAGTAAACCAAAACAAACAAATAAAAATCATTCTGTGATATCAGGAACAGACACTGCAACAAAAATATGAACCCAGATATTTTACTTGGGAGGTGGTTTCAGAAAACAGAGAAAAGGATGATGTGAGTAAAATGGCCAATGAGTGTAATATAAAAGATCTGTAAAGCAAGACACATCAGGGCTTCTTATACTGAGGAATTCACAGAAAGGGTCTTTTACTCTTCAATGTAAATTTGTAGATTATTCTGAGAGATGCTTTGCTACTTTTATGTGTGAGGGTTTGCATGTGCTCATGATTCAGGATGCACAGAAGCTCTGCTGTTCTAATGTTTGGAAACTTGAGACTGCAGAACACACAAGCAGTATTGTGATTCAAACTGTGCTCTCTGTAACAGGATTGCAGGTGTGTGGAGGATAGAGGTCAGTGTGGGGTGTTTTATTCCATAGCATTTCAGCTTCCTTTTGAGACAGGGTCTTTCACGGAACTTGGTGTTCCTTGTGTTCACTAAACTGCTATCCACCAAGCCCTGGAGTCTGCCTGACTCCTCCTCCCCAAAGATGGGATGTGAGCTTACCACCCAGCTTTTTCCCTGGGTGCTGGGGTCTGAGCTCAGGTCCTCACACTTGTGCAGCAACCGCTTTACTGAGATGTCTCCCAGCCTTTCTTCAGTGCTTTTAAAATTTGATCCAACATGAAAACAATTATCATAAAATTACCAGAAAAAAAAATCCAGTTTTGCTCTCTAGCCCTCTATTTATCTAGTCATGGATTAATAACAAGCCACTATGAAGACATGTTTGATTTGTAGAGTTCTCCCTCACCTCTCACTCATTGCTAGGACTGTGTAAAACTGGTATTCATGATAAATTTTTAATTCTGAGAAACTTATAGCTTTCCTAGTTATAGAATTTAATTATTTATTGTTAGAAATAGTGACAAAGTTATTCATTTTTTCCTTTCAATTATATTAAGTTTCAAAATTCTCACCTGACACCTTATATCTCCTCAACTGTAGCTGCCACAGAAATCTACTATATGCATGCATGTATAATATTTCACACAGATAACCTGAATTTACAACTGAATTATAAATGACATACTAATGTAACCAATAAGTAGATCGTATGTGCTACAAAAAACTATACAGATATGATTTGGGAAATACAATTCAATAAGAGAACCTCTCTACAGCTTTCTAGGCTGAAAATCTTGGCTAATGGCAGGAAACATCATCCCAGTACCAATGCCATAAAACACTTCTCAGAACTTTTGTATTTTAGAGGGCAACACCTCCTCAAAGTCTAGGAGTTTTTCATAAAGTAACCATCATTCTTATGTGTAATAAACGCAGTGAGATTAGTGACCAGGTAGTGTCCAGATACAAACTGGGCAAACTGACACACGCGCCTGGAAAACTGGATTCGTTTTCTATTCTAAGCTCAGAAGAGCTGAGAAACTCGGTCTGTGTATATAGCTGGACTTGTGATAAAAAGGACACTTTCAGCAGTCTTAAGTAAAACACCATGTTAGACATGCAGCTGTCTCATCTGTCCAAGAGACCTTGTTGGTGCCCAGGATGCCCTAGTATCTGTTTCTATCAGAAGGTAAGGTGGAGATGCCTATTGCCAAAGAGCAGAGGCTCCTGCAAAACCTCTGCTGAGAGACACTGACGTGGAATCAACCAGGCTTAAGTGCAATTTTCTCTGCGTTTATGCTTCATCTAGCAGGAAACAAGTTGAACTGTAGACATGTTTGAAGGTAGAAAAAGAGGTTACATGCTCAAAGTCGTGTTTTGTTGCTGTCTTTCGGAGTGACATATAACCTTCCTGAATGTTCTAGAAGCCTGTATTAAATATAAATGTGAGTCAAGCATTCTAAAAAAAAAATCAATCCTTGAGAAAGTAGCTCTTAAGACAAAAATTGACTAACATCTTCAATATTAAAAGCAGTTTGAATAATTTGTTTAGTCAGATTAAATTTTCAATGGCTATTCCAAACACTTATTTCAAAGTCTAAATTGCAATTTAAAATAAAATAAAACAACTACAATATTCTATATGTTCATCTACATTACAAACTGGAAATAATTTCTCCCAGACTTTCTATCTTTTCTCATCTATTTCTTGATACTATTATCTAAAATGTATTCTTAAATCAGATTAATCCATGTGTAATCACATTTTACAATAGAAAAATTCTATTTGTTCTTTACCAAATATTTAGAAATTAAAAAAATAAAATGATCCCATGATTCTTTGGCTCAAATTAGTGAGAACAAAATGAACATTTATGGACATTTCCATATTAATATTTTCTATAATTCGTGAATATGTGTTTAAAAAATGCATGCATGCACACATAGGTGTGAGATATTTGAATAGAGTTGTTTACACTCTCTATGATGTTGCAACTTTCTTTCACAAGCTTCACTAGTTCCTAAATATGTGAAGTTGTCATTTATAAAATCATTTTCATACTGATGAGCACTTTCTTTTATGCTGTGGTTAATTAGCATGCCACTGTAGACAACGAAAGGTGAACATTTCACAGAATTTTATGAGACTCCTACATTAGGGAATTTTGTTGTTGTTATTTTTATTTTCTTTTTAAGAGTTTTTTGCTGTACTGGGGAATCACCCCAAAGCTTTTTGCATGCTAAGTAAGTACTCCTCTATGGAGTTACATTTCCAGCCTGCAAATTTTATTTTAAGTGACTTCATAGGAGATATTTTGACCTCCACGTTATCCTTACATTTTGTCAAGGAGGGTATTGCCTTCTTTTTCAATCTTTTGTGACATTTCTAAACAATGCTTATTTTGTTACATTCCAATGCCCTTTTTAGCCATTGCGATTATTATTTTGTACTTGGTTTGCTCTTATGAGGAGTTCTTCTGTTTACTGGGAGGAAAGTTCCCTGCAGTGACTTCCTTCAGCGTTTACTGGTTTTCATCCTTTCTTTTTATTTCTCTTAGACATTGAGTCCAGCAACTTTGGAAGTGTATACTGTTGTAACATCATGGTCCCAATATTAGTCCTGGTTCAGGTTTCTTCTTATGCTGGGTTGTATTGTTGTCTTCACAGACAAGATGTAAATAAAATTTGAAGCCCACCAAGTGAAGGAAATTGTGCCTCTTCACTATTGAAGTTCCATCTGCTTCCACAGTCACAAGCATATTGCCAACACCTCTAAGTATGTGTAAACTGTGTTGAGTGATGAATGAGTAAGGGCTGCCTTCTGCATGCAGGGGTGTTGCAGATTCATGTCCCCAGCTTCTTCCCTGCTCCTTAGCAGATCACCTAATGTACTTTCCTAGTTCTTTGATAAACACAACAAGATTCTGATCTCTTTAGGACCATAGTTTCTTAACTGTGTTTTATATCTGGGAAAAAATTGTTTTTTCTAGTTAATTCATGTAAAGTAAGGTTGTTATTTCTAGGGAACTCTGGGGAAAACTAATACAGAATAACAGGAGAGTAAGTACATAAGAAAGAATGTGAATAAAATTCAGTCTATTGCTTCCTCAAGTCCAGTGCACATGGCTCAGCTGGACTAGCTCTTGGTCCCACAACAGCTTTGATGTTCTTTCCGACCGTTCAGCTCCCTTCACAGCCGTTTGCTGCTCCTAGCTACATGAAGCTGTTTGCACATTTGTCAGGCTTAGCTCCTTTGCTTATTATTTAAAATGACCCACTTGCCTCCCAATATTTGAAATATTGGTGTTTTTAATGGACCACAACTGTGAACCTGGCTTTAGCCTAAGAAACATTGATTTTTCTAAATTCAATTTCAAAACATGATCATTGACAGTTCATGAATCCAATAGGATAAAATCCTTTTAAGTAGGTTAAAAAAAAATCTCTTTTCCATGAAGCAATCTAACAATTACTCATATAGAAAATATAATTTAACTAGTATGCTAATATGAAATAAGAGATTAATTTTGTATAACCTATAAGTTTGGAAAATTATTTTCATAACATTTTAGAGCATAATAAAAGAAACACTAATACCTAACTGTTATTACATCACTCATGATTTCCCCATATCCAATTTCTGAAACATTAGGCTCAGTTTCTTTCACCTCTGTATCTACTCTGATGGAGAGTGGGATGATGGGTTAAAACAGAAGGGTACAGGCAAACTTGACCACAGCCAATGTGCCATGAAGCCAAGGACAGTGTAATGCCTCATTGATTCCCACCACACTTCCTCCTACCATTAATCCTTGACATTGCTAAGATTAAGGCTTTCAGAATTGCTTGAAGGGGCAGCTACAGAAAACCTCTTTCGATCCTCCTTCCTCTGCAGTTTGTTTCTCCATCACCAGCCCAGGTCCTAGCTCCTGAATGCACCCATCGCTTTTTTTTTTTTAATTTAATTTAATTTTATTTTATAATTTGATTTAATTTTATGTATCAGCCACAGATTCCCCTGTCCTCCCTCCTCCCGCCCCCCTCCCCCCAGCCCACTCCCCATTCCTATCTCCTCTAGGGCAAGGACTTCCCTAGGGATTCAGCTCAACCTGGTAGATTCAGTCCAGGCAGGTCCAGTCCCCTCCTCCCAGGATGAGCCAAGTGTCCTTGCATAGGCCCCAGGTTCCAAACAGCCAGCTCATGCACTGAGGACAGGTCCCAGTCCCACTGCCTGGGGGCCTCCTAAACAGTTCAAGCTAATCAACTGTCTCACTTATCTAGAGGGCCTGATCCAGTTGGGGGCTCCTCAGCTATTGGTTCATAGTTCAAGTGTTTCCACTAGTTTGGCTATTTGTCCCTGTGCTTTTTCCAATCTTGGTCTCAACAATTCTCACTCATACAATCCCTCCTCTTTCTTGCCGATTGGATTCCTGGAGCTCCACCTGGGGCCTGGCCATGGATCTCTGCATCCGCTTCCATCAGTCATTGGATGAGATTTCTAGCATGACAATTAGGGTGTTTGGCCATCCTATCACCAGAGTAGGTCAGTTTGGGCTTTTTTTCAACCATTGCCAGTAGTCTATTGTGGAGGTATCTTTGTGGATTTCTGGGGACCTCTCTAGCACTTTGCTTCTTCCTATTCCCATGGGGTCTTCATTTATCATGGTCTCTTTTTCCTTGTTCTCCCTCTCTGTTCTTGATCTAGCTGGGATCTCCCGCTCCCCTAAGCTCTCTTTCCATCGACCCTTGCCCTTCATTACCCCCCCCCCCCTCACATCCAGTTTGCTCATGTAGATCTCATCCACTTCTCTGTCATTGGGCAATCCCTGTGTCTTTCTTAGGGTCCTGTTTTCTAGGTAGCCTCCCTAGTGTTGTGAGTAGCAATCTAGTCATCCTTTGTTTTACATCTAATATCCTGCTATGAGTGAGTACATACCATGTTTGTCTTTCTGAGTCTGGGTTACTTCACTCAGGATAATTTTTTCTAGATCCATCCATTTGCCTGCAAACATCATGATGTCATTGTTTTTCCCTGCTGAGTAGTACTCCTTTGTGTATATGTACCACATTTTATTTATCCATTCTTCAGTTGAAGGGCATCTAGGTTGTTTCCAGGTTCTGGCTATTACAAACAATGCTGATATGAACATAGATGAGCATGTGCCCTTGTGGTATGATTGAGCATTCCTTGGGTATATGCTCAAGAGTGGTATAGCTGGGTCTTGGGGGAGACTGATTCCCAATTTTCTAAGAAAGCATCATATTGATTTCCAAAGTGGCTGTACAAGCTTGCATTCCCACCAACAGTGGAGGAGAGTTCCTCTTGCTCTACATCCTCTCCAGCATAAGCTATCTTCAGTGTTTTTGATCTTAAACATTCTGACGGCACCTGCTTTTTAAAGTCAAATTGCATCAGGCCCAGCATTATCTGATTTGATTTCTCACCAGATCACCTCACTAGAACCCAAGTCAAGCCATTCAAGTGCATTCATGTTGCCCTTCCCCCATATCCTTTCTCAGCTTAATTTCTATGAATACTTTAAAAGAGCATGGTAAGGAAGCCCTTCTTCCAAGCCTTCTCAAAAGCCTCATCTCCTGTCACTAGAATTAAGGATATGCCTCTCATGTTCCCATAACATTTAATTGTTGTCTCTAGAACACACTGTGCAGATTGCTTTTATGGTACCAGGGTTCTCTGCAGTATAAACAGCACTATTCCCATCTCAGGATCCCTGAGGTAGGAAACCACATCATCAATCTGTAGGTCTAGTCTCTGCCTGCCCCCTGATGTCAGATGTGGACTCCAAAACATGCACTAAACACTGTTGAGGAAGTATATATCTGACAACGAGAAAATATTCCATAGTTGTTTTACAAAGTCTGTTAGCTTATTGTGCTTACAGATTTATGTTTCAAAGTCTTCCCTACCCATCCACAGCTAACTGATGTCCCAAATACTTAATGAATTTCTTCATGTTCATTAAGAAGTATTTCTTTCCTATGGAATTATTTTGTAAAAGAAAATGGACTGTTTATTCTTGCATTATTCTATTCATTCAGAATATCCTGTGTTTTGAGCTGTAATTAAACTTTTCAGCTTCAGAGTTTACATATGAAAAAAATAAAACCATTATAACAAAATTTATGACTAATCTAACCATATCTTCTTTACTGTTCCTTTACAAACAGAACAGTTTTCTTTCCTGAATTCTACTTTAAATAACCATCTTCTCTAAATTTCGTATCTCATTTCCTTTTGTATGCCTCCTACCATCTGCTCTGTGTCTCTTTCTCATGTAAACAGTTTTCCCTTGTAGAGCTAGACGTTTAATGAAAATGACTTACTGAAAAGAAACACTTCTCAGGCTGAAGGAGACAGCTAAGTGGATAAAGCATATACCGTGTAACCTTAAGGGTTAGAATTCAGATCCCTGCAACCCATGTGCGTGTACGGTCATGGCAGCCATCTTGTCATCCCACTGCTCCCAAGGAGGATGTGGGGTATCTAGACTGGTGTATCAGTGAGTTCTGGGTTCAACTTCAAGACCATGCATCAACAAATAAAGTGGAGAGCTATCAAGGAACACCAGGATTGCAGATGCCTATACACATTCATGCATATCTGTGCATGTATGCATACAAAAAAGAATAATAAAACAGAAGTACCTGCTTTGGGCAGGAAATTTCTTATCATTATTTACAGGCTATTAATGTGTTTAAAGCTACTTACAGTATTGTCTTATTTAGGTCTCATGACAGTTCTAATAATGTTGGCATTGATACTCTTAATCTCATTTTATACAAAAATGGAGGTCCAGAAATTTATAACACTGAATGTGTCAGAATTAAGGATTTGAACACAACAACTTTGGCTTCAAATGTGTACTCTTAATTACTGTGCTGTGACCTCTTTGGGTTACATAATTCTCCATAAGGATGTAGGATTTACAGTTGACCAGCTTCTGTCCTCTCAACAGTGGGGAAGAGATGAGGACATTCAGCCAAGGCAGCATTTTGGCCTCTTTCTAGACTCCCAGCTCTTTTAGAAGAGTTTTGAGTGAGAAAAACCCTGGCAGTCCTTTCCTCCACCATTTCTAAATCATGACTTTTTTTTTTAGATTAAGGACAAGACTGGAGGGTAGGTGGCAGTTTAATGCTGAGTGAGCCAGCAGGTTCTGGAATGTTTTGCATACTTCATTGATAAGATGAACTGTTCCATTTCACACACTGATATTTCTTTCCCAATGATCCAAGGACAAGTGATTTTTTTATGCTTGGTTAACTAGACTCGGGATATGAAGACAGTATCCATTTGGGAATGATATCTGCCATCCCTGGGAGCAGTTCAGGGGTAAAGATAGAATTATACGGTTCTTAGCTTAGGTCTGCTAATCTTTTCAGGCTGTTTGAGAGGTGAGTGATTGGCATAAATCATTTCCTTTTTAACATCCTATAACCTACTTAGATCCTTAAAGCTTCAACTCAAAATTAGGCAGAAGGAAGAAAAGGAAAACAAAGAGGAAAAAACACATGGAAAAGCAAGGGAAATGTGTCAGTCCTGCCATTGGAGATAACAGCCAGCAATACTATTAATTTAAAATTATATGCTTAGTCCAATTCCATAGAGGCAATGCTATAACTGTACTACAAAAGAAGAGTATATAGAATTGAAGTACTAAACTAATACTCATTGAATAGATGGGTTAGTAACTAAACTACCTGATTAAATGTATAATAAGCTGACTATTAATATTGACAGTATTTGTACAACAAATTAAGGAAGTTGTGATGTTTGGACCTGAAGGTAGGTAGATCACACATGCAGGTAAAATATAAAATAAATAATTTTAAATTTTCATTTAAAGATAAAAATCAAACATGAAAGTTAATAAAAATTATAACTTAAGTTGGCATTTGTTTGCAAAGATATAAATAACACTGCAGTTTGGGGGACCTTTCTCTGTCCTGCGTAGCAAAGATTTCTCGTGTCTCTTTCTCAAGACTCAACATTCATAAAGCGGAAGAGTCTACTAATACATTTGGTGCTAACACAGGTGACTATGCAGGAAAATGCATGGATGTCTTTGTGTTTAGTTCCAATCTCTCAGCATCCACATTTCCTAGTTACTTATTCAGATACTATCTCCTGCTTTCTCTTGTTTGAACACTCTGTCATTTAATGCTTCAGTGATGGGAGTTGGAGACACAGGAAGATGTGTGAAACTTATTAAATCTTCTTTTTGATCAGGGGTTTAGATTTAAGTATTGAATATATCTGAACAAAAAAAAAATGACTTCTCTAAGGCCGTGGAGAATTAAATGCACTGACCAAGAGGTATCTATTTGTTAGGTCCTTCTTTTGATAAACAAAAGAAATAGGCTTGGCTTTAGAAGAAAAAGAAACCAACCAGGCCTCCAAATATGAAAACATGTAATCAATGACTTGAGTTCAGGGGTCCATCATGTTCTCCTGGCTTCTTTGAGTTCCCACACACATGTGGAATTCCTCTCTCTCTCTCTCTCTCTCTCTCTCTCTCTCTCTCTCTCTCTCTCTCTCTCTCTCTCTCACACACACACACACACACACACACACACACACACACACACATACACATACACACACATGCTACCAGATACACACACACACTATATATATACACATATATGCATTTTTTTTACACATACACACTATTTATACATGTATATAGTGAATTGTTCTCATTTGGCTTTCTACTCTTCCATCTGCCAGGCATCCCATCAGTTATTGCATGGTTGCCCACATAGGGTTCTGTCTAAGCTTTTGTTAGTGTGTGTGTTTCACTTCCAGTCCCATACATGAATAGCCTCTAACAAATGCTTGCTGGTCTCTGCTTTTGGTGAAAACTATCACACCTTGAAGTTGATACTAGCTAGTCACCTAGTGAGTGTAGGACTAATCTGCCATGCCATGAGTGGATGATAGAGGGTATTCCCAGGTTCCCAATTTCAGAAATATAGATGAATATGACAATTCTAGTTCCTACCCTAGATATCAACATTGCATCACAGTGTTCTAATAGTGCATTTTCCATAAGGCACACACAAGCTTTCATACTATTCAACTTAAAGTCATATCAGATAGAAACAAAATAAATAATATGGAAAATTAGGACATTTATTAAGGCCAAAATATGTTTAAAACTACCTGAGGAACAGCCATTGGTCACTTTTGCTTCTTGAATCCCATTTTATGCTTTAACTATTGGTAAAGTTAGTCCAGGCATAGATTGAACTGAAGGCTGAAAAAATTCATATCTTCTCAGTGACAGACAACTTCTAGTATAGTTTTTATTTTGTCTTTGAATTTTTTTTTAATGACTACAAAATTATACTGTTTATGAAGGGATTTCTTTCCTGACATTAAAAAGCAAAAGCTTTGTTTAATTGAAGGAGGGATTTTTTATTTTGTTCCTTGTCTGATCTACTTTCTGTATTTTCAGTGTGTCTTATGGATAAGACGAACTAGCATAACGACATTAAAAAAAATTGTCTATTTCAAAATCAAGTTAAAATGGGAATTTTTTTATTTTACTTTTTAGGACAGAATGTATATATCTACTACATTTTTCAGGAGTTTTAAAAGATATTACTGATGATAAAAATAAAACATAAAGAATTTAAGTTCAATGCGTGTTGGAACATGTCCATGAATGAAGCTATGTTGAGAGAATTTTGAGTGCTTGTGAGAAAACTCCCAGTAAAGAAGGCAATGGTCCTGTAACCTCTGTCCCTCTTTAACATGGACTGTTCTCGGAATGTGCCTTCGTCTGCTCTCAGCTGTGATAACAGGAGTGGGCTTACTTCACAGTAACCATCCTCTACTGTTACCACACCCATGACGTTTCCAGCACTGGCTGTCCTCATGACTCTATACAGCCTAAACTCCTCTGACTTTTGATCAATTGACCTTTGTAGATGAATTTCTAAATGATCTTATTAAACAAAAAACCACAGAGCCAGATATAGGGGTTAAAGCCTGAGAGAGATCAGAGGAATAGGAACAGCCAAAAGCTAACATCACCTCGCCAATACCTCAGCTTCCAAATGTGAGACACTTCCTGTCTAATCACACCTATATACCTAGCTGTCCTGCCATCTGATTTGCTCTCTGTGTTCAGCTACATCACTTCCTCTTCCTGCCCAGCTTCCTGTATGTCTGTACAGACCTCCAGACCTCCTTGGTTAACTAGTGTTGGAACTTAAGGCATGTGCCACCACACCTGGCTCTGTTTCCAGTGTGGCCTTGAACTCACAGAGGTCCAGACAGATCCCTGCCTGCCAAGTGATAGGCTTAAGGGCATGTGCTGCCATTGCCTGACTTCTTTGTTTATTTATAATGGCTGGACTTTTCCTCTGATCTCCAGGCAAGCTTTATTTATTAAAGCACAAATAAAATACTACTACCACATTTTAGCACAAATAAAATATTTATCCCTCAAAATACCCTCAGAATATAAATTGTCTAATGCTCTGAATAAAGTTGGCTATCGCATGAGACTTTAGTCCATCTCATATTTAGGCTTTCCTTTCCCTAGTTTGTGCTGCCAACTAGAGTGGAGCAAATGCAGAGTCTACAAGTGATGTGATATTCTTTCAGACCAACTATGGCCAAGATGCCCAGGGAAAAGCAGAAGTTGCAAATCCCACTCTCAGTGTGGGCTTCTCCTCTCTCTTTCTTGACATTTTTACAATGTATTTTTTGTTCTTTTAATTATGGGTATTCTAAATAGGTGATAATTCATTGTGGATCTGCTTTCTTTTTCCCTGATGGCTAAACATATTGAGTATTTTATTTATTTATTTATTTATTTATTTGGTTTTTCGAGACAGGGTTTCTCTGTGTAGCTTTGCGCCTTTCCTGGAACTCACTCTGTAGCCCAGGCTGGCCTCGAACTCACGGAGATCCGCCTGGCTCTGCCTCCCGAGTGCTGGGATTAAAGGCGTGCGCCACCACCGCCCGGCGAGTATTTTTTTTATCTTGGCTGTATTTTGGTATATGTGTGGCAGTCAAAGACAACGTGTAGGAGCTGGTTCTGTCCTTTCACTGTGTGTGTCAAGGGACTGGAATCAGGGTGTCAGGAGCCTTACACACAGAACCATCTCACTATCCTGCAGGTAACTGAAAAACACCTATAAAAAATAATAGTGGAAAAAATCCCTCACCTATCCATACTGTAAACATTCTAGGACAGTAAGCTGATAATATTTACAACGGGGATTTTAACTGAAAATATGCATGGAAAGGTATTATTTTAGAGCAGAGAATATAATTTTTTAAATGTTAAAAGCACACTTAGGAAAGTCAGTCAGGTCCTTGGTTACAAGAAGATAGTTCTGAATTTTAGAAATTCTTTTAATCAATCTTGTTATCCAACCTTCATATATGTAGCCACCAAATGCTACTAGCAAATATTTATAACTTGAACCTCACCAAATGCACAAATTGGAATATGTTTCCTTCTGAGTGGACACTGAGACTGAAATTATAATTTACTTGATTAAACAAAAGGGAATTATTTTTCAGAAATTGTGAGATATAGAAAGGGTTTATACAGAGGACAATCACAGACTTGGGTGCCTCATTATTAAAAATAAAGTGGATAAGTAAAAGAATGCATTACTTATTTTAACTAATTAAATAAATTACACAATAAACTTCAATTAACTAGTAGGGAACTTTATAGTAAATAATGCTTATATATTTATAATAAATATTGTCTTTAACAGAATATGTAGTATTTTACTTTGAAAGTGTAAGTTCAGTTTAACTTCTTGAAAATGTACCTTAGGAAAGAAAGAGGGTAAAGATTGCTAAGATTAAAAATGTGAAAAGTAATATTGGCATGGATCAAAGATGCATTAAAATACAAGTATTAGATCAGCATAAAACTAAGGCAAAATATTTAAAAATCTAGAAGGTAAGAATGAGTTCTTATAAATACAAAAATTACTAAAGGATAGCAAATTAAATAGTTGGATTTTCATATAGAGATTGGAAAATATGTTTTCCAAAGGGAAGCATCCTTCCAGATACAGTTACAGCTGTGTTAGATTATACATCTAAAATACCACCATTTTAAGGAATCTTAGACAGCAAAGAGGTTGGTGCACAAGCATAAGGTGGACATGATTTGGGTTGCCAGAACTCACACAAAAAAGCTGAATGTGGTCGTGGGAATTTATAATTCCAGTGAAGCAAGGGCAGATTAACAGATTTATGAAGCTGGTTGTCGAGCCAACCTGTTCTAATCTTTGAGCCCATGTTCCAGGGAGAGAGGCAGAGACCATGTCTCAAAGACAAGGCAGAGAGCACCAGAGAAATGACACCAGAGCTTGTATTGACTTCTCATTTCACACATGCCTCACCCCTCTCTTTCTTTTGCACCCCCATCCCTGTTCTCTTCCACACACAGAGATGTACTCATATACACACATAGATTATCATTTTACTATTATTGTAATTATACCAGGCCATAGGATATGTTAAGATGTACATAGATGGGCTGGAGAGATGGCTGTTAAGAACATGTACTACTCTTACAGAGAACCTAAGTTTGTTTCCCAACACCCTTGTAGAACAGCACACAACACCGCTCCAGAGGAATTAATGCCTTTGTCACAACTAACCACTATGCACATGTACACACATACACACACACACACACATACACACACACACACACACACACAAAGTATTAAAAAACTTTAAAAATTATACATTGATTTTATGTATAAAAGCATAACGCCAGCATCTGATGAACAAAGGAGAAAAAGCAAAATTGTGAATCAGTGTTTCTCACGAATATTTGAGAAATATCTAAGAGGAAAGGGAAGTCCTACAGAACACATCCTGCAGCTTATCAAAATTTTAATCTTACTCTATCAGACAGTGCACTCTCCAGAACCAAGAAAATTAGTGCCATGGTTCATGATTTTAGATGGTTTCAGAAGAAGTCACATCAAAATTCATAGAACAGGCTTTTGATAAAATGTCATATCCAAGCTTGATAAAATTGCAAAATAAATAAGAAGAGAAGGAAATGACTTGAGTGCATTATGATGCTCACTAAAAAGGTAAGACCAGAAACTTTCAATTTAAACAGAA
Organism: Peromyscus eremicus; assembly: GCF_949786415.1. Lineage (NCBI taxonomy): Eukaryota > Metazoa > Chordata > Mammalia > Rodentia > Cricetidae > Peromyscus > Peromyscus eremicus. The sequence goes on along the minus strand of NC_081421.1, from coordinate 22,687,637 downwards.
CTCTAAATCTACATAAAAAAAAACAAATGAGTACTAAATTTAAGTTATTTAGAATAGTAACCATTACAAACCTTTGAAAGAATAAGAGCAACTGGCAGTTTGCTGATGATAATGTGTATTTAGACAACCAACTGATTCTACGAATACAAAGAGCTTGATGAAGTAGCTGAAAATAATGAATTAGGAATACATTCACATTTATTTCTTCACAGAAGAAGCAATATCAGTTGGGCAATATTTTTCTTACTGGCACAAAAGCAAATTCAATAACATTAATAAGTGACAAGATTGTGAGTTTGAGGCTAGTCTGGGCTACGTATTGTGACATTTGTCTAAAGAAAAGCAAAACAATTCTAAAATCAATATTTAAATGTATTGCAGCCTTCTAAAAATTATCAACATGAACAAATCTCAGCACTGAATCCATGATTCAGACTATCATATTCATATTCCATATTCAGATTACAGTACTATATTTTATATTATATTTATATAAACAATCCATTTTTCTTATTTTAAGAAAACTATTGGGAGTTGGTGACAGGGCTGAGCACAGCAAAAAGCACTCTTTGGGTTTGGTTCCTAGCACTCACGTGGCCTGTCACTACAGTTCCAGGGGACCTGATGCCCTTTTCTGGCTTTTGCCAGCACTGGCACACACACACACACACACACACACACACACACACGCACGCAAGCACGCACGCACGCACGCATGCATGCACACATGCACATACCACCACCACCACCACCCAATTTTAAAATTAAATCTTTAAGCACCTTAAACTTACAAATATTGAAATGCTTATTTTGCAACTTAGATACCTTTAGAATTACTATATTTATAGAGGTTGAACAGAATATCTATCTGTCTGTCTAATGATCTATACATTTATTTATTTATTGACATTTCCATAATTATCTTATCTGACTGGTATTTCAATAGAATTAATTTTTCTGTGTTGTAAAACTTTATTCACAGGAAATTTAATCTATGAAACAAAAATGCCAATTAGCTCTGAGCATTCCTAGCCAGTATAGAAACCCCTTAATTGAATCAAGGGATTAGAACTTAGAAATAGAGCAATTTATTTCAGTAAAGCTCTTTAGAATGTGCTGGAGGTAGTAACACACATTTTAATTTACTCTCCTGAAGCTGCCTAGAAAAGCCCCAATAGGCAGGATTGTCCAAAGTCTTTATCATGCTATATGCACATGCTCAAAAGTGCCTCTGAGGAACAAGGAGTTAAAAAAGAAGAATTTGAACTTCTCAAGGTTAGTTGGGGATGTTGTTTAACATCAAGAGTGAAAATGAGTAACACTTGGAATCTCTCTCTCTGTCTCTGATTGTCTTAGTCTCTGTTCTCTCTTTCTTTTCTTTCCTCTTCTCCCTTTCCTCCCATATGCATGTTAATGCGTATACAACATGTCTCTCCAAGTCCATCTTTGTACTTACGTCTATAGTAATACATTAAATTATTTTTAGTAAGTCCCAACTTTGCTTTAAAAGAAAAAGGCAGTAATTTAAGAAGATCATCAGTGATTCTGTTTGATCAAATGCTGACATTATTAGCTGAATCTAGAATATTCTTTTTAGACATCTGTCTATATAACCTTAAAAAGCATGCTGTATATTGTAACTGGAGTTTTCCTGTTTCCACCCTACTCCTGCAGCCACTCAGACCCAAGTAAAAACACAGAGACTTCTATTACTTATAAACTGTATGACCATGGAAGGCTTCTTGTTATCTAGTTCTTATATCTTAAATTAACCCATTTCTATAAATCTATACCTTGCCATGTGGCTCGTGGCTTACCAGTATCCTTACATCTTGCTTCTCATGGCAGTGGCGGCTGGCAGCATCTCCTGACTCAGCCTTCCACTTCCCAGGATTCTCCTCTCTGCTTTTCCTGCCTATACTGTACTTCCTGTCTGGCTACTGGCCAATCAGCATTTTATTTATCAATCAATCAGAGCAACACATTCACAGCATACAGAAAGACATCCCCAGTAGTATATTAATATGTTCATTATTTCAATTCTCTATATTTAGAAAACTTTAAGTATTCAGAGTGATGTATTAGCTATTTCTATAGGGTTTTTGCAAAACTTTGCATTACTCCAGAATTCTGAATCCTCTTTTGTAATGCCTACATACTGGAGGTGAGGGAAAGTTCTCTGAAAGTGTTTTATTTTCATCAATTTTGTTGATACCATTTAGTCATCTATTAGGTAGCTTTCTCAGAGTTATTTTTCTTTTCATTTCATATAAAAGTAATTACTTTTCCTGTGAAAAGTAATCATAGTAAAAGGTGAGGAGACAGAAGACATCAGTCTATATCTGTTACAGTTTGCTCTTGGTAACAAAGTCTATATCTGTTAAGAAAGCAAATGAATGCATCTTATTGCTAGTATATTCATAGGCTATCTACACACTAGGGAATTACATATGTATACAACAGGAAAAAATAGTTGATTAACCAGGCCATAAGATAATGAAAGAATGAGCTACATTCTGATAACCTGTTACATATTAACATAAGAAAAAAATCCTAGAAATTGTCTGTTATATTTGAATCATGTTATAATTTGATTAATAGGATAAAATATACTCTCCTGAACATATACAATAAGATACATTGAAGAAAATAGTTCATTATTCTGAATATAAATACTGAAATACATTAGACCAAGATATATTTTATACATGTATGAAATTCTCAAAGAATAAATAAAGTATATTTTCAAATGGAGCTAGAGACTGGCTGCAATAAAATCTTAATACTAAAAAGCACTTTTGATTTTTTTTCTCACAATGAAGGAGACTGAAGGCTGGTGGTTGAGGAGAAGTTTTGTAAATCCACATTACATGTCCACTGCTGTGTCTAATATTCTCTACAGATTAAGCAAGTAGTCATGGTAACTCAGCTGTCAGTTAGACTACAGGAATCATTTCATGTAAGGAGAGCAATATTTGCTAGTGAATAATGAGGTGCTACTTTATGAGATAGACAGTAAATATGACTACCAACAACAAAACAAATAAAACCCCACTCTTACTGAAATCTTATATATACTCATCATATAGATCTGCTTTGAGCCTGCTATGAACAGTCCTATTTGGTAGGTGTATTAACACACTGAAGCGGCACAGAGGGCAGTGGCTGACCTGGAGGACACCAGATGACAATTGAGTAGGAATTATTGCATCTAATCACAGCAACTAATATGCATGAAACTATTATGTTCATTTTTCTAGTGAAATAAAGGAGACCTTCAGAGTGTCAAACAACTAAATGGATAAGAATTCTGGACACAGGTCATCAAAACCTCTGCCAGTCTTCATCAAAACTTAGTATCTAAGCTTCATTGCTTTGTTTAGGTATCCATGTATAAGTATTTGTAATTATAATGTGTGTGCTTACATGTGAGTGTATATGCATAAGTGGGTCATGTGTGTGTATACATGTCTGAAAATGAGTGGTTATTCCATTCACCCTTGAGTCTTTGCTTAGGGACTGAAAAGGTTTATCAAAAAATAGAAAAAAATATGGAAATCAGAAACGTTGAATACCATTGTTCCAGAACTATGTAATCAACATGAGCCAACATGATTATTTTGTGACTCTAGCTACTTTTCAAAACAAGAATCAAGATATTTTAAGGAGATACACTGTTTCCCTGTTTAGATGTTAAATTTACTACAGGCCATTGTCTGACAGAATTTTTATCTAATGAGTGTATTCCACTTATAACACATAAAAATCATGGAAAATTAGACATATTTTATGGAAACCAGACATTTGTATTGTGTTGGCTTTCTGGGTGAGCTTGAAATTCTTTGAGAAGTACACTTTCAGAAAAGAAAGATTTCCTGACAGTTATTTATCTTGTGTGGCCATAAACGTTTGGATTAATTGCATGTTTTGTATAAATGTCAGCTACTGATTTAGTTTTGATGGATCTATTTATGTCTTGTATCAGCTTTAGGTGAGTTACAGGACTGTTTATCATCAGTCTTCTTTGCTAACCCCTGTGAAATAAAAAAGTCAGATATCATCAGAAAACTATTTTTTTCCTTATGGCATTTTCACTAAATGCAAAACATATTCCTCTCTGATAGAAATATAGAAATAGTAAAGATAGTAAAAACAATACTTGAACTACTTTTGTTAAATTTCACTAGAGTGACAACTATAAAATATTTAACTAACAAAACAAAGAGTAACTGGGATGAGCACAGGGGCTGGAGATTTGGCTTATGCTGAAGAGCACTTGCTGCTCTTAGAAAGGAATGGAGTTCATTACCAGAATCCCTGCTGGGCAGTTCTCAAATGTCTGTAACTTCAGTTCCAGGGTATCTGATTCTCTTCTGGCCTCAGGGGGCACCTACACACATACACCCCAACACACACACACACACACACACACACACACACACACACACACACACAAACATATACATACTTAAAAAGTAAAATAAACATTTATAACTACTGAGTATGTGATTTCACTTGTAAAAACCCCAAATTCTCACATTGAGTGCTGGCTGTATAGCACTGAAAGAAATTTTGTAAATTAGTTTATATTCTTATACAAAATATAGGATTTTGTTTTGGTGATTGTATGCAGTATACCCCCTCTTCCCATGACTGACTCCCTCCTTACGTACTCACAGTATTTTAGATCTTGTAAATTGCTTTTGTATCCATGAGATCATTTAGTATTTCCTGCCTTCCGTGGGTCTCTTTTTCCTCAAATGAGGCCACTGTATGTAGTATCAACACTTTGACTTCTAAAATCAATCACTATATCAAGTTTTTATGAGAGTCACTAATTCAACTTTGCTGAACACCAGTTTTCTAGTCTCTAATTTTTTAATTTGGCTACTTTTCATGATTGTGTGAATATTTACAAACCATTTCTTTTTTTGTTTTTTTTTTGAGACAGGAGTTTCTCTGTGTAGCTTTGCGCCTTTCCTGGAACTCACTTTGGAGACCAGGCTGGCCTCGAACTCACAGAGATCCGCCTGCCTCTGCCTCCCAAGTGCTGGGATTAAAGGCGTGCGCCATCACCGCCCGGCCAACAAACCATTTTTTGTTATTGAATCTATAACAAAAAAATTATCAATAAAAGGAGAGATGTTATCAATACAAGTCTGATTTTTCTCCACTTTTAATAGGACATCTTTATCCTGATGCCATTACTTCAGTCACAAGTCTGCTTCACTTGTTCACCTGCCACTGGAAATTTCCAATATATACCCCTTCCTACACATGTAGCCTGTATACATGGCATAGGAACATAAACCTGTACAGGACCCTGCTGTCTATTGTCTGATTACCTGGCAATTCACTGCTTGCCTAGAGTTCTACATGTTGTCTTATCTTAAAAAAAAAAATGAAAAAACAAAAACATTTAGTTTATGTGAGAGAGGGTAACTTAGTGTTTCAATAGCTATAAAGAGATACCTTGACCACAGAAACTTTTAAAAAGGAAAAAAAAATTAATTGGGGCTAGTTTACAGTTTGAGAAGTTCAGTCCATTATCATCCTGGTGGAAAACATGGTGGGACATGGGCAGATATGGTGCTAGAGAAAGAGCTGAGAGTTCTACTATCTTGATCGGCAGGCAACAGGAAATGAACTGGGTGTAGTTTGAGCATAGGAGACCTTAAAGCACACTCCCACAGTGACATACTTCCTCCAACAAGGCCGTACCTCTTCCAAGAAGGTTATATTTCCTAATAGTGTCATTCCCTTTGGGGGCCATTTTCTTTGAAACCAGCACAGAGGGCATGTACCATGGAATATGTGACAGACAGAAGATAACTCACGGATGTCAGTTTTCTTCTTCTAAAATATAGGTACTATAGGCTGAACCCAAGTTGTCAGGGTTGGTAATAAATTTCTTTACCCACTGAGACCTCAAGAACCCCATAATGTCTAGTCTTAAGCTTCTCATCACTAGGATCTGTATACATCTTACAGAATAGCTATGGCTAAATGTCTCTTTGAATACCCTGGACTCAAAAATTCTGCAAGTCCAATTTCCTAACCTCGGTATCAGAAGTCATAGGTAACTTCATGTCCTCCTGTTGTTAGTGTAAGACCGTTTCTACATGTGGACTTTGTCAGTTTACTTGTTTGATGTTGTCCTACAAGATAATGCACACCCATTTAATTGAAAAAAACTTGAACAATCTCTCAATTTTGTGCTTGGCTCTGTTATAATTAAAATTATCGTGTATGGTGCAGAAAGTAGGAATTTAAGGATTGTTCTAGTCGGATAGAGATGATGGCTGCTAATGAATGTCTTCCTGGAGTGCATGCAGGAATAATTAAATTATCTCTAAATTGAATATTGCTTTTTCTATTAGTTCCTATGGCATGGTGGCATTTCAGTAGATTCTTAATGGATGAATAATTTGAGTGGCAATTTGTAACCATTTTTCCCAAAGATAACTTAAATACATTTTCTAGGCTGCCAATAATCTGTCACAAATGTACTGCTGGATTCTTATTTGATTTGTAAAATTATTCTTTTGACTTTTACTATGACAAGAAATCATATGAATCTAGTCATGAAATAAATATGACCAATTTTAGATGTTACAGATCTTGATTCAACATTCTCTCATCTATCCAAAAGTATCTGTGTTGTTAATATTCAAAGAAAATTCAATTTTGGTCTCACTGTTTTTTTTTTCTTTTTCACATAATTGTTATTTCTGTTACAGTTTAGGAAATAACTTACATTAATTTTGATTTAATAATGCTTTTGATTTTATTAAGTGAACAACATTTAATCACAGTTACAGATAATTACCAAAACTGTGGAAAGATTGATGTCTTTCCAATTGCTACCTTTAAAAAGTTGGAAGTACAGGTACTAAGAATGATACTAATGGCAAGTAAGTAGATATTATAATGCAAAATAGTGTTTATCACCAGGGCTGATGTGCATATGAACTCACAGAGACTACCGCAGCACACATATGAATTACATATTCAACCCAGACCGAACATCAGCAAGTAAAGGGGATATGGGCACACACCCCACCCAAAATAAAGAAGCTGCTTGCAACTGATGCTTCCTAAGAGAGGGCAAGTCAGTTCTCTTCAATAGAATGACATTGGGTATATCAACCACTGTCTAGGGTAGGCCTCATGCTCAGGATTAGGTGACCAACACAAAAGACTCCATCATTTGTTGTGTATGCTTTCGTTATGATTTGGTGTTATATGTCTTTTTTCATTTTGTTTATTTCTTTGTTTTTTATTTTTATTTCTATATTTTAAGAAAGAGAAAGAATGTGAAGTTGGGTGGGTAGGGAGAAGGGAAAAAAGAATATGATAAAAATATATGAAAATTTAAAAATAAAAAATTTAATAAGACAACAAGTAAGTGTTGTAATATTTGGGATGAAAGTCTATAGTGAAGCACAAACCTCATGCCATATCTAGTACAGCCATATAAAAAAGCAATATTACAGTCTAGAATGTGAAACCATATTACAGACCTAAAGTCATCGAAACAGTATAGCATTAACATAGTAATGAATATATAAACCTCTGTGTTAATACAGTGCAGTCTATGTGATTTTGATGTGTTTCAACCTAAGCATGTCTTGTTTTCTAGTCTGACATTAGGTAGTATATAAATGTACTACACTTGTACAATCACTGGACAAAGAACAGTTCAAAATGCAAGAAGTATGTTCTTTTAGTAACATACTTCTTCTTATTCTTGTTTTTTCTACCAATTATGGAGAGAGGTTTGTCACACTTTCAGCTTTGGCTGTTGGTTTGCGTTCATTGTGCCTCCAATTTGGTCTGTATAAGTTTAGAAACCTGTCCTCAAGCCAGAGACCCATCTGTCTTCCTTACTTCCTTATCCACTTCAGCTACACGGTATTTGAAAGACACTAGATACACATTGGTTATATTCTGGTAAAACATGGTTGAGTTTAAGATTAAAAATGTGCTTCCATTTACCAAGCTAGAGAAACTAATTAATTACTCAAGGCTGTAAACTGAAGAAATTAAGATAGTCCTGGTACACTCTGCTAAACAGTAAGCTTTACATGTCCTTGAAGGCCCTGATACATCTGTTTCTTTTCAGTCTTAGAATATGTTACACTTCATATGTGCTTGAATTAGTGTCACTACCCCCTTACATATATACATATTCTCACAGACACACATACTGACACATCCAAGCATTTATACACACACATGCACACATTCAAGAAAAGTTTGAGTGTATAACCAAAGGACTCAATATATGTACATGCATATTTATTGCTGTAATTATTTATAATAGCCAAGAAACTGAATCAGCATAGATGTCTATCAACAGGTGAATGGAATAAGAAAAGATGACGACGATGATGATGATGATGATGGCCGTGTGTGTGTGTGTGTGTGTGTGTGTGTGTGTGTGTGAACATGTGTGTAGTTATTTGAGTAGTCTATTGTCTAATCAAAAGCCCCTGTGAGTCTGTGTACTTTCTGGATTTATGCCATTGTATCACAGAAGGAAAGAGATGAAACTGAAGACCTGTAGTGCCTGATGCATAGATTGATTTGTCCATCTTTGGAATTTGCCTTTTGATTTATTTTAGATGATAAGCTCTCAAACACATCAGGAAGTTCAGAATGCAAACACTATTAACATACAGGGTGTTGTTCTCACAAAGGGTTGATATAGCCTTCACACCTCAGTAGTCACAACACCTTCATGTCATTTATTCACATTTCTTCTTTCTAAAAAAATACTTTAAATGCAAAATCACATGACACTCCATTATGTTTTACCCTTTCAAATATGCATTCAGCAATGACAAGCTATGAAGTCATCTTTTGTACAGCGTGGGTAGGGGTATAAGAGTGAGAGTTGGGATATTGAACTGTTTACAAGCATATGGAATAATAGTCTTGACAGCGTGTCTTATTTCAGTGTGTTCTGTTTCCTCAAATCCATATTGTTTTTCTATCTTATAGTACTTGTTTGACATAAATATAATATTAAACAAGTACTTGTTGAATATCAAGCTAGCCCATCAGCATACCTTCTAGTACTTGCAAAGCCAATAGCTTTATGCAGTGTGTTCCATCAGGAGTGGAGGATTAAGATTCCTCAAAGATAATCCACTTCTGCACTTTTTTTTTCATGTAATATACAATCAGTTTTGGTTTTGCTCATTTAGAGCATTCTCAATCTGTCAAAGTGGATCTATTGTGACCTTGAAGTAATGTATTAATTTTTACATGTTGTTTTCTCATGAGTAGGAAGGAGTCTTCTCTAAATTGCCATATCATTTAACCTATTTTCCATGCTGATATCAAACCCAGGGCTTTGTGTACCCTAGGAAAGCACTCCCCTACTATATAATATTTAGAACTCCTTAGCTTTGACTGTTGTTCCTTAGACACTGTTGTTGTCCACTTCATGCTTTGAAGCAGGATCTCTCTTTTGACAGGAGCTCCCCTGTTCACTCCCAGCAGTGAGAGTACATATCTCACTACCATAACCTGGAGTTAACAAGATTTTGGAAAATCGAACTCTGGTTTGCAAAGCAAACACTTTACTATTTGAATTATCTCTGTAGCTCAACTTTTGACTTTTTAATATATGCATAATATCAATTGCCACAGAATAAATGTGAGCAACTTTCTTCTATATATACACATAAGAAAATATTAGTGAGTACTAGAAAATATGCTGTTTTTCCTCTGTGCAATGTGAGTATCACTCCTGAGATATTTTCTTTGCCCATTCACTTAGACCACAGTCTTGGCAGTCACCCTGGAGTTACGAGTACTGCATGCACCACTTCCTCCAGTTCTGACATCAGTGCTGCTCGGTGGCTCATCCAGTAGCAGGTGTTGAACATTGATATAAACAGAATTTTGTCTAACAAAGCCAAAATCCTTCCATATCAAGTCTCTGTTGGCCAATGGAACATTAACGCCAAAGTTAATTCCAAATTCAAGTCTCAGCCATGACAGTTCATTATGCTACCTGCCAGAACTACTGGCCCATGGAAACCCTTATTTTAAAAATTAAGTCAGAGTAAAACTTTCTCTCAAATAAATACCTTGTGGTTTGGAGTAACACAATTCTATTTTTTTTTTTGCAGGTTTCTTAATTAGTAAATTGAGATTGCATAGCAGTTAATTCCTTAATAACATTTCTGGTTTAATATAGAAACCTGCTTAATTATAACAGAAGTGCTTATAATGTCTCACAAACCATTTACTGCAAGGAAAGAAATATTTAAAAAAATGGGGAAGCTGCAAATAAATACAGCCATGTTCACATTCTAAGGAATTTTAGACCATATAAAGAATCTCTCGCCGGGTGGTGGTGGCGCATGCCTTTAATCCCAGCACTCGGGAGGCAGAGCCAGGCGGATCTCTGTGAGTTCGAGGCCAGCCTGGGCTACCAAGTGAGTTCCAGGAAAGGCGCAAAGCTACACAGAGAAACCCTGTCTCGAAAAACAAACAAACAAAAAAATACAAATGTGCTTCGTACAAACACATTTTTGGATGTATGCATGTTGCAATGGATTCATTTGAGAAGATGGTTATGTTAAACTGATCAGTCAGTGAGAGGAAGTAAGCAGGAGACCAAATGGAGGAAAAGGTGCTGTGCAAGTGATGAGCCGAAGCCTGGAAACCTGAGGATGAACAGCAAGTGGCCAGAGTGATGAAAGGCCTGAGGTTCAAAGAGGAAACAAAAAGCACATACAGTATTAAAGGTATTGATCAATCAGGTCATAGTTCTTCCATAATAAGACATCAATTACAGACCATTTTTAGTTTAAAGATGATAGCCTTCAAATATTCTAATCTTATTTGATCTTGCTCAGAGAAGGAATCAAAAGAAAATACTTCCTATCTATGAGATTTGTATAATTTCTTGCCAAAGTTAAACAGAAAATATTCCTGAACAGAACATTGCTACTAACATTACATTGCTTTTAAAATTAGATGTGAAAATTACAAAATATCTAAAAATTCTAATGCATCCTATTAATAATAGAGTTTGATTTTACATGAGAGAAATTCTTTTGCTGTACTCTATCATTTTAGAATGGATCTTATGATTGTTTTAATGAACATATCAGGATGTGTGATGAAATTCAATACTCTTTCAAAGAACATCTCAGCAATGGAAAATAGGAAGAACTTTCCAACCTATTTATAAAAATAACCAGCACTGCTTATTATTAAATATTGAAATATATATTTTTGAAGGTCATCCTGTGAATAATAATTCAAAAATTAAAGAAAAATTTAAAATGGTAAGAGAAGAGGTAAATGGAATTTCCATTTGGTGATCACATAATTTTTAGCAAAAAGCAAAAATAAAGGAATGTTTCATAATTAATGATGTCTTAGAGGAATTGGGTGGTAGCAAAATTGATTAGTATTACCCTATGATGGCTGTAATTAAGGAGAATAGTTTAAATTTACACATATTCATAGTCACCAGTAATTTGATGGTTTTCATACTCCATCTGAGTGGCTATAGCAAAATACCCTAGATTGGGCAATTTACAATCAAAAATTTATTTTCACGGTTTTAGAGCTGAGAAATCAAAGATCTCCATGTCTACAATTTTTGGGATGGGCCTGCTTCCTCACAGAAGGTTCCTTCTAGCTCTGTCTTATATGCTGCATAAAAAGTCTAAACCTCCCTCTGTCCTCTTTTATGGGAGTGCTAATTGCATTAATAAGTAATTTTCACCTGTGATCAAAGCATTCCCCACTAAATTCCCATCTCATCATTTGGCGACTTAGTATTTCAGAGTACCAATTTGAGGGACTTCAAAAGTGAGCAATAATACTAACAACTAATGCTCTTTTATATGAGGATGGTGTAGCCTCCCCAACAGACCTTTAGTCTCCATGTAATGCCACCCAGAACCTTGACATTGAACTGAAAGGCTTATTTCAGATGCTACTGTGTTGTATATCTTTCCCTCCCTGTGATTAAATGTGGGATAGAAGCAATTCAAAGTAGATGTTAATTTTGGCTCAAATTTCAGAGGAAAATATCTGTTATGTTGGAGAGGGCATGGTGACACGAAGGGTCATTCCATGGTGGGAAGCTTGAAACATGGCTTTTTCACATCTCTTGATGGATACAGAAACAAAGAGCTAAGCTACAGATCATGTGAGATGATCCCCTTCAAGGATCACCGTAAGTGGCACCAAGCTCCTGAAGTTTCTTAGTTTCCCACACCTCTAAGAAACAAGAAATTAAAACACATGAACCTTCCAGGAGCATTTCAGACCCAAACTTAAACACTGTGTGGAAAGGGGATGTAACAGTTCTCTTTTAAATATCAGTAGGTGTAGATTATTCAATTCTCTTCTTTCTTTCTTTTTTATTAAGAATTTTTTTCATTCATTTTACACACCAATCAAAGATCCCCCTCTTCCCTCCTCCTGCACCCCCAGGCTCCCTCTCCCAAACCACCCCCCACTCCCACCCACGAGAAGGCAAGGCCTCCCATGGGGAGGCACATTCAGAAGAGACAAGTCCAGCCCCTTCTCCCTGCCTCAAGGCTGCAGGAGGTGTCCTGTCAGAGTGGGCTCCACAAAGCCCACTCAAGCACGAGAGATGGATTATGATCCTACCTCCACCCCCCCACCCCCCCACCACCTCACCCCCCCACCCCCCACCCCCACCCACCCAAGCAGATCAAGGTGCACAACTGTCTCTCCATTCAGAGGGCCTAGTCCAGTCCCAAGCAGGCTCCACAGCAATTGATCCAACTTTCATGAGTTCCCTCTAGTTTGGTTTGGTCATCCCTGCATGTTTCCCCATCATGATCCCGATGCACTTGCTCATAGAGTCCCTCCTCTCTCTCTCCGACTGGACTCCTGGAGCTCTGGCTGGTGTTTGGTTGTGGATCTCTGCATCTGCTTCCATCAGTCAATGGAAAAAAGCTCTGTGATGACAGTTAGGGTATTCACCAGTCTGATCTCTGAGGCAAGCCAGTTCAGTTCAGGCACCCTCTCCACTATTGCCAGTAGTCCTGACTGGGGTCATCCTTGGGGATTCCTGGCCACTTCTCTAGCCCCGGGTTTTTCTCTATCTCCACGATGTCTCTCTCTATCATGGTATCTCTTTCATTGCTTTCCCCCTCCCTCCGTGTTCCAGCTCGACCATCCCATTTCCTTATGTTCTCATCCCTTATCACCTACCCTTCATTGCTCACCCCTCATCCTCAGTTTACTCATGGAGATCTCATCTATTTCCCCTTCCCAGGGCAATCCTTGCATCCCTCTTTGGATCTTCCCTGTTAGACTCTTACATGGAACCGTATTAAACATAATGAAAACTACCTCAAGAAACATGATAGCTGGTGTGGGACCTGATTGTACATGGATTTTTGTTAATGTTGATAGAAGAATCAGAAGTCACAAAGCACTAGTCTGCATTTATAGTTCCTTGTAGTCCTACTTGAAAAATAAATTCATCCTGCTTTGATTTAATATGATCGCCTTCATGCACCTCACCTCCACCACTCTGTAAATCTCTTAGGGTCAGATCTTGTCACGTTTATCCTTCAATATCCCATAAAATCTATTAATAATTGCTCACATATGAATAGTCATATATCCAAACTGTAAAGACTTCCTCTAGTTTTTAAATGTGCTTTTAAAATTTTCAGAACTTGGGTACAACTCTATAAAAGTGAAGATGACCTGGAGATTTCAAAGAAGATTAAGACTCACTGGACTGCATTGGGCTTGGAAGATACACAGTTGATGAACTACTCAGTGTTGCTGGATTTCCCTGGGTCCTCTCCAGGCACCATCACTGTGAGCAGCACTGGCCAGTGCTTTTATCCTGATGGCCAACCTTGCGGGGAAGAAGCCAGAAGAGGCCATAGCCAAGATCTGCTCTCCTCATATGCAGCCTATTCTGCCAAAGGAACTCTCCAGGTAATTTGACCATTTGTCTCTGTCATTTTTTCCTGAAATGGAATTAGAAAACAACAGCTTTCATCTAAATTGAACTAACTGGCAGGGTGCGCATACAAAAGTAGCCATTAAATATATTCTGTGTAGCAAAGCCAGCGATCAAAGAAGATGGGAAGTGCCTGAATCTTTACTTGTCACATTTTGAAAGTGAAAACATGTTACACGAATTTAATTTGAAGGTGTTGAAGGTGCAACTGAGTTATTCACATTTTCCTCAGTCCATATATTTCAAGAGAATCTCATTTATGGTTTTGAAGGAGGCAAATTTGAATATGTTGATATGTAGGGAGAGAATAGAAATGGCAAGAATTGCATTTGAGATTGTTTATGCACATAAGAAATGAAGAGGAAAATTGATGTGATTATTCACACATTTGGGATTTGAAGTGCGGCATGCTGGCATTCATGACGGCAAATGTGTGAAGAGGAGCCAGGTGTGGACTATTTCTCTACCTCTCGACTAGCTAGCTTTGGTAATTCTTTTGGCTTTCTGGTTAAGAACAAAACTTCTAGAGCTTTGTGAGTGAGTTAAAGCTCACACTATAGGTACTCACTATTTTCTACCTCATATGATGCTGAACTTCTTAGCTCTGTGTGAAGCATCACTAATCTTCCACTTGAGGACCACTGTGAGAATTAAAATAACTAATCTAAGTGAGTCCTGTGGAACAATGCATGGCACAGAGTGCACACAACATGCATGAGAGAAATAATGGCATGTTTGCTTTGTATAGCAGCTGCTCTGACTCAATGTAAACTATCATTTTATCAGATATATTTAGTCCTTTTTTAAAATTGTGAATTGTCTAATTAAATACAGATGGAATTTTCCTCTGTTTCTATTGTTTATGTATACATTTAAAATCTTTTTAATCAACTATAAGGAAAACATGGGACATTTAAACAATTTAAAGTTACTATATAAATTACTTTAAAAATGGAATAATCAAGGTTTGTTATATTGCAACTTACATTTTTTTTTTTTATTTTGGGGTTCCTGAAGTGTGTACAGAATGCATGTGTACTAGAAGGTGATAAGGCTTCCATTTTGTGTTGTTTCTCACCTTGACTTTTAGCAGAATTTCATATAACCAGCACAAGGAGTTTTACTACTAATTGGATTTAATTTAATGTTAAATATATGCAATATTTTCAGCATAGAACTCATTTGATTTGATAAAACATACTTTTTCTGGCAATAATGGAAACACATTTTTATATCAATGAAAACACAAGGAAGCAGTCAAGATCTTTTCCTTGAGTCAGAAGCTATGTACTTAGGGTAATGTGTGAAAAAATTATTCAATCTGTTTTGTCTAGATTCCAAGCACTCACAAGGACAAGAGTTTCTCTGTCCTCTTTGTTCTGTTTGTGTCAAGTACATTCAGATCATTCCCCTCCCCCAATGAAACCCACACCCCAAGCACAACAAACAACACTAAGAATTTAGTAAGTCTTTGGACTCTTTCCTACCTGCTAGGTTTTCAATTTCTCCTGGCAAACATTGATGATTTCTTGATCATGGGGATATGGAAATCCATGTTCCCTTAACCTAGTCCTCCATGGAGACTGGAATATTGTTAGACCATCAATTCCATGGACCTGACTCCAGATATCTCAAAGTTTTGTACATATTTATCTTATCAGTGATATGTGTTAAACATTTTCATTGTTTCATACAATAAACTAAGCTTTACAGAATATTTATGAAATAAATATGAATAAATAAAATATGAAATCGACTGCTTCCTTGTGTTTTCATTGATATAAAAATGTGTTTCCATTATTGCCAGAAAAAGTATGTTTTATCAAATCAAATGAGTTCTATGATGAAAATATTGCATATATTTAACATTAAACTAAATCTAATTAGTAGTAAAACTCCTTGTGCTGGTTATATGAAATTCTGCTAAAAGTCAAGGTGAGAAACAACACAAAATGGACGCCTTATCACCTTCTAGTACACATGCATTCTGTACATACTTCAGGAACCCCAAAATTAAAAAAAATGTAAGTTGCAATATAACAAACCTTGGTTATTCCATTTTAAAGTAATTTATATAGTAGCTTTTAATTGTTTAAATGTCCCATGTTTTCCTTATAGTTGATTAAAAAGATTTTAAATGTATACATAAACAATAGAAACAGAGGAAAATTCCATCTGTATTTAATTAGACAATTCACAATTTTAAAAAAGGACTAAATATATCTGATAAAATTTTAGTAAAGAAGTTTTTAAAATAGCAATAATCAATTATTAGACAGGAGAAATTGAAGATGAGAGCAGATGTAGAATGTATTCCTTTGAAATATTTAGCTTCAGCTGAAGGGGTGGTTTAAGGACTAAATGCAGTTATACACAAGACAACTTCTTCTATTTGAAGACTTCAGTTTCAAAAAGTCTTGTGAGTTAGGTAAAGACATAAGAATAGCTATTTTAATATGTAATAACACAAATCTATTACACATAGTACATAAATAGATGCATGAAGAAAATATGTATCTGATGATATTTTTAAGACTCAAATAATGTGACTACAATATTCAAAAGTAAAACAATTCTAGCTCACTATTGTATATATATGCATACAGATCTTGTGCATACACTTGCATCTATGTTCTAAGGTGTAGTTAGAGTTTTCCTGCCTGGCCCCAAGGTCAGGACAAATCTCTCTCACCTGCCAGTCCCACAGCCGCTCAGACCCAACCAAGTAAACACAGAGACTTATATTGGTTACAAACTGTATGGCCGTGGTAGGCTTCTTGCTAACTGTAAGCTTAAATTAATCCATTTCTATTAATCTATACCTTGCCACATGGCTCGTGGCTTACCAGCATCTTCACAAGCTGTTTGTCATCGTGGCGGCTGGTAGTGTTCTCTGACTCAGCCTTCCACTTCCCAGCTTTATTCTCCTCCTTGTCCCGCCTATACTTCCTGCCTAGCCACTGGCCAATCAGTGATTTATTTATTGACCAATCAGTAACACACTTGACATACAGACCATCCCACAGCACTAAGGGGTTGTTGTTTCATTGAAATTCACACAGAACAGCTCGAAGAGAAATGGTGACTTTTGTGTGTCTTTGACCATTCCCCAATTTGAACTAATCTTGACTGGCTGCTGCTGCTGTTGATGATTCAGACATAACTCCTTTCTTATTTTGACTACCTTCTGTGTTCATGAATTTCTATGAGGCAGAACCATTAACAAGTTTTTAAATTATTCTATTTTCACTGCCAGCGAAGCTCCCCACAACTTTTGCTTTTGACAAGGTTATTTGCAGAGGAGTAGCTCCCCTTTACTTTGAAGAGCTGTCATGGCCATTCATCATAGGACTGTTTTGTAGAAGCTTCCAATTTGTGCTTTCTGGTAACTGTCTAAAGAGCATTTGTGATATCTGATATCTACTCTGCAAACCTACTTAGTGCCAGCATGATGGATGGTATGCTTTGCAAATTCTTTGTAATTCATTGTGCACTAGAAAGGTGACATTGTTTACCCCATAATAATGACAGGTAGGTCAGTAAAGGGGTCCTAAGGAGAGTTGCCTTGTCAGATGCAAAATACATATTAAAATGGATATATAAATAATTTAGCATATATGTGTTTATCATCAGGGAATAAAAAGATATTTATGTTTTACTAAAATAAGAATTGCAACAATAATATCATCACAGGAATGGAGACACTGGTCATGAGATTTGGCCATAGGTAATTAATTTTGTAAACTGAAAATATGGCTTTTAGCTAATTCCTATGAAATCATTTCTTTTGTCTTATTTGAAACTAGGCTGACTCAGGGGGAAAAAAGAACATAATTAATATTTAGTAGACTTTGTCTCTGCTATGTTCTGCTTTTGAGGCAGGGTATTGGTTAACAGACCCATACATTTTAGGGATGGGGTTTGTTTTCCTTCTGTAAAATTTTAATCTTTGCCCAAGAGACAATCCAAGTAATGCAATTTTGTGGGAAATCTTGTTTTCCACACACATTCTGTGCATAAGATATATTGTTATTGACATATTTATAACAGCTTTACCCCACTGACAGCAGAACTCAAGAGTCTATCCTGTCAACTGCACAAACAGGGAATCATCGAGTCTCCTAATTCTTTATGACCTTGTTCATGTCAGGGGGAAATGACAGTTACCTAAATGGTTGTTGTGGGTAGAAATCCCAAAAACATATAGAGTGTCTGTCCGGTAATTGGAAATGCTTGATTAACAATAACAATTATTATTATTATTTGGAAGAAAGTGGATATATTTAAATAAGAAGTTGAGAAAACCTCAAAACATTGTCTTAAGATTTTGAAAATTCAGATTTATTATATTTATCATGTTGTGTGAACATAATATTCCAACCTTCTGTTTATCATGACAAATATTAAGAATTAGGAAAAATGCCTTTGAAATTATGAATAAAGAATAAAGCATACATTAACTTGAAGACTTAAGTAATGCAGAGATGAAATATTTTATTTGTGAATGTAGAGTGATCCATTGAAGTGTAAACCTAGTTAGTCTTATGAATAAAAACTAGGAATCAAATATTGGGGTAATGAACTGAAAGATCAGAGAAGCAGAGGAGCAGCCACCAGTGACTTCTTACCCTCTCTGGATGATGAAAGGGCCAAGATCCTGTCTCCACCCTGCCTTATTATTTCCTTTGTCTGCCTCTCAAGGTGTGAGCCTCTCAAGTGATGGAATTAAAGGCATGAGCCCCCACCACCTGGCCTCTATGGATATCTAGTGTCTAGCTCCACCCTCTGATCTGCAGGCAAGCTTTATTTGTCAGAATACAAATAAAATATCACACAACAGTCCATGATATCTAGTTGGGCACAATGAGTATGGCTTGCTGCTATGTATAGCTCTCGTGGCACAGTAATTTAACCTATGGAATCTGAACACAATGTCAAATATTTAGCTGGAAAGTCTTAAAGAGAAAAAATCACTATTAAAAATGGCTTCCATAACTCATATTTTGTTTGAGTTTTCCATGGCTGGGAAATGAAAAAGGACAGAACTCCATGTACTTGGTTTTAATTGATCCAATAGCAGAATTCTGGGGGACAAGAACAGAAGTCCATTATTTAAATATTGGGTACATGACTTTGAAGATGAAGCTTTCATTTCACCAAAATAGCAATGTGACCCTGAAACAGCTCTGTAATGCTGACAATGGTCCAGCATTTTACTTGTCTTTTTATTTTTTCTTTTGTGGGGTCCATATTTTAGTAACCACGTACAAGTGAGGATAAATAAATGAGGAGACAGCTACGTACAGCTGCTACTAATTTAAAAAATTGACATGTGATCCCTTAGGCAGATATGACCTTCTCTTTCTAGTTTTAGATGATCTGTTCACTCCTCAAGTGAGCTTTGTAGCAAAGGTAACTGATGGACTGTTTGTGATCTCTTCACAACAAATGTGGCATCTTTAGTGTCAAAAATTTAAATATACACATGTAAATTTGACTGAATTTATATCTAAAGTTTGGTTTTTTTTTGAGACATGGTTACTCTATGGAACCCTGGCTGACCTCATCAGCCTTCTGCTTCCTCCTGAGTGCCAGTCTTTTTTATAATGATATTAAATGACCATTTCTATCATACCATTTTATGGAAATTTTAGCTATTTTTAAAGGTTTGCTTTGACTTAAAGAATGTTACTTAAAAAGATAAGTCTGATTTTCCTGGAAATTTTACCTATATCTTAATTTCTGAAAATATGATTTTTTTAAAAAATTTTTATTTTGCAATACAATTAAGTTCTACATACAGGCACAGATTCCCTTGTTCTCCCCCCTTCCGCCCCCCTCACCTTCCCCCCAGCCCGCCCCCCATTCCAATCTCCTCCAGGGCAAAGCCTTCCCCACAGACTGAGATCAACCTGGTGGACTCAGTCCAGGTAGGTCCAGTCCCCTCCTCCCAGGCCGAGCCAAACGACCCTGCATAGGCCCCAGGTTTCAAACAGCCGACTCATGCAATGAGCACAGGACCCAGTGCCACTGCCTGGATGCCTCCCAAACAGATCAGGCCAATCAACTGTCTCACCCACTCAGAGGGCCTGATCCAGTTGGTGACCCCTCAGCCATTGGTTCATATTTCATGTGTTTCCATTTGTTTGGCTATTTGTCTCTGTGCTTTATCCGACCTTGGTCTCAACAATTCTCTCTCATATAAACCCTCCTCATTCTCGCTAATTGGACTCACAGAGATCCACCTGGGGCCTAGTCATGGATTTCTGCATCCAGATCCCTCAGTAGTTGGATGAGGTTTCTAGCACGACAATTAGGGTGTTTGGCCATCCCATCACCAGAGTAGGTCAGTCCGGACTGTCTCTCGACCATTGCCAGCAGTGGAAAAAAGAAAGCATCTTCAACAAATGGTGCTGGCAAAACTGGATATCAACATGTAGAAGGCTACAAATAGATCCATATCTATCACCGTGCACAAAACTTAAGTCCAAGTGGATCAAGGACCTCAACATAAACCCAGCTACTCTGAACCTGCTAGAAGAGAAAGTAGGAAGTAGTCTTGAACGCATTGGCATAGGAGACCACTTTCTAAATAGAACACCAGTAGCACAGACACTGAGAGAAACAATCAATCAATGGGACCTCTTGAAACTGAGAAGCTTTTGTAGGGCAAAGGATACGATCAACAAAGCAAAGCGACAGCCTACAGAATGGGAAAAGATATTCACCAATCCCACATCTGACAGAGGACTGATATCCAGAATATATAAGGAACTCAAGAAATTAGATATCAAAATGCCCAACAGTCCAATTAAGAAATGGGCTATAGAACTAAACAGAGAATTCTCAACAGAGGAAACTCAAATGGCTGAAAGACATTTAAGGAATTGCTCAACATCCCTAATCATCAGGGAAATGCAAATCAAAACAACTCTGTGATACCACCTTACGCCTGTCAGAATGGCTAAGATCAAAAACACTGAAGACACCTTATGCTGGAGAGGATGTGGAGCTAGGGGAACTCTCCTCCACTGCTGGTGGGAATGCAAGCTTGTACAACCACTTTGGAAATCAATATGGCGCTTTCTTAGAAAATTGGGAATCCATCTCCCCCAAGATCCAGCTATACCATTCTTGGGCATATACCCAAGGAATGCTCAACCACACCACAAGAGCACTTGTTCAGCTATGTTCATATCAGCATTGTTTGTAATAGCCAGAACATGGAAACAACCTAGATGCCCTTCAACTGAAGAATGGATAAACAAAATGTGGTACATATACACAATGGAATACTACTCAGCAGAGAAAAACAATGACATCATGAGGTTTGCAGATAAATGGATGGACCTAGAAAAAATCATCCTGAGTGAGGTATCCCAGACTCAGAAAGACAAACATGGTATGTACTCACTCATAACAGGATACTAGATGTGGAACAAGGATGACTGGACTGCTACTCACATCACCAGGTAGGCTACCTGGAAAACAGGACCCCAAGAAAGACACAGGGATCGCCCAATGACAGAGAAATGGAATGAGATCTACCTGAACAGCCTGGACATGAGTGGGGGTAGTGAAGGGCGAGGGTCGAGGGAAAGAGAGCTTGGGTAAGTGGGAGATCCCAGCTGAAAATATGATTTTTTTAAGCATAATAGTTTATAGTAACATCTACCTCATACCAGTAAATTCTACAACTTTGACGTTTTCAGAATTAGAGAGTTAGGTGAAAAAACACAGCACTTCTGCTTTGCAATACTCCAAACTGCTGCAGTTGCTTTTAGAAGGAAAATTACGGTATGCTCATGGCATGGCATCTCAGAAAAAGTTTTCTGAATGAATTCTCAATTTCTTTAATATCCTTACCTTAATTAGATGAACATCATTAATTCAATAAAGCCTCCTGCGGTTATTAATTTATTATTCCTTATATTCTAATGTGCCAATCAAGGAGTGATTCATCTAGAATTTAGCCACTGGATCTTACCTATGTAACAGGACATACTTGGCCTTCAGCAATCCGTCCTCAGAGCCTTTCATATGACACTCAACAAAAGTTAGAGTAGCAATAAAGGAAGCTTAGACCCTGATATGTCCAGGAATCTACTCAATAGAAAAGCTGCTATTGGAGAAGTAGTGATAAAACTTCATGAAAGCAATATTTTGTAAATTATTTGCCTCTGTATCTTCAGAATCAAGACTAGCATCTGTTATATATTTTTGAAAGAAATTATATAATTTTTGGTTACTTCATTTTTTGATCTTCCATAAACCAGTTATCTCCTACTTTTCCCTCTTATATATCATGGTGTGGAAGTAAAAATATTGGCATCTTTAATCAGCTCATTATATTGAATCCATAAACAGGGAATAGAGAGGGATGAATACATGCATGCTGATGCTCAGCCCATTTTCTTAATTCTGTAGAGTCCAGAATTCCCTGCACAGGGAATGAGTCTTCCCATATCAACTAATGTTAATCAAGATAATTCCCTAACAGGTATACCCAGAGACTCATCTCCCTGGTCATTCTAGAGTCTTCAAATTGACAGGTAACATCAAGCATTACTGGTAGACTGTCAATGGACACATGTCTGACTTGGTTACTTTGATTGCTTGAAATGGTTTTTCAGGTTTTCTGCTTTTAGATTCTCACCTTTGGTGTGTGTGTCCAAGATGATCTTGTCATCTGTGAATAGGTAGGACTAAAACTTGGCAAAACCTCATGTCTCTGATAGAACCTAATTTGGGGAACCATTAAAATACTCATTGCCAATGATGTTAAGAGAAAGAAGCAAAAACATAAAACTCAAACTTCCAACTTCTACTTAGTTGGATCAAATACAGAGCTGGGGTCTCTTGTTGTCACTAATTCTATGCTTCAATTTCCTTGGGTATAAAATGAGAATAAGGCAAGGAATCTGCCTCTTTGAAATCTCACCAAGGCTTTAGAAGGTAATAATTATACAACATTTGGGAGAGTGTGACCATACAGAATGCTGCAATAGAAATAACTTTTAGGACAGGGGTTGTGGTGGTGCTAAATTTTTCTATATCTGAGGAAAGATCTATGTGATGATGAACCAATTTTTCTTAGTTCTACTCATAAGGAATCTTTTCAATTCATTCTAGATTACAAATACCAATGTCTCTCTCCTCTCCATATCACCATATGAGTTGTGGTAACTGCTTCCACAGTCTACTATTCTGTTTACACACCCACACTTCATTTATACATTATCTTGTTTTGTTGCCTTGGCGTACTGTGTTCTAAAGAGAATAGGATGACCATGGCCACTGCATGATTGATGAATTCTTAATCATCCTTATCAGCATGTGTGTGTATCAATAGATATGTTTCATTAGAAATCCATACTATCCTGTTGTATGGTTTTTACACCAACAAGATGGGAGCCCATCAGAAATCTAACTTTTTTTAAAAAATAAATTATAGTTTTGTCATGGATTATAATATAGACATCTGGCATAAATAATTCTATCAGAATTTTATAAATTTCTACAGAATTTTAAATTTTTATACCAGTTAACTTTAGGACCATGCTAACTTTAATAGGGATTCAATGTTTGTTTCTAACTAGTGTGATTATTGACTTTAAGAGCATAAAGCAGAATAAAAATTAGAATATTAGCTATCCTGTTTAAAAACAGTGCTCCCTGTTTACATTTGTTTTGTGGATATTTGAGCTGTATATTTAATGTTTGACATAGATAAATTTTAAATATTTTGGTTGCTATAATGTTCTTGTTTTTAATTAAATGAAATATATACCTTCATTTCTCTCTAACATTTCATTAAGTAGCTACAGATTATGTTCTAAAAATTAAAATTTCCACTAAAACAATCTGTGGTAATATCATCATAAAACAATAGGATTATCAATGTCAAAGAAATTATTGTAACAGAAAATTATTATTTTATTGTTACATCGGTTAAAAATTTTGATCCAAAATATTTTTACCTCTATATTTTGTTTGTGGAAAAAGTATACATTGCATATTTATTCTTATTCTATATAATTGATAATATTTTATTTTATTTCAATTAACTTATCATGATACATTCCCCCTGTTTCAAATAAAAACCCTGTCATTAATAAGATAGAGAGTTTTGGACAAGCTACAGTGTTCAAAATATAGAGGCACTTGCTGCCAAGCCTGACATCCTGAGTACAATCCTTAAAATTTACACTAGTGGAAAGAATAAAGCAAGTCCTGTACTGAGTTATCCCGTGACCTGTACATATGCTCCATGACAACGCATGCTTACACAGACACAGATACAGACACAGACACACACACACACACACACACACACACACACACCACATCATAACTTCAAAATAATAAAATAAATATACTGAAATGTTTAAAAATACAATGCTTCTTCAGTAAATTAAAAACATTTTAGAAGTTATTTTGCTTTGTTTTTGTAAATTACTTTTGGATAATTTCATTATTCATGAATACTACACTTACATTGTTTCAACCTCTCCCCCCCACCTCCTCCCAAGTTCTCCCAACTCCCTCTTAAGTTCATGACATTCTCTCCTATAATTATTATTGACTTGATATATATATATTTGTATACACACACACACACACACACACACACACACACACACACACACACAAACATTCAGCCTACTGTTCAGGGCCTATTCAGTGCTGCTTATATGTACATGTATTTAGGCCTGGCTATCTGGAATTAGATAACATCTGAGAGGGATCATCCCTGGGTAAAACTGATTGTCCCTCTCTCAGCAAATATTTATTGCCTGTATTTCTTCATCTAAGGGTAGAGCCTTGTGAAAATTCCACTATAGCATTAGCAGGTTGACTGGTGTCATATAGGTTTTGCTTAGGTAACCATATTGTTTAGATTTCATGGGTGCAACATCCCATTTACACCTGGAAGACACTGTATAGCAGCTGGACTCATGGTCCTAAGCTCTTATAATCAGTCTGCTCCTCTTCTGTGATGTTGGTTTCACTTCTAACTAACTTTATTCTTCCCGTGGCATACATCTTACAAGATGAGCACTTCAGAGCTCATAAGAAATATCTTCTAGAACTTGGCTATAGATTAGGTTGTCTGCTTTGAACAAAACATTTACATGTTAAACTCCGTCTTCAGTTTTGGACATGGTTTCTGAAAAAATGTTAGGGTTAAAGTAATTTATAAGGGTGGCGACTTGTTTTTATGTTTCTCATGAGAGAAATTTAAAGGTTTTAAGAGATCAAGAATGTGTCCTCTCTCTCTCTCTTATGTTCAGAGTCAAACAGAAAGAAATCATTCAACAGGGTAGAATTTATAGGCCTTTTTTTTTTTTTTAATTCTCAGCCTGCAGAATAGGCAGAAAGTAAACACCTGTTGTTTGGTCTTCTGATGCTGTAGAAGTGTATGACGCTGATGGAACATACTATGACAGATAGATTGGTGGAGATTCTGTTTTGATGGTTCTGGTACAGAACAAAAAAATCTACAAAATATTTTACGTGTGTGTGTGTGTGTGTGTGTGTGTATGTGTGTGTGTTGGGGAAGAGTGTGATGACTATCTGTTTGGAAAGAGTGCTTTTGTCCTTGCAAACCTGTGTGGAAGCCACAGACTGATATCAGTTGTCTCCTGGCACTTGTCATCTTATTTTTGATGCAGGGTCTCTCCTGAACCTAGAGCTCACATATTCATCTTTGGTGACACAACACTGTAGGGATTGTCTTGTGTCTGTCCTCAGCACTGAGGTTATGGGCTGGGCCTCAGTGCCAAGCTGTTCAGGTGTCCACTGTGGACCTGAAGTCAGGGCCTCATCCATATACATCAAGGACTTTCCCCTATCCCCAGGAAAATGTAATTTTAAGCAGAGCCTCTGCTTCACAGATTGACTGGCTCTGTTTAAGCAGACAGCATCATGAATTTTTCTTCACTAGTGGGATCCAGTTGTTAACCACCTTTCTGGATGAAATGGCCTCCAGAAGATGACTCCAGAGAGTTTGTGCAGCTCCTGACCTCCAGTGATAGACCTTAGACAGATTCTTTTCTTCTTCTGAGTCTCAGTTTCTTTATCGTGAAGTGGTGGCAATATTGGGTTGCTATCTGAGATGAGTATTGTAGAGAGTGTTCCTGACACAAAAATTTATCAAATACTATTTTGGCTATTGTTACTGTTCCGTAGCATGTCTGATTAACAACTCAAAAGCTTGACACTTCAAGGAAAACATTTCTTCACAATAAAATTGGAACACTTAGCAAAGCATTGATACACAATATCTTTCCTAAAATGATTTAATTATCTTAATATTCTATAGTACTACACAAGAAGACTGGCTTTCTGATTTCTATGACTTTTTAACAACTATTTTGATTTATGGAAATTCCATGAAAAGCCATAAAAGTCCTGTTGTAAGGAGGGTCATTCAACCATGTTTCAGTTCCAAGCTTTGCTAATATCTCGTTGCTGATGTCTTCTCAAATATTTTACCAGAAGCATTCATTTTTACAATGCATCCAACTTCTTCTCAATGTGGACCAATTTTGGTATCAACCTAGTAAAATGATTTCTTTTTAACATGGAATAGTATAAGTTGTTGCTTTTCAGTTGTTGTTGTTGTTGTTATTTTAAAGTTCTTTGTTCCTCATTCCAAAAAAAAACCTATACATAAGATTTGACTTCATCTCTAGTTTGGGGCAAACACCAACTAGAGTGTTCCTGGTGGACTAGTGGACGATTTTCTAACACAACAGGAGAAACATAGTAAGAAAGGGGTCATTGTAGCAATGATCACATGTGGAAGGAATGGATGGACACTTAACATATCACTGTATATGTGTGTCAGAACAATTCAATACTTTTTTCAGCTATGATTTCTTAAAGGTAAATAGGAAAGACTTTCAGAATGGATATTCTCAGAGAAATCTTCAAAAGACAATACATGCATTTTTGTCAAACACCAAGTCATCAGAAAACTAAGGCTACTGTAAATATTGAAATTATTGCACGTAAGTTAAAACAAATTTGTATAGTTTTTTTCTGTGCTGAAGAACATTATTTTGAGGATAAAATCTCTTCTATGCCAAAATTCTTTGGTCTATTGACATGTATTTTACATGAGGTGAAGTGAAAAACTGATTGAACTTTTGATAGGTTTTTGTAAGCTATTGATAATATCTAGTAATGTAATATTTTTTCATGATTGATATTTTTGTAGTTGTCATACACACACATACACACATATATAAATATATATGTATATATACACACACACACACACATATATATATATATATATATATATATATATATATATATATATATAAACAAAATTCTACCAGTGGGTTTGTCCACCCAAAGCTGTAAAGTTTTCCCTCAACCATTTCTAAATATGACAAATATGTTCATTAATGTGACCAAAAGAGTAATAGTCTATTTCTAGGTTCTGCCACTGAATCTCAAATAATTAGTGTATAGCTTGCTAATTTAGAATGAAAAATACAATTTTTCTTCTTTTTGCAGTGCACTCACTAATAATATGTGATAATTTATTTAACCAGGTTTTTAAGATCATAGATTAACTGTTATTTATATGTTAATGGTATTAGTAAACTCAAAAAGTTATATTAAAGGCACTTACTTAATTGTGTTTTAATAGGAAGAAAATTATAGTGAAAACCAATTCTGACAGAAGTATTTTAACAATTAGGTTTCTTGACAAATTCACTTGAAAGTATAACTTAGCTTTTCCTATATTGCATAATTATTTAAATACAAGCCTCAGCAACTGACAATGCATGATGAATAATTGGGAAAAATAATGTGCAATGTGCCCTCAGCAAGAAGTTTCATAGTAGTAAAAATTGAAACTGTGCAAGCCCACATGCATGCACATATGCACGTACACATGCATACTCACACACATATACTCACACTAGTGCAGGCACATACACTCACACACATGCATACACACCACAGGGACAAGGCAGGGAGGTCCTTAACAGAGGCAGACGCAGATTATTTGAAAGTAAAACTAGTAGCAGTTTATATTGAGTAACAGTGAAATGCAGTCCATCTGATAGGTAAGGTCTGAAATGGGCCTTGATGTGTTAGCAAAGTTTTGAAGATGTTGACAAAGGTGATAGCTGAAAGTGATGGTTAATGTCAGTTGTCAGCTTGACAGAATCCAGATTACCTAGTGGCTAGATGGACTTGGCCATGCCTGTGGGAGGCTGCACTGACAACATTAACTGCAGTGAGAAGAGTTGCCAACTGGGAGTAACACCACTGCCTGGCTTGGATCACAGATTTTGCTGTATGAAAAATGGAATGGAGGAATGGCATGTGTCCACTGATCTCTGCTTCTTGACTGTGTACAGTACTTATGAGTTCTTGAAACAGAATCCTTTGCTCAAAGGTATCATCTAGGGAGGCTGGTTGTGTACTGCCAGATGAAGTCCTCAGACTCAGCTGAATTTCCCCTCCCCATTTCTCCATCCGCTTCCACTCACTCCTTGCTTCATCATCTCTATTGCAAGCTGTAACTTGAAAGAACACATTTTGTAATACATAAACATTAGAACCCACAACAACAATTATTTTAATAACAAAAATTACAAAAAAAGCATAGCTGAAAAGAGTCATCTTGCCTGCTAGGAATGTCTCTTTGATGGGTCCTGCAGTTCAGAATTTTGCGAAAGGAAAGGGAACCGGGACCACTGATGGAAGTTTCACATATTCATAAATATTTTACTTGAGAGAAAGGAGAACTATTTAAAAAGAACAATATAGAGGTAATGTGTGATGGAATTATGGCATAAATAGTTATTTGGTACAATATTTTCAAGACCAGAATGCCATATTTGTGGTGGGTGACATAACAATTGTCAATGATATCTGGTCATGTGAGCAATTTGAACAGTTGTGCACAATTATTCATAGAGGACTTTGTACTTAATAATAGCAATAATAATAATAATAATAATAATGAATGGTTAAACTTGCAACCCTGAGATTGTTATGATTATTATGATTCTTATTGATCCTAAAAAATTAATCCTCTGATGTTTGTAAAATGACTCATGAAACATGAATCTAGAAAACCCAACCAGATGGTTTTCAACTCATAGAAGGGAGAAGGCAGAGAAGCTTCATCCTTGTGTAAAGAGGCAACACTGTAACTGGTCAATTAGAGAGTTAAGGTTAGGACAGCACAAGTTGTCTTTGAAGATTCGAATCACCACAAACAATTGGGTAACTGACATAATTCTCACTACAAGGTTTTATTTTTCTTTATATTTTCTTCTCTTTCAGGCTGACGTCATCGACGTGAGTTATGGAACTGCAGATGATTTAAAAAGGATCACACAATTTAAAAATACAACAAATCAAATTGCACTCCTGAAATTAGGAAAATTACCACTGCTGTATAAGGTTAGTACAAAGGCTCTTATTTGGTGATAGAGTAAATGAAGTTTTTATTGCTGTTTGAGGTAGAGGCTTTTGAAGGTATGTATATGGAGAGAGTGCATATGTGTGCTTGTGTGCGTGCGTGCGGCATGCGTGTGCTCCGGTGTATGAGAGAGAGAATTATAAGAAGTATCATTTCCAAATTAAATAAATCAATATCTTGATAGAAAAGAAATTGATGCCTGTATTCCTTAAATGAGGAGATGCATTAACTTGGGGATTGGTGAGTCTGTGAGCTCCCAGTCGAGGAGCATAGCCATATAAAGGTTCACATCTAAATGCTGACAAAGAGAACTTGGGCTACATCTTCTCAAGACATATATGAAACTTCCAATCTGTGCTCAAAATTGGCTGATTTCCATGTGCATCCAACTTCTTTGATCAGAATCTAACTGACATACTCTTCTGTGATTAATTTGGTAAACTCTGTAACTTCACATGACTGCCTACACTTAGGACTCCAATTAAAATAAAATATTCTAAGGAGATGTAGAATTTTTATTTATTTTTATCTAAATTGAAGTTTATTAACAATTATTCACTAGGTACATCTGTATAATTAAAGCAATTCAAACTAAATACTGGATAAGGATTTAGCACAATGTATAGCCAGTGCTGCAGGTTATTATTTCATTTTCTATTTCTGTTGAGAAAGAATGGTCATTGTGGTTATTTCATAGGAAGCCCCTTGTTTTGAAGACACATTGAACTTTTTCTTATCCAATTTTTAAGGGTTTTTCTAATCTCCAGTCCCCAAAAAATATTTCCAAAAACTGTTGGATGATGATGGTACATTCCTTTAGTCTCAGCACTCAGGTGGCAAAATCAGGTTTATCTCTCTGAGTTTTAGACTAGCCTGGTCTACTTGGCTCACTGCATAGCTCCAGGCCAGCCAACACTTCAAAGTAAGACCCTGTTTAAAAAAAAAGGAAAGGAAGGAAGAAAAAGAAGGAAGGAAGGAAGGAGAATTCTCTGTACATATTTTTCATTATCTTTCAAGGATTACTTAAATCAGTGTTAGATCATGTATAGTTGTGATATAGTTTTAAAGATAAAAAGGACAGTGATATTATTCTGGGCTCAATAATCTTTTGAAAGGCAATAAATACTTTTAAACAGTCACATATAGTTACAGAAATCATGCTCAATCAATGTATTCTAATTGGAGAAAAAAGATAATAAATACAGTCATGGTCAAAAATAACAAAATATTAACAGTAGTACATACATGTAATCCAATACTGAAAATGACTCCATATTTTTAGAGGTCAATCAAATGAGTATTTTTAAATGGAAGAGGAAACCAAAGTAACACAGTTGATGTGTGTGTGTGTGGGTCTAATGTGTTCATTGTACCAATTATGAAATTTGACTTAGGTTAACTTTAGTAACTGATGATGTCTCCATCTTTACACTTGCCTACATCTACATGTTATACAATTATTGTGTATTTTAAAATAGAAAATGCCTTTAAAATTTCAAATTAATATCTGGAGCAGTGGCTCCATGGTAAAGAGCACTTGATGCTCTTGTAGAGGACCAGTGACCCACCTTCCTGTCAGGTGGATAGTTTGTATGGCTCGTGGATGGGTAAGTCTTTTTTGTGCCCTGGTCAACCAATTCTCTAGAGCATATCTGTGCCTGCTTTTTAAGTCTGAAGCTTAGAATACGGACTAACAATCTATTTGGTATGGGGTAGTTCTTTGTTACTATAAGCTTTGTCTAAGATTTGCTTTGATCAATCTTCAAAAAGTCAGAGTGCACTCAGAGGCAGTATGTGACCTGAGATCCTCATAAGTTCTCAACTTGCTAAAATTAATTCCACTATGAAACATTTTTTAAATAAAATACTATAAAGCATTTTACTTCTTCTTGTGTACATTTTCACTATCTGCAGTAATAAATAAATGGTGTATACTCTATAACATGTAAAATTAAATAAGTTACAATGGACAGAGTTTCCACTATAGTCTAGGTCCTAACACAATAGCCTTCACATAAAGGAGAAAATAATATATGGAGTAAATTATAAGTGAACACATAATTAATTAACTATGTCATTTCAGCACAGTAAAACTACACATGAAATTTACAAATCCTACTGCTATTCTTACAAATGGAAAAGTGTAGGTCATGTTTCTATCACTGGCATAGAGTGAGTTATTAAAATGTTTTATTATCATTATATGTATTTTAAATTTAAATTGAAAAATTTAAAGATTTAAGTATCCTGATTTTTTTCAGATTCCTAAAAATGAACTATTTTATCTATCTGATAAAACATGCTATACAATAGGAAAAATGAAAATCATATGATCCATCATTCTATACCTTGATGCCAATACATTGCTGTATGGTTCATGATCAGTGTGTGTTGCATGAAAGACTTTCCTTTTGAGATACAAACATACAGAATAAATGAGGAGTACTGCTTACAAATCACCAGCCATCTATATCTACAATAGTCAATGAAGTCTATGGTTTTCAAATCTTCAAGACAAGTGGAAGATCATTAGGAAATATTCTAGTTAGGTATCTAAAAATTCTGACAAACACTATGTTTTGAAAATTCATTTCCATGAAGCATATGTGTACTATTTGTTATTTTTTTGTATGTTTGTGAGGTCTATATTGTTTAATTTATCCTGGATATCATTTTTCTCAGAAGCCTTTGTTTAAGCCAGATGATAATTGTTCTCAAAAGCAAATGAGCTATCAACCTTCTCCAGCCCCAAGGCTCAGGGAGCAAGCAGAAGAGGGATGGAAATAATGTAGGAGACGAAGATGAGGGGGGAGCTTCTGAAATGCTGCTTCCAGCCATGAAATGGGCATTGCATTTGTGAACTCATAACCACACTGTTGCTAGAGTTTTCCTGCCTGGCCCACAGTCAGGACAAATCTCTCTCACCTGCCAGTCCCCTAGCCACTCAGACCCGACCAAGTAAACACAGAGACTTATGTTGCTTTCAAACTGTATGGCCGTGGCAGGCTTCTTGCTAACTGTTCTTACAGCTTAAATTAATCCATTTCTATAAATCTATACCTTGCCACATGGCTCGTGGCTTACCGGCATCTTCACAAGCTGTTTCTCATCGTGGTGGCTGGCAGTGTCTCTCTGACTCAGCCTTCCACTTCCCAGCTTTATTCTCCTCCTTGCCCTGCCTATACTTCCTGCCTAGCCAACAGCCAATCAGTGTTTTATTGATTAATTAGCAACACATTTGCCATACATCCCACAGTACCACACAAGACCCAAACAGGCCACTTCATGTGTTAGAGGAACATCAAAAATGGGAGAACGTTCACTTAATTTCTCATTCAATTCCCCAAATCAAAATATGGATGTATTTACTTGTTATGTAGCAAAAATAAGTGGTACATTGGACAAAGACTGGAAAGTAAATCTTACTTCATTTCCTAAGATTTTCGAAGATTTAAATTAATTCATAAAGAGTATAAGAGCCAGAGGGGTTAGAGGACACCAGGAAAACAAGGCCCTCTAAATCAACATGAACAAAACTCATATGAACTCACAGAGACGTGAAGCAGCATGTACAGGGCCTTCATGGGTCTGCAGCAGGTCCTTTGTGTACATATTATGACTTTCAGTTTAGTGTTTTATTGGATTCCTATTGTGCCTTTTCTTGGGCTCTTTCCTTCCAGTTGGTTTGTCTTGTCCAACCAGATGTGATAGTCTTTGCTGTATTTTATTATATTTTATTTTGTTGTACTTTAAAAAACATGAATGAATGAATGAATGAATGAATGAATGAATGAATGAATGAAAACCCAGCCACTCAGGAAAAGGTTACACCTGCTGGGAGAGGAAAATCAGTTTTCTCCAATAAAGTAGCACTGGATATATCAGCCACTGGAGGACAGGCCTCATGTTCAGGTGAAGTAGTTGAACAACATGTAACGGACTCCACAGTTTTTCTGTGTTATTTGGTTAGAGTTTGGAGGGTTTTTTTTGGGGGGGTGTATTTTGTTGTTGTATCAGGTATTTGCTTGCTTTTTTGAGAAAGAACTTAAATTTAAGTTGGTAGGGAGAGGGAGCAGATCTGGAAGAACTTGGGAGAGGGGAAGAAAATGATCAAAATATATTTAAATTTTAAAATTGTTTAAAGAGTATAAAATATAATAATAAAAAAGAAAATTTTATGTGTACATATAATATATTTTGGTTAATCCCTCTACAATCTTCTTTTTATCTCCCTCTGTGAACTTCTCCTCCTCACTTCCTATACTTTTCCTAGATTCATGATGTTTGGTTTTGTTGTCTGACCCATTTAGTTTAACCATTGCCATCTGTGTGACTACTTTATTTGGACTATCCACTGGAACCTGATAAGGGCTCCTTTCCCTAAATTCAGCAGTACCCACTCTGGGCCTCTCCTCATCCATTGCTGCTTGTTTGTGGAACCATTCTTGTACAGACCTAGTGTAGGCATCTTTAGTTGTTGAGAATTCCTGATTCCTATGGCTGTATATTGTCCAGAAGATGGCATTTCACAGTATATTTCTGTATTTTCTAGCTCTCTCCTTCTTTCTACCTCCTCTCCACAATGTTCCCTTAGCCTTGGAGGAGAAGGTCTTGTTAAGTGCTGTCTAGGTATAAGAGCGTATTTATAAGGTGATTTGATGCTATGCCAATTTAACTAAAAACAGAATTAAGTTCCCCATAACCTTCCTTCCCATGAGCATTTGACTATATTTACAGTTCTGGGCATTTTGTCCCTCCTGTGAAGTGAGCCTAAAATCAATTGGTTACTTTCATAATTTCTTGCCACTATTACACAAATACCTACATGTTGCCTGACAAATTAGTGTTGTTTGCAGAATTCACAACTGGTTAAAACCATTGATGACATTTCTTGCCCATCAACTGTCTTAGTAATTTTGTCATTATGAAAGCTAGGAGGCAGACATGAGGCTGCTAGGTAAGTTCCAGCCTAATTTTTCTATTTTGTGAAACCAAGGTGTGTGGTGCCTTCAGACATCAGGATCTTATTTAGTTCTGGAGAATAACCAAGAAGGATGACAAGAACCCATATTGCTTTGGGGGACTCTAAGGCCTCTCTGATCAATGACATTGTTGTTCCATTCTAAACAGCTTCTGATAGGTGAGGAGTATGCAGCAATGAGCACTGTTAAGCTTTATGTGTGTTGTGGGGCTGACAAGTTATGAAAGGAAAGAAACACATTTTCCTATTGAAACTTTCAAAATACCATCTTTCTCTGGTACAGAGAACACAGTTTGAATGGCAACCTTAGAATATTTTTGGACAAAAACTTATTTAAATGGTGTCACTCACTGCTGAGGTTAGAGTGATTCTGAATTTGAAGACACACTTGCTTCTGTTTAACTCAAAGCAATTTTTGCTAGTATTTAATGAAGAAAAATAAAAGGCAAATATTATCTTGCTACTTAGAAAAGATGTACTTTGTTCACTGAATAATTTAATGGGGCACTTCACACCCAGTTCTCAGAAGTAATTATAAGAGACCTGTGCCTCCATAATTTGTAATTATAAGATTCCAGAATGCTTTCATTTGTCATAGAAAATGTGGTCTGGCCTTGCCCTTCATCTGTTCTACGGTGGCATGAGCAAGGGAGAGAAGCACTCTCTCTAAGCCCTTGTGGCCTGTGGCAGGTGGGAGAGCAGGAGAGCTAGCCCTGCCTCTCACCAGCTACAGCACTCTGCAGAGTGGTCCCTGTTACCACTCCCTGGGCAACACAGTAGAGCTGGCCCTGGTGGTGTGGGCAAGCCAAACTAAGAACATGAGAGGAGGAGAACTAGTCCAGAGAGCTCACCGTGGTGGTGAGAACAAGGGAGAGCTAGCAGGCTGACCAAACCAGCAACTCTCCTGACCCAGAACCAGGGCTATGAGTTGACCCATCCCATCATCTACTCCATCCATGACCTGTTGGAGCATGTGAGCAGGTAGATCCTGCTGATTCCAAGTTGTAGGATCTCCATGACACAGAATAAGAAGCTATCCAAGCAGAGCTCCAGTGAGGGTCCTGAATTGATGGTGCAGCAGAAGCCAGAGGCCTTGACCCAGACCAATGACTCATTGCAATAAACACTTGTAAGT
This sequence comes from Peromyscus eremicus, assembly GCF_949786415.1. NCBI lineage: Eukaryota > Metazoa > Chordata > Mammalia > Rodentia > Cricetidae > Peromyscus > Peromyscus eremicus. The sequence goes on along the minus strand of NC_081421.1, from coordinate 22,652,068 downwards.
AACATAGATGAACTAAAGGGTATACCATGTGACTCATGGTGTCACACAAGAGCTTCCACGATGAGATTTTCCTTTTCTTTCTTCTTTTTTTCTCTTCTATTTTTAAAATTTATTTTGTTTTTATCCTGGAGGATATGCTAGGTTGAAGGAAGAGGGTGGATGGAAAGGGGCAAGATGCATGATGTGAAATCCATAAAGAATCAATAAAAAAACAGTTGAGTTGGAAAAAATTAAAAAAGCAATTAAAGTAAGTGAATTTAGAACAAATACATATATTTGAATATTTCACATTACTTTCCGAATATTTAAGTGTTTCTTGTGGCTTGGATCTAAATGCAAGTGTGTCCACAAAGCTTCATGTGTTGTCTAGAGATAACTAGATAATTAGATGTCATGCCTATATTTATGTTTAGCTAATCACATAGATATTAGCTTACTTATATCTTTAATTTATTTAATTTTCATTAGATATTGAACCATTCAAAAACTATCAAATCATAACAAGTAACATCATGAGAGGATTTTTTTGTTTTGATACCTCTTATTGTGGGATACTGAGAACAATCATCTCCATGTATTCATACTTACTTTGTAGCATGAAAGGATGGAGAATTTTATTTCTCTCAATTAAATGTTGCTGTGTACACTTTAAAAAAGTGAACACAAAAGAGAAGAGGACAAATAAACAGGAGGAAATGGAATGAGGGATAGAGAAGAAATGGAGGGAGAATAGAAGGGGATGGAGAGAGAGACAGAGAGAGACAGACACACAGAGACAGAGAGAGAGACAGAGAGGGGGAGAGAATGAACTAGTTAGGGAGGAGGGAAAGAAAAGAGGAAGAAGAGGAAATAGACATTCTTTCCTATTTAATCCCTAAACTATCACTATTTCATAAAAATTCTAAAACATTAAAAAGTAGCCTAAACATTTGGAATCATTAACCTAGAGAACACATTATGGAAATACTCCCCCTTCTTTCACATTTTAGACTTTCCTATCCTTCTCATGTCTGGTTGGCAAATTTTTAAAATGTTTCAGGGCTTCACAGTGTAATTCATCTTCCCTATTTACTCTGTGTTCAATGAGAATTTGTTTAAAATGGTATAGTAGAATACTGTATGGTGCAAATTACGGCAAACACTGTTCCTATTGCTCACTGGTTGTGGCACCTTGGAAAACAGTCTAGCTGCTCCCCATGTTACAATCTGACCATAATTATACAGATAGTCTCAACTAAGGTTGTGCTAATATTAAACCTCTGGCCAAATGTTATTCGTATTATTATTATGAACAAGGTTGTCTACTCTTTCCACACCTATTCAATATAGTACTTGAAGTCGTAGCTAGAGCACTAAGACAACTGAAGTAGATTAAAGGGATACAAATTGAAAAGGAAGAAGTTGAAGTATATTTACGTGCAAAAGATATGATGGCAAACACAAGTGAACCAAAAATTTGCACTAGAAAACTCCTACAGTTGGTAAAGACTTACAGTCTTTTAGTATCCAAAGTAGTTGGATACTAAATTAACTCACAAAAGTCAGTAACCTCCCTATATACAAATGACGAATGGTACAAGAAAGAAATCAGGGGAACGATACATTTCACAATAGTATTAAATAATATAAAATCTCTTGGGATAACTCTTACAAAGCAAGGGAAAGACTTGAATGGTAAAATCTTCAAATCACTGAAGAAAGAAATCAAAGAAGATATCAGAAGATGGAAAGGCCTCCCATGTGTATGCATCAGTAGGATTAACATAGTAAAAATGACCATTCTATACAATCTATAGGTTAAATGCAATCCCCATAAAAATTCCAACACAATTCTTCATAGACCATGAAAGGACAGTTCTGAGCTTCATATAAAAACACACAAAAAAGAAAGAAAGAGAAAAAGGAAAAAGAAAAATAACAGGATAGCTAAAGCAACCTTGCATAATAAAACAACTGCTGGAGGTAACAGTAGACTCCAGTAATAGAGGAGCATAGCACTGGCACAAAAATGAACAAGTGGATCAATGAAATCAAATTGAAGACCCAGATATAAATCTTTACACCCATGGAAACCTGACGTTTGATAAAGAAGCCAGAAATTCACACTGGAGAAAGACAACATCTTCAACAAATGGTGCTGGTTAAACACGATGGCCACCTATAGAAGGATTAAAAGAGACCCATACTTATTATCCTGCACAAAACTCAACTCGAAATGGATAGAAGACCTCAACATAAAACCAGATCCACTGAACCTGATAGAAGAGAAAGTGGGGAACAGGCTTCAACTCTTTGGCACAGGAGACAACTTTCTGAGCAGAACATCAATAGCACAGGCACTGAAATCCACCTCTAATAATGGGACTTCATGAAACTGATAAGATTTTGCATATCATAGGGCAACATCATTTGGACAAAGCAGTAGCCTGTGGAATGGGAAAATATTTTTCCTAACTACACATCTAAGAAAGGGCTAATGTTCAAAATAACTAAAGAACTCAAGAAACTAGACAAAAAAAAAATCCCAATTTAAAAAAAATGGGGTATAGATCTAAATATGTAACAGAGGAAACTCGTAACTGTGAAACACATAAAGAAATGTTCAACATCCTTATCCATCAGGGAAATGCAAATCAAAACTACTTTGAGATTCCATCTTACATCAGTCAGAATGGCTAAGATCAACAAAACAAGTGACAGCTCATCCTGTTGAAGATGTGGAGTAAAAGGAGCATTCATGCATTGCTGCTGAGAATGCGAACTTGAACAGCTACTATGTAAATCAGTGTGGTAGTTCCTCAGGAAGCTGGAAATCATTCTACCTCAAGGTCCAGCTATATCACTCTTGGGCATCTAGCCAAAGAATGCTTTATTCTACCACAAAGACACTTGTTCAATCTTGTTCATTCTGCTTTATTCACAATAGCCAGAAAAGGCAAACAACCTAGTTGTTCCTCAATGAAAAAACAGATTTAAAAAATGTGGTACATTTACACAATGGAGTAATATTCAGCGATTAAACAAAATGACATAATGAAATTTGCAGGCAAGTGGATGAAACTAGAAAAATTCCTGAGTGAGGTATCTCAGACCCAGAAAGACAAATATGGTATATATTCACTTATATATGAATATTAACTCTTAAGTCAATGATAACTAAGCTACAATCCATAGAACCACACAGGGTAGGTATATAGTAAAGGACTAGAGAGAACAGATAGATCTCATTGGGAAAGGGAAATTAAATGGATAGTTATGTATGATTGGGGACTGGAATGAAAGGATCAAGGGGATTGTGGGATAGAATATGGGGAAAGAAATCTAAAAGTAAGGGTCATTTGGGAAATAGTATGGAAACCTAATACAGTAGAAACTTCCTAAAATATACATTTATATGAAGGTGTTCTAAGTGAAATCACCAAACAATTAGAGAGACAGAGTCCAAACTGGCCAACCCTTGTCACCAAAAGAGGCTTCCAGTAATGGGATTGGGCTACATCTAATTGAATTGTTGTCCAAAAGGGTCGCACAGGAATACCCATACAACCTAGGTTGTTGCCAAGACAAACTGACAGCAAGGCCCATTGTTGAAGACAACACTTATACAACTTGTTGAACATCGTGATGTCGAGCAGGTGCCTACATAGAGCCTTCTTCACCCCTGTGTTCGAACATCTTTAGTACAGGAAGGTACTCTGTGTGCTATCAAAAGTGAAACATAAACACCAAGCCCAAACCCATCATCTACAATGGTGTACTATCTGCAAGATATGTTAGAGCAATTGTGGCAAAAATCTTATGGGGCTAACCAACCCATAACTGATTGACTTAAGGCTACTCTGCAAATGGGACCCAAACCAGGAGCAGCTTGGGTGGCCAAGAACCTGAGACTAGATAACTGAGGAACCTAAGGCAATGCTAAAAATACTGGTCCAAAAATGAGAGGGCGGGAGAGAGAGAAAAAGAAAAGAAAAGAAAAGAAAAAAACTATGTAGTGATAAAATGACTCCTAATGATATTCTGCAATACTCATAGATCAATGTCTTGTTCAACTATCATCATAGAAACTTCCTCCTCCTGCAGATTGGTACAAATTTAGAGATCCACAGCTAGACATTAGACAGAGAGTGAGAGACTTTAGAACACTCATCACTCAATAATATGTCTCCATCAAATTCCTCCCCTCAGAAATCAGGAAACCCTGAAGAAGAGAAGGCAGAAAGAATTTAAGAACCAGATGGGATGGAGGAACCTAAGAAAACAAGACCCTCTAAATCAACATGAGCAAAGCTCAGATGAACTCACAGATAATGAAGCAGGATGCACAATGCCGGAACTAGTTGAACCAGGGCCTCTGCGTTTGTATTATAGCTTCCAATTTAACATTTTTATGGAATTCCTGAGTGAAGGAATGAGTATGTCTCTGATTCTTGTGCCATTTCTTGGGCTCTTAGTTTATTTGGTCCAACTTCAAGATGACAGTTTTTGCTTTATCTTATTATATTTTATTTTGTTATAGTTTTAAAAATTGAATGAATGAATGAATAAATGAATGAATGAATACCTAGCTACTAGGGTAAAGGCTAACAACTGAACTGTCATTTATAACTTCTAGGAGAGGGAAAAATCAGTTTTTCCAGTGGAATGACAGTGGGTTATATCAACCACTCCAGAGCATGTCTCATGTTTAGGAGTAGTTGACTAACAAAATAAAAATTATATTTAAATTCAGTAATTGTTTTAAAGACAAAAATATCATAAAAATAAAAGCTACATGGTGTATTATATCTAAATTTCAGTTCAGTAGAGGTCCCATTTTTACAACAAATTACTATTTAATAAGTTATACAAACTATTAATAGACCACAAAATAGTTTACTTGAACATTGAAACAATCTCCACCTAATAAAATATTGTTCTAATTAGTAATTATTAATGTAAAACTAAATTTATCAAACTCATACATTTTCATTAACTAACTTTAACTAAAAATATAAATACACTATGTTTATATAAAAGCTATCTAGAAAGTTTTACAGCCTATGCATATTATAGTTACAAATGCAAACTTCTTTTTCTGTTTGAATAATTAATATTTCAAAAGAGTTTTTATTAGGGCTAAAATTTTTATATTTTATTTTCTACATTTCCATTTTTATTGTCTAAACATAAATATTATTTTTATATTTTCTCTTATGTTGCATTTTAGATTATACCTGGTAACCTCATTGAATATATAAATTTCTTTTTCATTTACTTAATAATTATTTTGATATTATGATCATCTGGCTAAATTTTAGAACACAGCATTAGTGGTTCTGATCATTATTAGAATAATTCCACATTTTAAATAATTTATTATTGAAAAAAATCAAAGAATTAAACAGTTCCTTTAATCTACAAAACTAGGTTAGATAAATTTAGACTAACATTTATAATTAAGAAATGATATTAGCAAGTATTTAAGAGAAACTGTCAGCTTTTCTATTTTCAGTTATAATTTTCTTTCTACTATAAGCTGCTAGACTTCCACAGATTTTTTTTAAAACTATCAGCATACTTTTCAGCCTAGAACTTAAATGTTTAACTATATAACTCTAGAAATGGCATGTGTACTTATAAGACATTTGTAATTCTCAGGGATTAATTTTACAAAGTTGTATGATAGACTTCCTCATATAAAATCAGGAATTGCATGAATTTTAAGAGAGAATTCTTGCAGACCGGCATGTCACACTTATTACCCCACACAGCAGCTGATCCAGCATATGTCTGCCTCAGTAATAGCAGGGCTATGATGAGTAATAGCAGAAATTATTGATGGTATGGTATTATGGACACCAAAATGTCTGTCACATAATTGAAAACATTACTTCTTTTCCATTATAAATAGAACATTTTTTATTTGTCTGTTTATTTTTTATTTCAAGACAGGGTTTCTCTGTGTAGACCTCTAATTGATGATAAAACAGAAAAATACAATCTATTTTTTATCATAATTTTTGTTTTTGAGATTTTAAGATTTTTTTCTCTTAATCTTGGTGGAATTTTCCCCTTTATTGCAAATATATTTGTTTCTTATTAATATATCCTGATTATGGTTTCTCCTCCTTCTAGTCCTCCCAACCCAACCTCCCTTTCCCTCTCATCTGGATCCACTCCCTTTCTGTCGCTCATTAGAAAACAAATAGTCTTCTAAGAAATAATAATAAAAATATAACAAAATATAAGAGAAAACTAACCCTATCACATCCAGGTTGGACAAGACAAATAATTAGAAGGAAAAATTCCAAGACATGGCACAAGATTCAGAGACCACTTGTTTATACATGCAGGAATTCCATGAAAACACTAAACTGGAAGCCATAATATATATGCAGAGGACCTGGTGCAGATCCCTGAAGGCACTGTGCAAACTATCTCAGTTCTGAGTTTATATGAGCCTAATAATGTTTATTTAGCAGGTCTTGTTTTCTTGGAGCCCTCCATCCCCTCTTGCTCTTATACTCTTTCCACCTCCTTTTCTGTGGGGTTCCCTGAAACTTGAAGGGAGGGATTTGATGGAGACATATCATCGCATGTTGAGGGTTTCAGGGTCTCTCACTGTCTGTATAATGTCTGGCTATGAGTCTCTGTATTTGTTCCCATCTAGTGCAAGAGGTAGTGGCTGAGCATGACACTGACCTATGAGTTGAGCAGGATGTCATTAGGAATCATTTTATTGCTACTTTTTAATTTTTAGAAGAGTAGTATATTTGCTTTATCTTTTAGGAAAGAGTAGAGAATGCTGTAACAATTGATGTTGATCATGAATTTTTAGGATATTGAAGAATACTTGCTACTTCAGTTTTTGTCTTTTATTGAAAATTATTTTTATATAATATTTTCTAATTGTGATTTCCCCTCCACTAACTCCTTCTAGATCTCACTAACCTGCCCTCTCATACAAATCTACACTTTTCTTTCTCTTTCCTTAGGAGGAAAAGAAACAAGTGGAAAGTAGGAGAGAAGAGAAGGGTAAGGAGGGGAATACAGGGAGAAAGAGTTAAAACTAAGTTTGAGGGGTTGTATGGAAATCTCAAACTGTAGACGTTTCCTAAAATATGTACATATATGAAGGAGGTCTAAATGGAATCACGGGAGGAGATGGAAACACAACTGGACATCTCTCATCACCAAATGAAGACTCCAGTTTTGGGGATGGGTTACATCTAATAGAATTGTTGGCCAAAAGAACATTGTGGGAACTCCCAAACAAGCCAGGCTATTGTCAAGGATATTGGCTGCTCTCCACAAACTGAGGAAAGGCTGTGTTGCTGAAGACAACACCTATACAACTTACTGAAAACAGAAGTTGAGCTGGTGTATGCCTACAGCCTTTACCCCTACTGAGCAGTGTTTACAAAAGTACTCTTCATGCTACCAAAGCAGAAAGGTAAATTGCAACCCAGCTTCAGAGATATTTTTAAAGGTAGCAATTTAAAAGGTACCTGTGTATTGTTGGAGCTTTCTTCTAAATACATCATCTCCAATAGACTTTCCTTATTTCTCAAATCCCTGTATTAGGAAGGTGACTGTTGATCAGTGAATAAGGCTCCAGAGTCTGAATGAATGACTTCACTAACACTGCCTGATCCATTATGGGACAGCAAGGCCTGCTTTCCAAACCCAGCATATTCTGGTCCTCACAGTTATGAATTTACCTGTATCCAAGAACATTTAGATGGCTTTTCTGAGACCTTTTCAATGCTGTGGTCACAATCATCATTCTTCACAACTGAACAAAAAAGTTTTGAGTTATTTTCAAATGCTTCAGGCTGAGAAGAATAGGAAATGATAGCGGAACTGTGAAAAAATGTATAACTAGTTGAGGCAAATGATGAGTATGTGAGTGTTCATTTGTGATACCTGTGCAGATTCTGTTGAATTCTTTAAAACAAAAATTTCTAGCTACAGTAATTGAGGGGAAAATATAGCCAGGATTCTCAACAGATGCCTGGAAATGGTTCTGACTCTCAGCACCAGTTGAGCGAGCCCTTCTTGCATGGGCGCTGATGAGTGCTTTCAAGGAAAGCTCTCCATTTAGACACAACTTCTCATTTATGTGGAGAGTCTTTCAGGCATCTTTGCTCTTACTCAATCAGGCATACTAATCAGAGGACTTGGACTTTCCAATTTAGCTGTCCAAAATTCAACCTAACTAATGGGTGAAAGAATGTCACTTGATATTCTGCCTGAAAGTGGAGTAAAATCAACGAGTGGATTGGATGTGCTCATTTCAGCTGAAATCACTCTTCATAGAAATTGACTTTTTATCAGATTAGCAGCATGCAGGGTGGCATAGCCTAGGGCCCCTAAACAAAAAAATACATGTAGGGAATTGGTTCTGAATTTGCTCTCTACCAGAGTGCCTGGCGAATCATGAGACCTTTACATTTCTCAGTTAATTTATTATTAGACAGAAGCTCTTACTAAGTTCTGCATCAAAGTGTTGCACTAAATGTTACCTTGAATAAAAAAAATTTATAACTTGAAAATACTTACGAATCTCTCATCATAATCCTCTTAGATTGCATGCTCATGTATTAGACAAGCATTTGAGGAATGCCTGTGGAATGTCCAGTGTGCTTGCTGGGCAGCTGTGAATATCGTCCAGCGTTATGTTGACTTGGCTAGCTGTTAAAATCATTGCATATAGAAATATTTTCTAATTAGTAATTTAAAATAATAAAAGTATTTTATTGTGCTAAATAAGCCTTAAACTTGTTTGGGACTAAGAGCTGGTGATTTATTTGGTTCCTTCTTATTAAGACATACTTTTAAAATGCAAGTATGAACAATGAAGTTTTTAATAAATTGATAGCCATTCCCCTCTTAGGTTGGAGATTCTGTATAAATACATTTGCTTCTGGCTCCAATATGTCACAATCCCAAGACAATTTCATCAGATTTCAGTTATAAAGAATGTCAGTAGTTTAAGTTGAGAGTGCACATCATGACTGTAACATAATAAGACAATCTTATTAAAGAAAACAATAAATAGAACTTACTGAGTTCATCTTAGAAGATACTCAGAATGAGCAATCTAGTCTTTTCTAACTATACATTATTTATTAGAGTTTCAGGTTTGGTTTGGTTTTCTAAATTTTAAAATGGATTAATGAAACTGAGTAATGGATGAAAAAGTCATCTGTGAATCTAAAAAATAATGATTCAGGTTCCTTGTTGATTGTTAAATCTGAATAAAGAAGACAGAAGAGAATATTAAAAATAATCCCCTTACTATGAAAGTGTTTTCATGTATTACTAGATTATTATTATTATTATTATTATATCCTCTTCCTATATAAAACATAGGCTTAATCATAGATATATTTCATATTTATATTTTGTTATTAAAGAATAAAGAAATATAAGTAATTGTCTCAGTCTTTGAGCTTCTACAGTATTTAATGTCTCATCTTTCCTACTTTATTTATGTTTGTTTTAATTTCTAACGTTTGTATTTTCTCCAAGTGTAGAAGCATGTTTAGGAGACAGTGTAAAATAGCCATGTACACCGCTTTTTATACCACTTGAGCCACTAGTAATAAATCTGCTACACACACACCCAAAAGTAAGCAAGTTCATGCTTTTATGAGTGAAAGTTTGTGATCTAAGAGATTAAGGAGTTTGCCCTTTGTGTAAATAGAGTCCTTAGCATAGATTACCAACCTCAATTCATTTTAGTAAAATGTAGGAGCAAGTTCAGTTAAACTATACCTTCACACAGTCTATTCTAAGGATGCATCCATTCAAGGAAATATAAAATAAATTTTTATGTACGTTATTCAGAAAATGAGTTTACTCTCTCATTGAGTGTTAATTTTAGTATAATATGAAAGTTTTATAGGTAGATGACTTGTTTTATATTGGAGTTTACATTGTCTCTGCAATAATCCTTATATAATTTCTTTTGGATTGCACTGGAATTATAGGAAGGCCTGTGTCTTATCTTCACTGATATAATTTTAGCATGTGTGGAGTATAGAGACCTGTTAGTGAGCCCTAGGCTTCAATTATTTTTCTCTGTTTAAATCCTGCAGTTTCTTTTACCAGTATAAAACTGATTGATTATATTTCATTTTATGATGACAGTTATTGTATTAATTTTTATGATTCAGGCTGAAAGGGAAACCACCTACCAATGGATTTTTATGTAGATGTTCTGAATAGACTCTAAGACACAAGATGCAAGAGCAGTTAATCCTATCACCACAGCCCTGCCTATTTCATGTTGAGCTCACAGGAGACATAAGACAAGATGTTTGAAATACATCCCTCCTGTCTTATGACACTATTCCAGTCTCAAGGAGTCTTTGTGACACAGCTAAAATTAATTAACCCAGATGATCTGATTACCACAGCCCCTGATTTCTGTTAATAGCCATGTTTATCATTTTAATGTGAAACTGGCTTTTAGCAATTTACTTGATCACAACTATGTATGATGCACTCATCCTGCAGTATTTGACATCAGATAAATATGGAAGGTTGAGAGCCACACATCTGCCAGTGTATGCTGGGCCTGCTTCTTCCTTTTCTTCCCCCTAAATCTAGCTTAAAATGTCTTTGTGTGAATTTACATGTTGTATATATGTGTGATTATGGATGTTGCCATGAATTGAGCATGTGTATGTGTGTGTGTGTGTGTGTGTGTGTGTGTGTGTGTGTGTGTGTATCTGTGTCTATGTGTCTGTGTGTTGGGGGGGTTGCATATGCCCATGTGTGCATGTGGAGAACCAAAATTGATGTTGGGTGTGTTCCTAATTCACTCTTTATCTATTCAGACAGAGTTTCTCTCTGAGCCTTGATATGGGCAGTTTGGTTATGCTAATTAGCTAGCTGGTTTTGAGTTGCCCCTGTCTCTTACTCCTTAGTGTTGGGATTACTGGTGGGTTTCTATGCATTCCAGACTTAGGTGAGTACTAGGGTTCTGAACTGTTTCTTATGCTCAATGGACAACATCTTACTGACAGATTCACCTCCTCAAACTAAAACATTTTCTTAGAGATTTATTTTTATTATTTTTAAATTATATGTGTATGTGCCTGTGTGTGCGTGTGTGCGCGTGTGTGTGTGTGTATGTGTATGTGTGTGTGTGTGTGTGTGTATGTGTATGTGTGTGTGTGTGTGTGTGAGAGAGAGAGAGAGAGAGAGAGAGAGAGAGAGAGAGAGAGAGAGAGAGAGAGAGAGAGAGGGAGAGAGAGAGAGAGTATGCATGTGAGTACAGGTGCCACTGAGACCAAAGTCAATAGATCACCCAGGATCCAGAGTTATAAAAGTTCTGTTCTGCCTCACATGGGTGCTAAGCTGCTTTCCCTGGACCTTAATTTTTATGAAGAAAAATGTACCCAGGAATATTTGAAAATCATATCATTTTTCACATTAGCTGACACCTCTAAAGAAACAGGATGATATCAATGATTTCATCCAGTCTACTAAGTTATGTAACTAAGTGCAGATCTCATAGTTTACATTTGATTATACCCTCTTTGAAAATTTTTAATTTATTCTTGTGAGTTTTATACATATATACAATGAAATATGATCATGTGTGTCCTTCATTTCCCTGTCAAAAATTCCCCTAGTTTCTCCTATCATGTCCCCTTCCAACTAATTTCATGTCCTTTTTATACATATGATTAACTAATGCTGCACATTGCATGTGTTGTAGGCCATCCCCTAGAGCATGGAAGTCCAGTCATTGGCCCCATCCTCTAAAAAGCATGGTTCTCTGTGTCTTCCAAAACTGTCAACTGACAGTAGCTGCTTGGTAAGGGGTGGGCCTGGAGAGCACCTGCCTTATCTAGGCTGGAGTTTGTGTTGACTTTATCTTCTGCAGGAAACCTCTGGTGCTGTGAATTCCTGGTTAAAACAGCCATGTTGTGTCCAGAAGACAGCCTTTCACAGTCCTCCTCCCTATCTTCCAGCTCTTACATTCTTGCCACATCCTTGCCGCATGCCCTGGACAGGGTGGGGTGTTTTTATATAGGTGTGAGAACTGATTGTAGTTTTGTCACTTTAACCAGTCAAGTTCCTCTCTGTTGATTGCCTACTGTAAAATGAAACTTCTTTGACTAGCATTGGGAGCAGCTCAGTTCTATTTGAATGTAAACACAAATTTTTAGATAGCAAATTGACAGCATGACCATTTAGCACAGTAACAATAGCAGGTTTTACTATATGTCTTTTGACTTTATCAACCATGAAATTTCACCAGGATTATCTCCTGGAGCAAGTATCAAATCCACTCTCAAAGTGCTTAGTTAGTTATGTCAGTACCAGTAGGGCTGTCTTAACTGGCAGGTCAGGGTCACTGCTAGTGAAGACCACTGTCTTTTTGCCCCAGTAGCCTGTATAGCATCTTCCAACACTAGGAAATCTAGCCTGCAGGCATGATGTTTCCTAGTCAGTTTAAGATTGACTTCTCTATGTCCTACAGCCAAAGTGTGTGGTGTCTACATCAATAAATTCTTACTGTGTAGCTATTGTGAGCAACCAAAGACAATGACAGTAGCTTGTGCTCTATTGGGAATCTTTTGGGCCTCCCTGACCAGTAACTCACAGGAAGGTATCTGTAATTTTCATTTTTATTAACCCACAAATTCTGAGGGCAATGTTGTCTATCCATCCAGAGTCTGAATTTTTTTCTTTTTAAATGTTGTGTTTTCAAATTTGCTTATTAACTGTGGTTTGCCATAAGGCTTTTCATACAGTTCAATTGTTGGTCAACTCTCCCACTACCTCGAGCCCTGCCTGATACCCGAGCCTCCACCCTACTTCCTCCTTCAACACTTGGCATCCACTCCTCCTCTTTCATTTCACACGTAGTCTATGATTTTTCAGATTATTCTTTTGTTATGACATAGTTGGTGTCCATGTGGGTTTTCATATATTCGTTCTTTGGATTAGTCCTCCTTTCCACCCCTAATTCTCTCCATAGCCTGCACCCTTCCCTGCTCCAGCATTCCTGCAGCCCACGTCCCACCTTTCTATGTTTATTTGACCTAAATCTGCTGTCCACCCTTCCTTAGCACGTCCCCTAAAGGCCTCATCCCAGGTTCCGGATTTCATTTGTGCTCCAAGATAAACGTACAGCTTTGGTGGACATCTAGATCGACTTCATTTTCTGGTTTTGTGAATAGAGCGGCAGTGGATACAGATGTGCAAGAGGATCTATAGAAAGATATGAAGTCCTTTGACTATGGGCAGACTGGGTTATTAAATTGTATGGTAGTCTGTTTCTAGTTTTTTAGGATTTCCGCGGTGGCTGGATTAGTGCACACTTCCACTGTTGGTGTCTAAGAGTTTCCTCCCACAGCCACATCATCATTTGTTGTCATTTGAGTTCCCAATGATGATCATTTCAACTGGGGTGAGAAGGAAATTGAAAATTATTCTAATTTGTATTCCTATGGTTGCTAAGGATGTAGAGGACTTTTAAAATTGTTTCCTAGTCATTTACTTCCTTTGTAGAAATTTCTACTTAACTCCTTAGCTCCATAGCCCATTTTTGATTGAGTTGTTCATTTTCTTACTGTTTAGTTATCTGAGTGCTTTGTATAGTTTACACACTTCCTCTATTAGATGAATATCTGGGAAATATTTTCTCCCATTCTGTGGGCTATTATCCACTCACTTCACAGTTTTCTTTGTTCTACAGAAGCTTTTTAGCTTCATGATCCATTGTTGATTGGTGATTATATTTCCCATGCTCTGGAGTCTTATTTCTGTGCCTACAGTTTGAAGTACACTACACTACTGTTTTTTGTACTGACTTCAGAGTATCAGGTCTTTGGTTTATTCCGGTTATTTTATTTGTTGTGTTGGTGTGGGATTATTTCCTTAAATTCTCTCTTTTTTTTTGTGTGTGTGTGTGTGTGTCATGGGTACATAGGAAGGCTACCAATATCTGAACATTGATTTTGTATCCTGCACTTTGCTGAATGTGTGTATCTTGTATAAGAGTCTCTGAGGTGTATCAAAACATCAGCACAAATGGATAGTATTTTCCACACTTTTTTCATATTTGCAACTCCTTTAGATTAAGAAGTTCAGTTAAATGTAAGTGAAAAAGGTTCACAAAAATGCAATATAGCATTTCATAAACAATAGACCATCAGAAGGCTAAAAATATATATTTCATAGAAAATACTTTGACGATTAAACTTTTCATGTTATTTTAAGACACAGATTTTATTCAGTCACATTTTAGAGCATTTATAGTCTGTGTAAGATCCTTCATTGTATTTAAATTTTTCTTACATTTTCATGGATTTAGTGTGTGTGTGTGTGTGCAGGAGAAAGTAACAGGACAAGCTGTGTTGGGCAATTCTCTTCTTCACCTGTGTGGATCCCAAGAACTGAACTCAGGTCACCTGGCTTGGTATATCAAACACCTTTCCCTGCTGGGCTGTCTCACCTCTCCCCCTCTCTCTCTTTCTCAATATAAAATTTGTTTAATTCTTCCATTTTAAGTAGCAGTTAGAATGACATAATTAACCAGTGATGTAAAGAACCCTTATCAGTTAATGTTCTAGGCCCTGAAATCAAGTATTTTTCATCTATAATCAGGTTCAACCTATGACCTTTAAAGAATCATCTACCAGTACATTTATTCATCTGTATTTATTCATATTCACCATAAAGTTTCTCCTGTGAAGTGAAAGTGAGTGAATACTTCAAGATGGTTTATTGTTCTCTTTCTCAAGTCAGACAAGAGAGAGTGACTTAATTTTATACACTTAGAGTAATAGTTCACCTCACTGTTGCCCAGATGCTCTCGATGTGCCCCTCTCTTATTTTAAAGATAATATTAAATTCAATACACAGACAAATAAACTGAGTCCCAGAGTGATTGATTATTGCACATGCACTTTCCAGCAAACGGCTAAATTTACGTATGAAATATAGAAAGTACACATCTGGTGATTCCACCAATGCATGAAGGGAATTGTGCAAAATATTTGCTTATTTGTGCTGCATCATCTTAAAAATCAGTTATCTAGACTTGAGAATGTGGTCTTGTTTTGCTACATTGTTCAACAAGATTGTATTCCAGATAAAATGGCCATATATTTTGCAAATTTTCACACAGTGTATTCTTCATTCCAGAAAAGTCAGTTCTTTACACCATACTTGTATTTCACTGAGAGACATACAAAGGTTACCAGACATAGCTACCAATGAATACAACTGCAATGTCAGTTTGGGAACCCTCAGTTTGGATTCATTTATATGAAACCCTAGGGCAACAAAAGGGATTTATTGATATAATTGTCAATTTAGTCATTTTTATTAAAGTATTCTAGCCACAGCTCAGGGAAAGAAAACCCACCTACCTACAAGCTCAAATAATTTACAGTTAATGATGATGCTGCCAGAAAACTGAACCTGTTGAGTGTAAATTTTCATGCCTGCTTTGATTTTAAACTCTAGTGCAGACTGCTGATGCTTTTGATTAAAAAATACCTTAATTAAAAATATAAGAGGGATTTTTCTGTTAAATCTCCCATTTTGGTTAAACACATAGTAAGTCTGTAGCTTAAATGTATTATGGACATACAACTAAATTATGTCTCACTATAATTTCTAGTTTAAGCCATCTGTGCATGTTTTATGGCAGAAGATATTACATGACATTTTATTGCTTCCTGGAATTTGGAGAGGGAAGAGTGATCTAGAGTGACGATGTCAGGAAGGGTGATGTATAATAAAAGATGGTTCTGAATTTCACACAGACCTCCAAATATGACTCTCTACATATTAGTATATGTAAGCAATATCAATAAAGATTCCTAGCACAAGCTGCTCCCAGACTTCAAGAGCATGTGGTTATGGAATTCATTACAGAATAGATAGCCATATTCTAGGATGTTAGAGCAAGAAGCCATAAAAATTTGTGGAGATTTTAGAAAATTGTGTAGGCAGGAGTTTTTTTGTTGTTGTTGTTCTTTGTTGATGAAGCAAAATTGATGAATAGAAAGTTGTCTTCTCCATTTAAACATACAGCCAAGTATCATCTGTAATTTAGAGCAAGTTTTAGGAAACAGCACCCACATTCATCCATTTATTTCTTGAGAGGAACTTGACACTCATAGAATTGGAAAGACAATAAATAAATAGATTCTACTTTTGCCATTCCACTAGAAATCTGCTTTCTAGTTCTTTCAGTATTTTCATGATTTTTATAACCATTTTGTTCCTCTACTTCAGCCTTGATTTAAACATATTTGTTATTTAAAAATAGTAAGTTACAAGGCTCATGGCAAAGGCAGCTCATTCTTCCTTCCCCTTAATATAAAGGTAATCCACTGGAATGAGGAGAAAGATGCAATGTTGTTACTTTGTGATTACCTCCTCCTCTGTATATGTACTCACAGTAAGCTGTGCTTGTAAAGCTCCCTAAGCAGGAGGCCTTGAAGGTTCACATCCGACAGCTGCTGCAAGTCAGTAAATTCTGGGGGACCCATCACAAAAAGGTGTGTCATTTCACTGAAGTGATATAACCATTTCCTCACAGATGTTCCTAAAATTGGGAAAGAATTGAGAGAGGTAAATTTATATTTCCTAATTGATAGGTGTACCACATACACCCCAAACATACACTGTATATATATGTTCAGGGTTCAACAGAATACATAAGATTTATCAGAGTACATATGATTTATCATGTGGTACACAGTAGCTCAATATGTTTCTTATGACCACTAAACATGTCTAGAGATCCCCTGTGTGTCCTGTGGTTTCTGTGGGAGGCCGAGCTCTGAGTTTCTCAGACTAAATCTGATGTGAATGTCTCTGATCTCATGCAGAAGCAGAACTATGTGCATCTCTCTATTTCTACTGTTTCATTTGATAAGAAAAACCTCTTATGAGGGCAGAGGAGCCAAAAATGCTGATCTATAGGTATGCTGAAAGTCAGTACGACAGAATCAGGTTGGCTTGAAATAAAGTAATATAATATAATAATAAGTAGTGATGTGTTTGGAAAATACATTTTGTGTATTTCTAAGTGATGAGTACATCATGTTTTCATAAGTTTGGTGAAAGAATTTTAGCTTTTATCTAAAATAGTCTCAAAAAATCTTTAAATTTTAAGGAACAAGTATATTCTATTGTTTCAAATTAAGATGTCACATTAATAGTAAACTGAAATAGAAATTGTTTGTATCTACTGATTTTAAGATTTCCATAAAATGACAGCAATAAAAATTTTCTGGTGTTAGATTAAGGACAGAACTATACTTTAGGAGATAGAGTCTAGAAATGAGTATAGCTTCATGGTCAGTATATTTTGAAACGGGTGCAAAAGAAGACTTCTTGAGCCAGAATTAAAATCATACCCCAAAAATTGATAGAAAATAATTTATAAAAAATTGCTATCAAATATATTTTAATAAAAAGTATGAAAAAATATTTCTATGTAGGACATACACACAAACAAAAGAGAAAGTTAAATACCAAACTGTAAGAGGATTAAAGTTATTTGTTACACAAAGGACATAATTAAAGCAATGCAAAAGGCTATGTTGGACAAGCATGTTTATAGAGCATGAGGAAAGCAAGGCATGTCCCTGGGTCTCAGCCCCAGATTTACACACACACACACAACACACACACACACACACACACACACACACACACACACATCAAAAATAAGAAGCTGCAAACTGAGAAAACAGCATTTATACAGAAGCATGACAAGGGGTTTACGCAAAGAACCTCTACAAATAAAATCAGATAAAACAAACCATCAAGTAACACCACAACTTCATGTAGCAGTAAAAACAGTAAATTGCAAAGTACTAAGAAAATGGGAAATGTTACAACTTTCAAAATTTGTTTGGCAATTTCCCTTTCTTAGGATTTCTATTGCTATGAAGAGACACCATGACCACAGCAACTTTTATAAGAGAAAACATTAAATATCAGGGGGGTTACAGTTTAGAGGTTCAGTCCATTATCATCATGACAGAACATGGCAGCATATAGACAGACGTGGTACTGGAGAAGGAGCTGAGAGTAAAGAAGGAGCTACATCTTGATCTTGCACGCGCAGGAAGTGGTCTGAAACATTGGGTGTGGCTTGAGCCTATATGAGACCTCTAAGCCCATCCCCAAAGTGACACACTTCCTACATACTTCCTCCCACAAGTCCGTGCCCACTCCAACAAAGCCACACCTCCTAATAGTACCACTCCCCATGAGCTTATGGGTGCCAATTTTATTCAAACTACCTTAGTACCCTATCTTGAATTTCTAGTTCATATGTAAGGAAAAAATAAGTAAAAAAAAAAAATTGACTGAAAAATTAGTCCACGAATATTCATTAGAATTTTTACATGAAAAGCCCAAACTAACCACAACTTGCAAATCAGTAAGCAAATGATAAACAAATTGTAGCTCTTGATAAAATGAAATATTTTTCCTCTAGTAAAAGGATGAAATTACCAGTATGCTTGACAATAGGATAAATCTAAAAGCATATTCAGCCAATAGGAATATCTGAAAGTGCAAGTGCTATGTAGTCATAAATACAATGTAGTTTATAAGTGCTTTCAGTGGAGACCAGTGAATAAATGGTTACATAATCAGAATTTGGGGTTTGTCAGGGAAGAGGTGTATAGAAGCAGAGACAGAAATGGTCCTCATCTTGACACAAGACACAGTTGTGTTTTTCAAATTGATTGATATATGCTCTTAAAAACTGGTGGATTTTACCACATAAAAATTGCATCTATATCAAATTTCTAATATACAGGGAGGAATTGTAGACACCATTGTAACGGTAGGAAAAGACGGTCAGTCCTATAGGCACTGTCAGGATTTCCATGTTACACTATCTTCCTAATGGAGGAAAATGTACTTTCAATTTGAATGTAAAAAGTCTTGAGCTGTTTTCATAAAGCAATAATTTATTTGGGAACAATTAAAACATGAATTGGACAATATTACTAATCTACTTTCATGCATGGATCAACATATAAGCAGGTATATATAAGTGCCACAAGATGTCTTACCACTTCCTTGCAGATGTTTTCCTGTAGACTGATGTTCTTTATCTGTTTTAGTTACCAATGTGAGTATCTGTAAACCAGTAATTAAGTAAGAAATAATCACCATGAATTCATCTTGATCCAAAAGCAACAGCTGATTCAAATGCTAAATTGTGTAGTTAACTAATTTTTAATGTATCCTTGAGTGCTTCTTGTAATTTATTTCAAATAAAGTAATATTCCAGCAATAATCGATATGATCTAAATTAGAATTTTCTCTATCACAATGTTTTATTACTAATTTGTATATTTCAATAAGAATGAAAATTATCTTTATCTGACAGTATTGATTTACTTCAAGATAAACTTTACCGACTAATTAATCACATTTAATATTGTAAGTGAATGTAAAATTTTAATTGGGTGATTAATTTATTCCAAGTAATATATACCTAAGTATGCCTGAGGTTACATCTGTTATTAAGCTGTTAAGAATTAAAAGAGAACAGAGCTTAAATGTTTTACAAAGTAGCATGTCATGTACAAAAATACCAGAGAAACAAAAATTTTATTATAAGCTGCTTTAGATGGGTGACGTGTGGGGACTCATCCAGAGACATGTCGTTGGTTGTTTTGCTCGTTTGGGGAGGGGGCTCCACCCAGCTTCCAAATAAATCACTCACAGAGGCTTATTCTTAATTGTGAATGCCGGCCTTAGCTTGATTTGTTTCTTGCCAGCTTTCCTTATCTTAAATTATCCCATCTACCTTTTGCCTCTGGGCTTTTCCCATTCTCTTACTTCGGTAAATCTTACTCTCTTCTGTATCTTGCCGTGTAGCTGGGTGGCTGGACCCTGAGTTCTCCTTCTTCCTCTCTCGTTCCTTCTTTCTTCTTCCCAGACTTCTCTATTTATCCTCTCTGTCAACCCTACCTATTTCTTTCTCCTGCCTCACTTTTGGCCGTTCAGCTCTTTATTAGACCATCAGGTGTTTTAGACAGGCATAGTAACACAGCTTCACAGAGTTAAACAAATGCAACATAAACAAAAGTGACACACCTTGAAATAATATTCCCCAACAGAGACAGAATAGGTCTTGAGCACCTGGTGCAGACATCCTTAATGTAAAGATGTGAGTGAAATGATATCATGTGGAAAAATCATCACCAAATTGTGATTGCTGGTGTCTGGCAGAGTTCCAACAACTTTAGTCCCAGAACTCAGGAGGCAGAAGAAGGTGAATTTCTGATTTCAAGGCCAAACTGTTGTACTTCATGAGTTCCGGGTTGGCCAGAGGTACATATAGAAGCAGCATCTATAAACAGACCAAAAGAAGTTGAAAGTAATTATTGTTTATAGATGTTTTCAAATATGTCTTAATACCAAGTCATTTACTGATAAATACAGGCATATACAACTTTTAAATTATCTTCATTACATTAAAGTTCTCCAATAGACTTTTTTATATTATTTTTGCAAGTAATTTCTTTAAAAAATTAAGGGTACACATCACTAAGAACATAAATTTTCATTGACTTGTGTCACATGTATTAAATGTTCTCCCCACTAGGTATCTCTCTTTTGGATATCTTCATCATTTAATCAAAGCACCAAACATCCACCTGTTGAGTTTGCCATCAGGGTCAAATGTGCACATTGTTTTAAATTAAAATTATCAACCATGCAAAACAAAACCTTCAGCCTGAATAGATTGCTCAAAAGGCTGAAGAGATGGCTCAGAAGGGCAATGAGTGCTTATAACCACTGAGCCATCTCTTCAGTCTCTTATATGCCAGTTAAGACTTTAAAAAAAGAATGTGCCGCCGGGCGGTGGTGGCGCACGCCTTTAATCCCAGCACTCGCGAGGCAGAGGCAGGTGGATCTTTGTGAGTTTGAGGCCAGCCTGGTCTACAGAGCGAGATCCAGGAAAAGGTGCAAAGCTACACAGAAAAACCCTGTCTCAAACCCCCCCCCAAAAAAACCCCCTCCAAAAAAAAAAAAAAGAATGTGCCATAGACTTGTTGCACAAAGTCTTCATATATATATATATATATATATATATATATATATATATATATATATATATATATATATATACTTTGAATGATACAAAGGTTGTTAGGGAGACTGGCATTTTTGAACTGCCATTTTTTAAAGTCTTGGCATATTATAGCTATGAAATCCTTAACTGTTCGGCTCACCCTATGGATAACATTTTCACCGATTGCTACTTTCCACCACTGACAGATTATAAATTGCACCTCTATTAATGTATGGTCAATCATAGGATTGTGAGTTCAGGCTGAGATAATTGGTTTTACACTAAAGGGAATATAGGGTTTACCAGATTCATTGTGGAAGATATGATAATTCAGTCATCCATTCAATAACTGTTCATTGATCAATAAAATACAAGCTGAATGCAAGTGATGGAGGGCAAAAATCTCAATTTATTGTAATCGTGGCAATTTTCAAGCCAGCAAGGAAGTAGTATTTTCAAGATCCTAAAGAATCTCCACCCCAGGATAGATGGGATTATAAATCTTAATAATGGACATTGGATCAATGTGGAATTAAATTTAGGGTTTCTTTTTTCTTGCATTCATTTATATCTATCTATCTATCTATCTATCTATCTATCTATCTATCTATCTATCTATCTATCTATCTATGTATCATCTATCATCTCTGTGTCTGTGTGTACATGTGGGGTGTGTGTGTGTGTGTGTGTGTGTGTGTGTGTGTGTGTGTATGTGTATTCATATGGATCTCGTACTCACAGTGTCCAAAGGTGTCATGTGATCCACTGGGGATGGATGTGTGCTAAGGTTAGAGGACAGCTTGTGAGGACTGTTGCACACTCTTTGCACTGTATGGGTCCCAGAGATTGTACTCAGGCTGTCAGGGCTGTCACAAGTGTCTTTGCAGACTGAGACAACTCTCTGGGCCTAAGGTCAGGTTTAGTGCTGACTAATTGTTGGCTTTTGTTGACTAATAGCTCCCAGCTTTATTCACAGATTCTTAATTGTGTAATACAGATTGGTGTAAAATTTTAGAGATTTAAATAATACAATATATATTTTTATAGTATTTTTATTTTATAATTAACTTAATTTCACATATCAGCCACGGATTCCCCTGTTCTCCCTCCTCCCACCCCCCAGCCCTCCCCCCCAATTCACCCCCCACTCCCACCTCCTCCAAGGCAAGGTTGCCCCTGGGATTCAGCTCAGCCTGGCAGACTCAGCTGAGGCAGGTCCAGTCCCCTCCTCCCCACACCAAGGCTGAGCAAAGTGTCTCAGCTTAGGCTCCAGGCTCCAAAAAGTCAGCCCATGCACCAAGGACAGGTCCTGGCTCTACTGCCTGGGGGCCTCCCAAACAGTTCAAGCTAATCAGCTGTCTCACTTATCCAGAGGGCCTGGTCCAGTTCCATGGGGGTTCCGCCATTGGTTCACAGTTCATGTGCTTCCACTAGTTTGGTATTTGTCCCTGTGCTTCCTCCAACCATGGTCTCAACATCTCTCGCTCATAAAATCTCTCCTTTCTCTTGCCAATTGGACTCCTGGAGCTCCACCTGGGGCTTGGCCGTGGATCTCTGCATCCACTTTCATTTCATTCTATCATGACAGCCAGGATGTTTGGCCATTATATAATACAATATATTTTAAGTAACAAATGCACTGGGTATGACATATAAACCCATTCCTGAAATCACATACACACAAACAACACTAGATGAACTGAGCAAGTTCTTTCTTTCCCTTCCCTCTCACTCTCCTTTCCTCCCTCCTCTCCACCCTCTGTTGTGTGTGTGCACAAATGCGTGCATGCCGGTGTATGATTGTGTGTGTGTGTGTGTGTGTGTGTGTGTGTGTGTGTGTGTGTGTGTAAGAATATCAAAGAAGAAGCCATGAATTTGAAAGGGGACAATGCGATGATGTGGGAGGAATTGCAGGAAGGAAAGTGAAGCAGAAAGCTATGTAATTACATTTTTAGTTTTAAAAACTGAAAATTAATAGAAAACTTTATAAAAAAAGAAACTAGTTGTCCTTACAAATTATGTTGTAACTAATTATACAGAAAAATGACCCTCCTAAATTTTCCTTCCCTAAGCCCATATGAAATTTCCAGAAGAGAGTATGTTTTAGATAAATACTTGTTATGGGTGGGCAGAGTAGTGCACACCTTTAATCTCAGCACTGGGGAGGCAGAAGCAGGCAGATGTCTGTAAATTCTAGGCCAGTCTGGTTTACATAATGAGTTCCAGGACATCCAGGGATCTGTACAGAGACCCTTTCTGAAAAAAAAAGAAAAAAATAAAGAGAAAGAAAGAAGTAAAGAAATAAATAAAGAAAGAAAAGAAATACTTATTATAATTCTGTGAACATTTGAATCACCCTCCATACACACAAAATAATTCATATAAAACATATCCTTACATCCCTCTAGATGATGTTAGACATGGATACAAGATGCCTCTGGTACATCAGAAACAGGCCCCCATGGGACATTAGGTACTAGCACTTTTTCATGGACTTCCCAGACTCCAGACTGTGCTAACTACATTTCTGTTGTGTATAAGCCACCCGATTTGTGGCATTTTGTTATAGTTGTCAAACTCTTATGTCATAATTATCTAATGTACTTCCTTACATATGAAAGTTCAGTTTGAGACCTGAAGTTTCTAGATATTTGCTCTCCACATCATGAAATGTAAGGAAGTCATGAAGACTTTCTAGTGTAAAAGCAGTCTATGGCAGGCAGAGTACCTCTAACAGCCAAGTCCAAGTGCACTTAACAGAGAAGTTGTAGCAGCTACTAGGCAAGAAGGAAAGAATTCGGGGACTTGGAAATCTAGCCACAAATTTGGGAAGCTTACGAGAATAATGCCCTGTGGAAGTTCCCTCCAGACCTAGGACATAGCCAGTAGTGCAGAAGGTGCATCAAGCCCCAGCATATTGCAAGAAGAGGAAGCATGGTGGATTGCTTGTTTATTGCTGACTTTCAACTTTATTTTTTCTGTCTTTAAGCATTTGAAATTTGCTTCTCTTATCTTAAACTTGCTTGGGACATTATGTGATATAATTTTACTTATTGAACTCCTTTTACTATTGAGATATCTAATAAAAGAACTTTGCTCGTGGTGCTTCTATGAAGAGCACATGAACACGAGACTATCCAGCACCAAGTTAAGTGCATCAGTCACTGTCAACTTAAGCATGTATTTTCAGAATTCAGGATTGAGATAAGAGTCTTTGGAGAAATTAATGGATCATGTGCAGTCCATAAATGTTTAAGGCGAGCTTCAAATGCTCTATCAAACAAGAGGCTTGTATTGACTTTATAGCAAAGTCAGCCAAATGATGTTTCCCATCACAGTTCAGACCAATGAGTGCTGGACAGTTCCGCGGAGTCATTACAGAGGCAGGATAACTCAGAATTCATTGCTATTCTGGCTTCCTTTCCCCTTCTGTATTCATTTGTCTCTGGGAGCAGCAGAGCAGCACACCTCTTTACACAAGTTACAAATCAATACACTACCCTTGATTCTCCCTCAATGCCCTCATTCAGAAAATTGCCAAAGCTTGCAACTTTTAACATGTCTTTAATCTTCTATGCTATTACTGCTTCTCAAGTACAACTTTCCCTGCCCCTGATTTTCCTGGATTGACACATACTCTGTGTGCTGTCAGAGTGTTTCTGAAAACTCACACTGACAATGAGGCTTCCGTGTTAAATGTCAGGTACATAGCATTGAGATCTCTAGAAACGTTTTAGAATATTGATTAATAATGTTTATACATTTTAATCTATAGACAAACATATTTGTCCAGTACAGAGTATATTTTAGTGATTTTTTTCATTACCCTAACAAATACCTGATAAGGGGTAACTTAAGGGATGTAGGTTTCATTTTGGCTTACTGTTCATGTGAATATGGTTCACCAAGGTGGGGAAGGCATGGAACAGAAGCAGAAGACTTTAATTCATATTGTGTCTATAGTCTTCAGAGAATAAACAAGCAATGGGCATATGTAGATGATATGTATTAAGTCCCCAACAATGTGTTGTGTTGCTGTATCTACACAGTAGTACACTGTTTGGGTAAAACTAATTTCCATCTCCTTATCATTATTTAATATTCAGAAGCCTTGACCCCACTCTTTTATTTATACCTTAAAGTACATAATAGACAGGTTCCTCTGCAAGCTGGAAGACCTGATTTCAGATTCCCAGCACCCATATAAAATGCTAAGTACAGGAAGAATCTGGCAGAACCTGAAGCTCATGGGCCAATCACTCTGGTCAATTGATGAACTACATTTTAGTAAAGAGACTATATCAAAAGGTAAGGTGGAGAATGAGAAAAAATAGCATCCAACTCAACCTCCAACCACATGCATAGGCACGCACATGGATACATTCACTTGTACATACTCATTCACGCACATGAACATATACACACACATATATTACACACACACCTTATAATAGCTCATACTAAATAACAGTGCCTCCGCTCTTCAATAGAAAACTGGAACTTATTATTCTATTTAACACACATGTATTTTTTTATGATGCAGTAACATATTTGAGACAAATAGTATTCCTAAAGACATCATAGAGATTTCTGTATTTTGTGTTTATGACCTGCCTAATATTAACCTTTTGCCATTCTCTATCATTCAAACTCCAACTGATTATAACTCTCAGGTCAAATCATGATAATCTCTCTGCTATGTCCATGTAATGTTGTGTCATCTTCTTTGAACACGTTTCCCTAGTGAACAAAAGCTTCAGGCTTACTCTAGATTCAGCTACCTTCTCTAGCCTCTGTCTTTCTATTGAGGGATTCCTTTCTTATTTGCTCATCTAAACTGTGATCAAATCTTTATGAGTACTTTCATTATACTATGAAGTCTCTTGGATGCATATGAAGATCAATCTATTACTCACCTATTTTCACCCTGCATGTGTATGGCCATGATCTGCCACCACTGCCTCATTGGAAGCATGAGGAAATTTTCACTCCTCCTCGGATGGTTTTATGTTTTAGATATTAAGTGAAATGTTAATGAGGAGGGATGCCACATTCAATAATGGATGGGGCAATTCCACAAACACAAGCTCTATTGTTCAGCAATAGCTTCTGAGTACCTCTGTATTAGTTATAGACATTGTAAAGGAGTTTAAATACGGGGATTCAGCAAAGGTGGTTCTGACTGAAGCTTCCTAAACTGGGTCTCAAAAAAGTTGAATTTGGCTGGGCGGTGGTGGCGCATGCCTTTAATCCCAGCACTTGGGAGGCAGAGGCAGGAGGATCTCTGTGAGTTCGAGGCCAGCCTGGGCTACAAAGTGAGTTCCAGGAAAGGCGCAAAACTACACAGAGAAACCCTGTCTCGAAAAACCAAAAAAAAAAAAAAAAAGTTGAATTTGGATGCGTTGTACAGTTTAAACAGTCCCCATCATACACTTATCCTCGTCCATGCTTACAAGCGATTAATGCAGCTGCATGGTCCACCTGTCACCCTGGTTAACCAGCTGCATCTAATTTACACGAGAACCAGAACCCTCTTCCAGGATTTAACAGATGCCTCTTGCCCTATGACCGTTTTGTGAAACAGCCCCCAGAACAAAGACTTGCAACAGAGTCAGGATGCCCTCAGAGCCATGCATTTCAGAGCCTTTCCAGATAAATGCTGACTTACTATTCTAAAGCAATGGCTTATAGAAGAAAGTTGTTAAATAAGGATGCTTTCAACATGGCACTCCAAACTTTTTACCATTGTGGTCTGCTAAACAAATAACCAGCTGAAATGACCAGAGTAAAATACTAATAAACAATATGAATTTCTACTGAAACAAAATACTTGTGTTCTAGGAACAGTTCATGAAACACTTCAGAGCATAGCATTTATAAACCGGTTATCAAAACCTAAGGAAAGATAATTTCTGACTTCCCTGCCATGATGGTCTGTACCTTGAGCTGTGAGCTAAAAGAAACTCTTCCTCCCATATTCCTCTGGGGAATTCTGGAGAACACTATGATGCCAACCTCTTCCTGACCTCCTCAATAACACTTTGCCTTCCTGGGATCGATAAAGCAAGGGGAGCCTTCAGAGAGAATCTGGGTAGAATTTCATACTGCCCTCTGAGAATGTTCCCTTTCCAGTCCACAGAGAAGGTCTAACCAAGTTCATTTTCACATAAAACCTCCTCCTCATGGGCTCTTTTTCAGTACACATAAAGGCATGCAATTCAAACAGACCATGTGGGTGACTTTCTCTACTTTAAAAGCAATTGGAGGAAGTGTTCATTAGATTGCAAAGTAGTTAATTCTCTGGCCTGAGATCTGCAGGATAAGCTCCTTATTGACACCAGGCAAGGCTTGTCTGTCCTTCCTGATGACTTTTCATTTGTAACAGAGTGCTCTTTTGAAGGGAATCTTTCTTTCTCTCTCTCTCTCTCTCTCTCTCTCTCTCTCTCTCTCTCTCTCTCTCTCTTCTTGCCCCCCCTTTTTTCTACCAGGTCCTCCACTGTAATTGAGGACCAGGCTCCAAGATTGCTGTAACCAAGTCTCTCCAGTCTTGTGGGATAATTCTGTCACTAGTTGAACATGAATTTAACATCTGCCTCACAAAATGTGAATGCAAACCACATGAGAGTTTTGCTTTCTTAAATCTCCTCAAATCTAACATTTCCACAGGAGTTCATTCAGCTCTTATGCAGCCTTAGGGATATCTATCACTTGGCAATTCCTGTAAGGTTACTGAATAAATTAAAGTTGGCTGTTTGAAAACCTTAGTCTGTTCCTCTCTAATCTTATAATGCAACACTGAGATTGGTTCTCCTTTAAATTCCTCTGTCTGGGTCTGAATATCTCTAAGCTCTGTTTTAATAAATTTTTTTTCTAAAACTTGTGTCTTAGCACTCATATTAACCAACACTTTTAGTGATAAAACAAAAATGATAAAACCGATAATGTTTATAATTGACATTATATAAATCCCATCTAAATTAATTATCCTCTCATGTAATTGTTCCTTTTTCAAACTATCCAGCATATTATCATATAGAGACGTAACTCCCACCATTGTAGTCATGTTTCCCATTTTTTAATGTGGGAAAAACTCTCTTTTAACTCATTCCTCCCTTTAAGAATTCCCAATTGTCTCACCAAGTCTGCCAACAACGATGATTGAAAAAGACAGTGAAGTGAGAGGCTGACTGTTGCAGGAGAAGCCTGAGTGGGTGTCGAGGCAGCTACCCAATGTGGCAGCAGCCCAAGTATGGGGTCCAGGGAAAACCCACAATCCACCGGGAGAGTGAACCCTCTGTCTGAAAAAAATGCACACAGGGTATTGTGGGGAAGAAACATGTGCAGTGGGATCTACCTAAAAGCGGAGCTGGCTGGTGGCGGCGGCTAACTCCAGCAGCATATTGAGCCCGGCACCTGTAGAGTTTGTTGCAGAGAGGCTACAAAAACAACAAAATCCCAAACTTGCTCAAAGGCTTAGGGAAAGAAGAGAGGAAAACGTAGCTAGCCTAAGGTAGTGACTCTGGCAGTAGCCCCTGATGCAGCTCTGGCATGTGCTGGTGCTGCAGAGCCACAGGCAAGAGGCTTTTTCATGAATTCATGCCCCAAAGTTGGGTGCCAGATTTTATTAGTTCTCTTTTAAGATTTTAGAAAGAAATTGGACTATTGTAATTTTCTCAACTCTCTGTATTTTTGTCACTGTTCTATTGCAATGAAGAGATATTGTGAACACAGCAACTCTCATAAAAGGAAGCATTTAATTGGGGGCCTGTTTCAGGTTTCAGAGGCTTAGTCCATTTTCCTCATGGGGGGAAGCCTGGCAGCTCCCAGGCAGGTGTTGGAACAATATCTGAGAGCTGCATCGTGATCCTTAGCAGAAAGGCAGAGAGAGAGAGAGCAAGAGACACTGGATTGGCATGAGGTTTGGAACCTGGAAGCCTAACCCCAATGACATACTTCCTCCAACAAGGCTATACCTCCTAATCCTTCCTTGATAATACCACTCCTTGATAACTGAGCATTCAAATATATGAAGCTATTGTTATTCAGGCCACCCCTCCCCCCATTAGAGTCTGGCGAAATGGATCAGTGCATAATAGTGCTTGCAGTACAAGCAATAGGAAGTAAGTTCAGGTCCCCAAAAAACACACAAAGCGATGAGTGTATCTACACATGCTTGTAACTGCAGTGCTGTGGGGGGGGGCAGAGGCGGATGGATTTCTGGGGCTTCAGATTCAGCGCAGAAGACTATTTTCAGGTAATGGCATTGAGGATGTGAGAGCATGATATGTGATGTCCTCTTTGTCCCCTGCCACAGGTGTTGCACATTCACCCACATACTACACAAATACACAACACACATGCACTGTACAAATCAATAACCACGCTTTTGCAGTGTTTTCCATTTTTGAGGTTTTCCTTAACATTCAGACTGCTGAAGAAGACTGATAATAATGTATCTGATGCATATTTCTCACACTTTAGACACCACAGTTGTACTGTTTCTGTGAAAAGACTTCTAGGCCCAAATGGTGTGACTTCTCATTCGCTTGACATACATGTGACCTATGGCGTGGCTTTCCTGTTTCCTGCTGGCCTTACTTATGGTGCTAATGGAACAGCGTGGGCTGTGGTGTGCTGTGGTGCTTTTCATCTGTAACTAAATACTTGTGCAGTTCTTTGATGGCAATCTGAAGGGCATGGCTAGACTTGACTCTCACTGCATTACAAAGAGAGACACAGAGAGAGCTACACAACCCAATCAAAGCGTGGCTTTTTCAATTTTATTTTACTTTTCACAAATTTAAGAAAAAGTGTGAATTGTTATTTTAATAACAAAAAATACCATTATATGTTCAATATACAAAGGACGTAAAAGAGAAATATGAGAGGTATTACTGCTCAAAGTGAGTTCTTAGCATCCGGACAACTCTTTTCACATGGCAGTCCATCTCCATCGTGTCAGAAGTCTGTGTACAGATGAATTTGTTAACAAGCAACCCTCTTGTCTTCAGATGTCCAAGAACATTTGTCTGCCTTTGTCTTTTATTACCTATCTAGAAAAATTACAGATAGTTGTGTTTCCCAATGTTTATGACCTAAATCTGCTTCAATTGAAACTGTCTATTCAAATCTTTTATGTGACTCTTCTTTGCAGGCTCCACTTCTGCAATTGAGACAAACGTCTCCACTAACATCTACATTAGCTTGATATTGTCTCTGCCTATCAATGGCTTTGTTAAAGGCCTTTTCCCTTGGCATCTCCTTATTAGCTTGCAAGGGGAGGGAGAGCTTCTGGCTTGCAGGGTTTGCTCAACAGACGCAAGGCCAGATGCTGCTCTGCTGGGTATTCTGTTTGATTGGAGTCTAGGGACATGGTCTGACTTTAGAAATATTAATTTCCGTATATGCTGAAAACTTTGCCACCAGCTCTGATGAACTTGGTTCATTCTCCATGTTTGCAGACAAGTGATTGTGCAAATATTTTCCAGATCTGCAAATTCTGAAATGATGTGCTTTGCTCCCAGTTTTGTTTGTTTTCATTATTTTCTATGAAATAAATCCCACTTTCTACTTAGTTTTAAATGTCTCACTCCAATATTGTAAAAAACTATCAATTTATTTCCTATGTAAAATATACATGAACTGCATAAACTATACATTTGTATCTAAGTATGGGCTCCACTGTAAACAAATGTGTCGTTGGTATATATGGCTCCTCATTATATTGGGGGAGTGGTTTCATCCAGGCTAAAAATTACTGAAGGACAGATTAATTTTGTTTATTATTTAACTAAATTACTTTTCTTTTACTGTGATAAAATAGCCTGACAAAAGTGACTTAAGGAAGAAAAGGCTAAGTTTGGCTCATATTTTGACTCTCAATTCAAGAGCTGGTGGCAGCTGGTCACAGTGTACCCACAGTCAAGAGCTGGTGGTAGCTGGTCACAATGTACCCACAGTCAAGAGCTGGTGGCAGCTGGTCACATTGCACCCACAGTCTAGAGCTGGTGGTAGCTGGTCACATTGCACCCACAGTCTAGGGCTGGTGGCAGCTGGTCACAATGCACCCACAGTCTACGACTGGTGGCAGCTGGTCACAATGCACCCACAGTCTAGGACTGGTGGCAGCTGGTAACAATGCACCCACAGTCTAGGGCTGGTGGCAGTTGATCACAATGTACCCACAGTCTAGGGCTGGTGGCAGCTGGTCACATTGCACCCTCAGTCTAGAGTTGGTGGCAACTGGTCACATTGCACCCTCAGTCAAGAGCTGGTGTAACTGGTCACATTGCACCCACAGTCTAGGGCTGGTGGCATCTGGTCACATTGCACCCAGAATGAAGTAGCAGAGGGATTTGCATGAAGCTGCTTAGCCAATATCCTCCTATCCCTTGACATAGTTTGAAGATATCTATCTTAGCATGAATTTTTTACATTTTTGTTTTGACTTAATGTTGTCAAGTATAATTAAGTGTATGGCACACACTTTTATCATTTAATATAGTTATTATATAGCACTTATCCCGAGTCTTTGTTTTATTTTAACGTTCTATTTTTATACAATTTTGACTCTTCCCTCATTTTTGTGATCCTTCTGCCTGTTAAATTTCATGGGCCTATTTGCCTAATTTGTAAGAATTATTTATTCCTTTGTTATAAGAATGTTCCTTGTAAAAAGACACTGCTGGGTTTTATCCATCGTCTTTGGTCCAATTCAAACACCCCTGACTTTAACATATGTTTTCTTTTCGAGTGTATACACTTCACTTTTCCCTGTATTCTACCTAATGTTCATTATGTCTTTTATTTTGTGTTTTCTGAATGGAAGTGTTCATCCAACTGCAGTGACCCCTTGGATATTTTCTGAGCTCTTCTAACTAAAAATACATTAGATTGATAACGATGGTAATGCTAGTTTATATTTGACTAGTCAAACTATTTTTACCTCATATTATCTTGGCTTCATATGACTTATTTAAATTAAGTACTGTTAGAGGAATAGATTTAGGTTAACCTTCTGACCAGTATAGTGGCTTCTATAAATTACTTGGTACATAGACATTTCTTGACATAAACTCTTTTTTTTTTTTTTTTTTTTTTTTTTAGAATTTACTCATACATAGACATTTCTTGACATAAACTCTTTTTTTTTTTTTTTTTTTTTTTAGAATTTACTCATATTCTGGGGCTGGAGGAATTTTCAGCATGTAAGAACAATTGTTGCTCTTGCAGAAGAATGGGGTTTGGTTACTAGTGCAAAACATTTCATAGTCATCCGTGCCTCCAGCTTAAGAGTGGGTGACAGGACCACTCCGAGCTCAGACTACATCCTGGTGTGACAGGTCAGGACAGTGGGCACAGCACTCAACCATGTGCCATGCTCCTCCCAAACACCATTGTTCATCTGTCTTCTTTCAGATTCTGGTCATTTCCCCATATTTCCTTATTAGTTGAAAGGCAGTATTTGTTTTTTATTCTAAAAAGATGTATAATCATGAAAAAATGCAGTACTTCACTCCTTGACATTTTTCTGAAATTAATGAAAAAAACCAAAGTTTAAGAAAAAAATGAATACTCCCAAAATTTCCTAGAATGACCATGATAATAAAATGATGCAAGTCAATCATTTAAACTACAAATTCAATTTGGAAGTAAATTATCATGAAAAATAATTCTCCTTTAAGAATTATTTCTTTTAGTTTTGAAATTATATTTTCCCCTTTCCTTCCCTCCCTTCATGTTCTCCCATATACCCCTCCTTATGCTCTTTCAAACCCATGCCCTCCTTGTCCTTATTTATATCTGTATTAAAATATACAGAATGATCAGATTTCTATGGCACAGCTCTAGGTTGAACATACATGGGAATTATTAATAATAAAACTATTAGGGTGTAATATTTTCAATTCTTTTGAAATATTTTATTGGAAATTTTTTTCATCCATTATATGCTGATCATGCTTCCCTTCCCCCATCCCCTCTTATGTCTTCCCCACCTACCCACTCATTTAAATCAACACCTTCTTTATCTCTCTTTAGAAAACAAACTGGCTAATTAAAAAACAAACAAACAAACAAAAAAACCAAGCAAATAATGATTTTTTAAAAAAAAGAAAAAGCACAAGAACACAAAACCCATAAAAACACTAATTACTAATTGGATACCATAATATATAAGCAAAAAGATCAGTAATATAAAAAATACCCAAACAAAGGAATTAGAGACAAAAATTTTACAAAAATAGTATTAAATTTGTTTTGTGCTGGCCATCTACCCCTAGGCATGCAGCCTATTCTTAAGTGTGGCTAATATACCCCATGAGATGCTCCTGGAGAAAACTATTGTTTGTTTGTTTTTCCCAAGTGGCTCTCATTTACAGATAGCTTCTTGGTTAAGCATGAGAGCCTGTGTCTATTTCTCACTCTCAGCACTGGGACACCATGTGACGTAAACCTGTGTGGGCTGCCACAGTCCCTGTGAGTTTATATGTGTGTCAGGTCAGTCCTGTTTTATTTGGAGGACACTGATAACCTTCAAACATACATGAATTTTATAATGAGCAGTCAACATTTGAACATATATAAGTTACAAAAGGCTTGGAAGCACACATTTCTTTAACAATGTATGCATTTTGTCTTTGTCTGTGAGCAATTCAATTATTTTTTCTTAAATTAAGTAAAGCTTATTGAGTCTGATCAGCCCTTGTTTCCAGGGAACTGCAATTCAATTTCATTTTTAATTGGAACTGAACGTTGTGAATTTCTTAGCCCTGCTAAGCAAGATCTAGTAATAAAGTACCCACTTAATTTATATTAAGTTTCTGGAACTTAGTGTAGAAAATGAGTAGTATAGTTTATATTTAAACATCTCACAATGTTCTGTTTCAGAAGTTTTCATTTACAAACACTGCTGTTTTATAACAAACTACTTTCAATTTCAAATAAACCTGTTATCACAACATGAGCTACCCTTACTCAATTCAAACAAAAAACAATAGAATTCTAATTCCCATTTGATGTACATATTAGTATCTAAAATGTCTACAAATGCATAGAAATGGGAGATATGTTTGCTGAGATATTATTTTTCTTAAATATTCTTATTTTAATGCATTTTATATGTATTCCTATGGGATAGATATTTCTGCTTAAACTGTTCTCATGGCACATTAGGAAGACATATTACCATTTTCCATTGAGATAATCTCACAAGGAAAAAACTGAACCACAAAAGCAGTTGATTTGTTCCATAGCTTGTCAATATTATTTAGCTGTTTCTTGTTGGTTCAAATTTTCTTTAAAAAATGCTATTGAGGTTGTGTCTGTGGCATAATTTTTCTTCACTTCTGTGCTCCTAGAGATTAAAGTGAGTGTGATCTCTACCTCAGATTCTATCTTGCTACAGACCTGGAATCAGAGAAATGGTAGGGATGGCAGGCTTGTGATGGATGGCTCAGTTTGTAGAACAATCTGCTGAAATAATAATTTAGACTGTATCCCTGCATCCTTGTGATAGAAAATCCAGCAGGTTAATTTAACAGCAAATTTTATCATCAAAGGAAAGAATCAGGCTCAAATGGACTTTTGCTCCCTTAGTTTTTAAAATTCCATTTATTATCTGTATGAAAAAAAATTCATTGAAATGCCTGATCCCTTCATTATGAAGGAAATCAGCATACCCCAAAAGTCAAAAGCTTTTTTGGGCCAGGAGAGTTAGTCTACCACTAACATTCAGGAAGTGTGTCCTGCTTGTCAGTTCCTGTCAGATGGAATGGCAGCAGAGGCAACAGGCATAGGCTCTGACTCTTCTTAGCAACTGGTAATCTTTCTAACTAGCAAAAGCAGAAAGGGGCCGGGCGGTGGTGGCGCACGCCTTTAATCCCAGCACTCGGGAGGCAGAGCCAGGCGGATCTCTGTGAGTTCGAGGCCAGCCTGGGCTACCAAGTGAGTTCCAGGAAAGGCACAAAGCTACACAGAGAAACCCTGTCTCGAAAACCCCAAAAAAAAAAAAAAAAAAAAAAAAAAAAAGCAGAAAGGGTAACGTGCAGATTCTTTGTGCTCTGATTCATTTACTTACATAAAGTTCATTTGGAATTTGCAACCTGTAAGAAGTTATGGATAACTTTGTGGCCACATGTATG
Source organism: Peromyscus eremicus (assembly GCF_949786415.1). Taxonomy (NCBI): domain Eukaryota; kingdom Metazoa; phylum Chordata; class Mammalia; order Rodentia; family Cricetidae; genus Peromyscus; species Peromyscus eremicus. The sequence goes on along the minus strand of NC_081421.1, from coordinate 22,616,848 downwards.
CGAAACTATTGAAAATGTCCACAAATAATATCCTTTAATTGTTCACATCTTCCTCATCCTAATGCACTAAATTTGAAAGAGGATAAAAACCATTTTTTTTTTGTAATATACTGTTTTAAAATGGAGGAGAATGAAAAGTTACAATTCAAATACTATTTCACTGATTGGCAAGGGAAAAATAAAAAATCATTACACTGGTTTTAAAAGATATAAACTGATGCTCTAAGCAGAAGAATTGTTAGATTTTTTTATTTAATATGGCTTGGAAAAATATTCACATGGTTTGGAAGACCTTAGGATTCGTGATTCTCCTGTTTTCACATGGAATGAGAAGCAGACATGGCCTGGTATGTGTGGGTCATGGTGGAAATGCAGCTCTATATGACCATCTGCTGGAGTGGAGCCTCTGGCATCCACTGCCCTTTCTATCAAAGGCGATCTGGTTCCACCTAGGGATTGGCAAATTCACAGGGTATTTCACAATTCCAATGCCTCATTCAGGCTATTTCATCACACAGTATGCTGTTAAAGAACTTACTCCAAATCAAAGCAAGGCCTTAATGTGGAACAGAACAAGCACTATCTGAATAAAAAGGTATTCAAAGAAACAAGACTATTCCCCACCCATTCTAAATTTGGTGGATCCAAGTTTGGTTGAATTGAATCTGTAGTCACTTCATCCTACAACTAAAAACTTAAATGATAAATCATAGCCCCACACAGATGATCCACACACATCAGTTCAGACAGCGGCTTGTTCCGGGCAGTCTGATATAGCCACAGCCTACAGAGTATTCCTCAGGGTGGGGCACAGACAGGCGAATTAAGGTCACTTGACTCTTCATCTTCTACAGCAGATCAGAACCCAGACGGCTGACTTCTGAAGGCTTGCTGACAGGAATCCACACCGACACTAATAGCTGTAACCTTATGCTGAAGTTGTGATCCACATGAAATCCACAATTAAGTGCAGCAAATCTGAGGTAGTCAACCTTGCAAAGGCTCAGTCTCTGAACATAAAGATGTTTGAAATGACCACTGGCTGCAGGTTTGGTTTTATATGCAGAGCAACTACGGAAACACTGCTGAATCTAATTCACAAATATTTAAGACAATGAAAATACCCTAAATCCAACACACCTCAAGATCAGTTGTGACTCTTGAACTTCCATAGTGCAACAGGGACAGTCACTGGAATCGAGGTCTTTCAGTCAGTCACTGTAAATCCAGAAATCAGACGCTGAATGGCTGTTCTTGGTGGTTAGCTGTGGTCTAGTTATCTTGGAAGGCTTAGCAAAGACCATTGCTTAACTGTACTGTGTGTGGCTGTACTTCTGATTTTCAAGCACAGCATAATGGTTGTCTAGCTGAAGTTTAAGGGCCTGGTTTTTTGAAACCTCCTCCCTACCTCTATTTTTGTGTCTTACTACTTCAAAGCTCTTCTCCATTTCTTTATCCCTAAGAGAAAAGAAATGTAATCAGTACATATTTCTTCTTCACTGGGGAATTTTGAAAGTATTCTTCCTTGAATTAAAAAAAATGGGTTTTATGTGTACATTGGAAGAAAATTGGGGTTTGTTTGAAATTTTAGGTAGTCTGACAATGGAACAACTATATGAGAAGGTTAATGTTGATCAAATTATGCAGTTTATTACTTTTCTTATCCTCATTTTACTATTTAAAAAGTTAGTCAATTTAAGTGCCAGGATAAAAGTTTTAGAAAAACCTGTTAAACCTGTTAAAATGAATCATAGAGAAATTCAAATTCAGAGAGAAGAAATTAATAGTGAAGTTATTTCAAGATTGAATCATAAGATTCCAGAAAGAAAGCCTGTTTTCACACAGTCACCCTTAATTTATCCAGTAACCGTACAGCAGTGGCCTAATCAAATGACTACACAAAACATTTGGGCTCCAATTGAAATGTTAGATTTATGAAGGTTTAAGGAGGCAATAGTATCTTATGGCATGCATTCCCCATATGTAAAGCAAATGTTAAACTCCTGGTCAACATATAATAGGATTCTACCACAGGACTGGCAGGAGCTGGCACAGGCTGTTCTTGAACCCAGTCAAAGGCTCCAGTGGCAAATGTGGTTTAAAGAGGAGACTAAAAACACAGAAAAACAATGGAGGGATAAAGGAATATAAGTCTTCCAGGATCAGCTTATTGGAGAAGGCCAATATGCTTCAGTACAAACACAATGTTTATATGATGTTCAAACTCTAATTCTATGTCAAATGGCAGCCTTGAATGCATGGGGCAGAGTTGAAGAACCAGGAAAAAAACTGAGTCATTTACAAAGGTTATACAAGGCCTAAAAGAATCTTTCACAGATTTTTTTACAAAGACTGGCTTCAGCAGTAAAGAGAATGGTCCTGGATTCAGAAGCTAGTCAGATAATAATTGAATCTTTGGCCTTTGAGAACACGAATGCAGCATGCAAAAGAATAATCAAGCCGTTAAAGGCAAGATCTGCACCCTTGGAAGATTGGATTAGAGACACAGTTAATGTTGAGGCTCATGAACATGATGATATGTGGGTAGGAGAAGCAATTTCAAAAGGTTTGAGAAATGTTAGATGTTTTGGATGTGGAAAGCAAGGACATTTGAAAAGGGACTGTAAACAGGTCATTCCTAGAAACAATGTTTCTTCAAGGAACAATGGCAACAGAATGCCCCTTTCTTCTGGAGTATGCACTACTATATTGAATAAGTATGGTGAGAGCAGACAGCCTTGCCTCGTTTTTTATTTTAGTGGAATCGTTTTGAGTTTCTCTCCATTTAATTTGATGTTGGCTCTTGGCTTGCTTTAAATTGCCTTTATTGTGTTTAGGTATGTTCCCTGTATTACTGATCGCTCCAAGACCTTTATCATGAAGGGGTGTTGGATTAAATGCCTTTCCTGCATCTAGTGAGATGATCATGTGGTTTTTTTTTTTTTCTTTGAATTTGTTTTTATGGTGTATTACATTGATGGACTTTAGTATGTTGAACCACCCTTGCATCCCTGGGATGAAGCCTACTTGATCATGGTGGATAATTGTTTTGATGTGTTCTTGGAGTCTGTTTGCCAGTATTTTATTGAGTATTTTTGCATCAATGTTCATGAGGGAGATTGGTCTGTAGTTCTCTTTCTTTGTTGCATCATTGTTTAGTTTAGGTATCAGGGTAATTGTAGCCTCATAGAAGGAGTTTGGTAATGTTCTTTCTGTTTCTTTTGTGTGGAACAATTTAAAGAGTATTGGTATTAACTCTTCTTTGAAGATCTGGTAGAATTCTACTCTGAAACCATCTGGTCCTGGGCTTTTATTTTGGTTGGGAGACTTTTAATGACTGATTCTATTTCCTTAGGGGTTATTGGACTATTTAAATAGTTTATCTAGTCTTGATTTAACTTAGGTATGTGGTATCTATCCAGAAAATTATCCATTTCTTTTAGATTTTCCAGGTCTGTGGAGTAGAGGTTTTTGAAGTATGATGATTCTCTGGATTTCCTAATTGTCTGTTGTTATGTCCCCCTTTTCTTTTCTGATTTTGTTAATTTGGATGATCTCTCTCTGTCTTTTGGTTAGTTCAGATAAGGGCTTGTCTATCTTGTTGATTTTCTTAAAGAACCAACTCTTTGTTTCATTAATTTTTTGTATTGTTCTCTTTGTTTCTATTTTATTGATTTCAGCTCTCACTTTGATAATTTCCTGGCATCTATTCTTCCTGGGAGACTTTGCTTCTTCTTGTTCTAGAGCTTTCAGATGTGCTGTTAAGTCACTAGTGTGAGACTTCTCCAACTTCTTTATGTGGGCATTTAGTGCTATGAATTTCCCTCTTAGCACTGCTTTCATAGTGTCCCATAAGTTTGGGTATGTGGTGTCTTCATTTTCATTGGTCTCTAGGAAGTCTTTAATTTCTTTCTTATTTCTTAACCCATTGGTGATTCAGTTGAGCATTATTCAGTTTCCATGAGATTGTAGGTTTTCTGTAATTTTTGTTGTTGAAATCTAACTTTAAACCATGATGGTCTCATAGAATGCAGGAGGTTATTCCAATTGTTTTGTATCTGTTGAGATTTGCTTTGTGGCCAAGCATGTGGTCGATTTTAGAGAAGGTTCCATGGGGTGCTGAGAAGAATATATATTCTTTTTTTGTTAGGATGGAATGTTCTGTAGATATCGATTAAGTCCATTTGAGTCATAACATCAGTTAAGTCCTTTATTTCTCTGTTAAGTTTCATTTTGGCAGATCTGTCCAGTGGTGAAAGTGGGGTGTTGAAGTCTCCCACTATTAATGTGTGCGGTTTTATATGTGATTTAAGCTTTAGTAATGTTTCTTTTACATATGTGTTTGGGGCATAAATGTTCAGAATTGAAACTTCGTCTTGGTGGATCTTTCCTGTGATGAGTATGTAATACCCTTCTTGATCACTTTTGATTGATTTTAGTTTGAAGACTATTTTGCTGGATATTAGGATGGCTACACCAGCTTGCTTCTTAACACCATTTGATTGGAAAGTCTTTTCCCAGCCTTTTATTTTTAGGTGTTGTCTATCTTTGAATTTGAGGTGTGTTTCTTGTATGCAGCAGAAAGATGGGTCCTGCTTTCATATCCGTTCTGTAAACCTGTGTCTTTTTATAGGTGAATTAAGTCCATTGATATTATTGACCAGTGATTGTTCATTCCTTTTATTTCTTGGTGGTGATGTGTGTGTACTTCTCTTCGTTGGGGTTTACTGCTGTGGCTTTATCTATTGCCTGTGTTTTTGAGGGTGTATCTGACTTCCTTAGGTTGGAATTTTCCTTCTAGTGCTTTCTGTAGGGCTGGGTTTGTGGATAAGTATTGTTTAAATCTGGCTTTGTCTTGGAATGGCTTGTTCACTCCGTCTATGATGATTGAAAGTTTTGCTGGATATATTATTCTATGCTGGCATCCATGGTCTCTTAGTGTCTGCATTACATCTGTCCAGGTCCTTCTGGCTTTCAAAGTCTCCATTGAGAAATCTGGTGTTATTCTGATGGGTTTGCCTTTATAAGTCACTTGGCCTTTTTCCTTTGCTGCTTTTAATATTCTTTCTTTATTCTGTGTGTTTAATTGTTTAATTATTATGTGGCAAGGGGACTTTTTTGGGGGGGTCTAATCTGTTTGGTGTTCTATAGGCTTCTTGTATTTTCATAGGCATTTCCTTCTTTAAGTTGGGAAAGTTTTCTTCTATGATTTTGTTGAATATATTTTCTGTGCCTTTGAGTTGATATTCTTCTCCTTCCTCTATCCCTATTATTCATAGGTTTGGTCTTTTCATGGTGTCCCAAATTTCTTGGACATTTTGGGTCATGACTTTGTTGGCTTTAGTGTTTTCTTTGACTGATGAATCTATTTCTTCTACCGTATCTTCAATGCCAGAGATCCTCTCTTCCATCTCTTGCATTCTGTTGGTTATACTTGCATCTGAAGTTCCTGTTCGTTTACTCAGATTTTCTATTTCCAGCATTCCCTCTGTTTGTGTCTTTTCCATTTTTTCTATTTCCCTTTTCAGGTCTTGGACTGTTTCCTTCATCTGTTTCATTGCTTTTTCATGATTTTCTTTCAGGGATTTATTGTTTTCTTCTACTTTATTTGTCCTTTCCTCTAATTTTTTATAGCATTCTTCCCATTTTTTGTTTGTTTTTTCTCAGTTTCATTTTTGATTTCTTCTATATTAGTCTCTAGCCTCTTTCTGATGTTATTCATAAGGTTGCTTTCTTCTGCTTCTTCCATTTTGTGATGTTCAGGTCTAGCTGTTGGAGGAGGGCTAGGTTCTGGTGATGCTATATTGCTCTTCATTTTATTATATGCATTACTGCCTTGACGTCTGCCCATCTCCTTGTGGATTCATTCTTGTTCTTATCAGTGCTCTTGGTCCAGAGAGAGCTGACAGATTCAGGAAGCCTCTCTCTGGTCCAAATGGAAGCTCTTGTCCAGATGAGAGCTCAGGGGCAGGATGGGAGCTAGGGGCTGGTTTCTAAGTCTCAGGAAGTGGCTGGGGTCTCGGACAGATGGGCATGGGGGCAAGGCATGGAGATTGCAGGGTCTGCCTGTAGTCTTGTAGAAGGGGAACCTTTCCGGTATGTGGGGGATCCTGCCTGATGGCCAGAACCTGGGGCCAAGTTGGGCAGGTCTTCCCCAGAATGCCTGGTGCCCAGGGATGGGATCTAGGGGCAGGCCTCTCTGGGTATGAGCCCAGTCATTCACCTCTTGTCCAGATGGGAGGTCCGGGCTGAAATTGCTTAACAAGAAAAACTGTAACTACAACTATCTAATCTTCAACTCCTTTAGACCCGAGAAGGAAATTATATTACATAGTAAAAGAGGAAGTGCAAACAAGTGACTTCCAAAAAAAATGTGAGTTGACAGAAACAGCCAGCTTCCTGGACCCAAGTGTTTCTCTGCACATTGGGTCATCATTTTTGGCCTACATAAAATAAATAAAAATATTGATTGTTTACTATTACATACATCAAAATATTCAGGAAATATTGGTACATTTAGGAGGCTTATAGCTTCAAATCTTCAGACATGACTACATATCCCCAAATAACTGCAGAAACAAGACAAGGAAAATGAGACCATTCCCAGGATAGATGGTAGGGACAGTAAAGAGAGAAATAGCAGGATACAGGTGATCTGATCAGGGAAATGGTAGAGGGAGCACTTTAGAGCGGGGAAGGTAAGTATAGAAGAAAGGAGAGATTTCCTTCTTATTAGTTACAACGCCCGAATGTCTTCCCATTCCTCCTGCCTTTAAAGTACACATTTAAGTAAGAACATTGTTAAAATATAATCTGAAGAACTAAATGTAAAATTTCTAGTGCTAAATGGAGACCTCTTTATTTTTTCTCTTATTTTTTCTGAACCAGAAAATTATATAATTTTAGATGCACACATGCATGCCAGTCTACAAGCTTAGCTCCTCTCTCCCACTTCCTGTTCCACCCTCTCTCCCACACAAACATAAGCAATAAAAATGGCTGTCGTTAAATTAAGTGCTGCTCTTATAATGCACTCTCTATGCATAGCATTAATACTCCTTTCTGTTTCTTTTAAACATGCTTTGCATTATTTAAAAACTGTCTATATATGGGAGAACAATGGGATGCAGTTGTTAACACCTCCCCACAATATTGGTTCTGAAGGTGGAGCTGCACCAGTAAAGTGTGATGGGCAGGTGCCTTTAGCTTTAGTACTGCATTGAGCACGTTAATAATGATGGCTGAAAGTAACTTCTATTTTTTAAATGGAATTTTTCTATGCAACAAACATTGCAAAAGTTGTCAAAACATGTGCTTATTTTTAAATAATGAAATTTGAGATCATGTTATTACTTTCTCATTATCTATCAGCAAGATGGATATAGGAAGGGAAAGGCACAGAGAGTAAATTTAAGGAAAATATTTCCAGTCTGAAACCTGCTACTAATAACAGAGTGGTCTTGACCTGCTAATCTCTATGCCACATTTGCTTCATTTTTGCAATGCTATAATGAATGCATTTTTGAAACTACAATGTGATAATCCTTTAACATGGGATAAAACATAAAGTCCACTTCCCTTAATCCCTATTATTATTCCTTCCTCCCTTTCTGCTTTTTCTTCAGTTGTGATGATACAAATTGAAAACTTTTGTTTTAGATCTTTGCAGTAAAATTATCTTTCCAATGACTCCAAGGTATCTCCCCTACAAGAAGAAAAATCACTTTTTATTAATGTCACTGGGATTGTTAAAATAACCTTTATGCATCACATATAGCAATTTGAAATCACAAAGTTAAGGTGTAGAGTGATTTCTAAGAAGAATGGAGTGATCATCCTGGGTGCACTTTGTCTGATTGCAATAAATTGTCTTATCTTATAGTCTTTTTCTAGATAACAAAAAGTGAGTTTATTTCTGAAACATAGCAAAGCAAGTAAGGCTCTACAGACCTATTTAGTGTCATCTTTTCAATACAATACACAAGTAAAGGCCAAATGCATGCCTGCCAGTGGGAATAACAATCATAAGAACTTTGGTAATGAAATGTGAGCTGTGAGTTCTTCGGGTAAAAATAGCTGTTTACAAAGTGACTGTATGTTACTTATATCTTTTTTAAGTTTTTCATCTACTAAACCATTTAATTTATGTGTATAAAATGTATTATGAAATATAAGGTTTATGGTATTTTATTTATATCATATAACAATTTATTTTATTATCTGGTGTTTTTGTTTTATTTTTTGTTTTGTTTTATTTGAGACAGGTTTTCACTATGTAGCCTGGCTGGCCTAGAATTCTCTTATGTAGATAGACCATGTTGACCTCAAACTTACAGAGATCTTCCTGTCTCTGCCTCCCTAGTGCTAAGATTAAAGGCATGCACCACCACATCCACTATTTAGTCTTTGGAGACAGAGTCTCATGTAGCCCAAACTGAGTTTTTGCTATGTTATTGAGGGTGTCCTCTGTCTCTACCACTGGCTACTAAATGGTATTAAAGGCATGTATCACTGTACTCAGCTCAGATCCATGTTTTAAAATACTATGGTCAGTTTACAAAATATCTTAGTGCATTCTTTTAACAGCTATTAATCCCCACAATAGAATGTTTATAAAATCTGGGTGGTTTATTTTAACAGTCTAAACAGATAGGCATTCAATTCTCAAAGTACTGACAGAAGTGTCCTAGTAAACAAGTCACAGCAGGAACCATCTGCATTTTGTAAACTCACCCGTTAGCCGATGTCAGTATAAAGGGCGACTACATTACTAAAAGGAAAGCATTGTCTTAGTTGGGATTACTATGGTTGTGATAACAATACCAAAAACAACTTGTGGAGGAAAGGGTTGATTACATGTTATAGTTGTAGTGCATCACCCTTGAAGGTCAGGCAGGAACTTAAGGCAGACACCTGGAGGCAGGAGCTGATGCAGAGGGCATAGAGGAGTGTGGCTTACTGGATCGCTTGCCATAACCTACTCAGCCTGCTTTCTTATAGTACCCAGGACCACCAATCCCAGGAGTGTCACCACCCACAGTGAGCTGGGCCCTTCCATTTCAGTTATCAATCAAGAAAATGCCTGAAAGGCTTTCTCAGAGGTCAATCAAATTCATGTAGTTTCTCAATTGTGATTCCCTCTTCCTAAATGACTCTAGCTTTTATCAAGCTGATATAAAACTAGAAAACATGTACTGCAATAGAAAAATGTCCAGACTTGAATTCGGGAAACTCCTGTTTAATCCTCAACATTACCACGTGGTAGTTTTGGTCCTTTACCAAGCCTTCAATCGTCACAGTTTTAGCAGCTATATAATGAGAATTCACATGAATGATAACAAATGATCTGAATATAAATCAATGAATGACTTGAAATCAGGACCTGGCCCACAGCAGATGTGAAATAAACACATGATGTTCAAGTATCAACCTGGCTCAGATGATGGTAACCACACCTGTGTTTCTGAATCTTGGTCAGAGCTTACCTGATACTTCCTTATTTGGATATGTTCTTTGTTCCTTGGGTTGTTATAAACAACATGCCACAGATTGGGTTATGTAAAGAGTAGAAATTAGTTTTCTCAGAAATTTGCAGACAAAAGTATTCACATGGTTTTAGAATTTTTCTGAGCTTTCTCTTCTTAGCTTTCAGCTTGCTCCCGTTTCCCTATGTCCTCAAGGCTTTCTAATGTCCCTATCTTCTAATGATTGATGTGTGTGTGTGTGTGTGTGTGTGTGTGTGTGTGTGTGTGTATGACTGTGTATGATATGTGCACATGTGTGCAATTGTGTGTGTGTGACTGTCTACTGTATATGCATGTGTTCAGGTGCCTGTATGTGTGTGTGCAGGTACCTGTGCATGCATTTGTCTGTGTATGTTTGTGTATGTGTATGGGTTGGTACCCAGGTAGGAGTGTGTACCTGTTGAGGCAAAGGAACAAGAACACGTTATTCCTGGGGTATGATCCCTTAGGTATTTTGAGGAAGTTGCCTACATGACCTAAGGCTCTCCTGGCTAATGAGCCTCAGGAATCAAAATGCATCTACTCCCTAGTGCTGGGATTATAAACATATGCCATATGCCACCACACTCAGCTTTTTTCGGTTGGGTTGAGAGGATTGGGTCCTCAGAACTTTGCTGCAAATACTTTGCTAACTATTTAATCTCTCCCACTCCTTCTACATTGTAAGGAAACTGATCCTTTGGGACTAGGGTCCACTCATTTGGCCTGTGTGAATATATGACCTTGCTCAACATTCTATCTCCAATAGTAGTTGCATTTTAAGGTGTGCTAGTGTAAGGATTTGAACATGTGGGTTTTGAGAGAACCCTACTCAGCTGGGAAGAACAAGTCCTCTCTGTTCAACTACAGTCTTTCTATGTTATGCTCATGTTTTCCTATACGAGCCCTCAAAAAGCTATGGTAGCTACAAGGGCCCAGTGCGATTGCTAATGCTGTACCAATGCTGTGAAGGTGTTGAAGGATTAAAAACAAAACCATCATCCTTTGATGCTTGAAATGACTCTGGCATTCTGCAAGTGCCTTGAATTTTGTGCAAGAAAAATCAAAAGTACAAGGCTAGCATGCTTCAATTGGAAAGGATGAGTTGACAGTTCAGGAGGACGGCTGAACACAGCTGCTAAATTGAGTTGATACTTTCTTACTAGATACTATAGTAGTGAGTTATGTAAAGAAAAATAACAACTGGACAATGAAAAAGAACTCAGTTGAAAGCAGGAACAGAAGTATACGAAGGAACAGAAACCAGTGGAGGCTCCTTTTCTCATATTTTGGATTTGAATTTCTTTGTCTGATTTTTCCCTGGGTATCTAAAAATTATATACTCTCTCAGTATCCAGATTCTGTCTGTTCACAGCAATGAATGGAGACCTATGGTGACTACTATTCTTAACAGTATAATTCTTGGGAAGCTTAAAGTCTTGTAACCTATTTGCAACAACCCATTATCTGACCATGGACTGGTACTGCCATTTGTCATTTGATTATTTGGCAATGATTGTATATTGTACACAACAAGAAATGTATAAATGTGGCTCATGATATGATGTATGGGATCAGTAACCTTGAAATGGCCCAATACACTCATGTACAAGACCTTGTCAGGAAGACAAAATTCACAGTGTCAAAGTCTTCTAGGCAAATTACCACCAATCTATGCTCTCTCTTTAATAACAAAATGGAAATCAAAAGAAAATAAAAGTATTTTTAATTTGTATTTTAAAGAATGGTAAAGAGAGAATGTAAAACATTTCATAAAATGTTTTGATTCCTAAAATTTAAAAATAATTTGTCTGAATACTTATAGTCACAGTGTAGCATAGCTGTACATTCCACAACAAAATATGTTGGATGAGCTTCTCAGTCTCATTCTGTGTACCTTAGAACAAAACATTTCTGTAGGATAATTTCAGTATTTACACTACAGATACATATGAAACATTTATTCATTCAATGATTCTTTAGTTGATAAGTACACTAAAACTTTCAACTGTTCAGCAAACAGTAGAAAAGTCATTTTTTTTGCCACTCACTCCACTAGGTACTAAGTAGATAACTGTAAGATATAGGGATCCCTTTTCAAGTTGGTCCAAACTTGTTATTGTTAAAGTTTTCCACAAACACATTTTAATTATTAGAAAAAAAACAAAATAAATATTACTGACACTGTTCATACTTTACAATGTGGCTTTCTGTAATGTGATGGCAGAAATGTAACAGTGAAGATACAATGAAGTTTTGAAAAGATTAACTCATCCTGGTGGATGGATACTCTTAATCGTAAACTGAATACAAGTTAAAATTAACTGACAGACAGGACTCTGAGAATGCCTAGGAAAGATTATTTAGGTTCAGATAACTAAGTTGGAAAGACCAGCTCACTGTTGATGGAACCATCCCCTGGGTTATGATCTCTTCTGCATAACAATGAGAAAATGAGCTGAGCACATGTATTCATCACTGGTCCCTGTCTACCTCTTGATTTTTGATGCCATGTGACCAGCTGCCTCTAGCTCCTAATCTGTTACTTCCCACCATGATAGACTATACCTTCAAACTGTGACTCAAAATAAGCCCTTCTTCCTAATTAGTTTTCATTGAGATATTTAATCACAACAATGTGAAAAGTAACTAAGACATCTGGTACACCAACTTGAATGTGTCTCAGGATGGCTAAGGAACTCCTCAGTGACTAGTCTAACTGCTAACATTAGTCAAAGTTAGGCAAGAACTTTGAAGTAGATGAACTTATGTGTCTCTTTAGAATGCAAGTAACAAGTCAAAGTATTTAGCATTGTCTAAAACAATGGGCTCTTTGTGTTAAAGAAAAGGGTGGAATTATGTGAAAAGAAAGTTGGTTTTATTATTCCTATTTTCATGGAAAGCATATTGTCAGATAGATAGATAGATAGATAGATAGATAGATAGATAGATAGATATTAATTTTGGGGAAAGTTAGTACTTAGCAATGTGGACATCTTGAAAAAACACATTGAATAAATGTATACAGCACCCAACTTCTCTTCTTGAAATAAACTACTGATTGAAGCATCTAGAGTAGAAATATTCCAATGATAAGCATAATTTTGATAGTTGCATTAAAACAGTGATTATTTAGCTTTACATGATTACATAATAAATAGTCTTATGTGTGGCAATAAGCCCCAAAGTTTAGAGTATAAATATTATGAATAAGTTTTGAAAAACAAAATTAGCATTTCACAGTGTAATATCAAATTATATCTGAATGAATTGAAAGGATGCATCTGCTTGCTCACAGATATTTTAATATGTTACAATGATACTATTTTATATTCCCTACATCTTATCTCTAATGGGAGATTAATCCAAAATTAAATATCTGTACAATATATTCTGAGAAATGAATCATAAAACTATTTTAAGAGTATTTTTAATCAGAGCAATTGCATTATTTTTGGAGGATACATTTCTTTTTTTTTTTTGGTTTTTTTTGAGACAGGGTTTCTCTGTGTAGCTTTGCGCCTTTCCTGGGACTCACTTGGTAACCCAGGATGGCCTCGAACTCACAGAGATCCGCCTGGCTCTGCCTCCCGAGTGCTGGGATTAAAGGCGTGCGCCACCACCGCCCGGCTTTGGAGGATACATTTCTGACCAGTAGTTTAAAAGTAAATTTTTTTCGTATTAGGGTTTACTTGTTGCTGACATAGGAACTCAAGTATCATGGAATGGGTTTGAGCTCTATGCATAACTGGGGTGGATCCTGAACTGAATTCTCCTTTACAATCTCTGGGTACTACAATTACAGGCAAGTGCCAAAATACATAGTTTTCAACAAAAATTCGAAGCATGACATCATGTAGTTTATATATATAGTGTTACTTCTGTCCACTGTGGACAATACATACTTGGACAACATACACCATCCCGGTTTGTGAGAGTAGAGTCTCTAACATTTGCACAATAGTAAATTTGCCTAACAGCAGTTCCTGAGAAAATATCCTTGTTGTTAAACAATAGACACCTGTCTAAAACACATTAATTAAGTCTCCATTGACATTTTAAGATCACTGAGTTAGACTACATGGTTTTTCATTTGGACAAGAAAAGATGTTTGTTGAAAATGTAGTTCAATTTGTACATTTTGTAGATGATGAAACCCAGGGGGAGAGAGATCATGTAAGCTATCACATTTCCATGATGTCAAAATGGACGTCAGAATTCAGAAACATCTTTCATAATAAAACTTTCACATTTATTTTGGTTGACATGGATTTTATTTGCAAGCACCGGAAGGCCTTTCAAAGAAAGAGAGAAGTATATGCTAGTCCAGCCGAAAGGAACGTGGATGACCAGGGCCTGCATAGCGTCCCTTCTCTTCTTGTTGTCTATTTCTGTCAGTCACCAGTTTCCTCAAAGTCGGTCTTGTGACTGCTTGGATTCTCCCATCAACAAACCACTTCAGTATGGTTAGCAGCATGAGTGGAACCAAGCAGGAAGCTGTAGTCTCATATTTACCTCCTGGTTTCAGGAGTTATACTACTAATGCAGTCATTATCCAGGGACCAAAATTATCCTAGGTGCAAACGGTGCTGAACAGGGCTAAATCCTCTCACCTGTGACAATGGGGAGTTTTCCTGCCCCCAAAAGAAATGCCACTAGTTCATCTGCTTTCATAGATACAACTCAGAACCATCTGCCCCAGGTGAGTACCACCCACAATGTTCTAGACTCTCTCCCATCAATTATTAATCAAGAAAATATCTCACAGAAATACCCCCAATCTGTGCTGATGTAGTCACTTCTTCAGTTGAGGTTCCCCTTCCTGGGTGTCTCTTGTTGTGTCAAGTTGACTATATATACATATCTCCATTGAGCAATAGGTTTCTTCAACATTTAGGCAAACTAAATCTTAGCATGGTCACAATGCTGTGTCAATGTGCAGAGGACCAGTTTCTGTGTGATTTAGTGTATTCAGTTGTATTAATACATGGCTTTATTTTGGAAATTGCCTCCTCTACTGCCAACTGCATTGGAAATCCACCAATAAATAATTCATGAAATTAAGAGTTACTGTATTAAGCTACGGAATGCAAACTAAAGATGACACTTGAGACCAAATTTAACAACACAGAAGTGTTTGCCACAAGGCCAACAATTGCAAAGGAGGGTAGAAGAGGAAGCCAGTTCACATAAGTGTTATCCTTTAAAAACTCCAGGAAGAAATCTACCTTGAAAAAAGAATATTCAGTTTTTCCCACTGTTTCATTATAGTTAATTAGCTGAAGAAAAATATGATGCTTTATATTTATTATAGAAAGGGTCACTGCCTAGTACACAAAATATGTACAAATGAATGAAAATTGACAATCAGCGCATATTTATGTTTAATAAAGTAAATCTCAAGCAAAAGGCTTAATAAACATTGCAGTCCAGAAAGGTATTATTCTTAATAAACTTGCTTTTCTAAGTACAGGCGGCTGAACCCAGGGCTTTGTATATGTCACTTAAGTGCTGTGTCTCTCAGCTACCTCCTCCGACATAAAGCATGGTCAGAAAATTAAGAAAAGATAAAGAAGAAAGAGATGGGGAGAGAAGAGAGAATGGCAAACAGAGAGAAGGAGAAGGAAGAGGATGAGGAGAAATGGAGGAGGTGACAGAGAAACAGAGACAAAGGGGGACGGGGGACAGAGACTACAGAAAGTCACATGGGGGATGACTGTATTAGCATAGGTATAGTTGTAGTGAGATGATAACTTATTTGCACAAAGTAGGGAATGCAGCTTAGTAAAACTCACTCTATTAGTTAGGGTTTTCTGGAGGAGCAGAACTTATAGAATACACACACACACACACACACACACACACACACACACATTTATTAGAATGGTTTTTAGGCTGTGGTCTGGCTAGTTCAACAATGGCTGCCTACCAACAGAAAGCCCAAGAATCAAGTTGTTGTGTAGTCCGTGAGGCTGGATGTCTCAGCTAGTCCTCAGTGTATGCCAGGATCGATCCTGAAGGTGTAGACTCTAATGCCAGTGAAGGAATGGACTTACCAGCTGCCAGCAAGAAGCAGAACAAGCAGGTAAAGACAGAAAGCTGTTTTCTTCCATGTCCTTTATATAGACTGACACCAGAACATGTGGCCCAGTTTAAAGGTGGATCTTCACACCTCAAAGATCTGGATTAGAAGTGGGTCTTGCCAGGGTTGCAGGTGAAACGGCCCCAAGAATGTGAACTTTGCAGATCTGGCTCCACCACTCATCTGTCATACGGTGGTGGTGAGGGTAAAGGAGAGACAGCCCCTCCTCCTTGCTACCTGTGGCAGTTGAGGGAGCTGGCCTTGAGGTCCTAAGAGTGGGAGAGCTGTCCCTGCCCCACTAGCTGGAGCACTAGGGAGAGCAGCCTCTGCAACTCACCTGGGTAATACAGTAGAGCTGGCCCTGATGGTGTAGGTGTGGGTGAGCTGGCCCTGAGGGCATGAGAACTGGAGAACTGGTCCCACCCCTTGCTCTTTGAAGCATAGGGTGAACTAGCTGGAGCAATGCTGGAGAGCTCACCCTCGTGGTGAGAATGAGGGAGAGCTGGTGGGCTGACCAACCCTGCGACTACCCAGGACCAAAACCCCCAACTTCCTCCCCATTTATGATCTGCTGGAGCACTTGAAGGGGCAAATCCTGAAGATCCAAATTGCAGTCTCTCCATGCCTAAAAGAAACAACAGGAAATTCAAGAGGAGTCCCAGTAAGGGCCCAGTATTAAGGCTGTAGCAGAAACCAGACTCCAAGAACCAGACTAATGACTTTACAAGAATACTTGCAAGTAAAGATGTATGGACTAAAGGATATACTGTGTGACTCACTGTGTCACACTACAGCTTCCATGACAAAATTCTTCTTTTTTTGTCTTTCTAGTTTTCTTTCAGCTTTTGTTTTATGGGGGCAGGTGTTGCAAGGGTAGAGGGCAGATGTGAAGGGACTGGAAAATGAATGGGATTGAGATGCATGATGTGAAAGACAGAAAGAATAAATAAAAAGAAAACTTTAAAAAAAAAAAAGCAAGGTTTCATTCGCCGAGTTGAACCTGTCCTGCTTCAGGGAATTTATTCAGAATTATGTGAGGTCCAGGCCTCACATAGTCAGTCAGCAGAACTCATTCACTAAGCAGCATCTACATGGCTGGCACTGTGATGGAAACCACAGAATACCAATGCCACATTGCATCACTTAATAGAGTATCTCTTGTTTTTAGTTACCACATATTTGTGTGGTTGATATGAAAATGTTGTCTTGAGAAAGGGATCCTTTGTTACTTTGCACAGGATGTGGTCTCCTGGCTCTTTTAGGCTAGTGGTAAGATATGATAATGAGGTGGTCATCATCTGGTGGAGACACAGACTAACACACTCAGTACAGCTGTAAACAAGTACATGAGATAAACAGTGACGGAAACCACAGAGCTAAGGTGAGCACAGGATGGCAGCTAGAAAGAGAGATCAGCTAGAGAGAGAGAGAGAGAGAGAGAGAGAGAGAGAGAGAGAGAGAGAGAGAGAGAGAGAGAGAGAGAAGAGTTAGAAAAGAGTGTTGTGTTGTAGATGGAAAGAAACGCATGTGCAAATGTCCTGCAGAAGGCTTGAACTTGGTGCCAACGGTTCCCCTGTCTGTTTCTTTGTATCTGAGTTGTTGAGAGTTCATGACAGAGAGCAATAGAGCCCAAATCTGTCACCCCAGTATTCATCAGCCAAACTTCCATATAAAATCTTGTTCAAAGAAAAAAAATGCCAAAGTTGGAAGACTATCAGTTTTCTTAGTTGCTTCTTTTCTACCTGGGGAAACTCAGGAGCAGGGTAGAAGGAACTTACACAAATGAAAGATAAATTAATATTGGAATTAAAAAAAAAAAGAAAGAAGTTGATCTCAAATGACTTAATTAAGAAAAAAAATCCCTGCCGGGCGGTGGTGGCTCACGTCTTTAATCCCAGCACTAGGGAGGCAGAGCCAGGCGGATCTCTGTGAATTCGAGGCCAGCCTGGGCTACCAAGTGAGTTCCAGGAGAGGCGCAAAGCTACACAGAGAAACCCTGTCTCTAAAAAACCAAAAAAAAAAAAAAAAATCCCTCACAGATGTGCCCAGACATTTGGGTTTTAGTTAATTTCAGATGTAATCAGGTTGACAACCAAGAGTACCCATCACACTCATAAAAACAAGAATGTTTTGTTCTAAAGCTATGAAAATGCATTCACAAAATATATTTGTACAGAATTTTATCCACATAGGTATTTATTTCAATATAAAATGAAATATTATTTGTAATAAATTGGTTAAATAACAGTTTATATCCTCTTGACATATTATTATTCATATAATATATACAATAGGTATGGAAATTACATAGAACTTATCAACATATATAAATATTTATTATATATTAAGAAATGATGAAAAAACTGTTTAATAATATTAGTCTGTCATCTACATGTGACCTGAGATAGTTATTAATGCAGGCCAACACAAAATGATAGCCTTACTTAAAATATTATGAAATCCTGTTATAGTTTTCATAACTATATTGTGCAGTTCACAAGTAGATATTTTGTAAAGGATCACATCTTGTTGCAGCGCCAAAAATCTGAGCACACTAATCTAAAGTGGTAGTTTTAACTACCTCTGAAATCACTTTAACATAAAGTAATTGTTTTTAGAAGAGAGGTTTATATTTTTCAATATATTCTAAAAAACAAGAATGCCTTGGAGGCATTTCAATATATTCTAAAAAACAAGAATGCCTTGGGGAGGAAGACCTGGGGGGGAGGGGAGAGGAGAGGGGAATCTGTGGATAGTATGTAAAATGAATAGAAAATGTTTTAATAGTTAAAAAAATAAATTAAAAAAAAAACAAGAATGCTCAAAAGCAGCCAGCCCTTCACCATCCTTTTTAAGAACAGCTACCTGAGCTATGAAGGCTTTCAGAGCTCTCCCAGAGGATTTCAGTGGTGAACTTGAGATGCCAACCTTAACTCTGGACCCTTATTCAGATATTCTTTGTTCTTTTCCCCTGTAATCTTTCCCCATCTCCCTTAAGCTTCTTCCTTCTCTCCCGGAAGCTAAGAGGGTGAAACAGAGGCTTCACCTTCTTAGCTTCTGTCTTATCTGAGTGGATTGCTGTAGAAGGCAGTTGGTTTCCTTCTGGGTTCTCAGTGTCAACTATATTCTCATTAAAAAGTACACATCACTGTTCATTATGTCCAAATTATAAAGTATAAAACATTTCTACAAAATGACATTAAAATGCCATACTTATATTTTATATCAGTATTTTCATTTTATTTTCACAAAATATTCTCTTTGTGTGATGGCTGATGTTGGTTGTTAACTTGACACCCCTGGAAGGGAGAGACCTTTAGCTGATTAACTGCTTTCTTCAGATTAGTCTTTGGGCATGTCATGTCTGTCAGCATCTTCCTGATTATGGATTGACATGGGAGTGCACAGACAAGGTTAGAGATGCCACTTTTGGACCAATGGCCATAGGGTGTAGCTGCATGTAAGTCTAAAAGCAAATCAGTAAGCAGAGTTTCTCCATGTTTATGGATCCAGTTTCCGGCCTTTAGTTGCTGCTGTGGCTTCCCTGGATGATGGACTGTAACCTGTAAGTGAAATAAATCCTCCCTTAAGCGGCCATCCTCTGGATCACAGCAGCAAAAAAATAAACAAGGATATATGCACATGTGGTGTGTGTGTGTGTGTGTGTGTGTGTGTGTGTGTGGTGTGGTGTATGTATGTGGTGTATGTATGTGGTGTGTGTGTGTGTATGTGTGCATTGTGTGGTGTGTGTGTGTATGTGTGTGTGGTGTGTGTGTGTATGTATGTGTATGCATGTAGTGTTTGCGTGTGATGTGTGTGTGGTGTGGTGTATGTATGTGGTGTGTGTGTGTGTGGTGTGTGTGTGTGTGTGTGTGTGTGTGTGTGTGTATGTGTGTGATTCCATGCTTTATCTTTTCCAATACCAGTACATACTAAGAAAGAATATCCCAAGTATTTTTGCTGGGCTTTGTTTTGTTTAGGAATAGATGTTATGCCACACCCATGAAATTTTCTTCTTGTAGAAAATGTTATGTGCCAATACTCTTGATTGCCTACTAGAATCCATGATATGCATCCTGTGAACTGTGGTATGGAGAAGCAGCTTGATCCTCACCTTCACAGCAGGCTGTAGTCAGGATCACAGTGACTGCCCTTAGTCCTTTGCACAGTTCAGTAATAACATGAGCAATAATCAGAAAGTAAAGTATAAGTGCTAAGTCACATCTCTGGATGAGTAGTAACAATCTACAGTCAATATAGGTGTTCATCTTACTCTGTTTTATTGCTTTAATGCCCTCTAATTACTATTATTTCTGATGGAAGACAAATAGAAGCAGCAAATCATGATTATTGTTATTTATATCATATTAAATCATTCTAAGGTGCATAACGAACATAAATCAGTTAAGCAAACAAAAAATCTAGAATATGGGAAAATGTCAAGATCATCTTCCCATTGTAATTATAAATAATTGTGTTTTTTTAAATAACAGCATAAATCTTTCCATCAAACATCTTGAAGGAGGTAACCTGGGGCTGCTTTCAAATATTCCTTGGCAGGATCATACAGAAAAGGACTCTTCAAATGCAGGCCTCTCATGAGGTTGTTCAGAATGCTTTAAGTGCCCGCCCTCCCAGGTGGGGCTGAGCATGTAACATGAGTAATATCAAGGAGGATCTTGGAAAGTTCTTTGCAGTGTCTATTTTCCAAATAGCATGAGAAGAGCTTACCCATTCTACGTTGATAGGACAGGCTTGCCTCTGGAGAAAGTGTATCATCATACTGGGCTGCTTTCTGCTCTGGAGAAGGACAAAAGACTAGGCAGAACAGCATTCATCTAAAAGCAGAACTCTGTTTGTGGGGGATCCTCTGCTTGCCTCATATAAGTAGACAACCCTTGGACAATTAAAAAAGAGAGAGAATGAGAAAGTCTGTAGCAGAGAAAGAAATCATATGTTAACACAGCAAGGGACATTTATATCACACTCTCTTTCCCTAAAGTTCAGAAAACATCATAGAAAGATTATAAAAGCCAAAGGTCAGGGAGGAATGAAAGAGTATCTTCTAAACACATCAGAACCATTGCATTGTGAATCCAGGGCAGCTGGGGTTGCCCAGTGCTACAGTTGCTGACCTGAAACTAAAATCATGTATACATGCGCAGCACTAACTGGACTCAGTAAGTGATATATAATTAAATCAAAACAAAACAAACAAAAAACAAGGATGTGAAGTTGGAAGGAGACTTGGCAGGGAATCAAGAACGAGTTGGAAGGATTGGGGGATATTATTCAAATGTATTGTATGTATATTATTTCCAAAGAATAAGTACAATATGCCATATTTAAAATAAAAATGAAACAAGAAATCCACCCATCTACCACCCACACTGTTTTATATACTAATGGTAATTAGTAGAGAAGGTTTTATTGACTTGATATAAACCTCGACTTACTTAAATCTCAACTGAAGAATTGCCTCCATAAGATTGGCCTATGGACATATCTCTGAGATATTTTCTTAATTGCTAATCAATAAAAGAGGGCCCAGCCCACTGCAGAGGCATTACCATCCTTGGGCAAATGGGTCTGGTCTTTATAAGAAAGGCAACTCAGCAAGCCAGTGGAAGAAAGTGAGCAAACAGTGTTCCTCCACAGCCTTTCTTCAGTTCCTCCCTTTAGGTTACTCTCTTGAGTTCTGGCCCGGAAATCACTTGGTGATGTGGAACTGTAAGAGTATCTTAATTAGAGTTTCTATTGCTGTGAAAAGACACTGTGACCATGGCAACTCTTATAAAAGAACATACAAAACATTTGATTGGGGCTTGCCTATAGTTTCAGAGGTTTCACACTGGGTGGGGTTTGAGCATATATGAAACCTCAAAGCCCACCTCAGCAGTGACACACTTCCTCGAACAAGGCCACACCTACTCCAAAAAAGCCACATCTCCTAAATAGCACCACTCTCTATGAGTTTATGGGGGTCAATTACAGTTAAACTACCACAAAGACAATAAACTCTCCTCCTCAAGTTGCTTTTAGTAGTAATATTTATCAAAATGACAAAAAGCAAAATAGAATAATAGTTCACAGCTCAAATTTTGGAAAACAGAAAATGAAAGTGACTTTATAAAATATTGAAAGAATTGTGAAGTATTTATTTTACCCACGATACGGAAGCAGTGACATGAGAACATCTAATGTGTAAAACACCTTCAACTGTGTTTTCTCCACTTAGATTTCCTTATTGGAAAAGGCTGGCTTTGGAGGTGCTCTTCTCTACACTGATCCTTGTGATATACCAAAGTCTGGAGAGCTTAGCTCTGAGACCTTTATGGTGACACTGAATCCAGGAGGAGACCCTTCTACACCTGGGTACCCCAGTCTTGGTAAGCTCCTTCTTGTAATCCTCATATAGACATGATTTGTAAGTGTATGCTACCTAATTTAGTCAATAGATAATAAAAGAAATAATTCTAAATGCTCCAGTTTTTTTAAGTGAATACTTTATTTATTCAAAAATATGTACAACCAATCTGTTAGAATAAAGCATTTCTAGCAAACTATAATAGGTTGCTATTTCAATAATGTATGCTAATGAAGGACAGCAAACATATGTTATTAGGGATTAGTTTACAAGATAAATTCAATCTGGGATTGGGAGACATTCCATGTAGTTTGGATACACCAACAAACATCTGGGACTCTTGGTTGTCACCGCTTCACTGGGTCTGATACTATAACTGTGAGTCTAGAGTTTAAGGCTATCCAGAGTCTAGTTGAACAGAAGTAGGGGAAAGATGCTGGGAATTATTTATGATGAAATTTCCTTGAATTGGCTCATTTTTGTGAGCTGACAGATACTGTCTTTATCTTAAGCATCCTTTTGTGTTTTGGAAGCTGTGTGTTCAACACAGTGGAGAACATGAGATACAGGTAGGACAACTGTTGCTATGATAGATGTCCACAGTGTTCTTACATTTCTGCCCAGCATATCATTGACGTATAGTCTGTTCATACACTTAGGCTGATGGGACTGCTCTTTAACCCCTTCTCAGAGCAAGGCCATCCCACTAACCACATTGATTCAGTTAGTAACTCAGCCACACAAAGTATGTGATTATTCATACATTCTCTTTTCTTTCTTCAAAATATTACAAAACACATCACAATAATTTTACTCAAATTTAGTTATCTTTTCCTTTATACGTACTAACTTTACTAATTATTTATTAACTTTCTCTAGAACTCTATTTTAATAAATTATTCAGTCAACTGATTACAGCTTTGTCTTCTACTATAATCAATTTTCTGTAATTTCAATGAGCTGTACTTTGTGTAGTTTCTTTTCCTATCATGGAAGTTTGAAATTAGAATAGTAGCTGTCTGTCTATACTCTGTAGGTATCGCAGATCACAGTCCAGTTCTTCTATCTGTAATTGCCCTCATGGTCCTGTGTTATAATTTCTCTGCTTCAAAAAGCAGCATTTAGTGACTGTAGAAAATTAGTGGACTGTGAGGTTAGCAAAAGCAGATAATTAATGAGTTCCCTGCTCGCTGCTTACTTTGATAAGGTGACTAGTTGGTAACATTTATCCATAATACTTTTTTGTCTTGGGTTGTTTTGCAAATGCAGAGTTCGGGTCCATCTAGCAAAATTCTGGGCAAAGTATTAAGTTTTCTCAGAATGCTTTTTCTATTTAATACTAAAAAAACTTAAGCCAAAAGTATTGCCAAGGTATGTACAGAATCTGCATTCTTTTCATGCAGCATTGTTTAATCTTATTTCTGTGTGACCATAATACAATTATCAAAGCAATTAAAATAACATTCATATAATTTCACTCACCAATTACAGACTATATAAAATATCTCCAATTCCTTCATTAGTTTTGTTGTTGTTTGTTTGTATATGGTGTTGTCTTCAATCTTGAATTCCAGCCTTCATTCAGTCACACTGGTCTGTGATATTATCAAAGTGTGTGTGTATATATATATATATATATATATATATATATATATATATATATATATACACACACATAGCATTGACACTTGACCTGTTGTTTTGTAGCTTTCCCCCAGTCAGCTTGTCAAGTACTTTATAATTTCTAGATCATGCCTATGGCTTTTGTAGAAACACTGAAGAAAACATGCCATCCTTGGGGTGCCCATCAAAAGGAACTTGTTGCTGATGGGTCTCACTTCCTATGATGCTACTGGTCCTTCGGTTTTGCAGGTGTCTGACAGTTTTCTCTACTGTCAGTTCCCTTTGTCATTACCCTGTATGGCAGTGCTAATGGACTTTAAATGCCCTCTTTTTAAACCACTGTCCCAAAAATTTGAGAAATTTTCAATGATTCTCATCTGCAGTAATTATGACAGAGTCATTTGCCATTTGAGATTTGAGATTTGAGATTTCTAGCGTTCCATTAGAATATATGTTGGTTTTGAGACAGGGCCTCACACTGTAGATTGAGATTGTCCTTGAACTTTCTAGGTTGCCTAGGCTAGCCTCATACTGTGGTAGTCATTCTGCCTCTGCCTCTTAAAACTCTGAATTGCAGATATGAGCCACCATTCTGTTGTTTTAACTTTGGCACAGTGGCTGTGCCTTAATCTACTGCTACTTCAGTCAGCAATTGCAACTTTGCAGTTACCAGCCTGCTTCTCTGGCTGTGCCCTGGCTAGTCAGGCCACAGCCTGGCAAGAATTATGTTCCTGCATGCACCAGCTCCATCACTGCCACTAAAGGTAGTTTTAAATAAATCTCTATCATTCTATCTATAAATAAGACTCAAGACTCAAAGGCTAGGGTGAAAACCTACTAGCTCAGAGAGGTTGAGTATCAGCTAGTTAATATTCTGTCCTTGCTGGTATCTCTCAAAAGTAGTATCCTTCCACTCTGTCACAACAACAACAATAATAAAAAGATCGTGTGCCACTCCAAATCCCTCTCTACTACTCCCAGTGCTTCTCTTTCTCTTCCAGATGCCCTCTGATGCTCTAGGATTATTTTCTGTCAACTAGGTGCTAACTCAGTCTCCTGACCCAAGGTTAATTTTATTAATTAATACAAATTTAAACTCTGTGTTCACAGTGTGATCAAATATCCTCAAACACCACTAAGCTTAGAATATATTTTCAAATAGTGCTAGGAATCACTGCCTCTATTCTCACAAGGTGATCAACTGTTTAACTATTGAGGGTACAATTATGTGCTGGACTGGTTAAATCTAAAGATGAACAACATTATGTACTGTTTCTCAATGCCATTTAAGTAGGTACTGAATGAAAATGGCTTTTGCAAGTATTATGCTAGTTGGAAGGATTTGTCCTTTTCTGCATTCAAAGCACAATATAGCAGAAAGGAAAGAGAAAGATAGTAAATGTATTGGTCTATATCTGTGGCTCTAACACATGTATTTCCTTTCTCTCTAATTTTGCTCAGTATCTTTGTCTTGAAGTTTCAGGTTTCACTGTTTTTTTGTTTTGTTTGTTCATTTTTAGTATAATCCTCTACAAGTATTTTGCTCTTTCTGGTGAACTTCAGGTGGTAGACTTGTAAACATATAAGTATACAAATAAGTTTATATAGCAAAAAAATCCAACAAAAACAAGCAAACAAAAAATAGTATCTAATTTAATATTCTTTAACACTGTCAAGGTAAATGAGTATTAGAAGAACTAATTTAAAACCATTGATCAATGATTAGGAATTATGTTATAATTTAAGGGTGATTAAACTCCAATGAAGCAAAATAGAACAAACAAAAATCCTAGAAGTTATTTGCTGGTGGTCTTATTTATTATGTATGTCTTATTTATTATGTCACCTGTCTAGATTTATCAATGGCTGCTGCTCTACTATTCTTGTTTGGTCTACATATTCTCTAATAACTTTTAGCTCAATTCAATATTTTCCAGAAAATGTGAATAAATTAAAATGATAATAGAGACATTTATGTAATCTGATGGATATTTAACTTAAAACCTTTCATCATCTCAAAAAATTCTGAGTCAGGTCCAGTAAGACAGCATATAGAAGTAAAGAAGCTTACCACCAAATTCTGTCATCTGATTCCAATTCCCAGAAGCCCCTTGGTAGAGGTGACCACCACAAATTGTCCTGTGACCTCCAAAGGTACAACCTGCTCCCACATTCCATACAAAACAAACCACACTAATTGCTGGGATGTCAAGTGCAATTTTTACATCACTTCAAGTGGGTGTTTTGTAAGTCAAGACTGTGGAAGTATACCTCCAATAATTTTAAATGAATTGCTGGAATGAGACATGGGATTCCATACAAGAAATGGCTATTTACTAAGCATATTGCCCAGCTAAGTCATTCATGAATATTACTGCATCAAAGCAGGGAAGAAATAGTTTCTGAACTACATGTTCCCATGTGATTCAGCAAAGAATGTCTTGGAGTCATCACTTTAACAAAAGTAATCTTTTGGACACTTTCAGCGTGGCAGTCTTTCTGAGCTTTATTTTCTTGACAGTAAAAAGATGATTATGCTGCTCCTATGCTGCACAAGGTAGTTTTAAGGAAATGGAAAACCTTGAATTCCAAGTCTGACTTAAATGGGAACTTTGAAGGAGGGAGCCATACATCTGTATTCAAACACACTCTGCTGGTGATTCTGAAGCAACTCAAGTTTGAGAAGCACTGGACTAGAAGAGCTTTGTGGTACTTCATCTGTCAAGTCCAAATTGGACCATTGGGGCCAATGCTCTGAACTATGCGACCTCTTGCTACTGTTCCCTCAGCATCTGGGCCTTTTATATTTGCTCTCTCTGCATCAGTCAGGATTCTGACATGGTGTCCTGGATTTGCAGCTCAATTCTTGCTCTCAGCAGGCTACCCATAAAAAGTCAATGGTGCTGAGTAAACAACTTCTTCCTGTAACATGGTGATGTCTTGGATGGTATTTGTCCCTGAGTTTATCTGTAACTATAATCTAATAATTGCTACTTTTAAAAAAGTGAAAGCACATATCCCTGATGTGATTTTCACACAATATACATCTTTTTCTTTTAAGTGCATTTTAAGACTTCTCATATGTCTTCTGTCACTCAAAATACAATGTGATTGATACCAAAAGTTTACATTTTTATTTAAGATATTAACTAATGAGTGCTGTAATCTATTGTGTTATTTCCTTTGAGCTGTGCATAGTGGCACATGCCTGTATTAACAGAAGTTTGGAGACTGAGACAGATGATCGAGAATTCAGTCATCTGTAGCTATATAGTGAATTTGAGGCCCACCTAGGCTGCACTTTGTGACCTTGAATTAAAATGAAATAAACAACAACAACAATAACAAAACCAATGCCAACACCCAGAAAATAGAGTTTATCAAATTTCAAGAGTTAACTTAGCATATTAAAGTTTTATTTTATTATTTTTTTCATGACTTTGTAGGAATGAAATAAGCCCATAGATTTGTCTTATACTATGTATGCTTTTTTTTGGCTGATATTCACAGTAACTAATCATAATTATGACATCAATGGTCTGTTGTATCTGCAATTGTGCTTGGTCTAACATCACTTATTAGCTATGTAGAATCACACAAAAAAGCAC
The DNA here is from genome assembly GCF_949786415.1 of Peromyscus eremicus. NCBI lineage: Eukaryota > Metazoa > Chordata > Mammalia > Rodentia > Cricetidae > Peromyscus > Peromyscus eremicus. The sequence continues at coordinate 22,589,665 of NC_081421.1, read as the reverse complement.
TAGAAAGCTGTGGGATACACACAGGCTGCAAAAGTTGGAAGTGGAACCAACTTGTTCGTTATTAAATTACGGTAAAGAAACATTTCCCCGCCTCAAAGTACTAAGGCTCTCTGAAATTTAAATCTCACATAGTTCCTGGAGTCAGAAACATTTTCTACCCATGCATTTATTTTACTTATTTGTCTTTTGAATTTACATTTTTAAATTTAATTTTATTGTTGCTTTCAAATAACAGTATATCAAATTTTTTTCTAGTTTATTGAAATTCAAGCTGTTTCTTTCATCTCAGTTTAATACTGAATGTCTATAAACTGTGTTTCCAGAACTCCATCTTGTTTAAAGCTTTTACCTGTGTCCCTCTGTGTTTGTGACAATTCTTTTCTCCCTTTTCTCTTTGTTTTAAATTCTCAAGAGGAAAGTCTTTCCAGTGGTTTTACGCTCCTGAAATGTATCAGAGGGTACAGTTTATTTAATATTCCTGTAGTCACAATTCAGTGGCTCTGTGTTTTATACACTGTCTGCTCAGTGTCGCTCCTGCCAGGCAGAGCTGTGCAAAGAGAAAGATGGTCACTGGGAATGTGACAAGGCTTCAGCAGGTGGCCTTGGTCCAGTTACTTGGACAAATGTCTAAAGACTGACTTGAGTTAGTGCTAAATTGCCTGAGACAATGTTGAGCTCTTCCCTGACTAGAATACCAGAAAATATAAATATCTGCCTAGTTGTCAAAGCAAAATGTTAGATACTCACAGCTTGGGATGAATTTTTTCTTGATGGGGGAAGCACAGAAATTGTCTGCATTCTTACTATTTGGCTATAAGCTGGTGGTTTATATCCCAGTGTCTTCCTAGTTATATGAAATATTATCAAACTCCATTCTTAGAACTACTTTAAGGAGAACTATCATTAAGCATCAAAATTTTTTTCTGCAAGTTTAATTCACAAATAATAAAAATATATATTATTTAAGTTTAAACATTACTTTGGAAACAAAATTTTGTTTTAAAAATTAATTTATGAACACGAGTTTTCATGGCCCTGTGCAGGGAACCATTGTATTGATTGCTGAAATAGCTAAGTGTGCAGCCTACCGAGAGTGCCTTTGAGTGGTAGCTGCTCCTAAGAAATCTGGTGCTGCTGGTGTGTTTGTTGCTGAGAGTGTTCTTCATTGCTATACTGGGAGTGCTTTACTTTGAACAAGCACCAGATCGATAGAGTTGTTTGTTTTACTTAAGAACCAATGTTTCCATAGAAATCTATGGTGAGTTCTTACAGTGATAAAAATTCTACTGAGAGAAGGGTCAGCATTTTAGAGCACCTGATATTCTTCTAAAGGACTTGAGTTTGGTTTCCACCCACCTCAGGTGGTTCCCACCCTCATTTGACTCCATTTCCTGGGGCTTCAACATCCATTTCTGGCCTCCTTGGACACCTGTACACACATTCACAGAGACACCCATTTATACACATGAGTAAAAATAAAATATTTTAGAAGTCTATTGTTTAAAAGTAGGTATTCAAATACATTTCTACACAATAGATATAATAAGCTATTTAAGTGGTAATTCTTAAACTGTAAGATAATTTTATTTTTACCCTCAGTGGTCTCTTTTTGAATATATATATATATATATATATATATATATATATATATATATATATAGAGAGAGAGAGAGAGAGAGAGTATTATCTTAAATGATGTTTATATGTGGGGGGATAATATATACACTCAACAAGGCACCCCCAGAGATCAGAGGTGCTACAGTCAGGTTTGAGACTCTGAGGTAGGTCTTGAGAACCAAATGATGTTGATAGACTTCTGGAAAAGGAGTAAGCACTCATAATAGCTAAGAATTTCTCTAGCCCCTTTCATAGTCTTACAAACAGAATGACTTTTACTAGCTCCACAGTCCTAATAAGTAAACTGATCTAGATTAAAAGTGACCTAATTAGCAAACTAGTAACACAAATTCACAAATTGTCTCATTTTTAACCTAGAGCTACTTTTCTAATAATATTTTGTATCCATTACATAACTTATGTGTAAGAGTTTGAGGTATTAACAAACAAAAATTTGAATTTAATGCAGAAAAATTTGAGATTTAGTTTAATACTGAACATGTTTGAGGGTAATTTAAAGATGAAATACAAAACACAGTGAGACTTTGGGAAGCTGTGCTGAGGCCTACACTGTGAGTCAGAGTTTTAGCAGTTTTTTGACAAAACCCCTGAGAGACTAGAAAGGAAGGACTCATTTTGGCTCACAGGTTCTGTTGCAGGCAGCAAGAATATGAAATAGAGATTTAGCTCTATATGATAAAGCTATGCCTAGAAAGATCAAGGAATCCTCCTGGAGAAGTCAAATATCAAGGAATATTTGATGTTATTCAGCTTTTAATATATCAGCTGTTTCCTACAATCAATTTCTTATGTCATGATTACAGTCTCCCCTCCCTCTTTTCCTCCCTGTTCTTCCCCAACTTCCTCCCTTCCAGATCCACTCCCATTCTGTTTCTCATTAGAAAAGAACAGGTTTCTAAGAGTTAACAACAAAACATAACAAAATAAGATATAGTAAGATAAAACAAAACCAAAAACTCACATGGAAGTTGGACAAGGCAACCCAACAGAAGGAAAACAGTTGAAGAAAAGGCACAAGAGTTAGAGACTTACTTGTTCACTCACTCAGGAGTCCCATAAAAACACTAAACTGAAAGCTGTAATATATATGCAACCAATCCGGTGCATGCTTGTGTTGATCCTGTGCTAGTTGCTTCAGTCTCTGAGTTCTTACGACCTTTGCTCAGTTTATTTAGAGAGCCTTGTTCTCTTGGTGTCCTCTTTTAAACATTTTTAAAATGTGAGTTTTGTTCTTTAACCACAAACACTTGGATGTTGTTTTTTGTTTGGGGTTGGTTGGCCAGCCAAACCAAAAGCACATTTGTCCACTAAGATGCCTTATGACTCAATATCCGTGTGACTGTCACTGGGAGCGAGCCTTTCTAAGAAGGATTGGCATTAGTAGCAGGCTTCTTTCTGACTAAGGAAAACCCTGACTGTTGTGGGATATTTGATCACTCTGTGAAACCAGAGACTGTGTTAATAAAATCAACCTTGGATCAAGGGGTGGAGCCAGCAAGCAGTTGAGAGGAATTAGCCATAGAGAGTATGAAGGATCCAGGGATACAGACAGGGAAACTCACACGGAGTAGGGAGAGGCTTAGAGTTCGTGGTCTGTTTGGTTTGAGATGGCCGGAGAGACACTCTCTTGCTGCATCTCCTACCAAAAAGGAAAGTCAGCTGGTTGCTTCTCAGTATCTCAGAGCCGGCGGGTTTTCACCCCAGTATCTGGCTCCTGAGTCCTTATTGGTAAGTAGAACAATAGAAACTTGTTTAAAAACTACATTCGTGGGCAACAGCAGAGCTGGTGCCTGTGGCCTGAGCAGCAAGCTGCTGACTTTGGGGCATTGACTGTGGGGTGCAGACAATAGTTAAAATGTTAGGTGCAGCTGCTAAGCCAACAAAACAACACCTGACAATCTGAAGGACTGAGAGCCCACAAGGAGAGGATGGCTGCTGCTAACATTCATTGCAGTTGGCCAAATGCTGCCTTGAGAGGATGAGGCGCAGAATGGCACATCCAGACAGATCATCATTGTGCATACCACAGAAACACAACTGACCTTCTCCTTGGCAAGGGAAAGGACAGGTCCGTGTTGTCCAATTTGTTAACCACAAGCTACATTTGTCTCTTTAGCTTTACATTTAAATCAATTAAAAGGAAATGAAATTTAAAATGTAGTCATCCTAGTCACAATTCAAATACTTGGCAGCCAATGTGGCTGTGGCAAAGGATTTACATGAACGGGGGAAGTACTTTTACCCGAGATGCTACAGAATGTATGGTTATAATTATCACTTTATGTAGAAGTATCTGTTGCAAGCTATCCAGAAGCCTGTCCTCTCCACAGTCTTGACAACCGATGGTTGTTTGTCTCTTAATTTCTTTTAACCACTGGCATTATTGAAAACTGTATTTATAAACATACAGTATGAACCACATGTTAGGCATGCTTCATGAATCGTTTTATGGCTCAGTGTTGAACCAAAACATAGCTGAGTGCTTCTAAAGTAAACATTTTCCGTTTCCAGAATTCTCAGAAGAGTTTTTGCATTTTAAATATGTTAAAATAAATCTTGCAATGTTATTTTAAAGTGTTATTGCATTTGCTTCAAACTGCTGGCATTGTAAATTTCAGCACCATGCAATTTCTTCTGAAGTATACCGTACGTGGAAAAGTGTGCTCTGCTTTTGTTTTGACTATCAACTACCTCTCAGTTTAAATTTTCAGTGAGAACTGGAAGATTAAATCATCTTTGGAAAATTACAGGATTCATTTTTGAGAGAGAAAAACAGTTAAATATTAGACTGCTCAGAAGTATGAATGGGGACCGTTTTTGCAATAAGTTAAAAGCTAGATTTTTTTATAGTTGTTTCCCACGTGAAATTAGCTTTGTCTGCAGCAAACAGACAATGAACTTCCTTTCCACTGGAATTGATACCACCTACATATTTGCAAAGTCAGTGGTTGCCTGCACACGCCACCCCATCTGAAGATACACACTAACCATGCACAGCCCATCTGGTGATGCACACTGACCATGCACAGCACATCTGATGATGCACACCAACCATACACAACCCCATCTGATGATGTACACTGACCATGCACACCTCATCTGGTGATGTACACTGACCATACACAACCCCATCTGATGATATACACTGACCATGCACAGCCCATCTGATGATGTACACTGAACATGCACAGCCCATCTGATGATACATATCGGTCATGCACATCCCATCTGAGGATACACACCAACCATGCACATCCCTGTCTGAGGATACACACTGACCTTGCACTCCCCCATCTGATTATACACATTGACCAAGCCTGCTATCGGTTGGGTAAGGGCCCCTGCAGACATCTTCCCTCTTTCATTTATAACACTCTTAACATTTGCTGTACCTTGTGACTTGATAAAATCAACAAAAACATTTCTTACAATTTTTAGGACCCGGAAATCCAAACAAACCTATACAGGCAGCCTCACCATAGAACATTTTGGCCTGTTGTGATTATTACACATTTTCAGATCTTCAGAAACAATGCATTCTGAGATATCTAATTTTGAATAAGATGGGGGCTATTATTTCACCTTGGTATTGCTGGCCTACAAGCCCCGCCCTTCTCCTTGACACAAAGCCTTCTGTTGTTATCCTTCTCTAGCTGTAAAGAGATGCATACTTTACGTGGCAGGCTTTCATAGTTTGTGGTCTAGGGTGAGATATAAAAAGTAATGCAGGCTGTACAAAAAAGGTGGGGAAATGAGGTCATGTGGTTATAAGAGAGTTGTCACCTGCACAGTGCACCTGTTCATGAGTCAGCAGGAAGCAAAACACTTCACACTGAAAAGTAATCTGGCTGATTGTTTAACAATTAAAGTTGTAATTAGATTTATAATTGAATTTTTGGTGTAGTCTAATGTCTGGAAAATCTCTGTATTTCAACTAATCCTTCACTCAGCATGATCTGTTCCAGGCCAGTGCCAAACATGTTCAAAGATTTGTTTTTTTTTTTTCCAGTACAAGCGAAAACCAAACCCTTACGCCTGTCTCACCATTCCCTTAGGTGACTGGTCACCATCACAGCGACAGAATAGAAAGTACAATTGCATTCTGAAAACAAACATTGACGTGATAATTTTAAGGCAATACCCATGTGCACAGTTTTGAGAAATAGACCCAAACCAAAATATGCTTTAGACAAGTCTTTCTTGAATGTATCTTATAAAAATTGTCATTGTTCCACAAACACACTGAAGTTGTTATCATGGAGCTATGAACTTGTGGTGGACTGAACTCTCAGTCATGTTAATATTCCAAGCAAGTTTTGGAATCCCCACCTGGTAAGCACAGCCAAAATTCATACCCAGAACCCTTGCTCGTAGTAGTAACTGGCATGGGGAGATTTTTGTGGACTATAGGAAACTGGAGCAAAATAAATTGCTTTAGATGTAGAATAAATAATATACAAATCAATCATCAATATTATTTAAATTAAAAGTATTTAATATGATAATTAAGGGACACATTATGCATTTACTGGGTACCATGATGCCTCTGTTTAGATTCAAGCTAAGATTTCCCACTACGTTTTTCCCTGACACCAAGATAATAGATGTCCTGGTCAGTAGGTATTTCTCTAAAATTTGCATTCTGAAGTTTGAGACCGTAGTATATAAGAATGCTATTTTTTTCTTTTTTGGGGAAGTTATAATTATATCTTTTTGAAGACAGAAATGAGTAAATTATAGGGAAGCATTAGTGCATGTCCCTATGCATCACAATCTTTCTCCTAATAGGTGAAGACTAGCACTCTCAAGGTATAGACAGGAGAATCAGAGGTTCAAGTCCATCCTCAGGTACATAGTGAGTTCAAGGCCAGCATGGGTATACACATGAGACTCTGCCTCTAAAACAAAGAAACAAAAATAAAATTTACAAAATTGATTAGGATGCAGACCAACTTGGAGAGAGGCTCCTGCAACAACAAGGAGAAGCCTGGCTGTCTTAGAAGCCGAAGACAGAGACTTTGAAGAAACTCACCACACAGACACCTTGATCCTGTATTCTAACTTGTATAAGGACATGGACTTCTGTTCATGCCATCCATCTGTGTTATTTGTTTATAGAGTCTGAGCAAACTTGAAAATCAGCTTATTTGATTTCATTATTGATAAGTTTCTGTACCCCATAAGCCTCTCTGGACAGAATTAGAAAAAGCCCCAGTTTAATGAGTAGAGCGTTCCTGGGTGATTCTCTGGCTCCAGAGAGGAGACCGGGACAAGAGACTAGAAGATATCTGTTTTCTGGGATGCAGCTTAAACACCCTGTGGGAGTGGTCTTGAGCCTCTCTAGAAGAGGAGCAGTGTTTGATGGGCTTTGAAAGGGCGGGTTTGGGGAAAGAGGTGGGAGAGGGGAGTTGAGGTGGATCTTCCACCAGAACATTCCAGACTCTTTGGGTATAGAGATGCCAGGGTGCCAGGGGCTGAGGTGGAGCTTCCACTAGAACAATTATTATTAAAAATGTGGAGGAAAGAGATAAAGTTTTCCATGTACCTCTGTTTACACTGTCTTCAAGAAGAACACAAACAGCAAAATATTATGTGCAACTTTTTTGTGCTTCACACAACTTTGTTACTAAGATGGTAACTTGTAAGTAAACAGCAAACGGTTCAATAACAATTTGATACTTACTTGAAGAAACACATATAACTAGTAAGAACCCTACCTACGCATTCAGTTCTGATGAGAAGAGACTTTCAAATGTCTATAACAATCCAGAATGGCAGGTGGGGTTTTAGAAAAAGAAAGCTATGTGGACACGAGGTTTCAGTGAAGGACCAAAGTGAACGATCCTGGCGTTCCCTGCATGTGGAAAAGAAGAGAGCAGCCAGCTACTGCTTAGATCACCCTGGAGAGGTATGTGTCTTCAGACACTTGCTGATTAGAAAATCCATTTACTGAAGTGTGGTGATGGTTCATAGTTTTAAAGTTTATGTGTGAGCCCAAACCTTCGACATGTGTCTATGTGTGGAAAACTGCTGAAGTATGTTTGTGTACATATATATGAGCCTGTAAGCCAGAGCATGACCTTGGATGCTTTCCTTAGTCTTTGAGATGATCTCTCACTGAAATGAAGTTCAGCAAGCCCCAGTAACCTGATTGTCTCCACCTCCCCAGTACTTGATTGCGAGTGTGGGCTATGCTACCCAGTATATTATGGAGATACCGGGACTAAATTCACCTCCAGTCTCAACCACAGACCCTCTTTAAGGGGTCACTGAAAACTGTGTTTCTGTATGAGGACATTCTGAGTGGGTTAGGAAAGAGCTCTTCTCAATCACCAAGGAGCCCAGAGCTGGGCCAACTTTGGTATAGCTTTCCACAGCAGCAGTGCCTGGCTCTGGGCAGGCGATTGCAAGGACACAGAAGAGACAGTAATGCAAACAGGAACAGGGGCTGATTTCCAGAGCTGCTGTGAAGAGTTCCACCTTAAGATGCAAACAGGGCTGTAAGACTTCCTTGAGTTCCCCTTAAATGTGATTAAAATTAGTTGTGTCCCCGGTAAGGTACTGTGAGGTGGAAACATGTCGTCAAGGAAGTCACTCCTCACACAGAGGCTCCGCAAGCTACTGCATGGAGCCATGGAAGGCAGCATAGTAACCACGCCGGTGCTACCCAGAGCTCAAGTGTGGTAACTGGAAGCAGAGCAGGCTTGAAAGAGGCTCTGAAACAGGGCCTCCAGGGCAGCCTTGGGCTGTACAACAAAGCTCCAGGAGAGGAAACAGCCTGCTCCTGGAGCTGAAGGCTGGCAGACAGCTCTAAGGCATTCTTCAGCAGACACCAGCAGAAGGCAGTTAAGTCCAGTCAGCCTAACACATAATGAGGAGCAGTGCAAGCTTGTCTACCGCAATCATCATCAAAGGACAGGGAACCCGGGAGGGTGGGTGCAGGCATCTATTGCCAGTGTCTTCCGGATGTGTACGCTCTCCAGGCATCCCATGGAAAGGTGCACGGACCTGCAGAGTTCCGGTGGTGTTCCTTTTTAAACTCCACAGCTGCACTGGGAAACGAAGCCGATTTGGGTTCTCCGTACCGGAAGGAATATTGTCGATCATAACTGCTCACTTCAATGTTAAAAGTGAAGAAATGCAATAGTTAGTTGAGGAAAGGAGCAGTGCTCTGTATGGTAGTTTTAAATTCCTTACAGCATCTAGCTTGTGACACACTAGTCCTGAGCAAAAGTGAGTCTAGTGAGCTCTGGGGGATAGCCGGGTTGGTAGAATGTCATCCCATAGCACCCACGATGGCTGTGTTGAATCCTCTGAACAAAACTCTTGTAATCCCAGACAATGGAAGGATGATGCATGAGAATCAAGAGTTCATTGTAATTCTTAGTTACACAGTGAATTTAAAGATACTCTGAGCTACATGAGACCTAAAAAAAAAATTTAGAACATAATGTAACTAACATATGGTAGAAGTTGGTGCCCATTACCCAGGACTTTGACTGCCTCGAGAAATGCATCTTTTCCCAGAGAACTGTACATTTAAACAGATTTAGAAAATAACCCGTAAGCTGTCAGAGAACTCACTGATCCTCTGACAAAATGTCTTTTGAAAAAGCCCTGTAAATTATCTGAATAGATATTACACAATTTTTGAGGTTAATTTTTCTTGAGGAGAAAGCAAGCTTTCCAACTCCTAAATAAATGTGTAAAAACAGGAGCATCAGGATGCTGCCTCCAGAAAGAATCATCTTGTTTCCTGAAATGAAGGTGGCCTTACCTCAGAACTGCTTAAAAGATTATAATTAAGTTGGGTTGAAAATTATTTTTAGCTTTCTGAAGGTTTCAAGTATGTGACATATGATATTTACACTCAGTCAAATTTCTGATCACTTTAATCTCTTTTTCAATAAAAACATAGACTATGAGCTCTTCGATAAATAGTGTTCAGAAATGTACACTACCACTTAATTGGCAGTGGGGTATTGAAAAGAGGTGAGATTTTTTTCTTTTGTCAAAGATAAATTCTGCAAACATTAAAAAATATGAGTGTAAATGGTATATCATTTGACCTGCTAAAAAAACTATATGAACATTATATTTAAATGTCATGAGACAAGAGATGAGGTGATCGTCATGTCTTCTGCCCAAGGCCTTTCCTTTCTTCCTCTTGTTTAACAGATACAACTTTGGAATAGATGATGTTTATGAATGAAAAAAAAAAAGAAGGGAACATGACTGCTCCTAAGTGTGGTGGTGGAGAAGGTTTATTATAGACATATGGGAGAGCCTAACAGAGGCAGGGACATCCAGGAGAGTCCAGAGTGGACTGACCACGACCCGTGTAAGGAGAGGAGGAGAAAGGAGAGGGAAGGGAGGTACAAGGGGCAGCAAAGAGCAAAGGGAGGGGTAAGAGAAAGGTTGACTCCATGGGAAGGCCAGCTGGGGAAGGGCAGTTCGGTCCACGGGCTGGAGGAGTTTAGGGAAGGGGGTGGGGTATACCAACCAGGAGGGGCCTGGAACACACAGGGACTGAGAGATGCAGGGAAACCTGGTCATGATGTGAAATAGGCACCTCAGCCGTTTGAACCCTAACAGTTTATGTGTTTGTATTTTCATTTGCATTATTTGTCTGATAATTATGGAGTGTCACCACATCAGTTTCTTTCCTGACTTATCTGGAAATACTGGAACAGTAGATGTGGCTATTATCCCAGTGTCTTACTGAGACTGGGAACACAACAAAGGATACTAAAATCTGTCAGGATTACAACTTTGGTTTTTAGATGTTAATGTTTAAAGAGTTTTGAAAAGTAATGTCTGATTAGCCATTTATTATGTGCTGAATGTTTTCATAATTGTTAAAACAAATGTATTTGATCTCCAGACAGAAACATATAAGGTAGTTTATTTTTCTAAATCATGTCCATTTTATAGATAATTCCAGCACCCCAAGCATGTCACCACAAACTGTGGGGTTGTCTTTTTGTTTTATTTTGTTGTTGTAGCAATATGCACCTATTCACAAATAATGATACCAACTGTTGAGCATTGCCTTTTTGTAGATGAATTTCTAAGCGGTCTTATTAAATAAAATCATGGAGCCAAATATAGTGGTGAAAACCTTAGAGATCGGAGAAGCCGCCAGCCAACCTTACCTCACCAGCTCTGCAGCTTCCACATGTGTGTTATTTCCTGTCTTCCCACGCCTTTATTGCCTTGCTGGTCTGCCCTCTCATTGGCTCTTAGCCAAGCTACCTCACTATTTTGTCACTGCCTGTCTGTACAGACCTCCAGGTCTCTATGGTTGGTACTGGGATTAAAGGCGTGTGTCACCCCCGCTTGGCTCTGTGGCCTTGAACACACAGAAACCCAGCCTGCCAAGTGATCGGATTAAGGGTGTGCATGTGCTACCACTGCCTGAATTCTATGTTTACTTAAAAATGGCTTGCTATTTCCTCTGACCTTTATTTATTAACATACAAATAAAATATCACTTTTATTTTATCCATTCTAGCAGTGTTCACATACATTTCATTAAAGAAAAATTCTGTCAAAATTTTTCAATGACTCTGAGACACAATGACAGAAAGAGGAGTGACAACTTTCAGTCTTCCCCACTGTGGTTGAAGTCACAAAGTGTTAGGGCTATGGAGACCCTGGTGGAACCTTCTCATTTCACAGATATAGAAACTGCACACAAGCAGGGTGAATGACTTGCCTGGAGTTAAGTGGCAAGCTTGGTCTTTGAACAGCATGTTATAAATACAATATGTGTTCACGCTCCTTTAAGTCCACACGTGCAACTTAACAGGCTTCATAACAACTGCTTCATAGCCAAAAATCGTATCAGCAATCGAAGCTCTTTCCATGACAGCTATTAAGGGCCAGAAGCGGCGCTGGACTTCTGCACAACATCAGTCTGGCAAGGGAGCATCATGCTTAGCAGTTTTTAGAGAGGTTTCAAGAACGTTTAAAGAAAAGGAGATAAGCATAAGGCAAATTGTATCATCATGCCAAATAGCTTCTGACTGTACAGCCTGAGTCATGGCTGGCACATTGGGCTGACCTCAGACTTGTCAGCACCAGAACCCAGAAGCTAGGGCCTCAGAGCTGGCAAAGTCACCTGAGCATGAATTTTCAGTTCTCAGCAGATATTGCTGACAGCCCTCTCTTTGGTCTAGCGATGATCTAACCAAATAGGTCACAGATGTGCAATCTCCTTCCAATTAGCTAAGCCAAGATCTACAGCTGGGAAGGCAAGCTAATATTTTGTGTTTTGTGCAAAGACCTGATGTGGTAAGAATTGGCTATTGATTGAGGAGGGGGTGTTGCTTTTGTTTTTGTGAATATATATATATATATATATATATATATATATATATATATATATTCCATAATAATGCTGCTAAGCTCCAGTGGGAAAGAAGAGCGCTATACCTAACAGCACAGTAGAAAATGCTCCTCTCTTCACTGTGACAAGGATGGTGGTGAGGGAGTGAACTGGAGGCACTTTGCTTGATTCTGGCTTCATATCAAAGCTTTATTAAAGAATTGAAATTGGTTTAGGAAACACTCAGGAGAGAAAACCACAAACTTAATGGCTTCCTGAGAGAGGAGCTGAAATGTGTTCTGTGCTCTGTGTGTGTGTGTGTGTGTATGTGTGTGCGCGCGCGTGCGTGCGCACACGTGCACATGTGCATTTGTATGTACTCACACACAGTGTATGCCATAGCTTATTAGAGGACAATGTCCTGGAGTTCCGCTCCTACCAGCGGGTAGCTTCCAGGGATTGAAACCTGGTCCTTAGATGTGGAAGCAAGCAACTCTACCTGCTGAGCCATCACATTACCTTATGTTAGTTCTAAATACAAAACACGTTTTCTTACTCAGTGAAGTTCTTTATTTAAACTGGGATATTGGTAGAGAATTACTACCATAAGCCTTTGTATGAATTTCTTATAACAAATGATCATAATTTTAGTTTCTCAAAACACTAGGAGTGTATTCTTTTACACTTTGGCTAGCCATCTCCAAAGTCAAGGTGTTCACAGGGCCTTGTCACTTGAAAACTCCATGGAAGATTTGTTCTTGGATCTTCCTAACCTGTGGTAACTGTGTATAATTGGCAGTGCCCTTGGCCTGACCTTGCCACTTATATATATTTTTTTTTTTTGTCCATGATCACATGTCTATTCTTCCATTCACATGTGATTTTGCCTTATGTTTCTTCTTATGAGGACATTAGTGTTAGGACTCAGGGGCAGACTAATGTGCATTCCCTACATCATAATTACATCTGTAATGATTCTTCCTAAGCAAGGTCACATTCATATGTGCTTGAGGTACACAATTATATTCCTCATTATATCCTTCATTTGTTTTATTGACTTCGAGTGAATTATGGAGTGACTGATTATAACAATGTTTAAAGTAGCAATGTATACCTTAAACACCACTCTAAATTTTCCTAATGAGGGTAAATATGTAGTTTTCTCTGCACACATAAACATATCCATAGTACTTAATACTGTTGTTTATAATAGTCCCATGTATTGGTGGTGTTCTTGACTGTAGATATACACAGATGAATAAAAATAGCATGGCTCCATACCCATAGAGTAAGAAAGAGAATCCTCACCAGACAAACAATTTCCTGATCAAAATCTACAAAAGAAGTTCATAGTGTAATCTTTAACTGTGGTAGAGGCTGGAGGAGGTTGTTGAACCCAGGTGTTTAGCAATAATTGTGTGATTAAGAAACATTGAAGTCTTCTAATGAGCATGAATGCTTCATGCAAAAGTAGCATCTATTAACTGCTTTTCTTTCTAAGAAAAAAGACCTTACTTGCTTCAAACTCCTGTTCCTTTGTGGTGTGTGTGCATGTGTGCGTGTGCGTGTGCGTGTGCGTGTGTGTGTGTGTGTGTGTGTGTGTGTGTGTGTGTGTTTGTGTGCATGTGTGTAGGGAGATTAAAATATGTTCACGTAGGTTGAAGTTCAGGGATGTGAAGGTTAGGAACTCCCAAACTCACCCTTTTTTTACCATGGTAGACAGGTAGCCTTTTGTTCAAACTTTATCAGTAGCCTGGTGAGTCGGGAGTCAGGGGTGAATGGGGAAGAGTATTGACACACTTCCCCTCCTCTGTGATTCAAGAGGCTGTTTATGAAGCCTGATGAGACTTTGAAATGGAGAAGTCCCTGGATCTATTTTTAGTATCTAGAGAAATCCCTGGTTCTATTTCACAGGCACATGAGGACAAGGATGACCTGGGTTGTGTCTCTGTGTTTTCAATGGTTGTAAAAATGTCCCCCACACAATCCAAGTTGGATGGAAAGATATATAACTTTCTTCTACTTTTAGAAAGACCTAATTAACAGTGCCTGAGTTTTCCTTATATTTATGACTTCCCAGGATGTGCTAAAGGCATTTTCTAGTTAAAATCCAAATTTTGGTTGAAAAAAGAAAGAATAACCCTGCTAATTCTTGATAAAGTCTTTCCATCGAAAAGGTATATCTTCAGAAACACTTTTCCCTTATTTCAGTAGATCACCTCACCTTGTTTTCTACCTCTCTTTTTATGTTGATACTCTTTGTTTTTGGGTTATTGTATGTGTTCACTTAAAATGTGGTTAAAATATAAAGCCATGAAATCAATACATGTCTAAAAAGGAAAACCACAATGACAAAAATATAAACTCTATTAAGTCCTGCCATAAATTGGCCCCTTCCTTGTTGGAGAGGCATGGTGGGAAGCAGAGCTTTGTCCTCAAAGAGAAAGTTCAGAAGAGTCCCATCCAAAGTACCCATTTCATGGCCTAAGAAGCACAGCAGGGGGCGCTCTTCTTGAAAGTCACTGGCTTCTCCATCTTTCTCATTTTAAAGTACCTAGCTCAGTAGAACAATCCAATGGCCCTCTAAGGACACATTTACAGTCCCTAGCAGGTGGTAGCACCTGGAGGCCTGGGGCATGGTTCTTCAGAAGGCACTATATTATTTGAATCTTTCTTCTGTAGCCAGGCATCATGGTCTAGGAATCAAGGGGTGGAAATCAGAATGGCACCACCACTGCTAGTGACCCACTAAGAAGATTTTGCTTCCAATCACTATGACCCTATGCTCTTCTGGCCTTGATGTTTGGTGCTTCTGCAAGGAGGCAGAACAATATTTCCACTGAACTGGGAAGTAAGGCTTCCCCCAGCTACTCAGAGCTCCTGATACCCTTAAGTTAACAGGATCAGAAATGAAGAACAATGTCAGAAGGAGTGATTTCTCTACACTAAAAGAGGGAATGTAGACTGCTTCTCCACAATGAATATAAGGAAGAATGTTAAGACTGTTCTTTTCACTATGTCCTAAGATTAAATGTATAAGGAACTAAAACAGTCTGATCTAGGCATGGTGACAAAGAACTCAGACCATTCAGAAATGAAAATACAAGTTACTTCTGAAGGTAAAAAAAAACTAACAAGAACATCTGGAGTTCTTGCCAAGGTAGAAGAAATACACAGGTAATAGAAGGTAGTTATACACCAGTCAAGACTACATGGCCAGTTATAGAAACAAGGACTGTAATTGCCTTCAGTGTTTCTGGCCTGTTTTGTTAAGAATACACTTGTACATACACACACACACACACACACACACACACACACACAAACACACATTAAGTATATATTTGTATTTTCTTTCATCTATTTCTTTATCATGAAGTATAATATCATGAAGTATAATATAAAAATAGTGATAATATCAATATTTAAGTATTATAAGTCTGTATCATTATATTGAAGTTATGGAATTACTAAAAGACTAAGTGTTCCTTCCTCAGAAGACTGCCACCCATTGTTGTATGATATTTTGTTTGCCTTCTGACAAATAAAGCTTTCCTGGAGATCAGAGGACAGAACTAGCCACTAGTTAGCCATAGAGGCCAGACAGTGGTGGCACACACCTTTAATCCCAGCATTTGGGAGAAGGAAGCAGGAAGATCAGGAGGTCAAGGCCACCCTGGGCTACACCAGATTGAATTAGTCTAAAAGAGCAACAGCGCTGGATGGTGGTGGCTCACACCTTTGAACCAGCACTTGAGAGGCTCACACCTTTAATCCCAATACTAGGGAAGATCATGCCTTTAATTCCAGGACTAGGGAGGTGAAGACAGGAAAATAAGGTGGGTGGAGAAACGATCTCCCCCCATTCATAGAGACAGAAATCCCCCATTCAGTCTGAGGATTCATAGAGACAGAATGCTCTATTTGGTTGGAGAATTCATAGAGACTAATTAGGATCATGCTTCAACCCATTCTATGGGAAGAGTAATACATTTGTAGCTTTATATAGGATAATTAAGTCACGTTAGGTAGAATTATGCCCTTGTTTATTTATTTGGAAATTATGCATGACCTAAGGAGATATAGTTGAATATCAAGTTGATAAAGGCTCTATTTTTGAGAGTTAGTCTTGATTATCGACTTGACTGGATCTGAAATGAACTAAGAAATAAACTGCTGTGCATACATGTGAGAGATTTTCTGGACTGGGTTATTTGAAGTGGACAGACCCACCTCTCCCTAGCCCCACAGGCCCACCTCTAAATGCTGACAACATCATCTTATGGCAGCCAGAATAAAGGAAGACATCCCCCCCCCCAAAAAAAACCCTTTTTTTTTCCCTTTTGCATCACTCCTTCCTGCCTCACTGGTGAGCACATCTACACTGTTAGCAAGTTCATTTACATGCTGCTTCTGCCCTGGCTGTTGTATTCATTTGCTGTTATCAGAACCCAGATTCTTCAGTCTCCCAGGTTGCTTTGAAGGCAAGCAGTTCTCCAGGAGTTCTCCAGACCTTCAGTAGTAGGTTAGGACTGCTGAAGCACCTAGCCTTGTGGACGATGTTCTCGGCATCTCCAGGAAGTAGACTTCCATAGCTGAGCTCCCTAAAATACCTTATGTAGGCCCCTAATAAACTCCCCATTTATTACATATATCATTCTGTCAGTTTTGTTCCTTTAGATGACCTTATTTGACTCATACACATGCAGAGCAAATCTTTTTTGGAAAAGCAGGTGTCTTTTAAAGACAGCCTATATGGCAAAAGAGAATCAAAAAGAAAAGTGTTTTTGTTTGTTGTTATGTTTACTAGCTGGGATATGGAGTTGAAACAAGGGCACCTGTTGTAGTTTGAACTTTCATCTATAAAAGAACATACTACTGAATTTGCCTCTCAGTTTGTAAATATGTGGGGTCATGAAGAAGAGATGAGATATAAAACTGTAAATCAGTGAAATATCTTAAATAAAATTATACACTTGACTGCACAAAGTTACCGTAATGAAAATATACCAAGACACCATCTGTCAAATGCACTACCCCCAAATTCCAGTTGAGCTCATTTAGTCCAGAGTTAAGATAGGCTTAAAATAATGCTTCCCATTTCTTACCTTGTTAGTTAGAGCTATCAAATACTCACATGTTTTCTGTGGAGTCAAACATAAATTATACCTCCCTGAAAGTTTCAGAGCCTTATGAGATTAACTAGCAAAATCTCTATAAACGATATCACAACAAGGAAGCGTTTGACAAAGCAGTGAAGTGCAGATTCATATTTTGGGGTAAGATGGGGCAAAGAAAAGTGGTCAACAATCTACAAGCAGGAGAACAAAGACATATCAGGAAAATTCAAGAGAAAGTAATGTATTTTATTTAGGTCAAAATGTTATTGAATTATCTGTGTGTGTGTGTGCGCGCACATGTGTGTCTGTGTATATATGTGTGTCTGTCTGTGTGTATATGTATCTGAGTGTCTGCATGTATGTCTGTGTGGTGTGTGTCTGTGTGTGTGTGTGTGTGTGTGTGTGTGTGTGTGTGTGTGCACTTTGGAAAGGTTCTATATTACTATTTCTTGGCACTCCTGTTACATTTTAATTCCAACTGAGTAATCTGATGCCATTCTTATTAATTTTAGCAAGTTCAAGTTAAAATTTTAATATTGATTCAACACTAATCTAATTCATGTTTTGTGTATTACTTGATTCCCAAATTACTCAAATTTTCCTAAAAATTTACAGACAAAAGCACTATTTTTCCATATAGACAGTATCTAGGTGGCTGTTGCTTTAAAGGATTTCCAAGATGAGAAGCCTGAGGTATGTTGTACTCTGTGGTTCACTAAGGACAAGGGCTGCTGGGTAATAGAGTTACCTTCTTGCTTTTCCCTTTTGTTCTATTATTGAGTGTCATAGATAAAGCATTTCCTGAAATTTTTGGTTTTATTGATCTATGGGTAGGCTGGATTGAAAGAGACAAGATCTGAAATCTCACAACCACTTATTTTGAAAAATCTATTCTAGTGTCTTCAAATCTAGTTTTCAAATATAGCAAGTTTTTCACTCAACAGATTTTGTCAAACTTGTTAGCATATAAAAATAACTTCTATGTCTATGAAATAGACAAATCAAAACCAAAACTATGAAATATGTGTTTCTGTAATAACCAAGAATCATATGGAAATACTGTCATTTGAAATTGCCCAATAGCTAACAGGTTGACATTATACATGAGAAACATATGCTGTTTGCATACATATTAAATTATTTTTACAATACAACTATGGTTCTGTGTTACTCATAACCTTGCATATCGCTGCAGTTCTTCCTATACCTATGTCCCATTTCACATTCCAGTCTTTATCTTTGTTATTTTGCTAACAGAGAGTCATTTACTCACGTGTGTACATGTGCCTTCATATCCCTGTGTTGGAGCACAAATATGCTTGTACCAGTACACACACACACACACACACACACATACACACACACACACACACACACACACACACACACACACACACACGGAGGTCAGAGAACAACATCAGGTTTTGATCTTTGCATTTCACCTTGTTTGAAACAGAGTCTCTTGTTTGCTACTGTATAGGCCAGGATATCATACCCACAGTCTTCTAGGTATTCTCCGGGTCTCTTCCATCTCTCAGTAAGAACACTGTCCTAACCGATGAGCTACAATGCCCAACTTTAAATGGCTGCAGGGATCCAAACTCCAGCCCTCACTCTCTGCCCACTAAGCCATCCTCCAGTCCTAGAATGATATTTTTAAAGAAAATTGCTCAGATAAAGAAGCAATGTAAAATCTTAGTGACACCTAAGTAATGAATGATACATTGAACAGGGAAAGAACTAGTAGATAGTAGAAGACAATGAAGAAAAAGCACAATATAAGTGATCAACTATCCCCTTGCTCCAACAATTTGTTCATGTGAGGAATGATGTTAAAAGGAAATTAATAATTATACATAATATATATATATATAAAATCCATATATATATATATATGGATTTTAAATGACAGAATGTCTCAGGATATCAGCTATTTGGATTGTAAAGAATGTCAGTTTTGTGAGAGGAATATTCTGTGCCAAATAGAGGAGACAGTTTCATTTGAATTAAAAGAAAACAGGAGTCATGAACTCTTTCTTCACTGGTTATGATTGGTATCATGGTAAGAATGAGGTGAGAGTAAAGTTAGGAGGAAGGATTGGAATTGTCATGGTAAAAGTAACTTACACGTGGCATATGATGAAATCCTGTGACAGATGGGAGCTATCGCTTAGGTGTGGATTTAGTCACTAAACTTATTCAAGTGGATCATGATCTACTCAACTATCAAGAAGCTCTGAAGTAACTCCCTCCTCCTCCTTCCCTTCCTCCTCCTTCCCTTCCTCCTCCTCCTCCTCCTCCTTCTCCTCCTCCTCTTTCCCTTCCTCCTCCTTCCCTTCCTCCTCCTCCTCCTCTCCCTCCTCCTCCATCACTACTCCTACTCCAACTACTATTGCCATTCTTCTTTCCGCAGGGAAGCGGGAGTAGGCTGTTTTCCTACCCCCATGCTCACTAGAGTCCTTTAGCTTAAGTCATTTTCAAGCCATGCCTCTTCCTGGTCAATCATTTCCTTTCATTTTCAGTGAGTGATGGAAACTTCTCTTTTAAAGTGAAAAATTTCCCTTTGAACATTTTATATCCCTTCTGTGATATTTTTTATTTGACCTGGCTTACTTTAATAGATATATTCTATCCACTTGGAATCCATATTCTCCTTACTCTTTGAAAAACGAGAAATGCAATGTACACTGAGGAATAGGCCACAAAGATCAATTGAGGGAGAATGACAATCTATGCTGCTGTATTATTTGGGTGCAAGTCATCTTAAATTGGTTTCATTTTTCATGAAAACCCACAAGATGATCAAATAAAAGTATTTCTTTACAGAAATCAGACCCACTTTTGCCAACATTCTTATAACAGTACTTTTCTATTTTCCGTCAATGTAAGGATTCGTTAGTCAGATATCTACTGAAAGGTATAATTGAAGAGAAAATACTTCCTAACTGAAAAAAATGCCCCAAGCGTTTATCCTTTGCCCTACTGAACATCATGTTTAATGTGAATTCTGAAGATAATGCTCCATAGACAGCTTACCCCATGTGGAATGCCACATAGTTCTGAGTCACACTTTACATTCTGTCAATGAGAAGCAGTATAAACAAGGAGATATTTTCCCTTCTCTTTATAGCAAACACTGATAATTCTATGGATATATGAAAAATATAGATTTCATGATGTGATGCTCACAAAAGGCCTATGCTAGTAAACCTATGCAAAGGTTTAAAGGAGCCAGCACTGCAGACAGTGGGGCCATGGAGAAGGTCCTATCCACAGTGAACGCTCACCACCAGAAGAGCTGATGGCATAGAACAAAGCTCAGTTACCACAAAGCGCTCCAGTAAGACAAACGGGCTAGACGCCAGCGGAGGATTGACATTAGACTTACGGAGAACATTAGGAGCTGAAGTGCATTCTAAAACCCCAAGCAAACTACATTTTTAAAAGAATTCTTTTTTATGAAGTTCTTATGAGTAAGCAGCATAAAGAATAGCTTTTTAACTTTCTGTTATAGGATTCTAACTTCTCAGCTAACTTGCTGTCATGAATATGCATGGAGTGTTATTACATACATGTTTTTAGTTGTGACAAGCAGTAATTTTCCTCTTTATATTTTCTGCTTTATTACATTGGTTCAGAATGTGCAATTTTTGTTTTTACTATAGTATTTTGGATTTTCTTAAGTAATTATGAATATTTATATTTATTCAACTTATTTTTAGTTCAAAAAATAATTACTACATTGTGGAATGTAGTTGGATAACTGGATTAGGGTGACGTTTTATTCCAACTTATTATGTTTTTAAGACAATAGCCTAATATGTCATGATAAACTAATAGAAGTCTCACCAGGGCCTGGGAAGATGTCTCAGTCAGTAAAGTGCTTGCTGTACAATGTGGCCTGAATTGCATTCTAGCACCCAGGTAATAGCCATGTGTAGGGGCATGTACCCCTAATCCCAGTGCTGGGGCAGCAGAGACAGGAAGATTCCAGAGGCTTTCCCGTTACTGCCATTTTAGCAGGATCAGTGAAGTTTGGGTTCAAAGAAAGACTGTCCAAAATAACATAGAAAGCAACTGAAGAAGACATCAAGTCACCAAGTCCATGAACATGCACACACCACACATACACACACACACACACACACACACACACACAAACACACACAAACATACACACCACACACACAACCAAACACACATACCACACACACAAACACACACACATACCACACTCACCACACACCACACACACAATCAAACACAAACACACACCACATGCACAAACATACACACACACAAACACACACACACACACACACACACACACACACACGCACGCACGCACGAGGAAGGAAGCATTAAAAACAATTCACCTTCGCACGAGGAAGGAAGCATTAAAAACAATTCACCTTCACATCTTCAGTGGTTATCTTGTAACCTTGGTGAGGTTATAATTTCCTTCAGTATGAATTAAGATTTAACAGTTTTAGAAATTTTAAGTTTATTTCTTAAATAGTTTATAAAATATCAGGATTCCTTATGAATTTTTCCTATAAATAGGTTTAGGTTGGCCCTCCTCCTTACTCCTTTCCTGGTTCCAGCTGCTAACCCATGTTTAGACCTACAGTGTTCTGTGGTGGTAGGCCATTCTCCTCTATACTATACGCTGTTGGCTTCCTCTCCTGTGAAGTACTTCATGACAAGATGTAGCATGAATCTTAAAGAGTCTTATTAATAAAATCAAACCTGGAGCCAGGTATTGGGGTGAATGCTGGAAGTTCAGAGAGACAGAACAGGCCACAGCTTCCTCACCTAGCCAGTTCCTCAGCTGATCCTGTTTCCTCAGACTGGAAGCCTCTGAGTCCTCATCTGGAGTGAATCTCAGCAGAACTGCTGCTCAAAGCCTGAAAGCTTAACAAGATAGTTCCTGGTCTTCATGCCTTATATACCTTTCTGCTTTCTGCCATCACTTCCTGGGATTAAAGGCTCACTTTGCGGGATTAAAGGTGTGAGTCACCATGCCTGGCTGATTCTAGTGTGGCTTTAAACTCACAGAGATCTGGATGGATCTCTGCCTCCAGAAAGCTAGGAATAAAGGTGTGAGTGCCACCATTTTCTGGCTTCTATATCTGTCTAGTGGCTGTTCTGTTCTCTGACTCCAGATAAATTTATTAAGGTGCATGGTATATTTTGGGAAACATAATATCACCACAACAAGACTAAATCCAGAAGCTGTCCTTCATGTGCTGAGGGTCACCACCTTCCACCTGTATATTTAAAAGGATAGTGAATGACATAAGACAAAACACCTTCATTTTCCCAAAATTGGCACAACTGAGAAAAATGTTTTAAAACTGTCCATTGATGATAACTGCTCCAGGAAGAGAGGGAGCACCCCCAACTTCAAATAACAGGAGAAGATGTAAACGTCTATCAAAATTGCCACAGTGAACATGAAACAATCCCATCCAGGCCCTGCAGTGTCCTCATTTGCTGCCTCAGCACTTGCTGCTGAAATTTGCCAGCATTGCTCACATCATGTCTAATCTGTTGTCAAGGTAGATTTAATTTCTGTGTGCTAATGCTCTTCTCAAGCAGTAAGTGGACACCAACAGTTCTTGTATAATCTCCTAAGTAGGAACCTCTAACTGCCAGTTAATCTCATTATTCTTAAATATTCAATTATTTCCAATATGCAATCATCCTTTATAGTAATTAGTTAATAATTATGCAGCTTGCTGCAATAACCTCCCAGAAAACTAATGGCCTCGGAGAGGCATTGCATCCTTTTTTGCCAAAGGCAAGTAGCCACTTGAATTAATGATATTTTCCAAGACTATCTCTGAAAAATATACCATGACTCTCCATTTTAATTAAAACAACAGCTACATTGACAGTGATGGAGAGCCACTCCATGGCACCAAGCACAGCTGGGGCTGGGATACTGAGTGAGAGTAAGGAGAATTCACTTGCAACCCCGCATGCATTACCTACTTCATAAAAACAGAGAGAAATAATAAATGATAACACGATTTGATTCACCTCATGAATGAAATATTTATTTACTCATCCTATGTGTCTTTCATATGTTAGTGAAAAATCTCAACAATGCTTAACTTGTGGAATAATAACAATTCTGTCCATTTTACATAATACTTATGAAATGAGAAAATATGGTTCTTATAGAAGAGATCACACAAATCACACTGCATCACTAAGCATTGAAAGGTTTTTCACTGTTTTTTATTCAGTAGCCCTTCATAGATAAGAAATGAATTATTTCTAGAAATCTTAGGACAAGAAAGCAGGGAAAGAAGGAAGGAAGGGTAAGGAAAGCAAGATGCTGGGTGAGGAGGCAGGGTAGGAGCAAGCAAGTCATCTCTCATTCTCTGAATTACTGCACCTGTGTTCTAAGTGGAATCAGTTAAAACTATGTTTATTCATATATCTTTGTAGTAGGAAGTTTTCTTGTGTCCCGCCCAGTCCCGTAGCTGCTCAGACCAAAGTAAACACACAGAGGCTTATATTACTTGTAAACTGTATGGCCTAATGGCTCAGGCTTCTCATTACCTGGCTCTTACAACTTAACTCAGCCCTCAGCCCATTTCTATTAATCTACGCATTGTCACATGGCTTCATGGTTTATAGGTACTTTCACATCTTCCTTCTCTTGGTGGTGGCTAGCAACATCTTTCTCCATTCTCCTTTCTCCTCTCACTATCTCTTTTGGATTTTCCTGCCTGGCTCCATCTTGTCCTGCCATTGACCAGTGCAGCTTTATCCATTAGCCAATGGGAGCAAAACATATTCACAGCATACAGAAAGATATCCCACAGCACTTCCCCTTTTCTGTCTAATCAAAAAGGAAGGTTTCAACTTTAACATAATAAAATATATATAATAGAACAGTTATCAAATAAGTATTACAGTTACAAAATCTAGTCTATTTGTATTTGGCAAATTTAAAAAAATATTCTATCATATATCCTATATTTGTGAGTCTAAAGTTTCATATCTAATTTATCTTTTATCATAACCAATAAAAATTATAACATCTTGTCTTCAACTACATCAAAGACCCCAGAAGGATATACTATTACCTGAGTAAACAGGAAGTGCATTGCAAACAACTCCTATAATTCTATAAATGACAGAGACATCTGGCTGCCTGGACAGTCATCCAAAGTTCCTTTGTAACATTGGGGCATCCATCTTCAGCTTATAGGAATAGGGTTTCTCAGTTACTTCTCCCTGTGTCCTGAAGAACATCTGGCAATCTCCTCTGCAAAGCAGGAAACTGAAGTACCATCTTGCCCTGTTTTGGCAAAATTCAGTGATCATTTTCCTATGGGTCCTGTATGTCGAGTTTATCCAACATCCTGTCATGTAGACCAGGCATGACCCATTTTTTGCCCAGTGGCTAACTTTTGCCACAAAGAAAGCAAACTCCATTAATGGGTTTCTTCAAAGCCCAGTATCCTTTTTGAAGTAATTAGTGCTGCCAGGAGCAGACATGTCTCATTGTCCAGTAAAGTCTAAATTCTTAAAACATTTTAAATACCGTATTCTGTAGGTCTTTGAAGTGTTTGAAGTTTACCTACCTAATTGAAATGTATCTATGTATACCTAGAAAACTTAACTAACATGACTATAAGTTTAATTTTCATAGATGACTAATTATTAATCTGTATTTCATAATTATACATCACAATTTTAAATGAGTTTCATAAACATAATACCTTAAACAAAAGTGGAAATACATATACAGTATAACAAAATTAACTTTAATTTATTTGTATCAATAAACTAAAATCCTTAGTAATGTAAAATATTTCAAACAAGTTGTTTCTCTTTAAAAGTAGATTCAGGCCGGGCGGTGGTGGCGCACGCCTTTAATCCCAGCACTCGGGAGGCAGAGCCAGGCAGATCTCTGTGAGTTCGAGGCCAGCCTGGGCTACCAAGTGAGTTCCAGGAAAGGCACAAAGCTACACAGAGAAACCCTGTCTCGGAAAAAGAAAAAAAAAAAGTAGATTTAGTAATCTACCCCTTATCCTATCATATCTATATCCCCTTTTCTTCTTTAGAAAGAGATTGTATTTATAATCAGCCTTCTTTAAATAAAACTGAACATTTATAAACAATATTTGGGAATTTGGGCATAACTTCTCATACTACTTCCTACTGGTTGGGGGTGCTGGTAATCTTATGAGGATTCAGAGAAATTAAGAATTATAGTTAAATCTTGTCTGTAGTAGTCTGTGAGGCTGTATCAACCTTTCAGGGGATCTTGGTTGATCAAACCATATTAGCCTGGAAATAATCCACAGGTTCACATCTTCTGTGAAAACAAAAGCAGAACCTCTTTTCCAAAGAAATGTATCCTCAGACACAAATTTTGAAATCAAGATACCTTTTATATATATATAAATATATATAAATTTATATATATAAATATATATATATAAATATATATATATATATGTATACAATCAAATGTCTTCCTGCAGGTAAAAGTCAGAAAGACAATATAATAATATGTAATATCCAGATTCTTTGTGTAATTTTCATCTTTACATAGCTTAACTTTTATATTACTTTTACTGTCTCTTTAAAGACTTTCTTTTTAAAAACTATCTATTTCTTTATATAACTGCATATACTCCTTTTCCAAGCCTACATACATTTTTACAAACACTATAAACCATTTAGAGTTTTATTCCATCTGAATCTGTCAGGTGGGAAAATCCAAGAGAGATGGAGGAGAAAGAAGAGTGGGGGAGATACTGAGAGCCACCACCAGGAGAAACAGGGTGTGAAAGTACCAGTAAGCCATAAAGCCATGTAGCAATGCATAGATCAATAGAAATGGTCTGAGTTAAGTTTTAAGAGCTAGCTAGCAAGAATCCTGAGCCATTAGGCCATACAGTTTGCAAGTAATATAAGCCTCTGTATGTTTACTTGGGTCTGAGCTGCTGCAGAACCAGGTGGAACACAGGAAAACTTCTGACTACATTTTGGCACCCAATGTAGTAGCAAGAATTTCCACCCAAAATCTGAAAAAGCTTTTTTCTTTTTTTAAAGTGTTCTAAAATGGAGGCAAGAGCAGCTTCCTAGTTGTGTCTCTCAGACAAGCCGTGATGCTGTGGCCTGCTGGCTTGAGCTACAATATGGTGGGTTCATGGTGTGTGGACTTGAACTACAGCATGGCGGATTTCTGCCCAGTTACACAGAGGTGTCTCCAAGCCATGCAGTGCACTGCATGGTGGATTTAGCTTTTTCTAGTACAGGCAAAAACAAACAAAAGGTTTATGGGCTACACACTGCTGGATGGAGGCATAGACCCACTGCTTCCCAGACTCAGTGGTGAGCATGGATCTCAGAGCTGGTAGTAAAGGTACCTCTGCCATGTTGGGAAGCTGAGGGGGTGGAGTCAACAGCCCAAGTCACTGCACAGTTTAACAGTTTAAAGTATCTCCTGGTCAGAGAAGGATTAGTCAATGGGAGCAACACATATTCACAGCATACAGAAAGATAACCCACAGCATACCGTGTTATTTAACTGCATTTCTAAATACTATTCTTATGCTGAAATTTTGTGATCTCATTTAAAAAGGAGAAAATTTGTCTAACCTTTACATTCCTAACATTTAATGCAATCCCCTCTCTGCTCCTTTTCTTATCATTTAATCTGTTTCCCAAGTTTTAGCTAATCAGCATTTAGTATTTTGTTTTTATTTGCATGGGCATTGGTCACAAATTAGTAAAAGTTTATAATCTAGTTCCAAATGTGTGTGACTCCCCACTGACCTGCTTCCTTGCCTTGGGAAAAACACAATATTTTTCTCCCTATGGTGATGCACATTGCTATGGACACTATTAGCAAAGCAACCTCTTCCTCTTGGACTCTCTGAATGTGTGCTAAGTTTTAATGAATATTTACCGACTTTCCTACCTCTGAGACACTCTACTGGGATAGCAGTGCCCCACTTCCCATGTCTGAAGGGAAGTAGTTCTTAAGATCCAGAAAATAGTTGGGGCAATCAATCTGTCACAGGTGTGACATTGAGGAGTTTGGTGTTAAGACTGAATTGAGTCTTGTTACATGTTTTCTGAGCTCTTCCTGTCTGAACATGTCATCACTGGACAAAGCAAGCCTGTAATCAAAGGATAAAAGTGTGGTTACTTCGTCTAGTCATAGCTCACCACTAAACCCTGAACAAAATGGAAAGAATGTATTTTTACCTTATGTTATCTCATCTATGTCTCTAGAAACCCATTTGTCTGGTTAACTATGAAAAAGAGCAAATAATGAAAGCATTTTCTATCATTCTTACCTGTCACTTTAAACAAAATTTAATAAAACAAGGTACTTTGAAAGGACCTAACACAAAGCAATGAAATAGTGGAAACTTTCTTTTATGTATTGAATTTTTGAGCTGTAAAACCCTAGCTGACTAGTTTCCCAAAGTGTCACTAGTTCTGGTTCCAGTCATGCTGTGACTTAGAGTTCCTGCTGGCCTCTGAAGTAGACTGGGAGTACTGCTATCATAAAGAACTTCATATAGGTCTAAATACTGTAGTGATTTGGTATTCTCACTTTATTTCAATAAATATACAGTGAGGGCAAGCTGAAAATTTCAGAGGGTCTGAGAACCTAAATACGCAAGGCTGTTGGCTTTTGAAGACCTATTTGCTTTCAACTGAAAGAAAGCCTAGAACCCTTGTTCCTAAGCACCAGATACCATACTACTATTGTGTCCACAGTCATCAAAGTACCTGACAAAGTCATCCATTGGAAATGAGAATCCATCTTTGCTGCATTAAAAGTGCAGACACAGTTTCTCTAAAATAATAATTTCTGTTAGAAAATATTAACAAAATTTTCAAATAATAAGTTGCAGTCATATGCAGTAGTCTACTCTTACTTTTTTCTATATTTAACTTTAAGATTTTAGTACTTCATAGAATGCTGGGTTCAAAATTCCAAAGAGACCATAAGCTAATATTATAGATGATAACATTTAGAAGGCAATCGGTTTTCTGTATGTAAATTCTTAAAAACACTTTGAGCACCACTTAAAATGGCTACCATCCATCTTTTAAGATATGTAATACCTGGAAGTTGTCTCTGACCTTTAGCAAAACTTCATCCACATGAACATTCCTCTAGTTCATCCACTAATAACTTTTAGAAAAAATATTACCATAGGATGGTAACATACTTCTATTTCCCTAGGCCAAATCCCTGCCATCTCACAATATAGGCAAATATAGTTAATTAAAAATGAGTTCAGCTACTGTATCTCAGAGTATACAGAAATTACCCTTAGGAATCAGTCCACATAATTTCTTCCTCTAGCTTCATATGTTGATATCATTCAACATGGCTGACACACTGCCCTTCAGGCTTTACTCAACCACCACAGTTTCAAAGGTTGCCATATTTTTAGCAAGCCCTTTTATATTCTGACAGCTCCATCATAAAATTGTGCAGTATATTGGTCAAACACCTATGTAATACTTAGATTTCTCAGTCTGGGCCCTCTGAACTCAAATTATGCTTGCTCATTGCTTATACTTATGTAGTATCTATTCAGTGTGTGTGTATGTGTGTGTGTGTGTGTGTGTGTGTGTGTGTGTATGTGTGTGTGTGTGTGATTTCCTGCATGTAAAGAAATCAACTAAGAGTGGGATTCCCTACATAAGCAGCAGTTTTTTTCCTTCCTAAAAGAAGTGGAAGGCTTGCCATTCATTGAGTGTCCCAGAAATTAGACACAATGTCTAGCTTTTCTTCAGTGCCGTGGATGGAGGCTGAAGTTACAGCTTTGATTTAGAGAGAAGGAACAGGCACATGCCCACTCTATATGATGAATCTTTTAGGGTCTCTCATTAAAGTGCTAACCAACAATTTCTATTTTATATTTCATTTTGGCTAAAATGGACTTTCATCAGAGAATTTTGGGACCTGGGCATATTGCCATACTCAATATATATATACACACTCAAAGGTTGGGAAAATCAATGTTCAATCAAACAGACTCTGTCACTTTAACCTATAAGAATGTTAGGAGTTATAATAAGATCCCGACTAATGTCCTCTTTTCGGGGTAAGGCTATCACAGCAGCCATGAGTATTTATTCTGAGTTTCTAAAGATGAGCATCACAAGCTTTCCAAGGTAAAAGGTTTTCTGGAAGCTGCCACATAGTGTTAGAGGCTGGGCGGGATGTCTTGTCCAGTTGAACAGCAACAATCCCCCCTTGTGGGCTACAGTTTCTACATTTTTATTTAGGTAGTGTGGTGACATTGAGAACTACCTTTGATAACATCATGGCTCAAACTGAAGATGTAACCTGACAAAACTATTGAAATATTTCCTCTTGGATAAAACTAATCTAGGAATACCATGCCCTATATTTACTTTTATCAACATTTTAGAGAGATGTTGATGCAGTTAACTGCGCCCATTTTTATTTTTGTTTTGTTTTTTTTTGTTTTTTTTTGGTTTTTCGAGACAGGGTTTCTCTGTGTAGCTTTGCGCCTTTGGTGGGACTCACTTGGTAGCCCAGGCTGGCCTCGAACTCACAGAGATCCGCCTGGCTCTGCCTCCCGAGTGCTGGGATTAAAGGCGTGCGCCACCACCGCCCGGCTCCATTTTTAAATATAATGCTTGTTGAGGTGACAGATGTAAACAACTGTAGAAACACCGCAGAAGGTATGGAACATGTCTGACATTCCAGAAGGTTCTCCTATGTCTCTGTTTTCTCAGTTGCCACCAATTCACTTACATTAATTATCAGGGATTTAGTCTTTAGTCTAGAAGTTTTAAGTGTTTGTCAACACAAATTAAAAGCTTAGTTTTAAAGGCAATTGATATGCAATTTAGATGAGTTTAATAGAGAATGGCAGCCTCTAATTGGAAACAGTCAAAATATCAGAAAGTAAAAGAACAAAGACTGGGAAAGTATGGCTAGTAAGTACAGTGGCATGCCAGCCACTGCCACTAACACATTAACACACACACACGAGAATACACGGGAATTAAATATGCTGAGGGAAAAGACCAGGCTGAAGCAAGATGTAAGGTCCCATTTATGCAGGTCCTAAATTGTTCACATTTACCAAATTCAACACCTTTTCCATTTTTACAAAATCTATGACCTTACTCCTCTGCGTCTCTGCCTTCCTGTCTGCCCTACAAATGAGCCTATCATGTGTATTTTCAGTATTCCTGTGTTGTGCTCAGTGTGTTCTTACATCAGATACTCTAACAGCTACAATGGTAGGCACTGTTCTGCTGCTGTTTTTGTTTTACAAAACTGACAGGAAAATCGAATATTATTTTGTTAATTTATCACTGAGGTTTCCTTTCCCCATATTGTTACCTGCATATCAAGTGAGGCCCTGGGATATGGTTCACTGGGTAAGAGTCCTTGGTGTGAAGCAAGATGACCTGTTAGAATTTCCTGCACCCAAAAGTTGGGGGATAGCTATTATGTCAGGAATCCCAACACTTGGGGGCATATACAGATAAACCCAGAGCTCACTGCATGACCAGTCCAGCTGAAACAGGGAGTTTCACGTTTAGTAACAGACCCTGTCTCAAGAAATGAATTGGAGAATGACAAAGAAATGTTTCCAATTTAAACTTCTGATATCTTTGTGTGAGTGTGTGTGTATAAACTCTTGGACATGTGTGCATATAGCACACACATGTACAACACACACACACAACACACAACACACACACACACATACAGGCAAACACATACAAAAGATATCATGTGAGGAAAAAATAAAGTGGGATATGGATGTCTTGGATCAGGTCAGGTTTATTAGAGAGTGAAATCAATACCATACACTCCTGAATACAGAATGAAGTGAGGCCACTGCCTCTTTGTTCCAAAGGGAGAGGTGGGGGAGGGCTGGAGAAGGTCACCAAGCCTTGGCTTCAGCAAGCCCCCCACAGTCCAAGGAGGGGACACCTTTTCTCCAGGGCTCTTATCTTGTCACTATCTCCAGAGAAGACCACACTGATTGGGCCAAACCACTCCAATAAAATTGGCTATCAGACCAAATTCCAATAACAAAATAATGTCCAAGTTCTTACTTACTGTCCAATACCTGTGGCTTCCTTGTGAGCTCTCAGCTGAATGTCCGCCGGAAACACAGAAGAGAGAAATTTAAATTCTTTTAAAGCGAGTCAAGACTATGCCCTGACTTAGAAGTCAATTCTTTCATTGTAGTTGCATGATCCATACAGCCTTTAATATAATGTAGGTTTTAGAGCTTTGGATGTTTTAAGACACTGCTTAAGTCATATCTGTGGATGTTCCATCTACTGTGGCCTGGCGCATTTAGAGAATACAGAAACTGCGTCAGGAAACTGAAGAGGGTGTAATCTAATTGAAGAAATTTTAAACACTATGTGTTAAACTTCTAACATCTTTTTTCTATGTAAGTCATTACTTTGAAAATATACCTCATGTCTAATATACAAAATGCTAAGAATTATAATAAGCAGCCTGAAAATGTATTTTATTATATTGTATAAATAGTTTGCTTGTCTTTTATTTCAGCTCAGAAAAATAAAACATAATATACTATCTATATTTATAAACATAATTATAGGAGTGGAATAAATTTTTCTTTATATATTCTTAAATTTATTTCAGATTTCAGGTTATTTTCATAGATTGTAATTTAAAACAATAATGTTTGTAAGTATTTCTATGCAAAAATATTCAACTCTGTTTTAAAATTCAAACTTTAGTTCAAAGCACAGCAAAAAATTATATATTTCCTCCTATGTTCATAAATTTAATAACATGAATTTAGCATTACTTGTATTTTTCCAAATGCATTTATTCTTTAAAAATGCATTTATTCTTCACAAGTTTATATATGTGCATATGTTTTTATATATGAACATACTCAATATACTTTGATCACATCCTCCATTATTCTTACTTATTTCCTTTCCCCTCCCAAATGACCCCCATTTCCACAGTAATTCCACCTCTTCCTTTCATGACTTTTTTTTTCTCATCTAATTAGTTTGGGTTACCTGCACCAGTGTGAAGTAAGAGTATCTACTTAGCAGTGACCCCACCACTGAGCAGTACAACCCTTCCTCCAACAACCATGCCTGTGTACAGCTCTCCAGGCAGTGCTGGGGCCTTCTGAGCCTCTCCTCACCAATGACCTAGTGCAGGACGTTTGCAGGTAACCACTGCTGCTGTCAGTTTAAGAGTGCAACAGCCGCATGATGCACAGAGACAGCATTTCCTAGGCTCCCTCCCATCCCCTGGCTCTTCCATTCTTTCTCTCCCTCTTCATCAATCTTCCCAGACCCTGGGTTGGGTGGGATAGATGTCCCATTTTAGGGCTCTGCAGTAAACTGTCATTTATGCTCAGCATTTTGACTAGTTACAATGTTCTACATAATGTGGATAATTTGCTATTATCCACAGCAAATAGATACTACTCTGATAAAGACTGAGAGCAGCATTAATCTATGGGTGAAAACAGAAATATTTAGTAAGTGTTTTAAAAACATGTTTATTTAGCAAAGAAACAGTAGTAGGCTCACCCAGTTATATATTTCCTCTGTTATAAATTTACTAACAAATTTAGAAATGTCTTTTGTTTTCTAAAAATTTATTTTGCATATCTAATAATTCTTAACTATGTGAATATTCACAAATGTTTTGTCAAATAAAAATTCATATTTATTTGAGATGAATAATGATCATCCAAAATGGAATTTGCCCATTTCTAGTAACTCATCAAATGTGTTTAATTGCTCATAATTAAAATTCATTTCAGTTCCTTAATAGGGACATTTGCTAAGTATCAGGGCAATATTATAGGGCTCTGATAAGGACAGCACTTTGGTTCTTTTTGAAGTAAAAGTTTCCTAAAACATGGGCAATCTTGCTTGAATGGCTAAGATTTAATAATTTCTAACTTTTGTCCTAGAATGATATTGACTTATAAAACTTGGCTGGGGTAGAATTGAAGAATAACAGATTTTGAATTTCTGTGTGACACAAGTCCAGTTTTTAGATGAAAATATGAGTGCGGGGTTGGAATGGGAGGCAACTGCTGGTGGGGCAGCGTGGTGCTGATGCAGAGTTTCAGCGCCACCTGTCCATGCAATGAGCTTGCTGTCTTTGAGGGATGCTCTTCTGTGCCCTAGTTTTCTTATTAACCCACTTACCACCATCCTGTTCACTTGCCCTTCTGGACAAACTGCTGTGTCTTGTCCTATCTTTGATACTGAATCTTAAGCATTTCAGAGGAAGCTCTTAATTTAGGCGATCAGTACCACAGGAGGGGAGCACCTTGGAGAACTGAAGTTCTGTTATATTTTTCTACCTTCCAGGATAAAAGCATGCTGTTTGGAGAAGCACTGAGCATGGTTCAAGGAAAAAGTCCCAGCTAAAAATAGATAAACACGTGAAGTCAGACATGAAGAAATCTTTTCAAATAGTTCATAAGACAGCAGGACACTATTTCATACTTCCTTAGAAATTGAGGAGTTTGAAAGATAAACCCATGCTGTTGGTCTGAGGCACAAATGTTCAAGACAAATAAACATTTGTAGACAGCAATCATTCTGGGTTTTTAAAAACATAAAGTTTTATGAAAAATAATAGAAATTCTTCAAACCTTTTTTTGGCAAATTTAGACAATAACGTTTAATCTATAGCTTTAACATCTGTTCTTCTCTGAATCCCCCCCCCCCAAAATAAAAACTAGCAAAGCAAATAACTTGTATATATAGATAAATGCCACACTGAGCAATTCTAAGGTTGACAGACTGTTAGTTAGGTTAAAAATATGAATTGAACAATAAT
This sequence comes from Peromyscus eremicus, assembly GCF_949786415.1. NCBI lineage: Eukaryota > Metazoa > Chordata > Mammalia > Rodentia > Cricetidae > Peromyscus > Peromyscus eremicus. The sequence continues at coordinate 22,555,713 of NC_081421.1, read as the reverse complement.
TGATTTACTTTTACTTCTAGTATAATCTATCAAGCAGATAGAAATATGTACAATTACTAAATATTTGTTAATTTTTAAAAGATGTATATATATATATTATATATATATATATATTCAAGTTCAACTTATAATTTTTTTTGTTGTTTTTTTGAGACAGGGTTTCTCTTTGTAGCCCTGGCTGTCCTGGAACTCACTTTGTAGACCAAGCTGGCCTTGAACTCACAGAGACCTTCCAGCCTCTGCCTTCCAAGTAGAGTACTGGGATTAAAGACATTCTCTACCATGCCCAGCTATAAATTTTTTATTTAACATTGTAATCTTGTTTTTATTGTCTGAATAGACACTTGAAATCCTGATCCACTTCCTGTTTTTGGAAATAAGATCTCTTCGGTACTAGGGAGATGGCCCACCCTGTAAAGTACTTCCCACGCAATCATGAGGACCTAAGTTCAGAGTGCAAGAACAGAAGTAAAGCCAGACATGGCAGCATGTATCTGCAATTCTGGAGCTTCAGTGACAAGAGTGGAGCCAAACACAGCAAAGCTCTGCAAGCTCACCAGCCAGTCTGACAGAAGCAGTGTTTTACTTAAAGAGATGCTGTGTCAACCAGGTGGAAGGGAGGACCAACACTCAAGGATGTCTCCTGATCACCACCTGCACTGTGGGATTTATGTACCAACATTCTCAGATGACTTGCATGCACAAACACATCATATGCATACACAAAGTTAAAGTAAATTATGAACAAAATAATCTTAATTTCAATATAATTATATCCACAGATTTACTATGGTATTGTTTGCTGCCATTTTATTTTATTTTAAGACAGGGTCTCTTGTATCCCAAGCTGGCCTTGAACTTACTACATATCTGAGCATGCCCTTGAAGTGCTCACCTCTTTGCCTCTATGTTCTAGGTTCTGGGGTTCTAGGCTTTACACAGTGTTGGGACGAAATGAAGGGTTTTGTTTGTACAAGGAAAGTCTATTAACTTGAGCTATATTCCCATCTGGCCCATACTTCCCTTATTACTCTATGATTGTGTTGAGTAGATATGACCTGAATTGTATATCCTTCCACAATATTTACTGTTTGTCCCTTAAAAAAGTTTTCTGATTAATATATAAACCCAAATAATCCACATTCACTCAATTCAATGCTACTATATTCTGAAGAGACAATGAGTATTATAAAAAATTTATGCTCAGTTCTATTTTCTTCTACACTCTATAGATGATCAGTGCTATCTAATGGGTATGTAAAAAATTTAGATATGTTAGAAATGAATTTTTAGCTACATGGAAAATTATACTTTTTTATGCTTGAGAATCAATATAAGGACAATAAGTACTCAAGAATGTATTCAATAAGTTAAGAACTTTAATTTTATTTAATCTAATATTTCTTAAATATTTTAAACTTGCCCTTCTCCCATAAAAACATTTTGATATTTTATATGACAGTGATGTTCTCTAAAAAGAGTATTAATGCAGTTCATATATATATATTATATATATATATATATATATATATATGCATATATATATCAAAACCAGAATACAAAGCAGAACTCTAAACAGTGCACAGAATCAGAGGCTGAGAGGCTGCTCATCTGAACAGGTGCACACAGGAGCAAGGCAGACGGCACTGAAGTCCTTGCAGTGCAAACATGGAGACTGAAGTGTGATCCCCACACCATGTGAAGACCTAGGCATGACCACGAGCTTGTCTAATGTTAGGGACTTGACAGAAGGATCCTAGGAACTCTGTGGCCAGCCAGTCTAGCTGAAAAGAGAGCTCTAAGTTTGGAGAATAATTCTGAGCATCTTGAAGTTAGAGGAAGTACATTTCTCAGATTGTACCTCCTGACTTCATTCCAGACAGGAGGTATCCTTGTGAAATGAATGCCGAATTAACCATAGGTTTCCATATTGCATTAAATTGTTGAGTGCTATCATTAATTTTCATAGCATATTTATGAGTTCAGTTTATAAGTTAGAGCTAAGAACAGAACACATCCTCTCATTGTGTGTTTTGTCATTTTAAAGGAGGTATAAATTTAATTATGAGGTTTAGTCAAGATATTTATTTTTCCTCCAGGGGATCACTTTCATTTCAGGGGCTAAATCCTTCCTGTCTTATCTTAAATTTGATTAATTAAAGTTACACTGATGTTTTGAATATCCCACAATGAAATTAATTTATAAAGTATTAATATGCATATATTGACTAAAATACTTTTTAATTTTCTTAACTCTTGATTTTAAATTATACAGAACTTGCTATAAAGTTTTATTTTACATGTAGCAATTCTTTTACATACTTTTAGATGGTTCAAGTTATTATTTACATTCATTCCTCTTTTACCCAAATATTCATTGAAAGTTTGTCTCTAGTGATTTGATAGGATAGTGACTTATTTTTGTTTACTTCTATGTCCCTGTTTCCTGGCATGTAGCAGCAATTTGGAACTATTTCTTGAATGAAGGAATGGTTCTGAACATGACAATTCACCAGGCAAAGGTCATCACCTCTTTGTCCTAATCCTCAATGTTTAGAGATGAAAGACATTTTAACCATTGTGTAAAATTTACACAGCATAGATAATTACAGGGGTTGTAGATCACTTTCAGAAGCACCTAACACATTGTAGAAGAGGAACTGCCCATGGCCAGGGCATGTCTTTCTACATAAGTTAACCAAATCCAGACAGTCCCTCACAGATATGGCCAGTGGTTTATTTCCCAAGCAGTTCTAAATTCCATCACTTTGACAATGACCATTAACCACCATGAAAGATTACTTGCAAATTAGTTTTACAATGTGAACAGCAGCCTGCTCCCAAAGTTAGACAAGGACATCAGTGATACTGTAACTTAAGAGTGCTCTCCAGGGTTCTGCGTAGCCTAGGCATGGGAACCTGATGCCTGATGTGCAATATGCGTAAAGAGAAAGAAAATATGGGAGAAGGAATGAAGGGGAGGGAGATGGTAGCAAAGGAATGAAGGGTAAGAAAGAGCAAGAGAAAGGGGAGGGGAAAGAAAGAGTGATAGTGAGAGGCAGAAGGAGCGGGAGGTAGAGGGAGGAAAAGAAGAGAGGGAGAGGGAGGAAGATAGAAAGGGGGGAAGAGTGGGGAGAAAAAACGAATTTAAGTTTGGTTTAGTAATAACAGGAAAGTAGTAGCTATAGAAGCCTACAAAGAAAGCAGTTCCAGTAACGCACAGAAGGATGTCACGGGAGCCAGTGCATCAGTGTGTGCTCGCTGGTCTCCTGGAAGGCTGCAGTCCTATTCCGAGTTCAGTTCTGTGGGGTTCTGAAGAGATCCTGCTGGCACTGAGGTATGCCAGTATGTTTGTACCCAGGATGAGATGATTGCCTGCAGGACTAACCTTTCCTGGGCTTTGACATAAGCTAGGAAGTGGAAATAAAAAACAGACCAGAGGGGCACAATGAAGAAGTTAGGAAAAGTAGTGGGTCCTCCTTCAAGATGTTTATGAGCAATTTTGAAAGATTCCCAGGTACACTATAAGACAAGAAATCGTAAGTTGGTATCACTTGTGGACATAGGTGCTAAGTCTTCAAATGCACACTAGCAGACTGAACTAAACAACACACTGATAGACTCACTCACGTGATCAAGTAGGACCTATAGCTAGAGGTAAGCTTTAGTCAGTATGTACAAGTCAGGAAATGTGATTCTGCAAAGTATGGATTACATTTACGTGCTGTTACATGATTTATCTCAGATTTGCCACGACTTCTTTAGTTGGTAGTCGTTACATAAAGACCACATTGTGTTTAAATACAGTAGTCCTGTTTTACATACTATGGAGAGTTCTAAAGAGTCTGGAGGTTTCCCCTGTTTTCCAGCTAATGATTAGCATGCAGTAGTTTCATTGATTAGCACATTCGTTATACTATATCCTTCTCTCAAAGACAAAACCTTTGTTGCTTGCCACTGTAACAACAACCAGGATACCAGTGATTTCTTATGCCAGGTTTTCATCCCCAACTTATTCAAGTTGATGTGAAATAAGACTGGTAGTACTAACATACACAACAGATCATATTCTCAAAAGAACCAGAGACAGCTTTTCTGTTCTCAATGACTGTCAACTACATACTCATTCTTGAAAATATTCTTCAAAGTGAAAGTAACAGTGCTTCTGGGAAAAGAGGGTGGAAGAGGGAAAAATGAAGGAAAGGACACACACACACACATACACAGTGAGAGAGAGAGAGAGAGAGAGAGAGAGAGAGAGAGAGAGAGAGAGAGAGAGAGAGAGAGGAGAATTGAATTAATACTCAACATCTTTGCAGATAGCAAATTATCAATGAAATTTTTCTGATAAATATGATTTGCTATGCTAATGAAGATCCTCATATACTGAATTTCTGAAATTTTACAGGTTCTGTGCCTAGGTCAAACACTTCATTTTTTACTAATAATCATAGCCTTGCATTTTTTCTCTCTGATTCTGGCCAAAGAAAAGCTTAGTTATCCTCAGAAAAGTAATGTGTAGCAGACATGACATGCTCCTTAATATGCCTTACCTATTTAAATCAATAATACCAAGTCAAGCAAGCTTCTCTACAGTTGTATCACCCTGGGAACTAATCTCATCTCTGTTGTTACTATAAGTAAATCTTTGCATTATTATAAGATAAATATTATATTCTAGGAGTAGTTTAGGTAGAACTGCACAAAGCTTGGGCAGCAGTTCAGTCTGGCCTAAGCACCTCCACACAGATCTGTAAGTGGTAGGTACTATCACTTTGAGGGATTATTTTCTTTCAACTGAGTTATTGTCAAACCATGATTCTAATTGCCTATACTGACAGTTTTGTAACTTAAGTGTAGGATATTAAAAATATGCTTATTTTTCCTATATACAGCATATTATCTTTCATACCTTGCTGCCTGCTTTCAATACACATTTCATTACATTTCTTCTGCTGACTCTTTCCAAAATGACAATCTTTTAAAAGTATGTTTGTTTCACCAACTCTGAGCATGTTTAGGTAAAGCTAATCAATATTTAGGTAAGGTGTTTAGGAAAACTAAAATCACTCTCTCTTTGTGTCAATTTTCACATATTTATCATTTAAATGTGGCTATCACCAATATTATTAGTGGTGTATAAGAAGCAGGAAACAAGAAGGGAGAGCTGGAAGGAAGGAGAAAGACTAGAAAATGGGAAAGAAAGAATGAAAGATGGAAGGAAGAAAGCTAACTGGTCATCAGGCTTTGCGCTTGACGGAGCTTTAACTCAGCACTGTGCCTGTTGCTGTCCGTCCACACACCATTTACTTCACGATTTCCTGTACATTAAGTAACCTCATCAGAATTTTCCTTAAGTTGTTTTCCTTTTCTAAATTCAAATTTTGATTTGCATGTTGTGTTCAGTATCTTTTTAAACCCCTTTCTCCTTAGAACCCTTTTGTAAGAAAGAGTCCGGATTAAATTTGAGGAAACCTTTCCATCTAAAAATAATTTATATTTAATAAATAAAATACAATATAGTAAAAGTCAGGGAGATAAAGCCACAGTTTTCACAATGGTCTCTTGAGGAATAAGAACAGAGTATGATTGCATATTGAAATTTCTTTGTACTCTTATATCTTGAATTAATAGTTATGATGCTCGTAGGTGTATATGAGGCATCTAAATGGGAACAGCTGAAAGCATTTCATTTAAGGTCTAGAATAAGAAAAGGATGTTCACCTGTAATACTCTTAATGTTGTATTGGAAACCTCCACCGGAGCAATTAGACAAGATGAAAAACAAATGACATCTAAATTATTAAGTAGAAGTTAAATTATCTCCGTTTGAAGATGAGATGATTGTGTGTCTATATATACATACAAATATTCCACTGATAAACAGTTAAATCAATAAACATGTCTTGTAAAGTTTAAGGATGTAAATTAAACATATAAAACATAATATTTTGGATTTCAATAATGAATGAATTGAACAATAAGCCAGCGAAGTAATTCCATCTATCGTAGCTATAAGAACAAAAATAAAACATTTAGGAATAGATTTTATCAGGATGTAAAAGAGGTATACAGTAAAAATTGTAGGTTGTTCTGGACTGCATATCCTATAGTTGTGAGGTTATTGTAGATGACAGAGGTTTCACACTGCTATGGAAAGCTGGCAGGCCTGTGCTCCTGAGGTTCAAGCGCACATATTATTCCTTTGTTTACTTCTTGTTATTGTTGTTTCTGGAGACAGAGTCCAAGGAATTACCCTAGGCAGGCTTCTAACTTGCTAAGCAGTCCAGGCTGACGCTGACGTGTAGACCCTTCTGCTGCATCTTGATTGCTGGAATGACAGATCTGCCTACCACACCAGGCTCTTCCTAATGTTTTGTAAGAAGCAGTTTTTGTCAGAGTGGGCATTTTTTTGTTGTTTTTGTTTGCTTACTTGCTTGTCTTGTTGCTTTATGATTGATTTTTCCTTCTCTGGAGTCAGTATTTAATGTCACTAACAAACACTGCTGCCTGACCTGAGCCTTGGATCCCAAGCTGCCCATCTGGTGTGCATTTTCCTAGTTCCCAGCCTTTTAGTTTTCAACCTAAGATAACACATGCTAAAAGTGCATTCTCAAAGAAAGTGTGCTTCATTTAGTCACCTTGTGTACACATATGCAAATAAAAAATAATTCCTTTCTTTGTTTCTTCTTACTATGAGAATTATCCATGACCTCCATCATAGAAGAAAGATCAATTCAAGCCTAGAAAAGAAGTCTGCTTGAATTATTTAGATGAAAGGTTGAACTTTGCTTATATTAATTAGATAACATTTTAACTCACTGTTTAAGCTATAGAGCTAGAGAAGACAAAGGAGGGATGAAGGAGAAAAAGGAAGGAAAGGAGGCAGGGAAGGAGTGGGAGGAGGTGGGTCAGGAGACATTGTTTAATCCCTTTTTTAATCCAATACCTCTCTGCAAAGTGTGATATTTTCCAGTAACTAGAGAATTTTTAAATAGAATTCTGATGAAAAAAATCTAACCCAATAATAATTTGACTTCAATGTTAAAATACTTCATGCAGCCTGATAAAATTTCAATGATACAACATCTTTAATTCCAGGAATTTATAATTTTATAGTGTCTGTGCCATGCTTAAAATGTTGCTACTCTAATTAGCTTATGGGCAACAGACTCTTTAATTAGAACATTGGTAATCTGTCCCCTGAAGCATTTCATTGAGTGTGTTTATGAGTCCAGGATGGGTATCCTAATGAACACGATGATTAAAAAGTCCCATTAAGTAGAAATGAAATAGAATACCCATCAGGCCAGCATGATATTTTCTTTCATAAAAGAACGGTCTGCTCTTAGAGTTCACTATTAAAACAATCAGGAAATTTGAAGTGTGTATCTTTAAATTTATGCCAATAATAAATACGTTATAGGGTGACTTTATTCTGACAGTGATAGACGAGGATCAAAAGGACACTGGATTGGCTTTTTAAAAAAACTAATTCATTAAAGCAGTTCTAATGGTAGCCACGGTGTTGCTAAAACTGCATAAAGGTCAGATGAGCAGTGTAGAAATTTTATGGGAAGAAAAATCTGGCTGTGTGTGCTTTGAATAACGTGGAGTCCCCAGTGAAGGACCCAGCCTTGGAGCCACTGAGATGATCTTAACTCACACATCAGAATGGATGTGGCTACTTGCAATGTTGTGATTTTTATTTATAAGGTTGTGTTTTCAGTAGATAGCTCTATTTTCTGAAGTATTTTACTCATTTCCTTTATAATTATATTACACATAATCTTGTTTGCTTCATGTATCTCAATCCATATCTCCTGAAAGCTATAGGAAATGAACATGATGTAGAACAACATCTATTACTACTATGTCTTATATTGTGCCCAAACTCATTTCAATTAAAGTAGGATACACATTTGAGATTCTATTCATTCTTCATCAGTCATATTTGGCATGCTTTTCCCTGGTGTCTTCCTTATTATTTATATTAATTTTCAACAACACACATTGTTTTGACTTAATAATTTGTTTCATCCTAAGAAAACTAAATTTGATGAACTTCCCTTATTCAAAAATAAAGTGTCCCCAAGTTTATCATGGTACTGAAATTCAAACTTATTTCTGTATTTGGAGGTTGCTATAGACCAAATTCAACAAACTGAATGAAGATAAATAAAGAGAAATAATCATTGAACTTAACTTTCCTAAAAAAAAAAAAAAAGTGTGAGCCTCAGGAAAGTTTCTTTATCTTTTTAGACAGATGTATTCTACCTAACATAGCAAGTAGCATGAATTAATTAAATGATTACAGTGATATAATCTGATGAGGTGATAATTCCAGGCAACGAACAGCAGCTGACTCTGATGGAGAAAGGAAGAAGAGAAAGGAGAGGAAGGAAAGAACATTGTGCCTATTGATAGATGCTCATAAGACAACTGGAATGTTGGCAATATGTAGAATCTAGTCAAATCAGGAGTCTATATTTAGCCCCTGACTGACAGGAAAGAGAGCATCCGAGTGAGGATTGTTAATGATGCTCCGAGGAGGGCAGCAACTGCCATACAACCACAAACTCTACAATGACTAATCATTTGTTTAAAATGAACTGCAAACAATGACAGGGACAGGAGGATTGTCTAATAACAGAGGAAAATGATGAATTGTCAATCAAAGCCTGCATATCTAATAGTCGAGCAAAATAGTTGACACTATTAGTGGGTTATCTTAAAGTTTCATAGTATAATACAAACAGTACTTATTTAAAGACACACTCTGGAATATTTAAAGCAAATATTATATCTGGCATCCTTTTAGAGTCATTCAGTGTTTGGGGTGTTTAAAAATGAAATCTCACAAATGGATGTTTCAAAACCAGGTGATCAGTATCTGAGGTTTACTATGCTAGTCTGTGTGTTACCTCATTGGGTATTTTTCATAATAATGTTTTGTTTTGTTTTCTAGCAGTAAAGTAGCACTAAATTCAACACTTATCATAGGGTTAATAAAGTTTTCTATGGCATAATGAAGTGTCATGATAACTGAATCTTTGGATTTATTTACTTAGAGGGCATTGTTTATATATGAGAATGTTTTACTTTGTATGGTTACCAAAACTGTTTTACTGACTGCAATTTATTTAACTCAGATTACTATAGCGACCCAGTTTAGGCTGAAGCTGTTTTTGTGCCCTTTAAAAAAATTATAAAAAAACCTTCTCTTTCTATAAAATGTATACAGGAAATCTAAATAGTAAAAAATTACCATCATTGGGCATTATTAATACAGATTATTTTGAATACTATATTTTAAAATCAGAGGTGACTATAGTATATAAATATGTGTAATATTACATATTCCTAAAAAAGAGAAAAACTTATCGGGGACTCTGGGGGTCCAGCCCTCGATAGTCCCCTCCCAGGGTCTGGGAAGAATCTACAACCAGCTGATAATTAATCTTTGAAGAAAAGAAATTATTCTATGTACACAAAATTCCTTAGTCCATATACTTTATTATTCTGTCAGTTCTCTCTCTACACAGCTTATACTCTGCTCTCATTTTTAGCTCCTTTCTTGCCCAATTTCTCCTTACATTGTTGTCCCCTCCAGGTTCTATCTTAATTCCTTCATCTAGTTCTGCCCCTTCTAGGTTTCATTCATCTAGTTCTTTCCCATCTCAGCTCCTCTCCCATCTCCTTCTCTCTCATCTTGTTCTTCCTCATCTTGTTCTTCCCCATCTGGCTCTTCCTCATTTTCCACCCTGTTCCTCTAGTACTGTCTTCTAGCCCTTCAATCTAGTTCTTCCCCATCTCAGTTTGTTCCTCTCAAGTTCTTACCCATCTAGTTCTTCCATTCTCTTTTCTCTTTTCCGTCCCTCATGCCCTGGAAGTCCTGGTATATACACACTTACAAGCAGTAATCCCTTGGCAGTGTAAAGCTAGGCTTCCAGGGTCAAATGGAGGGGTGATAAGAATCACATAGAGAGGCAATAACCATTAATTATCATTTGCAACTCCAAAGGGAAGTGACCAATGGGGAAATGAATTAACTAAAGGCTAAATTCGGGTAATATCTAAGAAGAGGGATCTTATGTGTTCAACTATAATCTTAAACGTGATTAGTAGAAAAGGTTAAGAATCTATTAGTTGCTAGGTCAATGGGGGAAAATAAAACTGCCTTCTTTTTTTCCTGTGGCTCCTATCTGTCCAAGTTATCTGCCATTTATCTGTAGGGTGGGGAAGGTGTTCAGTCCCTATCGTACATCTAGATGCCACTGGTGATAGTTAAAGGGAGATCTGGAACTAGAGGTAAGGTTTGGGAAAGGAGGAAGTTAAGAAAGGAGGGTCCGAGCTAAATTGTGTAAAGCTATTACTTAATGTCCACCTGACCTAGGTGGTGTCTCCTTGTGGGGTTTACCTTAAGTCAGGAGACTTGCAAGTGGGCTGTTATCACTGTTAGTCCTTGAAAGTGTCTAAGGGAGATATCTAATTCCAGAGGAAGCCTTTCCTGAGGCGGTTCTCCAAATACCTGGAATGTGTATGTCCAGAGAGTGATCAGTCCACACTGTTAGCCTTTCTTAGGGAAAAGTCAATTGGGAAAACTATGAAGGCACACATGATTTTCATAACAGCATACAGCTGATATATAACAAGCCAAATAACACCAAAAGCTCCTTGGAATTTGGCTTCCTCTGGAGGAATTCCCTGATCTCTCCAGGTAGTGGCTTTGCCATAACCAGCTGAGTTCTTATGATATATTCCTGCCGCCTGCAGCAACAACTAAAATTAAAATGAGTTTCAAATAATGTTGAATTTTAAAATAGAACCTATTACTGAAAGATATCTTTAAAATTAAATATAGTGTGCTCACAAATTTTAATTCTCAGGAAAATTGGTGCAATTTGAGAGATATCCATGATAATGGCAGATTGTATTTTTTTTCCTTGTCTACTTGCTTTTCTTTCTGGTCTGTAGGAGGACTTTGGGCCCCCATGTACACAAAGGTTGTCTGTTTGCATACATCAGTGTTCTGTGTTAATGTACTTTAGCATGAGTGAGTGAAATACGAACTTGGAGATTCAGTGACTAATCGTATTAGTAAGTGATCATTCAAGTCCTTTACTCACAGTGCTCCAATATGAATTGTGAAAGCTCATGGGTACTCTCTAGCTAGACACAAGATGCTGTCTTTGGATATATCTGTGTAATACAACCTAAGTATGCCTCCATGAAGTATGTTAACCTTAGGGTATTATTTCCTTTCACTTAAACAAAGATACTGTAATGCCTTCTGCTATATTTATTTTGTGTGGGAGATATAATTGTTATTAACAATAGAATGTTACAGTCCAGAAATTTATTATAGTCATAAAGTAATAAATGTATTAATCGTTCTTTTTTGAACTGTAGTAAATTTATTGAAAATTTTATTTTTTGAAAAATTTAAACTAAGACCATGTGCTATAATACATGCAATTTTAAACAGACTTGAAAACTGAGTTTATAATGATGAAATTATTCTATCTTGAAAAATATATATAATACTAATGAGTTAATGATTTAAAGAAAAGTCTTCTTAAAGTGAAGTTATGCTGAAGTTTTCCAACATGATATCCCAAGAGGATTATTCAGTAGAATACAAAATACTGTCACCTTTAACAGATCACCATTATATTAAGAGAACACAAAGAATATATTTCATTATACAAAAAAAGACAAATAGATCTTTTAAAAAAATAAACATTGAACTTTAAAAATAATAGAGGTAAGTAGAGGTGGAAGAGAAGGATAGATAGGGGAGTTGCAAGAGAGGTGACCCTAACCCCCAATGGGGGGACTTCTGACATGAGGCAATCTCTGAAAGGAGGGGAAAATATTAGGATAGTCAGGAAAAGGGAAACCAGTATTACTCAGTTACTACCAAATAAATAAAGAATGAGAAAATCTGATTGCTTGTAAAAGTCTCAAAGTGAGAAGCAGCTACCCAAACATAAAGAAGTCTGTATGGAAGAAAGACAGTAGGAACCACACAGTAGGACTCGACAGAGACAGGGTCACTAGTTTAGTCTCACTGGTCAAGTTGCTACTGGTTGATTTCTAGAATGAACTGCAGAGTATTAGTAGAACCACTACATAATTTTAAAGTTTGTTACATAGAAATATAGAGGAAAACGTAACTTTCTTTGTTCATTACAAAGCAAGGGTTCAATGATTCTAAAAATTACCCATTACCACCTTTATACTATTTTGAATGTGAAAATGTGTCCATTTAAGGCCCAGGAAGATTCAGTGACTTTACTTTCACCATCTATTTTTGTTAGGGTTTCTATTCCTGGGAAGTGACACCCTGGCCACAGCAACTCTTATAAAGGAAAACATTTAACAGGAACTGACTTACAGTTCAGAGGTTCAGTCCATTATCATCATGGTGGGAAGCATGGTCGCATGCAGGCAGACATGGTACTGCAGAAGGACCTGAGAGTTCTACATCTTGATCTGCAGGCAATAAGAAGTGAACTGTTACACTGGGTGCAGCTTGAGCATATATGAGACCTCAAATTCTACCTCCACAGTGACAGTCCAACAAGGCCATACCCATTCCAACAAAGTCACATCTCCTTATAGTGCCACTCCGTATGGGCCAAGCATTCAAACACATGAGTGTATGGGAGCCATACCTATTCAAACCACCACATCCTCCTACATTCACTGGCTGGACTCAAAACAAATTGATTAGAAACAGATTAAAATGGAAGGAGAAAACAGATGTAACTACAGAAATTTAAGCAAGAGTTTAATATAATGAGAAAAGAGAATAAGAGAGGCTAACTGTCGAAAGACGAGGGATAACTGAATGCAGATCGTGAGCACAAATCATGAAAGAGGAAATAAAGCCAATTTTGTTTTTCTAGTTTTAACTCTGGCATGATTTGTTTGGTTTTGGTAGTGGATTATACCATTGAGAAATAGCACCCTAAAAGGAAACAACTGTGTAGTGCTGGCTTTGCCTACATAGACAAGGATATAACACATACCTACTGAACTTTCTGCTATAGATTTAGAATAGTAGTACAGAAATGATTGTTTTACTTAGGCTCACGACATAATGAAATGTGTGAGTTTGATTTATCTAATCCTGTTGTGATCACTGTTCAACACATACACCTCTTGCTGAATTATTGCAGGGCAAATGATTGCAATTATCTATGAATAAAGCACAGACAACAGATTTCACCCTAAATAATTAAGTGTGTGTATATATATACATATATATATGTATATATATAAATATAATAAAGCCATAATTTTACATATTATACATCAATGACCAAAATTGGAAAATTTGGTATTGATGCCTACAGTCTATATTCAAGTCACAACGGTTGTCAGTTGTTGCTGTACATCTATCCTTCTCTCCTAATACTTGTTTCCATGAGGGGAACTATCAGCCTGTGCAAATGCTTTTGGTTTCTCATATCTTGATACTATTTAAGTGCAAGTTAATTTTGTCCTATGCACATGTGCCTTATATATCTATAGAAAATGTACCAGAATATCATTTCTCAAACTATTTTGGAAGATATCTAAGAAGCAGTAAGGAGCCAAAATGTTCTTTGCTCTTCTAAAGGAAAAGAGAAAATAGTACATATTCCTTTGAATTCCCTTCTCCATTTCCTCCTTCCTTCCTGCCTTCTCTCTTTTTCTCTCCTTCCTACTTTTCTTTTTTCATTCTCCTTCCTATTTCCTTTCTTCCCTCCCTCCCTCCATTCTTCCTTCCTTCTTTCCTTACTTCCTGACAAGTTATCAATGCTATCCAGGCTGGTTGCAATTTACTCAGCAGTCAAGAATACCATTTAAATGTCTAGTCCTCCCTATCTCCACCTCCAGAGAACTTGGATTATAACACCATACAGGTTTTATGTGGTGCTGAGGGTCCAACCAGGGACTTTGTGCGCTAGGCAAGCACTGAACTGAGTTATACTCTCTTCCTCCTTTGGAATTCCAGCAGATTGATGGCAATCCAGTTTCTCTGAAGCCTCTGGAGTTGTTTCATAAAAGGAAAAGCCAGTGACCTGTTACACCAGCTTGACATCAGCTGTACTTTGAGTAACATTTGAGGAAGAGGAGCCAGATGGGGCATGAGTTCCTGCGCTCTTAGCTGTGCTGTGTAGTATCTGTAGCCTTGAAAACCGGGCTGTGCTGTGTTCATCTTCACCATGAATTTCTGAAGCTCTGTTCATTCCCACAGAATGCTACACTGGAGGCAGATGCAGACAGATTTATTGTGAGCTACCTTTTCCCACTTTGAAACACACTTATACAAAGAGAGGGTAAGGCAAGTTTTCTACCAGACATCACCAGATCTTAACAACAGTTCTGAGTCTCTAGGGGACTGAATGCTCCTTATGAGTTAAATATTTTATATGGATGGATATCAGTTAATCAAAGAAGATCAAGAAGAACTAAGTGCCCACTTCCATTAAGTTTTGATAAGCATAAATTACTAGTTTCTGTATAACATTTGCTTATATATGATAATAATTCCATCTAAAATATAAGGACAAAATGAACTAAATCATATAATGCATTAACCCAGAACATTGAACAGTATGAATTATTAGTGCACACTGGCATAGCTACTGTTATATTGCCCATTTTTTTTTATCATATGTATAGCTGTTACTTGGTTTGTATGCTTTAACAGGCATGTTATAATTTGTGCTTTCAAATTTTTGTTTTATTTTATTTGATGGATTCATATTATTGTTTTGTTTTATTTTATTTATCTATCTATTTATTTATTTTTAGTGACTGGATCTGGTGTAACCCAGACTGACCTTAAATTCTAAACAGCTCAGGATGACCTTGATCTGATTCTCTTGCCTCCACCTCCATAATGCTAAGATTAAAGGCATGAACCACCATACCCAATTTATTAATTGCTAGGGATTGAGCCCAGGTTTTATGCAAGCTGTGCAAATATTCTACTAATGGAATTATATATTGAACTCTGCTGATTGATCCTTAGGCTTCTTTGTTACTATCAGGAGACTGTAACATTAGTAGGTAGCAAGGTAGAAGCTCAGATAGATGTGGTTCTGTAGTTCTTTTCAGGGTTCAGTGATATTTACCTTATTTAATAGGTTAACCCATGACCACTCTATTGACTAGAACCAGCCCTGTTAACTAATACACAGTAGAGTACTGTACAAATTTGAAAGTTGATTTAAATTTATCTTATAAAATTCAGCCAGTTATGACCTTAGTCTGATGGTATGCCTTCTCAATTTAAGAATCAGAAATTATAAATTGAGTTTCTGCATATATCAACTGCAGAAATGTACTCCTCTGAAAAAAAAGAAAAGTTACATTATTACACGTGTCTTAAAATTTGGTAAATGAGGGCTAAAGGGATGACTCAAGGGATAAAGTTGCTTGCCAACAATCCAAGTCAATACCCAAGCACCACAGGGTAGATGGAGAATCAACTACATGTGCATTGTAGTACACACACACACACACACACACACACACACACACACACACACACGCAGAGAGAGAGAGAGAGAGAGAGAGAGAGAGAGAGAGAGAGAGAGAGTAAATAAGTGTAAAATAAACATTGGTACATGGAACTCTGTAATACAGAGTTATGACAGACTTTCATATTGGACATTAGTTTTTGGGGCTTCTGTTGACCAAGCAATGAATACCTGAATTAAATATACAAAATCTTATTTAAAATATTGGTTTGATATATTAGGCTCTAACATGTTACACACCTTGGGGTTCTATTTGCAGACTTTGATTTATATTGCCTACCAGTGTCTGAGTTCCTACTTTCTTAATGGATTTCTCTTACATATTGCCACGTTTTTATAAAATATCAAGTTTTTGATAAGCAATATTCAGTGCATTGAAAACTTCCACATAAATATTCTCACATGTGACTCCTGTGTATTTTGTTGTTGAAGATGTATGACTATTTTTTACTACCTTTTTTCTTCTTAAGTATGCGTTTCTGCTGGGGCCTACAAGAATTAAATCAGGTAGATTAAAGCACTCACATTACTAAATAGCTTTTTTTCTTACATTTATAAAAAGAAATAGTACTGAGTGGAAAGGGAACAATGTTTTTGTTGTTGTTTTTGTTGTTGTTGTTTAATGGAAGATGGTCTCAGCAAGTCAATACATACAGTCTGGACTTCTGTCTCCTTGAGTTCACAATGGTTGCTTTAGAATATTTTACATGATGACCAATAATCTGTAAAGGAAAATCTTTAATGCCCATGTAGTCCTCTTGAGTGTCTTTGTTGTACTAAAGAATCACAACTCTTCACCCTTCTTGGTCCCTGTTGGTATGGTCAGCCTGCATTATAGGAAGGAAAACAGAACACAAGGAGAAGTGGTAATCAGTTGCAGTGGTGCTGAGGTTAAGCCTAGACATAGGGATATCACAGTGGATCACTCAAAACCTGGGAAAAGGCCAAAAGGCAATTAGACTTGCACTGAATCTGCTGTGTCTTGCATTATTTTGATAGCATTGGTCTGCTCTCATTCTAAACCACAGACAGCGGTGATGTTTGGTTAGTGGTATTCTACCATTAGTAGTCTGTAAATGTGCATTGTTATCCTCCCGTTTGTCACTTCTAGACAATTCCAAATTCTCCTTGTTGGATATGGTGTGTAAGGGAGTAAGGGGCAGAGTTGGGTACAACTGTAACAACAGGGATTATACACAAGCCATAGCCAGACTTGACAGCTTCATGTCTAATTCATTTTCTCTACAGATTAGAAAACCTCAGTAGCAGGACTATCTAGTTTTAATGTGTACATTGTTAAAATCATCAAAGTAAGAGGCCAATTTAATGTAGAATGTATACGTTTTATGTATTTATCTCATTTTTATTTGCTTTCTTTTCAAAAAGGGTCTCGTGTATCCTAAGCTAAACCTGAACTTACTATGAAGGCTTTAAATTCTGATCTTGCCTCCACTTTGTGAGTGTGGGGATAACAGGTGTGTACCACAATTCACAGTTTTTATTCCTAGCCACTGGCATTTTAGCACTCTAAGATCCTTTAGATCAGTGGTTCTCAACCTTTCTAATGCCACAACACTTTAATACGGTTCTTCATGTTGGGGTGACCCCAACCATAACATTATTTTGTTACTACTTCATAACTGTAATTTTGCTACTGTTATGAATAAAAATATAGATATATGATATGCAAGATAAATGATAAGTGACCCCTGTGGAAGAGTAATTCTACCCCTACAGGAATGATGGCCCTCACAGGTTGAGAAATGCTGCTTTAGATGACCATGAATACCTCAAGTGACTCTTTGACAACTGATGTCTTCTGGGTGATTGGGAGGCAGAGGGAGTAAATATTGACTGACAAACTTTTCAGAGTAAGGCTTGCTAAGGCTCTCACATTGTCTCCTTTTGAAAATAATTTACATCCTGTACTCTCTGGGCATTCGTAATTTTGGATTCATTTGACTTAAGATTCTCAAGGAAAATACACAGTATCTTCTTGATGTATTTAAAGTTTTTAGATAAAATTAATTTTTAAGCTCTAGGTATATGCAATATGAGGCATTGAATGGGAACCATTTAAAAAAATCATGAAACCATTTGCAAATTATACATTAAATAAGAAGAAAACCATCGAGCCAGTAAAAACAAATTGAAAAAAATTTGATGTGACAGATGATTACTTTTAAAGAAAGCAATGCGGCCGGGCAGTGGTGGCGCACGCCTTTAATCCCAGCACTCGGGAGGCAGAGCCAGGAGGATCTCTGTGAGTTCGAGGCCAGCCTGGTCTACAAAGTGAGTTCCAGGAAAGGCGCAAAACTACAGAGAAACCCTGTCTCGAAAAACCAAAAAAAAAAAAAAAAAAAAAGAAAGCAATGCATCCTTGTAACATGGAAATGAGCTGACTTGTACAAGCAATGCGTTAGACTGAACAAGCCAGTTTTCTTCTGGCCTTTTGATGCCATTTCCTCCAGTACTGAGTGAAAGGACATTCCGAGTGACCGTTTTAGCTGGTGTGCTTCTGCACTTTACTAGCTTCTAGGTGCTCACTGCAATGATCTGAATACCACAAGCTAGTAAGCAGGGTTCTTTTATGAATCCTGCTACCTATCAACTCATTTATATAACAGAGTCTGCAATTATATAAATAATAAGACTATCTAATTTTTTCAGCTACACTTCAGCAAGTGTTTAGTCTCCAGTGATGCCATTTTGTTTTTCTTCAGCACATTTCCAACATGTTCACACCATAAGTTGAGTTTTATGGGAGCTCATGTCACTCTACAGAATAGGATTTGAGCACCTTCTAGGAACTCCTTTAAGATATGATTCTCCACATCCTCCTCTGTCTCCATACAAATGTTTCCCTACCTCACAACCTTACTCTTCCTGCACAGTCCTTCAAGATAAGGCTGACCATGCTGTACTATAAATGCTTGATGAGCAATGTGAGCAAAGCTCAAAGTCATGTTCCTATTTCTATCTGGGTAAAGAACCATGCTATCATACATGTGAAAGAATGAATGAGCTCACACTTCCACATGCTTACCTTACATGCTAGCTGCTGGTTTACCTTTTCATTTGGTTTTATGTTCTCATGCATGTGGTATGTACAACTGAGTCCTCCCGAAATGCCAAAAACAGGGTAAAAACAACCAGCAACAACAAAAACACGATGTATAGCTGTTACCTGCTTCAGGTGAGCATCTTGGCTATTTCTTGTTTCCTTTGTTCTCACTCTTGCTTTAATGGATACTCTTTAGGCCCCCTTCCTGCCAGACCTGCAGGCAGACATTTTACAGTTTCAGAGTCTTTCTTTCGAAACTGTAAATACAGACATACAGAAAAGAATGTCTCCTGATACTTGTCCCAATTCTTGTTTATGAAATTCTGTAGATGCTTTTATTTGGTCCCCACAAAATGTCAGGTCAAGCTGGTACGTTGGCTTCTATTCAGTCATTTAATGATGTATCATGCAGATATTCCAAAACTAGCCAAATAATAGCATTAAATTCTCAGTATTAAAATACACATCTTGTCAGGAAATGAGTATTGCATTGATGACCCAATATAATATTTCTATATTTTCTATTTTATTTTGTTTGCATGTTTTGTTTGAAATTCTGGAGAATATTTGTATTTGTAAGAAAAATATAAATAAGGAAGAATATGCGTTATTTTCAAAGAATTAACAAAAGTGACTATTTTCTTATAGGAAATGCATTTTTTTGCTCTAATTTTTATAGAGTTTGGCACAGAAAAACATTCTGTAGCCCGAGGTAGTCTGGAACTTACTATGTAGATGAGAACCATCTTAAACTCATAGTGATTCTCCTGCCTCAGTCTTCTGAGTTCTGAGATTACAGATTGAACTACCATTCTATGCTTAAGAGGAGTAATTTCCAAGATTCTCATTAAATATCCTTAATATACTAAAAAAAATTGACAACCATGAAAGTTTATGAAGAATTCCTGGACTTGTACAATATTAGAATTGAATTATAATTGTAGATCATCCTGTTTATTCATCAATTTTTTTACATTTCATATATTTTATACAGCAAATACTTACAAACTGTCTATTTTCTATCTAGCGCTATTCAAGTACTTGTGGGCACTAGCAATGACAGAAAACTTATAAATTTACAAATTATAGGCACTCTTTTTGTTTGTTTGTTTGTTTTGTTTTTTGGTTTTTCGAGACAGGGTTTCTCTGTGTAGCTTTGCGCCTCTCCTAGAACTCACTTGGTAGCCCAGGCTGGCCTTGAACTCACAGAGATCCACCTGGCTCTGCCTCCGGAGTGCTGGGATTAAAGGCGTGTGCCACCACCGCCCGGCCAGTTTTAAGTTCTTACCGGTTCTCTAAAAACTCATCATGTAATCCAGAATTGTGTTATTGCCACTGTTCTCCTCCGGGAATGGTTCTCAGCTTACAACTTAATATCTCAATAACTGCCGCTCTAAGTGCAGTCACAAACACCTGAGAGCCACAGCTTTCCAAAGAAGATTAGCTACAAAAGACTTGTAATTCCTAACAAGAAGATCACATTAGAGCAATGGATCAGGGAGAAACAGAGAAGACATATATTGATTGACAATACACATAATCTGCTGATGCTGCACATTTATCAGTACATGTACTGTGACATGTAGATTAAATTCATACCATGTGGTAAATAATCTTCAACACAGAAGAAATAGCAGAAGATATTCCAACTCAGAAATATAGGCTGGAAATGACTATTTTCTGCTTTTGTAAAAATATTTTGTAAAAAAATATCTCACATTGAACTTGCAAATGAACTTTTATATAACGTACATCTGAATGAAGTAGACTGGTGTGGTCTCATATATTCAGCTTCTTTAGTACTTTACTACTATCCATGTGGCAGGATAAATTGCTTTGACAACACACATTTCTGGGAACATCATATTTACTAAGAATAACAATTTATCACTCAAATTTACATTTCAATGAAATGTTTTTCCAGGAAAATATTTTAATTTTATCTTGCCTTTTATAATTTCACCCGACAAATTAAGTGACTTGAAATAGAAATGGATTTTAAAAAATTACAACTTGTTATTATGGGCTATACAATCACATAAATCCTAGATTATTCCGCATATATAAATTTTACCATCAGTCATGCATATACAGATTTTTGATTCATTGTTGTTTATGCAACAGATCTACATTAGGAGGATAAAGTCATATTCCTTAATACTGAAAATTCAACTATAAGTACTTGAGATTTCTCATTTATGCAGTCACTTTACTGTTACTCATTTATAATTTTACCTGTGTGGTAGTTTATTTTACAAGAACCTTTTACCAATCAGTACAATGAATAGTTATAATAATTAAGGGATGTTAGCCAATGAGATATATAACAAGTTGCAGAAAGGCATTTCATGTACATGGTGATGGTTATTCTTCCTTGTCAATATGAATAAATTTGAAATCCTCTAGGAGCCACACCTCTAGATATGTCTGGAAGGATTTTTCCAGACAGGATTAAGTTAGGAAGGAAAGTCTACACCAAATGTGGGCACCAACATCCCCAAGGTCCTGGCCCTAGGCAGAATGAAAGGATTCACCTCTCTGTGCTTCTTGATCTGTTTAGACATGAAGAGTCGCCGCCAAAAGCACCCATGAACTCTGCAGTGTTTCTCCCTGGTGACACAGGACACACTTTCAAACCATGGGCCCAAATCAAACCTTCTTCTTTAAGCTGCCTCTAGTCAGATATTTTGTCAGAACAATGAGAAAACTAACATTCATTACACTAAAATCATTTTATATAGAATACATAACAATATTCTAATTCTTCATAATACAAATTATTTAAATTAGCAAAATGAGCTTGAGTATTCCAAACCAAAACAATTTTTGAAAATATGAAATTTTATCATATATTACTAATGTTATTTAAAAACTTAGTGGACTTTTATCCCAATGACTTCTTTTGTATATGTGTTAATATTTACTTTCCTAATGTATTTTACATACATTAAAATGCTACCTTAATAATTTCACAGAACTTTTTTCTTGAGCAAATAATGATAAGAACCTGTATTGTATATTTCCTATATTCCAGAACCTATAGATCAGTGGTTCTCAACCTGTGGGTTTTGACTCTTAGAGGTAGAATGACCCTTTCACAGGGTTGCATATTAGATATCCTGCACATCAGTTGTTTACATTATGATTCAAAGCAGTAGCAAAATTACAGTTGTGAAGTAGCAACGAAATAATTTTATGATGGGGGGTCACCACAACCTGAGGAACTGTATTAGAGGGTTGTAGCATTAGGAAGGTTGAGGACCACTACTGTAGATAAGTCTTGTGAACTTTGTCTCATTTGCCTGGAAGTAATCTTGGGAGAGTGGGCATTGTGCTACAATAATTTGTCCAATTGTTTATTTGTGATGATAAACATGCATATTGAGAAAAAACAGTCTCCTACAGTTCATTCTCAAATCTAGAGAGTATTTGAAATTATTATTTAGTCACACTGGTTTGTACGTTAAGCACCTACTACACATCAGGAGACACCGATGCTAGTATGGCCACAGTAAGTCCCCCAGGGCTGAGCTATGGAAACTGTTGAGAACGAACTCAGTAGTAAGTAGTGATTCAGACAAGCATCTGCTCCCTGTAGCTTATCTTCTAGACTTGCAGCAGATACAGAAATGTGCACAATTATTATGGAACAAGAGATTAGAATAGCCACCACGACCCAATAATACTGTGATCTGAGCATAGTTATCAGCTAGACATAGCTAGAAAAAGTGAGAAGTGAGGAGAGGTGGAGAGGTTACTTTTTGGCTGAGTAGCTGGAGAATTATTTGGAAGAAAAGCATATATGCAGCCTCAAAAGGAAGAAAGAGTGAGACAGAAGGAGATCATCTTCAAGGACCATTAGAAAACAGTGGCCCTGTGACTTGAAATTGAATGTGAGATTACATGAAGTCATGAAATGGAGCAAAAAATTACTCAACTAACATAAATTTAAACTTCACAATTTGGGTTTATTTTGTTAAGAACAATTATCAAGCCATGAGATGTCTAGGGTGGAGTACCCCTGGTTGATTTCTGTCATCCCTGCTTATAGGACAATCTCTTAGGGACATATCATTGTCAGCAATTAGTTGAGTGAAAACTGGTGAATGAGGGGCTTTGGAAGCATCCAGTACAAGGATGGGCCATCAAGTTAGCTGATTAAATGGACTTACACTGCAATGTGGATGAATTATTAAGACCCTTTTAGCTGTTTGTTTTACTGTGTTTTGAACTTTTGGTGTTATTAGAACAAACACCTCAGCAGCTGTCCCTTTTGGAAAATGGTCCTCTGTTTTTGAGTAATTATCACACAAACATTAAATGTCCATGTTTTTATCCTGGGTATGTTCCATCTAAATGAAATTGTTTTTTTTCTCTTTAGAGAAAAATTCCTACTCTATTTTTCTGTCTACTTCATGCACAATTATGCATTCTTTGCTGTTCTGTTAAAACTTTTTGTGTAGCTTTTAAATATAAAATGTCATGGGTTTTGAATCCTCTAAAAATATTTCAATTAGTTCTCTGAGTTTTTCTTTCAAATTTAATGTGGAATTATTATTTTCTCTTGTTTGCCTATATTGAGATGATGTTATACTGTGGGCTGACAGGTAATGCTTAGTTGGTTTCTGCATTCTTAACATCTATTAGGCATGTAGTATAACAGAGCTTATTTAAGAGGAGAATTTTCTGATCTTGTTATATCCTGTCAATTTTATTCTTACCTAAATGGTGTCCAAACAAAGCCCTTTGAAGGATGCTTACCCATGCTTCTACATTGTAAATTTTATTATGTGTGTTTTAAGGTGCATCATTTCTATTCATTTACATTTTCTTTTTGCAAATAAGTGTGAAGGAAGAGGTAATAATTCCACTTGTTGCTTTTCACAGTTTTTAGAATCAGAATGTAAAACTTTTAAAAGGTGTTTAAAATATAAATAACTGTGAATAAATAAATACTCAAGTATTAAAAATATCCTACTTTAAGAAAGTTCTTTTGCAGTGTTCTGTTAAGAATTTTAATTCCCATAGTAATTATTTGATCATTGAACATTATTTGAATGATTTCTAATTTATGACTTTTTCTCAAAAAAGACTCTTTGATATCACTTATAACTGTAATCTAAAAATCATCAAACTGTAGGTATAGAACGGTGAGGCTGTAGACTCATGGTTCTTAACATGTGGGTTGCAACCCCTTTTTGGCCAACTGACCGTTTCATGATGTCACATATCAGATATCCTTTATATCAGATATCTACATTATGATTCACAACAGTAGCAAATTACAGTTATGAAGTATCAATGCAAATAATTTGATGGTTGGCAGTCACCACAACAGGACAAACTGCATTAAAGGGTCATGGCGTTGGGAAGATTGAGAGGCATGGCTATAGGAAGAAGTGAAGGTTAGAGAAGCGATTACTGTAAAGGGACACAGCATTTCAGCTGGACTGGGAGAACGTTTGTAAGTATGTCACAAATAGCCACAGTTGAAAATAATAAAATCTGTTCAAATTTCATTTAAAAATAATTTTGTATTATTCTTACCACAAACCAAGGATAAATTGGTAAACCATCAATGTCAGCTTGATTTAAACTTTATGCAAAAATTTACATTTAGATAAAAAATCACACTTCATCTATAAATATGTACAATAACCTACACATCAAAGCTATTTTTAAACACTTATTAAATATGGAAATCTTAAAGTCTTAAAATAAAATTGTCACGTCTGTTGCCTTTGTCTGGCCTTTCCCTTGTCCCCTGTTTTGAAGTTCGAAAAGGCTCAGATTATACAGAGAATCACCTGGAATGAATTTCAAATATTAAAAAAAGGTATATTAACAGTATACTTTAAGTTCAAGAACAAATTGAGTAATTCCACTTTAAAATAATCATAGAAACAATGTCGTGGTAACAGAGTAGTTTAGCTCATATATTTAGGCAAAAATAAATGTTACTATCCACTTAAACTCTGTATCTTAAAATATGATTTTCTTCCTTTCCACCACTATTAGAAACAATTACTTTCAATAAGAAATTTATATCTGGAAGACAAAACTATGTGGTGGGATGGGTGAGAGTCAAGTTGATGAAGAGAAATGGGAAAATCCAGGTCAATGGGTTGCTTCGTTGATACAGAAGTTTACCAGTGTGATTTATACATACATATATATATATATATATATATATATAGTTATATAGTTATATAGTTATATAGTTATATAGTTATACTTTTGTTTTCTCACATTTTATTTATAGATATCTACAAGATTTTCAAGCAAAATAAATTATTTTACACCTATTTTATGTTAGCTTTCCTATTTTACATTATTTTATTTTCTTACTTAACTTATTTTCCCATGAAGATGCTTCCCCTCATGAACTCTAGGTTGCTTTCTCTGCTCTGTATCCCAAATTTCAACACTAGGTATTTAATTTTAAATGCAGATTTTGTTAGTTTGCTAGATATCATAACTATAGAATTATTGAGAAACTTACAAAACTTAAATTGATTCTACTTTTCTCTGTAATGAGAAAAAGAAATGTGATTTGAACTAAGAGCCAAAGCACTCCTCTACAAGTATCTTATCATATTGTCATTTATGAATGATTTTTATTCTTTAATTATATAATTACAGTCAATCTTTTGATTAATTCCTCAGTCAAGTGAATTTTGAATAATTCTTGAATCAAGTGACTTGCAGATATAGACTCATCATAAATAAGAAATTTTTTTCTCCTAGATACATGTTGGTTAAATATAAATTCACATGAAATTCATGACAGACTTTTTTGGCATAGGACTTTTAAATGTGAAATACTGATCCCAGTGCCACATCCAGCATGGCTCCCGGGACAGACCTGACCGGTACAGTACGAAGCTGAAGAGAGGACAAATGCATGGCCACACAGAGCTGGGTTCAGGTGGATGAGGCTCTGATAGAGAAAACTCAGTGCCCTGGGCATTCAGCTTGTTTGTTATATAGGTTGCACAAGGATGTGGGGCTGTTCCATACAGCATGTTTATTACATGCAGATAAAAATGAGGCAGTGTTTATGGTTTACAGTGGACAAGGAGGCAATTTAGCTAAGCTCTGCAGGAGGAGTCTGTATAAGGGAGCTGTCTTCAGTCCATAAATGGTGAGGGGAGGGCAGAGAAAGTTATGGAGGAAATTTCCTGCACATTCTATCAACATCCTCACAAGGACTAGCTTTTTCATCCCTCTGAACCTCACCCCAGAAAGGGAAGCTTTGCCATTTTACCATGAGTCTGTGGGTAAGGTCTTTGACATAGCTATGGCCATGTCAATATGTTCATTCAGGACTTAGTAATTCAGATCCTACAGTCCTTTACTCCCTGTAACCAAGCTATATTATACTTTCTTTAATCATGGGAAACTTTCTTTCCCTAACAACCTCACCACCTAAAAAAAGTCAAGTATTTCTAATATATTAGAAATTTTTTACTTTACTTACCATAATTTTAAGTTATAAAAATGTAAATATGCATGAGCTATGGACGCATTTTAGTCAACTTAAAGTGAATGCAATTCTTTTTCTTATTTTTAGGCATAATTTAATCATGTACAGTGGCAGAAAAATCACTACGATATAATGAGATTAAGCAATTGCTTGCATGCCCATTACTGGGAAAATGAAAAATATAAGGGCAAAACTATGAGCAGAAGTTTTAAGAGTCAGATTAATATTTCAAAAGGAATTTTCAGAAGTATTGTTAAAAAGTGAATGTTCTTTAGATAGAAGATGCAGATATTATTTAAAATCAGAAACTATTGAAGGACTAAAAACACACACGTGTGTATGTGTTAAGCTTGGAAAGAAATAGGGAAAAGTTTTGCACATTCTCATGTCTTGTTTATCATATAATTAATTTATATTCCTTAAGTGGATCATCAGTATAAATGGAAACTTTTCTCTGTCCCATCCCATCCTGCAGCCACTTCCAAATAATCACTCAGAGGCTTGTATTAATTGTAAATGCTTGGCCTGTAGTTTAGGCTTATTACTAACTAGCTCTTACACTTAAATTAACCCATTCCTATTAATCTTTTTATTACCATGTGGTCTGTGGCTTACCCATCCTCCAGCATTCTGCTTCCTGGGCAGCTCCCAGCATCTGTTTCAACCCCACCACTCTTCCTCTGAGTCCTGGTCCCAGTTTGATTCTTTCACCTAAACTTATCCTGTCCTGCCGTAGGCCAAAACAACTTTATTATAAACCAATGAGAGAAACACATATTCAAAGCATACAGAAGGACCATCCCAAAGCATTTCTCCCTTTCTGTCTAATCAAAATGGAAGGTTTTAAATTTAAAATTGTAAAATTACCTATAACAAAACAGTTATCAAGCAAGTATTACAGTTACAATATCTAGTCTATTTGTATTTGACAAAATCAGAGAAAACATTTGATTATTCATCCTATCTTGGTGAGTCCAAAGTTGTATATCTAATTTACCCTTTATGATAACTGATATGGATATCTGGGACCAGAGCAGGTTTATTAAAAGATGAAATCAATACAGTACACTCACAAATACAGAATGAAGCTGCGCCAATGCCCCTTTGCTCCCAAGGCAGAGAGAGAGCAAACAGCAAGCCACACTTCTCCACTGCTCATTGCCAGTCCTGCCTAACCCAAGAGAGAGAGATCAAGTGACCCTTCTACCTGGGGTCTTATTGGGTTAGGTATCTTCAGAGATTATAAGGTCCATTAGATCAAGCCATTCCATACAATTGGCTATTGAACTGAATTTCCTCAACATTTCCCCCATTTTCTTCTAAAATAAAAAAGAAGGTTCTAATCCTCACATATAAAAAGCTATATATGTTAAGAACAATTATCAAGTAAGAAATACATCTTACATGTCCAGACCATAGGTATTAGGCAAGTTTTATACAAATTCATCCAATAGTCTTCCTTTCCTGAAGAATCTAAGTTTTGTACCTAATACGTCCTTAGCCATGATTGAGGAGGATTGTAATTGTAACTATTTAGTCTTCAACCCTATCAAAGACCTGAGAAAGAAATAATATTACCTGAGTAAGCAGGAAGTTCAAGCAAGTGACTTCCAAAAATGTACGAAAGGACAGAAACAGCTGGCTGCCTGGACAGTCACCCTTTGCAATGTTGGGGCATCCATCTTTGGTCTACAGGCCTGGAATATCTGACAGACCTTTTTTAGAAGCAGGAAATTTTGAAGGACTTGTCTTATGTCTTAGCAAAGTTCAGCAGTTGCTTTTTTTTACACCCTGCTGGTCCAGTTTCAACAGTAACTGTTAGCAATTGAGGCAAGAGCAGTTTCTTTGCCCACTTGTCTAGCTTTTGCCCTATGGATTGTCTTTGATGCCCATCATTCTCTTTGAAGTAGATTGGAGCTTACAGGAGCAGGTTTGCCCTACTGTCATGAAAAGCTTTAGGTTATTAATACATTTTAAATGCCATATTCTGTAGGTTTCTGCAGTGTTTGAAGATTACCTATCTAGTTGAAATATATCTTTGTATGCCTACAAAACCTAACATGACTATAAGTTTGACTATTATAGGTGACTATTAATCTGTATTTTTAATTATCCATTACATTTTTAATGAGCTGCATAAACACAATACCTTAAACAATTGAAAAAATATACACATAGCATAACAAAATTGACTTTAAATTTGTATCAATAAACTAAAATCAATAACAATGTAAAATATTTTGAGATGAACAATTGTTTCTTTGGATTAAAGTAGATTCAATAATCTACCCTTTTTTTCTATTGTAAAAATCTACCCTTTTGTTTGGCTATTTGTCTCTGTGCTTTATCCGACCTTGGTCTCAACAATTCTCTCTCATATAAACCCTCCTCATTCTCGCTAATTGGACTCCCAGAGATCCACCTGGGGCCTAGTCATGGATCTCTGCCTCCAGATCCATCAGTAGTTGGATGAGGTTTCTAGCACGACAATTAGGGTGTTTGGCCATCCCATCACCAGAGTAGGTCAGTTCGGATTGTCTCTCGACCATTGCCAGCAGTCTGTTGTGGGGGTATCTTTGTGGATTTCTGTGGGCCTCTCTAGCACTTTGTTTCTTCCTATTCTCATGTGGTCTTCATTTACCATGGTCTCCTATTCCTTGTTCTCCCTCTCTGTTTTTGATCCAGCTGGGATCTCCCACTCACCCAAGCTCTCTTTCCCTCGACCCTCGCCCTTCACTACCCCCACTCCTGTCCAGGCTGTTCATGTAGATCTCATTCCATTTCTCTGTCGTTGGGCGATCCCTGTGTCTTTCTTGGGGTCCTGTTTTCCAGGTAGCCTGCCTGGTGATGTGAGTAGCAGTCCAGTCATCCTTGTTCCACATCTAGTATCCTGTTATGAGTGAGTACATACCATGTTTGTCTTTCTGAGTCTGGGATACCTCACTCAGGATGATTTTTTCTAGATCCATCCATTTGTCTGCAAACCTCATGATGTCATTGTTTTTCTCTGCTGAGTAGTATTCCATTGTGTATATGTACCACATTTTGTTTATCCATTCTTCAGTTGAAGGGCATCTAGGTTGTTTCCATGTTCTGGCTATTACAAACAACGCTGATATGAACATAGCTGAACAAGTGCTCTTGTGGTGTGGTTGAGCATTCCTTGGGTATATGCCCAAGAGTGGTATAGCTGGATCTTGGGGGAGATGGATTCCCAATTTTCTAAGAAATCGCCATATTGATTTCCAAAGTGGTTGTACAAGCTTGCATTCCCACCAGCAGTGGAGGAGAGTTCCCCTAGCTCCACATCCTCTCCAGCATAAGGTGTCTTCAGTGTTTTTGATCTTAGCCATTCTGACAGGCGTAAGGTGGTATCTCAGAGTTGTTTTGATTTGCATTTCCCTGATGATTAGGGATGTTGAGCAATTCCTTAAATGTCTTTCGGATAAAGCACAGAGACAAATAGCCAAACAAACGGAAACACATGAAATATGAACCAATGGCTGAGGGGTCACCAACTGGATCAGGCCCTCTGAGTGGGTGAGACAGTTGATTGGCCTGATCTGTTTGGGAGGCATCCAGGCAGTGGGACCGGGTCCTGTGCTCATTGCATGAGTTGGCTGTTTGAAACCTGGGGCCTATGCAGGGTCCCTTGGCTCAGCATGGGAGGAGGGGACTGGACCTACCTGGACTGAGTCCACCAGGTTGATCTCAGTCTGTGGGGAAGGCTTTGCCCTGGAGGAGATTGGAATGGGGGGCGGGCTGGGGGGAAGGTGAGGGGGGCGGGAGGGGGGAGAACAAGGGAATCTGTGGCTGATATGTAGAACTGAATTGTACTGCAAAATAAAAATTAAAAAAAAAAATCTACCCTTCTTCCCATCATTTCTACATCATATCCCCCTTTATTTTTTAAAAAGAGATTGACTATGGCCAATAGCAGTTTATAACCAAGCCCCTAAACAAAGTCAAACAGCTACAATCCATTTTTTGAGAATGTGGGCATAGTCCTCTAGACTACTTTCTGTTGTTTGGGGGTGCTGTTAACCTTTTTGAGACCATGGGAAAATTTAGTATAATGGTTAAGTCTTGGTTGCAGTATTTTGTGAGGTTGGATCATCTTAGTCAGTGGCCTTGAAGCTGTTTTGAATGCTGGATCATCTGGACCATCATTTTATTGGTGTCTGGTCCCCTTGCTCTGAAAATATATAAACTTTTAAAGGTAACATACATCTCCATATTAATACAAATATAAACTGTGCATTGTACATAAGCAAGTCAAAGATAATTTTTTGTTTTATGTCTAAACAAGTAAAATATATGTTACATATATTGTAGTTACTTTAGGTTCATTTTCCCATGCCTGTAGTTAGGATCTCAAGGGCTCTTCCTTGATCAAACCTGATTTTTTTCTTAACCCAGAATGAATCCAGAGCCTCTCATTTTCTATGGGAACAAAAGCAGAACCTTTTCCCCAAAGTAACACATCCCTTGACTTAAATTTTGAAGTCAAGACATTTTAAAAATATATAGGTTGATTTAATCCAGCAACTTTTATAACCAAATGTCTCTCAGCAGTTATCATTTGTTCATTAGCTGTCAAAAAATTTAAAAAAGACACAATAACATACAGTATTTAGACTCTCCATGTATTTCCCATCCTTGTGTGGCTTATTATATATACATATTTGGTTTTTTGAGACAGGGTTTCTCTGCATTGGTTTGAGCCTTTCCTGGGACTCACTCTGTAGTCCAGGCTGGCCTCGAACTCACAGAGATCTGCGTGCCTCTGCCTCCTGAGTGCTGGGATTAAAGGCATGTGCCACCATTGCCCAGCTGGCTTATTGTATTTATTATTATTATTTCTTTTTAAAAGACTTTACTATTTTATTCTTAATCTATTTTCTATATATTCTCTTTTTTCTCTCTCTCTCAAGCCAATGCATTCTTTAAAAACACTGTGACCCATTCAGAGGCCTTTATGTTTGAATCTGTTCTTACTGTATATCTTTAATTCTCTTTGTATGAGCAAACCCTAAATCCACCATGCACTCTGTGCTGTGGCTTGTATAAGACTGTGAGAATCCACCATGTTGCGGCTCAAACTGCATGCCATGGTGGTCAGGAAATGTCTCTGTACCATGGCCTCTATGAGAGACATGAACTATGAAGCTGCTCTTGGTTCCGGTTTTGTGTGTCTAGAACCCTCCTTTTTTTAAAGCTTTCTCAGGCTTTATGTGGATGTACATGTGGCACGTTGGTGCAACATACGTAAACTGAGGCTTTTCTATTCTACCCCATCCTGCAGCTGCTTCCAAATAATCACTCAGAGGTTTATATTAATTATAAATAGTTGGCTGGTAGCTCAAGCTTATTACTAACTAGCTCTTACACTTAAACTAACCCATTCCTATTGATATATTTATTGTCATGTGGTCTGTGGCTGTGCATCTTTCAGCTTCCTGCTTCTTGGGTGGCTCCCAGCATCTGTCTTGATTCTGTCACTCTTCCTCTTAGTCCTTGTTGATTCTTCTGACTAACCTCATCTTGTCTGGCCAGAGGCCAAAACAACTTTATTACAAACCAATGAGAGAAATACATATTCATAGCATACAGAAGGACCATCCCATCGTATATAAGTCATTAAAAGCAATTCCTAAAGCATTAGAGGGGAGTTATGTTTAAAACAAAAGCTTCTGGAGGGTAGATTTGAGATGCAGAGGTCCGAATTTCATGTAGATTGCTCTTTGTCCTAACTCTATAGTTCCTTCATTATCTGTCATGTATACATGTACACATAGAATTTTCATGAGAACATTCCTTAAAACTTAAGTATACCTTTAAAGCATGCCCTTGGTTGTATTTAAAGAGCACAGATGACTAAGATTTAGTTCACCAGGAACTAGCACAGAGAACTATTTGGCAGCAAATGCCACAGCAGAAAGTTCACAGAATATAGAATGTTGTGTTATACTGACTTACTTTTTTATTTAACAAATGTTTAGGGAGTATGCACATGAGCCAGCTACTCTGTTGAAGCTGGAAATACATTACAAGTAAAAATACATGTTACCTTTCCTCCTAGAGCTTTCAGTCCAGAAGGCAAGATAGCTAATCAAAGAACTTCTTCAAGTAAATGTAGAATTTTAATACATGGTATCGTTTGCCTACAGAACAGATGGTTCTGACCTAGGCAGAGGCAAAATCACAGAAGACTTTGCAGAGAAATAATTAGTAGTCTTTGAAACAAACATCTTAGTGAATTTGCAGGACTTTCAAATGGAAATTGTGAGACATGCATTACAATCCTGTGGAAAAAATGCATCCATGAATGGAGGAAATTAAGGAAGTATAATTGATCTGCACCAGACTAAGTCAATCAAAATTCCAGGATGAATAGGGGAGGGGCTCACAAGGCCACACTCCTAAGTGAGGAGCTATTGGTAGTTGATGGCTGCTAGGAGAGAATAATCATGGATATGGAAGTAGTGGTTCATCCTGATTGGTGCACATACATGCAGCACTAATTGTACTCAGTGGGATATTTTTAAAAGGTTGTGAAATTAGCAGGGTTCAGGAAGTCTAGGAGTGGTTGTGATGGGAATGGATGTGATAAAAAAAAAACATTGTATTAAGATATAAAATCCTGTAATAATATTTTTTAAAAAGAAATATCTTTTATCCTGTATGGGAGAACTTGAGGGATAGCATAATGATCTTTGAAAGAGAATAATGTCTTCATAGGTCATGTTCAAGACTCTAGTCTTGAACATAGTATAATAAGAAACTATGTTATAAAGATCACATAGTTCAAAACAGTTATTTTGGCTACAGTTTTGAAGACAGATTAAAAGATTAGGTAGTGAAACAAAGAAAGCTTCCATCAGTAGTTCAGGAATGATAGCTTCCTCAAGTACAAGGAGTCGTCAAGATTTAAATAAGCAGATGGCATTAATGAATAGTGTCAGCCTTGTCTAGTAAACTGGACAGATGAGGTGACCCATTTTTCCATTGTCATGTGTTGGTGGGTGGGAAAGGGGGCACTGCACTAAGGGAAGATTGTGTAGAGAGGAGCTGCCTGGAATTCTACTCCATTTGTCTAGGTAAGAACAGTGTAATAATTTCGAGTATGCAATAAAGGAGATGGTATACTCTGCTATATATAGTATACTGAGTTCAAAGGAGAAAATAGATGGCAAGCAGTAGATGGACAGAAATGAGTCAACTCCACTTCTACTGAAAGTGAAGGTACAGGTGCAGATGAAATGTCTTACTGGGCAAAAGAGGTAAAAATAGAATATGAGGATAAGTGATGAAACTAGGGACTCTCCTACCTGCAACAAAACTGTATACAGATGTTGAATAGACAAACAAAGACAGATTGAAGAGAATGACTCATCTGGGCAGCATTACATGATTACGCAAAAATAAAAAAATATGACTATGAAACGCCATTTTATGTTAAAAAATGTACAAATTCAGAAAAAAAAATTTCCTTTGATAATGAACTATTTTCCAAACAACCATGTTGTATGAGAGACTAACTTGTTATTTGGTTTGATAGCAGTAATGTATGTAGTCAGGACCACAGTGACTCACTATCTAAGAAGATGTAGGCAAGAAGCCAAGGTTTGGTCTCCAGATCCCACATGTTGAAAGACTAGAGTTAAGTAATGAATTAACATATCCAATGAATTAACATATTTCTCTAAATTAAAAGCTAGAAATGCTCCACACAGTGACTTCAGACAGTAGGGTTCTTCTGAGTGCTTCTCCAAAGGAGAACTATCTCAGTCAGAATCAACATGCTGTCAGAAGTCACTGGACCTAAAGTCAACCTGTTATTTGTATTTAATTAGAACAGTTAGTATACTTATGTTGATTTCTGAATTAATATTTACCTGACTTTCATTAAAAATATTATGTCTTCTGTGCCCCTGTCCATACATATAAGTGAATGTATATGTGTGTATTATGCATATATTATATTATATAATTATATTATTTATTTGTACATTTGTAATTTATTATAAATAATATATTTAATTATATATCTATATATATAAATCTCACTCATTTCCTCTTTCTCTGAGAGAAAATATATAAGATTCATATCTTTTCATTGTGTTGAGAAACAGTTGGTACTAGGGTTTAGTATAAGAATATTTTCAGTGAATGGTATGTGATATAGGAAGTTAAACAGTGCTACACCACAGAACAATTTAGCCAAGTTGTATGATAGTTTTTCTTGACATAATTAGGATGAAGGCCATTCTCAGACACTAGGTATTCTAAGAAACAGCTATTTTTTAAAACCAAATTTCAGTTGGTGACCCCTCAGCCATTGGTTCATATTTCATGTGTTTCCGTTCTTTTGGCTATTTGTCCCTGTGTCTTATCCAAACTTGGTCTCAACAATTCTCGCTCATATAAACCCTCCTCATTCTCGCTAATTGGACTCCCAGAGATCCACCTGGGGCCTAGTCATGGATCTCTGCATCCAGATCCCTCAGTAGTTGGATGAGGTTTCTAGCACGACAATTAGGGTGTTTGGCCATCCCATCACCAGAGTAGGTCAGTTCAGACTGTCTCTCGACCATTGCCAGCAGTCTGTTGTGGGGGTATCTCTGAGTGGGTGAGACAGTTGATTGGCCTAATCTGTTTGGGAGGCATCCAGGCAGTGGCACCGGGTCCTGTGCTCATTGCATGAGTCGGCTGTTTGAAACCTGGGGCCTATGCAGGGTCCCTTGGCTCGGCCTGGGAGGAGGGGACTGGACCTACCTGGACTGAGTCCACCAGGTTGATCTCAGTCTGTGGGGAAGGCTTTGCACTGGAGGAGATTGGAATGGGGGGCAGGCTGGGGGAAAGGTGAGGGGGGCGGGAGGGGGGAGAACAAGGGAATCTGTGGCTGATATGTAGAACTGAATTGTATTGCAAAATAAAAATTTAAAAAAACAAAAAAACAAAACCAAATTTCAGCATTATCATTATAAAACATCAAAATATGAAAAAAAGTCCAGATGGCATTGTGAACATTCTCATTAATGAGTCAGTTTCCTCATTACATAAGGCTCAAATGAATACTGAGATAAGTATTTAAACAGAAGGAAAGTATACAAACTAACTCTTTAAAAATGTACACATTTCTCTCTCATTAAAAAAAATAATTGCCATCTATTAATTAAAGGTTTTCTTATGTATTCAAGCATTAAGATATTTTTGTGTCAAATTCTCATCCCTGTTATGCCTAGGAACCACATGATTTATTTTTCATTAAAATATCTGAGACACATGTTATGTGGAAATGGTAGCAATGTGATCAATAACTGAAATGAATTTATCATTTAGAAATTGCTCTGATGCAATCAGTCTCTGAAAAACTTGCTACCAGATAAGCTATCAAAGAGGTCTTAGAAAACGGATATTGATAGAGCAAAGTTAATGTCTCTAATCACATTTGAAAGCACACAGAAAGGCTTGTGTGAAGACAAAGGTTATTTCACACACTCTAAGACACAAAATGTCTACATTGTGTTTGCTGACAATTTTCACCAGCCATGGGCTTATGGGTTATGGTTTTAAGCTAGGAGACCTACATGTAGGGATACAGAGCTGCCCAATATCATGTATTTTCCAGCTAGTCTGTGAACAGTCATGGGCTTATTTGTGTATCTTGGACAGAGAACACACAGAACCAGAATGCTCCTCAACAATGAATAACAGATTAAGAACATATGAATGTTGACTGCCCATGATTGTACCATATAAGTTCTTAGTTTGTGATGGCTTATATGCAATTATGACATTTGTGGATTTGGTAACTCCTCATATCTCTATCAGTTCATGATTAACACATATACAATAGTTAATGACTACTTAACTTGAAATACCTTAACATGATTTACTTATATTTTTTGAGAAATAAACTTATTTATCTTTTAAAACTAAATTTAAACATTCTCTAATTAAGTTATTTTCCAAAACTTAAAGGCAAAACTTTTTTCTTTGTTATGATATTAATAAAACAGGCTTAATTTTAGTGCAAATGTCTTCAAAATTCAATGCAAAATTCAAAAACATGATTTTGGAATGCACTAAAATAATGTTCTTAAAACTGTGATATTTAAAGTAAATGAGAAAAAGACACAGTGATGACCTTGGCCTTAGTGTAGAACCAAGATCAAACTAGTTAAGGTAAAGGAGCTACAAAACTGCAAGATAAGGAAACTGTAGGGAGTCACGGGGAAGTGCTTACAATTCCTTCAGACAAGAAACAAAGGTTAGAAAAAGTGTGAGCAGGCAGAATATTAATCAGCCCCCTTTGGGGACTCAGAGTAGAATTAACTTAGAATAAATGTTAACACTGCAATGGATCACAGGAAATCACTTTGAAGGAGAAGTTTTCTGATGGGCTTAGAGCCATACAATAAACTTCTTGACTTTTTTTCTTTCATTTTCCTCTTTATCTCTGTGTAATCATATGTCTATGAATCCCTGTTTATACATGCATGTACTTTTGATGATTATAAAAAGGAAAGAATGTAGCATGTACCAAAGTGAAACATCTCAACCACAATATATATGGGAAATAGAGGGTAAAAATTAACATAACTAGAAATACAAATACCTAGCAAACATCACATATAAATGTTAAACAGAAAAACAAAGATTTAAATTAAAATATATCAAGCCATAGAATTATCTACAATTACCAAAAAGTAAAGCATAATGTAATACAAAACTGAAGAGAAAATAACTTCTTTTAAAATGTGTGGGAGAGGTCCTGGGGAAGACCTCTCTAATTGATTGAACAGTGCCAAATGGTAAGGCCTGAAAACATACATAAAAGTAACATTATATGGTTGAAGTAGGATATATTTAGGAATATATGTGCATATACATATGTGCATGCAAAACCAATTAGTGGTCAATAAAGCCATGGATTTGAAGACGAGTGGGAAGGGGTATCTGGGATGTTTGAGAGAGAGAAAATGGAAGAGAGAAGTGTTGTAATTATATTATAATCTCAAAAATAAAAATAAATAAAATAAAATATATATGCATAGTAAATCATTGTCATTGATATAAAAGCAGCCCTTCCAGAAAGCCAGATACAAGACAGGGTGAGGCCAGAGGCATAAAGAAGTTACACACTTAGTGCAATCACTTCAGCTGAAAATGGATTCAAGCAAACATATCAATATGTGTAAAATCTCACTTTAAAAGATTCCCCCATGGTTTACTAACAGTTAAAAAAAAAAACAGGAACAAAATCACTCACTGCTTTGGCATTAGAGTAAGATATAAAGTGTTTTATCATGATTAGAAGCAAAATACAAAATAGTGGAGATTCATTTGGAAAAGTATAAGCACTATTGTTCATTATTAGATAAAAAGTATTTACTATTAAAACGTCCTCTATTCTTTAAAGACTGCTTTTTCTAATAATTATATCAACAGTTCCTCACTTGAATTAGTGATGTGAAGACTCCCCTACATGCTTTAAGTGACTTTGGCCTTTGGTTATTTTCACCAAATGACCAAGTCTGTGTAAGAATTGTGCTAATGAGATTTCTGACATTAAAGAGAAATAAGGCATTTTTCACTTTTAAAATATTTAATGTAGGAAAATGCTACAGATGCAATTGTAAAATGACAAAGCTGTCTAAATACAAGAACAAATTTTTTTTGGCATGGAGATGTTAAGTCCATTCTAGTAGGTAGTGTTATATCACTCCACAATATGACCAATAATAGACTTGAAAGAATAAATTGAGTGTTAAAATATGTCAAAATATGGTAGTGATTCTATGATACATGAAGTCTGTAGATAATAATGTGTGAAAATGAACACAGATATGAATCTGAGACATGGAAATCCATATGCCAATTATTGCCATATAATATTACCATTGAGACTTAAGATGCTCAAGAAACATAATGTCACAGAATCACCCGTTGTTCAATTAGGCTTTGTGGAAAACTAAACTCTTTAGTATTTCAGGATATATTTATAAGTTTCTTTACAACTGCATTTGAAAGTTTAGGTTGAAAACTAACAGCCTAATGCAAAAGGAAAATAAAACAACAAAAGCAGTCTAGCAAGCAACCACAAATCAAAGGCTTATGATATATTCAATACACATTCAATACTAACTCCTTATGACAGGACCAGGCAATACAAAATAAGATGTGTCTACTCTAATTCACTATTCAGAAATAGCAGAGTAAATAATCATTGAACTAATTTTGAAAGTGGACATAATTAGCACAATTAATCATCAGCTATAAATTATTTAATTCAATAATAGTCCTGGAAGAAAAATTAGTATTATAGTCACTTTTTCATTGAATACTCATCATCATAATGTTGTCAACTAGAATGTATGATGCCATCAAATAATTTAAAAATGTTTAAGTTCAGTTAATATTGTTAAGATGCATTAACTTGTACATTATAGGATAATGAGTTTAAGAAAGCCAATTCAGTAATTATCTCTGATTTGAATTTCTGTGACATAAAC
Source organism: Peromyscus eremicus (assembly GCF_949786415.1). NCBI lineage: Eukaryota > Metazoa > Chordata > Mammalia > Rodentia > Cricetidae > Peromyscus > Peromyscus eremicus. The sequence continues at coordinate 22,517,100 of NC_081421.1, read as the reverse complement.
CAATTAGTCCCCTACACAGTCCACATAAGCTCTGGCTCATCAACACTATGTTGCAAACATGCTGAATAGAATTCTAAAATAAGGACAAGAAAACATATATGAAATGAAGTTAAAATCAATCCCTTACAAAGACACTTTATAACTCTGATACAAATAAATGAAATTTTAATATATAAGACATTTGATTTCACTTGTTATCAAGAATGACAAAAACCTATAAATACTGTGGCTAGGAAAACAATGAAAGTGGGTTCTCAGTAACCACAGCTAGCTGTATCAAAGAATTTCCTACCTTTGGACTGATGAGCTTTTCTTTCAGGGCTGCATGAAGCTGTAACTTAGCCTTAGCATATTCCTTGATACATGCTGGCAACAGGGAGAGTTGAGATAAAGTAATGTAACTGAACAAAGAGGGGTGGAGGGGAGGGAGATATGTACCCAGATCTCTACACTAGCTGAGTTTGGGACAAATTTTAAGACATCTGGAGAGCAAGAGTTGAAATGGAAGGGATAGGTAGAGAAAAAGTATTAAGAAATGCTCTTGAAATAAAAATTAAAATCTACTTTTCATATTTTGAAAACCTTTAGGAAAACACTGAAGTTGTTTCTGTCCACTGAATGTTGGATTTTGGTCATGCTGCCTCAAGGCAAGAAGCCCTTTACTGGATAAGTTAACACACATGGTTGTTTTTTATTTGAAACATCTGCTGGGTTACACAGCTGAACAAAAAACAGGCATGTTTTATTTTCATCAGGTTATTTCCACTGCATGCTTAATGGATTCAATGTCAGTCCCTTTAGAAGTAATATGTGTTGGGCTCAAATTTCTATAGTATATTAGATGCTTGTGTCATCTCTAATGTTCTAATAAGCAGGAATTGTGTGAGATTCAATGGTCAGCACCATTTTCCTGCTCTGAGTAATGCAACATATAAAACAAGTATTAATAAAATATAACATTGCCCACCTTGTTCAGTTCCTCAGGACCTGTGGAAGATGTCATGCCAGCCCTGATTTTGAATTTAGAAGTGATTTGTATGTAATAGCCTATTGGGTTGGTATATAAAAACTGTGGGGTCAATGACTGTGATTTTCAAAGCGAAGAGCTCAGATAATTGAAAAGGAAAATGATGGTGAAATTGGTAGGCTGGTTTTCCACTGTGTCGGCTATTCCTTTGACAATGCAGAGACTCCACAATAGATCAGTTGGAGCACTCAAATTGTTTCAGTTTTACAGCCTATGTTGAGGTGTAAAAGTACTTTGTCACAAACTCTTGAGCAACGTCAAATAATTTAATTGTTTGGCTATTGATGCTCAACTGTATCAAATGGACTTAGGTCTCATGCCTTTAAGTGATTACACTGTTTAGTAAAAAAATGATATGGGAATGCAAAAATATATAGAATAATTAAATAATTCACATCTTATTAGTATCAGATATATTTATCAACTAAATATGTTATTTATGATGATAATTAACAATAAATTTAATATTAAATTTTGGATAGCACAGTTCACACATAGCTGCTAAAGGTTGTACTAGATCCAAGTCAGTGAAATGTAGCTTCAGGAACTTCTAAAGCCTGCTAGATAAGGAGCCTTGACTGCTCAAACAACCTTCTCAGTTCTGAATGAGATTCTTAGCTTTGACAGGTTAGACTAACTGCATTGCATTTTTCTGGAAAATATATCAATTTGGTAAGCTTTTCAATTATTTAGTTATATTTTCTATATTTCTGTTTCTCGAAAGACAAATCAGAACAGAAAATTACAAATCCTCCAAACACGGTAAATTAGAAGTGATTTGTGGGCTGGAGAGATGGCTTGGCAGTTAAAAGCATTACTGCTCTTGCCAAGGACACCAGTTCAGTTCCCAGCACCTACATGGTGGCTTAAAACTGTCCATACCTCTAGTTACAGAGGATCTGGCACATTTTTCTAGACTCTGTAGGCACAAGGCACACAGGCAGTGCACTTTCATACATGCACGATCAACACTGATGCATATAAAATCAAAATAAATAATTTCGGGGGGGAATTGTATTAAAATGTTCCTGGAGAAAGTTATTCAGCAATTTCATCTTACAGCACAGCTTAGGCTACTCAGCAAACATGCTGTCATTTGCAGAAGTGCCTTTTGATCTAAGTGTCTTCTGCAGCAGACCCATACAAATTAGAATACAAAATGATGATATCATGCTTTACTCTCCTCTCTCTCCTTTATATAAATGCTTTAATTATTACTTTATATTTTCCATGGTGCTCTGGATATAAGTATTTTTTAAAGAAAATGCAATCTATTTGTGACATGTAAAAGTATGAGTGATTGTTCTGTGGGAATGAGGTATTTGGAGCTGAGGTATTTGGGCAAAATGAGAACCACACCATGTTCCATGGAGGAACCAATTTTCTCCCGTCCAAGAAAAAGACAAAGAAAATCAATAAACAAGCAGTCATAATAAGACTAACTAGACCTTTGCTACAACCACCAAAATGAGCTAGGAAAGGTATATCTAAACAATACAAAATGTATCTGAATTTCTAAATGGAAGATCAAGGTTGGGGTAGACATTCTAGACTTCCATTTCCTCAGGTACAGTGCAGACATTGACACCTTAGAATTTTTCAACCAAGGTTAATTGTCAAAGTCATCTGCAGGGTTCTGTAGGGATACAAGTGTCAGGGTATTTATGAGTCCAGAGATCTGCATAGAGTAACTACAATAAAAACATACTTGTTTTTTACAGTGCTTTTTTAAAGATGATTCTTGCCTCCTTTGGCTGTTTTGCCTTGTGACACAGCACTTTTGAATTTAGAATGATTCTCTCTGCTTAGTCATTTTTTCCTGTTGCTGTGATAAAATAACATGAAAGGGGCTATTTAATGGAAAAGGGGTTTATTATGGCTCATATTTAGAGGATACAGCCCAGCGTGGTGGGAAAGTCAATGGTGGCTAGGATTTGATAAAGGCAGCTGATTAGGTCGCCTCTACAATCAGAAACCAGAGTTAAATGAATGCTGCTGCTGGGCTACATTTTACATGGCCCAGGATCTCACCCATGGAATGTTCCACCCAAAGGTAAGACATACCTTTCTGTATAAATTAACTTAATCAAAATAATCTTTCACAGATATTCTCAAAGACAAACACTACTCTAATGCTACCACTATATACCACACTCCTCTACCTCTGCTGCATAAAGAATAGGTCAGATGATATCTTTTGAAGACTTTAGCTAATTTCCTGTATAAATGAAAAGTTAAGAATAAAAATAGACTAGAACATGTTGAACAATCATGAAGTTTTCCTATAAAAATGTTGAATATTTCAGTCTTGCCCATATTCATTAAAACTAAGCATCATGTTAAGTATAAATTTAGAACAAGATTTATTTAAACTTTGAAACATACAAGTAATGAATTCTAATTTTAAAACTTTCTTTTAATAGTCATTGTAATCAAGTTATGAAAAGATTATTGGAGACATTTCTTTAAAAGATAGTTGTTTAAAAAATGATGTCACAGTAATTTGAGTTCTAAGACCCATATTTGAGAACATGATAATGTTGAACGTTTCATTTTCTTGGATAACACATTCGTGGCTGGACTTCATGATCTTTGAAAGTTATTTTAAGTTTTTATGCAGCACAATTATCTCTTTGACAAAAGAATTTTAAAACAGGGACCAGGGTTTAAATCTAATTGGCAATAAAAATGGTAGCAAACCTTTGTTAGGATATCAAATTTGATAATTATATTCTCATATACAACATTTGCTTTTGTATTGGTATCCATATAAAATGTCAGGGATTTTTGTGAAATTTAAAGTAGAAATATTCTGGTATTTAAGGTTGTAAGCCATGAATAATAAATTATATGTAACATTTCTTAAAGTAGATATGGAATAAATTTTACCATTGCATCACTTTGTTGTTATTATAATTTTTTACATAAGTATTTTCCATTTTAAAGTGTGATTTTTAAAGTATTTCATAGACACACACACACACACACACACACACACACACACACATTTAATTGTTTGAATGCATGCACATCTCAGGCATGAACTTCACTTCATCTTAGTTAGAGTCTCTATTGCATGACAAAACACCATGACAAAGAGGCAGGCTGGGGAGGAAAGGGTTGATTTGACTGCACTTCAACCTTGTGTCACTGGAGGAAGTCAGGACAGGAACTCAAACACGGCAGGAACCTGGAGGCAGGAGCTGATGCAGAGGCCATGAAGGGGTGTTGCTTACTGGATTGCTTCCCCTGGCTTTCTCAGCCTACTTTCTTATAGAACATAGGATCACCAGTCCAGAGATGGCACCACCTACCATGGCCTGGGCCTTCCCCCATTGATCATTAATTGAGAAAATGCCTTACAGCTGGGTCTCATTAAGACATTTCCTCAACTGAGGCTCCTCCTACTCTGATGACCCTGGCTTGTGTCAAATTGACACACCAAACCAGTCAGTACAGTAGATAAAGCTGTTGTGACTACTAACAAGTTACAATGGCCTTGCCTTTATAATGGTTCTCACAGTGTAACTCACACTGAAGAGGATGCATTACCAAGAAATATTTTCACAACATGAATTGAATCCTGTAATCAATAATTTTTAGTTTCAACTTGATGTGATGTTAAACCACTTGGATGATACACCCATTGGAATCTCTGAAAGAACATTTCTATAAGTTTAATTGAGGAACAAAGGCCAACCCTAAATGTGGGCTATACCATTCCAGACTGAAGATAAAGGAGAGAAAGCCAGAGTGACTACGTTCTCCTTTCTTTGCTTCTTGGTCCACTCAATAGGGGAGCAGGTTCATCATGCCACAGTGTGAGCCACCTCTACTGCACATATTGCTTACTGTGATGGACCGTGCCTCCTGAGTCGTGAACCTCCTCAGGTTGCTTCCTGTGAGACAGTATGTTATAACAATGAGTGAAGCAATTAATTCACAACCTCTCTCCTGGCATGCCAAATGAGGTCTTGTGAAGAAGGGTGAGGTGTTTGGTAACTGTTTTAATTTTCCAAGTAAGTACTTGTTATATGGGCAGGAAGACCTGAGTTCATACACTGGAACTCATGTAAAAAGCTGGGATTGTCTCTGAACACCTGTAACCCAAAGCTAGATAGTAGTGGGGTGTAGAGACAGGAGGATCATTGGGGCTTGCTGGCCAACACCCTATCTCCAGGTTCAGTGGGAGCCACTGTCCTAAGAGACTGAGGCTTACAGTAATAGAGCAGGACACCTGCCTCTTTCTCTGGCTTCTGGATACCACACTACTACTACTACTACTATTACTACTACTACTACTATAGACACACATACACACATATACACACACACATACACACACACATACATCCATAAACACATTCATTCTTTCTCTCTCTCATACACACACACACACACACACACACACACACACACACATCCATAAACACATTCATTTTTTTTCTCTCTCTGACACACACATACACACATTCTCTCTCACTATGCCTCCATCCTCCACCACATACACACTTGCAGAATTGAATCTAAGTGAAACATGTCTCCAAGATGTGAATAAATTTAAAAGAACAACATTGTTCATTATTAAAATTATAGGGTGGTAAAGACAAACAAACAAACAAAAATGTATTTTGCAAATATATTAAACAAGTCTTTTCCAAGTCAAAGCAGGGGTAGAGAGGAGTAGGGCTGTTATGGTTATTAATTAAAAGACAAATGTTAAAATTGTGCATGACCTAGCAATGTCCCATGAATAAACAGTCTGACATGCTTTATATAAATAGGTAAAGCAAAATCAGAACAGCAGGTCTGAACCACAGTGCCTGCCCACTCTATATCACATTCCAGAAGCAAAATAATGCTATAGAAGGCTGTCACTTGTTATGGGAATATAGCTTAAAACAATACTCCTTTATGGTGGTATTTTACTTGTACTGAAATGTGATTTTAATTGTATGTTAATAAATAAATTTGCCCAGGGGTCAGAGCTATTAGAGCCATAGCAAGAGCATGGCGGTAGTGGCGCATGCCTTTAATCCCAGCACTTGGTAAACAGAGCTAGGTAGATCTCTGTGTGTAAAAGGATACAGCCAGCATTGAAGACACACACCTTTAATCCCATAGAAGACCTGGAAGTCTCTACAGAAAGGCAGTGACGAGGCAGTCATGTGTTTGGGTTTACAACCAATGAGAAGGCAGAAACAAAGACTATATAAGACAAACACATAGGAAGTAGGTCCCTTTCGGAGAGCTCTCTTGGCTGAAGCAGGAAGGGTAAGGCTCTTAGCTCTGACCTCTTGGCTTTCTTCTCTGAATCGGCTCTGTGTTTCTTATTTAGTAAGCCGGTTGGTTACATCTATACTCCTTATCAGCCTAGAAATCATCCTCATTGTGAATAGAAGAGGGGAAAACTATTATATTTAAAGAATAATCATGCAAGTGAAATATGTATCACAGGCTGTAGAATAAAGATATGGAGAGAAAAACAAGAAAACACAAACACCGTTTTGTGCAGCTGAGCTGGTAAAATCTAATCACTTAGATTTGCTCAAACTAGTCCTCAAGCAGGAGCTCTTAATGACAACATTTGTCCTAAATTTACCTGGTAATTGGAGTAGCCACCAGTGTTACCTAATTGCCTGTCTTTATCTTCAGAGAAAATTGTTTGCTCATACCTTCATGACAAGAGATTTCTTTGCAGCATAGAGCCAGGCACCTGCTGGCATTTGTACTTCCGTCCTTCCGCTACTCAGAGATAGAGGGCATGAAATTCTGCTTTGCATACAAAATAAAATATTTCCTGGGACCATTAGAAAATATTCTCTTCTTTAGTTGTAAAGCCAATGAAAAGTTTTGGAAGTATATTTTATGCATAAAAATGAGAAACTATTCACAACTACAGGTTTTCTGAAGTAAATACTATAAGGAAAAGGGTACCCTTTTGTTATTTATTTATTATTATATATATTTACTCTTATTTATTATTTAAATTGAAATTTAGTTCATAATTTCACCCTTCCCCTTTCCTTTTTTCAACCCCTCCCAAACCCCCTATACCCTCTCAAATTGATTGTCTCTTTTTCTTTGGCTATTATCATTATCTATAAATGAGTAGATACATAAATATAGCATGCTGACTGTTTCCATGCTGGTGTGTATATGAGTTCAGGAATGACTACTTTGTATTGTATAACCAACTAGGAGTCTCTTTCCTCAATAAAGCTAATTCTCTCTCACACAGAAATTATTAGTTGCCTATAGTTCTTTGTCTATGGCTGGATTTCTGAGATTTCCCCCTCCCACAGCAGCATATGTATAGTTTCTCAGTTTCTAAGAGACAAATTCTCAGCATACCTCATTGTCCTCTGGCTCTTATAATCATTCAGCCCTTTCTTCCACAATCTTTACTGACCCATTGATTCAAGAGCTGTATTGTAGATAGACCCACTGCATTGATTTTCCCATAATCCATTAATCTCTACATTGTGTACAGAGTGGTTTTCTGTGATATTCTTCATTGACTATACATAGAAGCTTAAAGAATGATAGCTACATTTATGTATAAGTGTGTGTGTGATACATAATTTTGATAAATATAAAATAATGTGAATCCTTGATGCTTCATCAACAATCCTCATTATTTGGCTCTTGTCCCTTCTTCTCCATCTTTATTGACCTTTTTACATCCTCCATAATTAGAGACCCCTCACCATGTTTACATTTTCTCCTTTCATATCATTTCTATACTGCTTTCTCATTTCTATCAACTTCTCTGTGGCCCCTTCCAATTTTTATGTTTTTTTTTAATGTAATAGCATTCTCTAGAAGAGCAGAACATATAGAATATATATATATATATATATATATATATATATATATATATATATATATAAATGGGACTATTTAGAATGGCTTACAGACTGTACTCTAGCTAACCAACATTTACTATCAATGGAAGGTCCAAGATCCATTGGTTGTTTAATCCATGAGGATGGATGTAGCAGCTGGTCTTTAGTGTATTCCAGAATGCTGAAGAAGTAGGCTCTGGTACAAGTAATGGGCTTATTAAGAGCTGGAGCCTGAGCCGGAGCAGGAGCCAGAGTTGGAGCTGGAGCTGGAGACAGAGCCAGAGGCAGAGCAAGCAGACAAAGAGAGAGACCTTCATTCTTCCATGTCTTTTATATAGGCTGCCAGAAGGTATGGCCCAGATTAAATGTGGATCTTCCCACCTCAAAGATCCAGATCAGAAGTGAGTTTTTCCACTTCAAAGTATTTAATTTTAAAATAAAATCTCTCACAGATGTGCCTAGCTATTGGGGTTTTAGTTAATTCCAGACATATGTTGTTTGGTTTTGCTCTTTTGGGGAGCCCACCACACAACTCCCAAATAAGTCCCACATGGAGGCTTATTCTTAATATAAATGCCTGGCCTTAACTTGCCTTGTTTCTAGCCAGCTTTTCTTAGCTTAAGTTATCCCATTTACCTTTTGACTCTGGGCTTTTTCATTTTCTTACTTCTGTTTATCTTACTTTTACTCTTACTCAGGGACTTGCTGTGTAGCTGGGTGGCTGGCCCCTGGTATCCTCCTCCTTACCTTGCTCCTCAATCTTTCTCCCTCTCCTCCAAGATTTCTCCTTCTATTTATTCTTTCTGCCTGCCAGCCCTGCCTATTTCTCTCTCTTGCCTTCTTATTGGCCATTCAGTTCTTTATTAGATCACCAGGTGTTTTAGACAGGCAAAGTTACATAGCTGGACAGAGTTAAACAAATGCAGCATAAACAAAAGTATTATTTCTTAAAATAATATTTGAGATCCAAGAATAGCCACCATACTTCACTTACTCAATGTTATATATTCACACTTGAGGAACTGGAGCTCGGAAATACAGATGACGGAGAGCATTCATCAGCTGTCTTTCTATGTCTGAGTTACCTCACTCTGTATAATCTCGTCTAGATCCATCCATTTATCTTTAAATTTCATAATTTCATTTTCTTTAGAGCAAAATTATATTCCAATGTGTATATGTACCACAGTTTCATAATCCATTCATCTGTTGATGAACAATTATGCTGTTCCATTTATCCATTGAATAAAATAACAATGAACATTGCTGAGCAAGTATCTTTCGGCAGAATGGGATTTCAAGCCCTTTGGACATGTGCCAAGGAATGATATAGCTGAGTCACATGGTAGATTTAATTTTAGCTTTTGAAGATTCTACAAGCTGATATCTGTAGCGGCTGCACTAGATTGCAGCTCATGAACAGTTAATGAGTGGTCTCCTTTCAACACATCCTCACCATCATTTCCTACTAGTTGTTTTGATGATTCTGGACATTCTAACTGGAGTTGACTTGCCTTTTTACCCCAAAGTAAACTTTGTCTTTTTCATTAATATAAGACACAAACTCCTGATTTACTCCTTTACTATTATTAAACAAATGATGCTACTAGTATTAAACTTGGTTGAATATTTTGTTACTTTATTTAATCCCATAAGTCATCTGATCATTCTTATGTTTAATTTGTAGTTCACACTTGAAACTGAGGAACAGTGTAGAAAACCCACTAACTGCTCTAAAATATCTGGTTTATCATAGGAACTCCATCATTTTTCACACATAAGTCTATGGGAATGTTTTTCATTTTAAATACATGTTCCAGGTGATTCTCTTTTTTTCTAAGCCAAACTGTATCCATTATTATTGAAAAGACACTATTAATTAATGATCATGGGATTTCTGGAAGGTTGTGGGAAGACAATCAAGCTCTCTTCTTGTGAGGACTACCCAAATCAGAAAGCCACTGTAAAATCACCCAATGAAGTCTTCATAGAATGTTCCCAATGGGAAAATTTAGAATAGGGCTTGGCAGCTCAAATAAGCATATAGTTTAACAACTTTTCATAATTCTGACATTCAGAAAATAAAATGAAAATGGCAGAATTAGCTGGTGCTCTTTGGAGGAACATCATCTCAGTGACATCACTGTGAAGTTCAACTCACAAGGCACACTGGCAAATCCAGTTTCAGGAGTCAGGCCCAAGAGGTCTCTGGTTTTAGGGAAGTTAAATCTATGTTGATGATGGAAGGGGGAAGAGAACATAGAAATTAATTTTTGTTTTTCTTAGAGATAGATGGAAGTAAAAAAAAAACCCATTGCCTTTAAAAAGTAGAACTCGATTGTTAAGAATTCAGAAAAATCATGAATCAAAGTGTGATATGGACATTTATGATTTGGACAGTGAGGATCAAGGTAGTGTCATTTTTAATAAAGGAAGGTAGAGGGTATGAATTGGAAAGAGAGCAAAGGGGGGTATATAAGAGGGTTTTGGGGGAGGAAAGGAAAGGGAGAAATGTTGTAATATTATAATCTCATTTTTTTAAGGAAAAAAATGCAGTAGAGGTAAACAGGTTCAATGTGGGAACTACAAAAGTAATTAATGGCAATATCAGGTCCAAAAATGTACATGTGCTGTGCAATAATGGTCTCCTGTGAATCTAATCTGACCAAGTTGTTCCACATTAAGAAGCTATTGTTTTGTTTTGTTTTTAATAAACTCAAGTTCCATTCGCTTTTGGGATACCATCTTACAAGGACTCCAATTTGCAGTAAGGCTCATTAAGGAAGGGAATGGCTCAGTTGCCTTTAGCCTACTGGCTATGGGTTGGATAGGACCTCTGTTGGTCTTTTCTGTATCGAACACACAGATTGCAAGCCCAGTGCCACTTTGAGATTTTTGGCAGCAGTTAACTCTGCAACTCACACACGATTGAGCCTGTATGATAATGAGTATTCAGAGACGAGTAAGGCCTGGGGGGCACTCACCAACCTAAGACTGAGTGCCTGTGTGGCCTGGGCAGGCGTCTCCATGATGGGTAAGGTGACCTGCTGACTTCCCACGCAACCTAAGTCAAAAGCTCATTTTTTAGTAAAAGGGGGACCTGTAGGGCCCTGTCCCCCCCCCCCCCCCGTTTTCGGTAACTGTTGTCTTGCTTGCTGACCTTGACCTTTATATCCTCCCTATGCTAATTCCCTGCTGAGTTCCACCCTCCTGAATGCTTAAGGGAAGTTCCTTGTCTGTGTATCCTGCATAATGGTCCTTAACAGCTTAGATGCAAGATTATAAAACATCGGTAGGGAACTTCTACCCTCCTGGGTTCTCCCATTATGCTGTAAGCCTGTATTTAAGACCTCTTCCCTCCTTCAATAAACAGCATTCGGCATTAAAAAAATAAGAAGCTATTGTGTTAACCCTACACCTTTATAATATGTCTGCATCCCTCACTCTACCTGCTACCAACAAGCAATGTTATTACCTGTAGCTAATGTATGGAAATAAAGCAAATTATTTATTGACCATAGTATTATAACATATTTCTATTATGAGAAAAGGTTAGCCAAATAAAAAATACATTGTGGATTTTGTTTTTCCTTGTAATATTGAGAAAATATATGAAGACTAATCACACTGGATGTTGAGTTGGTAATCCACATAGTTGAATATTTAGTGAGATTTTAAAATTAAACATATTCATAAATCTTGGTAAGCACTCTTGGTCAACTGTTTGGTTTTTGGTACCTTTACTGCCAGAGCATTTGGTGGAAAGTAATGATGGAGAAGGTGATGATGATGTTGATGAAGATAGAATCTCAAAAAAAATTCCTGTACATAAATACCATCGATTCAGGTGAAAAAAAAATCATAAGCCCATTGTCAGAAACAGCATCCAACTATTCACATCATATCAATAACCTCTCATAGCCTGGCCAGTAAGAGCCATGTCAGTGACCAGCTCAAGTCTATTTTGTTTTAAGCATTTAGACATCATAGAGAAACTATTTAAAAAAAAACACACAATCAATAAAAAAAATACTTCATGACTGTCAACTTGAAACCAACTCTAGTCCACAGATGTATTCCTCTTAATTTTCTGCCACATAATGTGAAATTTAAGTTGAATATTTAAAGTAGTTATTTGAACCTAAGATGATGCCACCAGTCCCAACCTTATCTAAGAATCTCTGTACTCTACTACTCTCAGGACTTGGAAAGAGCCAAAATTTCAGATTCAACCTTGAAGTTACCCAGAAAGCATTTGTATGTATTTGTTAAAAAATCACTTCATTTTCCATATTTTCTTATAACTGATGATCTTAAGATATGTGCCTTATACATATGATAAAATAAGCTCACATATATTATACTATATCATATCATATTATATTATATTACATTATACTGTATTTATTATACGTTGACAAATTTCTGATACCAGCAAGTAGAACTCATTTGATATTTATGCCTTGAAATAGCTGTTATCAACTTCAGATAGCTGGTCATTTTATTACTTAGATATTTCATGCCTTTAAAAACAGTAGATTTCCACCAGGCCATGGTGGCATATGCCTTTAGCCCCAGCACTTGGGAAGCAGAGGCAGGCATATCTCTGTGAGTTTGAGAACAGTCTTGTCTACAGAGAAAGTCTCAGGACAGCCAGAGCTGTTACACATAGAAACCCTGTCTCAAAAAACCAAATATATATTAGATTTCTTGGTTTCCACACAAAGTGATTGACATTTCCTTAGCATTTTCCAGTTTATATTAAAATTTTGACTTTTTTGGAGAAAACATATTAATTCAGTTTCCTTTCAACCATATGCAAATATACTTAGTGTTTATTATGATACAGGATAAATATTCCTTTATTGCATATTTAATTTGTGGTTTGAAAATTTGAAGTGATGAAAATGTGTAACTGTTAGACACTTTTTATTCATAATTTTGCTTTTATAACATGTTACTATGAAACATTACTTTTCTGAACCAATTATTTCACATTTTTGTATTATTTTAGATATTATGTGCATAGTGAAGAATATAAAGGACACTGTTCATAAATGTAATAATCTGTTGATATGTATCAGTAATATATATATATATATATATATATATATATTAATTTAGTAATATATGTGTGACATTTCCACCCATGGAGGCTTGACTAGGTTTGCAAGTCAGCTATGAAACCCTACCTTTTGAACAGGCCTTCAATACAATTAAACAGCTGTTGGTCACCCAAAAGTTAAAAGTGGCTTTGTTTCACTATTGGCCACATCTTAGTGGTCTGAGGATTATTGTGATTCATAAAACTTACAATCTGGAGGACTTCTATTTTCTTTTCTCCCTTGGTAACTCACATAGAACCTGTGGATACCAGAAGAGCCAGTCTGTAGGAAAGAGGTTTCCAGGTCAGCTCCACATTTATTCCTCCAAGTTCTGTTTTTGACATGTGAACCTATGTTTTTGTTCCATGGTCATTGAGCATAGCATGGATCTTATAAAGTCTTAGAAGAGGCATCATTTCCCCATATGGAATCTTTCTCTCTCTGTCTCTGTGTGTATGTGTCTCTCTCATATATGTATTGTGTTTGTGTGTGTGCATATACATTTAAAAATAATAAAGAAAAGACTGAATTTGGGAGATGGGGACACAAAAGGAAGTTGGAGTGGAAAGAGAAGGGTGGGAGTGATGTAGACGCATTGCTAATCTATGGTGTTCTCAAGCAATTTGAGAAGGTTTATAATAAAACAAAAGAAATCACTAAATACCTCATTTGTAGTTATGTCTTCATCTACTTGACGCTCTAGACTTCTTGAAAGAAATCAGATTAGATTTAATGCCTACTCCTGTGTCTTTAGCTTATAGCCAAGATGTGGGAGGTTTTCAATAAAATCAATGAAGGAATTCTTTGCTTCCTAACATTTCACTTTGAAGGCATTTTTTAAATTTTATTTTCAAGTGTAGTTTCTTTTTGGTTTTTCAAGACAGGGTTTCTCTGTGTAGGTTTGGTGCTTGTCCTGGATCTTGCTCTACAGACCAGGCTGGCCAGGAACTCACAAAGATCTGCCTGGCTCTACCTTCCAAGTGCTGGGATTAAAGGTGTGCACTACCACCACCCATCTCAAGTGTAATTTTTTAAAGCTTTCCAAATGAGTTTCTCTTTAGAAGAGCAAAACACTCATTCACTAGATAACCTTCTACTCCTGGTTGTTTAGCAAAACAGAGAGCCTCTTTGTCCTGGACAGATACTCAAGTGGATTGTGTATTTGAACACTTCAGATTCAGCAAGACCAAGATGCATTTGAAGAAGCAAAGGGATCAACCACAAGTAAAATAGTATAAAAAAAAGATTGGGGTGAAAAGTAGATCCTCTCAGCCAAACCTGTTGGCCTGGGTAGGAAACTCACATAGTAGAATGAGCAAACCAACTCTCACAAGTTGTCCACTTACTTTCATATGTACCCCTTATGTGTTCACATATACATACTGTTGGATGAACTACATACAAAGGGAAAGGGATTAATCTGTAGAGTGTAGCATCTTCATCAATAGGGTCTTACCTTCTTTTTCTGGATGGCACCAAGGGTAATGGACAAAGACTATATTGCTTTGGTGTTCTCTTTGACATTCCTGGCCAACAACTAGAAGGGGAGTTTCAGTATTCAACCTTTACATTACTGATACATGAGTATTTGTAGTGTTGCTTTTCTTGTTGCTGTAACAACATGCCTTATGAAATATCTTAAGGCTTATTTTCTCTAAGGGCTTGAGCAAATTGTCCATCATGATTAAGTCAGTATGATAGTGAGAGCTGTTTCAGCTCTGGAAGAAAGAGAAGGAAGCAGCTGGTCACATTGCACTCATAGCTAGGAAGCAAAGAAATGCTCGGCTCATTTTTCTCGTTTTTTATTCAGTATAGGACTTCAGATCATGGGATAGTGCCACCCACATTCATGACGGGTCTGCTGTCCTTGGTTAAATCTTTCTGAAAACTTTATCAGAGATATATCCATTCATGTGTCTCCTAAGTGAATCCAAAATCCAGTCGAGTTGACAGTAAGGAATTTATATCACAACATGAATGTATTAGTGTCATGAAATGTCATAGTATGCCACTGGCAAAAATGAATACTTTAATTGTAACTTGAAGTAATTTTGAAATCTAGGAAAACTAAATAAATCCTGAAAATCTTCAAAAATTAATGTTTTTGTATTGAAAACACATTTGACTCTAATACAATCTAAAAATACCCATCATTCTTTTATATGATTTATTTTTATCTTTGAAACTATGTTTCAAATGCATCACTTTTTTAGTACATTTTATATCAAAACTTTTATGAGCCCAGACTGTTATATTATTTGTTTCATTTGTGTATCTCAGTTCACTCCAAAGGTGAGACACATGGGGGAAATGCTTATTATTTTAGTGATTGGAAGTTCAGAATGAAAAATAAATGATTGCAAGACATGTTCATGATCAAATGGATCTAGAAAAATATGTTTCTTTCAGTTCTACTGGAGATCATACAGATAATAAATGTCACTAGAACAGCATTATTCATTTATATTGTGAATATTCTTCTGTGGTACTCAAAGTCTGTTATGGTCAAATTCTTGACAATACATGTGAGGAAGCATGTGGCAACTTTTCCTCTTATTTTATCTTCTTAGAAAACATGGTTCAATGTATATTACTGTGAAGCCATTTGCAAACATACATAAGACAGCTAACGACACTTGCTGTAATGTGTGGACTATGGCAAGGCAATGAACATTGAATCTATTCGAAGAAGAAGTTAAAAACCAAATGTATTATTTAAAATATACTATCTCCTCATACTTTCCATCACCTTTTCTTATTACATTCATTTTACTGATGGATTTTTATCTATGCATGTCTCCAGGATTGGCATCATTTTTTTTTTTTGAAATAGCATTTATCTGTGTAGTTTTGGTGTGTATGTATATAACTACATTGTGGAAGCCCACAAAGGTTTTCTAGTGAGATGTGAGCTTGCTTTATCCAGCAGAGCTGCATTAAAGGATTGCTTGACCACATACATGGTTACCAGGGGTTTAGAAGGGGTTAAAGTGGGAACTAGTCTCCTATACATAGTGCCATGAACAGAAACCAGAGACTTGGTGAAAGCAGGGAGAGGGCTCCACAGGAAGTTTGGGCATGTCTGGTTATGTGAAAAAATTATGGCAGAAGTATTCTATTTTCAGGAGTGAAAGTCAGGTGGTGGAATGCCGAAGTTGAAAAGTGAAGCTACAGTGTGTATCTCTCTCTATCTAGCTTTCTTTCATTTTCTCTCTCATAATTTCTATCTATAAAAATTAAAGAAAAAAATATAAAGTAAGGTATAATACAGAAATATTGGGTTAGGAATATAGTTTAAGGAAAAATTTAGGATAAGGTAAGCAATAAGACAGAGAAACTATGTTCTTGATTTTCCAACTTTGGGGCTATGAATGCAAAATCCTGGGGAAGATTCAGAAAAAAAAAATCTATCATAGATGAGAAAAACAGGCAGAAAAAGATTCCTGTGGAAGCTTTTGGCCTGAAGACAGCATAGAACCAAGCCCTGAGAAACAAGAGGAATTTTACCTGAGGCAGATGTGAACAAAACAAATTTTTCTGCTCTGCAAGCACGCCATTATAACACCATGCCATCAAAATTAGTTTCCATTTGACCATAAAGTCAAAATTTAGAGAACAGAAATATGGGGAAAGATTTATTAATCTCTTTTTAAAAAACTAAAAGATTTTCAGGTCTTTGTTGCTCAGAACTTTCCTCTTTCTGTAAGGGCAAATTTTAGATTCACCTGAAAATAATGTCAGTATTGGGAAATCACCTGTAGTTGCTCTAGAAAAAACAAAAACAAAAAACAAAACGACAACAACAAAAAACACTTGGAACAGGGCAAATCCTCTTTGCTAGTCCTGTCTCTCCTTCCATCTAGTATTAGAAAAACAGCAGCCAGAATCCCCTGAGGTTAGATCCGAGCCATAGATGTTCAGGAGAGTGCAGGTGGAGATCTGCAGAGAGCCAAGGAGGGCACCTTCCTCGCAGAAGTATGGAGCAACAACAGAGGTTGTGCATGACCCAGGGAAAACTGCTAGCATAAAAAACCAGGGTAAATTTGGTCATACAGACAACGCTGGCAGGAATGGCAACCTTCACCCTCCTGACTGCAAGCCCCAAGTTGGTAGGTGGGGCTACACAGCATTCACAGCTGCAAAAAAAATCTATCTGAAAAAGTTCTCTTTTTCTATCAGGGAAAAGACCTTTCTGAAAAAGCCTTTATTCCAAGTGCTTTCATTTTCTTTCACTGACCTGGTAAGGTAGGAAATATATTTGAATACCTTTTGTAATAGCTTAAAATATAATTTTATGATCTCAGTGGCACCTGAGAAACTTAACTGAAGGTGTCATAATTAGGGGAGGTTTCTTTTTTTTCTTTTTCTTTTTTTTTTGTCTTTTTCCTAGAAGCTTCCACTCCTTCTGTTTCTGTTTAGAAAGGGGTAGACCTCCCACAAAGCGATAAGCCTCCCACAAATGAGTTAGTTTGTAAAAAGTGTCTTTATAATTAGCATGGATTTTTGTTTACTTGAGCAGTTACTTTGAAATAATTTGAAATAACTCTTTCCTCCTGGGAATCAAAATAGTCTCTTAAAAACTTTATTGACCATCTGTTAAGAGTGAGTTTGATCCAGGAAAAGAGCTTGATGAAGCTGAGACTGCTGTAATCACCTTAGACCCATTTCAAAAATGATATTCCATCTTTATTATATTACCTCCTTTACTGAGAAGTTTGGCAGCTATGGAGATCGCTGTGAATGTTTGCAAGCTCAGTAGGGACCTGGGCCAGAGCTGAGATAAGCTCTGTACCCCCTCCTGCCAGAAGCTGGTAGTCAAAGACAGGCATGTTTTTTCTTGATAGCTTCCAACCTAAATCAGAGTATGCTTGATGGAAAGTATATTTACATAACAGGTAAGGAAGACCAATCAAGGAGAACAACCTAAGACAGGCATTGTCTAGCTGAGGGGCCAGGGGGCCCTTTTTTATATCAAGAAGGGGAAATTTTGGAGGCCCATAAAGATTTTCTACTGAGATCTGAGCTTGCTTTACCCAGCAGTGCTTCATTAAAGGATTGTTTGAACACGTGTGTGGTTACCAGGGGTTTGGAAGTGTCTGCACTTGGATGTGTGGTGTGCTTTGATCTGACAAAGCAAGGTCTTTTGCCCTGCCCCTTGGTATTCCTTTAAAAAGCCCTTCAGAGGAGAGAAAGGGGGCCAGTGAATAAGGAGCCAGGTCCTCCCGAGCTATCCTGTCTTTCTATCTGTCTCTCTTCGCTCTAACCTTTGACCTAAATATTTCTCACTTCTCCCTCCTCAAGAGTACCCTGGGGTAAAAGTGGGAGCAGGTCTCCCACATTTTATATATATATATATAGTTATATAGTTATATAGTTATATAGTTATATAGTTATATAGTTGGTAGTTCTTTATTCTTTTACTCTTTGCTCTTTCGGGGCCCATCACCCAGCTCCCAAGTAAATCACACATGGAGGCATATTCTTACTTATAAATGCCCAGTCTTAGCTTGGCTTGTTTCTTACCAGCTTTTCTTAACTTATTCCACTTACCTTTTGCCTCTGGGCTTTTTCCTTTTCTTACTTCTGGATATCTCACCTTCACTCTGACTCTGTGGCTGGCTGTGTGGCTGTGTGCCTAGTCCCTTCTTTATTACTCCTTGATCTTCTTCTCTTCTTCTTTCCCCCAAAGATTTCTCCTTCTGTTCATTCTCTCTGCCTGCCAGTCCTGCCTGTCCTTGCTCCTGTCTCACTATTGGCTGTTCAGCTTTTTATTAGACCATAAAGTGTTTTAGACATGCAAAGTAATACAGCTTCACAGAGTTCAACAAACGCAACATAAAAGAATGCAACACAGTTTGCATCATTAAACAAATGTTCCACAGCATAAACAAATGCAACACACCTTAAAATGATATTCTACAACACACACATACACACACACACACACACACACACACACACATACACACACACACACACACACACACACACACACACATATATATATATATGTGGATTTCTGATATGTAGAGCCACCTATTTATAATAGATATAATAATAATAATAATGTATAATGGTTATAATAGATATAACAATAAGCAATGGCTTGTAAAGTGCATATGCACATACATGTGTTTATATGTTCTAAGAATGTGTATGAATATATATCATAGAAAGTGAATATGTATGCCAAATACCAAGGTCCCTATTCTGATTTTTTTTTTTTTTTTTTTTGGTTTTTTCGAGACAGGGTTTCTCTGTGTAGCTTTGCGCCTTTTCCTGGAACTCACTTGGTAGCCCAGGCTGGCCTCGAACTCACAGAGATCCACCTGGCTCTGCCTCCCGAGTGCTGGGATTAAAGGCGTGCGCCACCACCGCCCGGCTCCCCTATTCTGATTTTGCTCTGCTGTATATATCACTTATACAAAATGTCTGGAATCCATTTTCATAGTGCCACTTTGTCCATTCAAAGTCTTATAGAACTTGTATATTACTGCCTTGATATTCCCCACACCTCTTACTGCATATAAAATTTCACCACAGAAAGGACACTGCAAGTCAAGTTTTAGCCTATAATGTATGTACTAGCCTGAAGGTGACCTAGACTATATGTCACACCCATTTACTTCTTTATTTTATATCAAAGTTTGAATAACTGATTTTTTTCTCTAGCACCATCTCCTGTCCAGTTAACTTATTTTTCTGGTAGTTTGAAATGGAAAACTGTAAAAGCCAGGATCATTCTATAATAGATGGAGCTAATGAGTAGTGATCTAAGAGTTGCTTTGTAGAGCTCCATCATGTATTGTAAAAGCCTTTCTTCCCTAAGAAAAGACAACAAAAGTTACTACATGGTGCTGTGTTCTGACAAGCAAGATTTTACCATCCATGGGGCACTTCTGAGATACTCGTTAACAATTACCTTGTTCAGTTTTTATTTTTCTCATGAGTCTGTTCTTACTGTGGAATAAGATTTTGAATTCCCTCACTCATTTAAGGACCTCATCAATCCCTGTTTTTTCTAAGCATGAAAGAGACAGTGTGTTGTCTAAGAGTGAAAAAATGACTTTTATATGAGCATGAGATGGGACGTGTTTTTGAGCTGTTATAAAATTATATGAAGAAACTAAGAAAAAAATTGGGAGAAATTTAAATTATTGAATTTGGTTCAAGTTACATTAAGATCACAATGTTTCAAAAGAATCCCCAGGCATGGGCTGTTTGAAGTCCTGAACACAGTTGCTAAATATGTCTTTGCTATCATTTAACAATACAGTAGCTTACAGTCAGGGTTCCTAATACTGCAGTGGGCACAGCCATATCTCATACTGTGCCATTGAAACTTTTGTTCTAACTTCAGGGAAGATGTTTTTAATGAGATGATCTTTAAATACATTGGAAAATATACTTTATTAACAAGATAGGCAAAATGACTACAGTCTTTTTCATGTAGTAAGTCTCATGAAATAATGTGTTCCCATTACAATTTCCCAATCTCTGTCCTATTTTGAGTCTCATTACATTGGCTAAATTGTAGATACTTTTGTAAAAAGATTGTCATATTTATGTATTCAGAAAAAATAATTAGTAACAGAGTTTGATATTTACTGGAGCTTCTTAGTGGTCATTCTATGGTTTATTTCCATGGATCATTAAAATGTCATTTTCCCTTTGCATGTATCTTCTCTCAATATAGCCATGATTATAGCAAATAAGTCATTATTCTATGCATAATTAATAGTACAATAGAGTTTTAGTCATATTATTATATTAATGGTAAAATTCTACTGAATTCTTTCACATTCTCATTCCAAATCCAAAACACACATCAATAAGCAAGTCAATGTCAAGGTAGGAAATATTTCTGTTAAGTTCATGTCAAGCGTCCCATGTCCACATTATAAGTTTAAGACCTAGAACAAATATCACAAAACTTTCCTCAGAATCACTTCTGGGTTAGAGTAAATGCCAGACGGCATTCCAGACCATCAGTTGGTGTCTTCTTTGTGTTAATATTACCATGTCACAATAGAAAAGATTTAAGAGACCATAAATATCTAAGAAATACTTTACATCTGGAATTCATGATTCTCATATTATCTTTATCAGGGAATCAAACACTAGCTCCTTTATATATTTGTTATTAAGAAACCTTTACCAATGTATAAATATCAAAATAGTGACTGTTCTGCTCACTCATATTGTCAGGCTCAAAAAATAATATATTCTCATTGAATTGTGTGAAAATTGTTATTGCAAATTAATGGCTGCAAACTTTCACAACTATAACAAATTAAGCAAGCAAAGCATACTTTATTTACTGTCATTTAAGAATGCAAAATACACTTTTTTGAAAAGGATAAAATTTGCAAATCATCCCCATGTTTAGACCCTTCAAGTCTGAGATGAGTGGCTTCTCCGGGGAAAGCCTCTATAGAGGATTGCTTTACTTTTGGTGCACATAATGTGCAGATGGTCAATTATTCCAGTTATGAATCAAGACTACTTCCCTTGAAGTAGAGAGCAAACTTGATAGTTTATCTACTTATTTTTCATGGTTATTTCCAAATGCTAATATTTTGTGAATGCTTTAGGGAATGAAATAGTCTTAGAATAACAAATAATGAATACAGAAATATTAGTATTGTGTAAAGTAGAGAATAGCTCTAATGTAGCCTGTTATTCCCCTGAATTGAAATAAGAAAACATCTGTCAGTATGAAAATAGTGTCATTGTTGTTATACAACCTAAATTTCACATAAAGTGACAAATTTATAATTTATTCAGTGAGATAAAAATGCTGTATCAAAAAGAACTGTTTCTTCTTTGGGAGAAAGGACCAGACTTTTTAAATGCTTTAAAGAAGACATTATTAATGAAAATATAGGACTTGGCTTTTTCTTGAAATACTTATATTAATTGTTTCAAAGCACTGAATATCTGAGAAAATATGAAGGAAAATATAATCTAATTCGGTAAATAATATTAAAATTATAGGACATACCACAACTAACATTACAATTAAAAAGTATGTACTATGTGATATAGTACATAAACTCTAGCTTCACACCTTGTTTTACTGGATATTTGTGAAAGTTTTTACTATATGAGTAAAAACCATGAAAATCTCCTTGTCTTAGTAGTAACAGTTTTGCACATATATTAGCCTATTTGTTGGACCAAACAGAGTAGTATTGAGTTAGATATTATCTTACTTGGACCAGAAATAATTTTACTTGACCAATACAAACTTTGAGTTTGTATGTCTAAACATAAAAAAAACCATACATTTAACCATCTGAAAAGTTATCTTCTTCTTTTTAAGTCTATTTCATATATATGACAAATATTGTAAGTGAGTTAGACAGGAAGAGCCTCTATGACTTTTTTCTTCACTTAGTTAAATATATGTCTTTTGCCTGTGTGTGTCTGTACTCCATGTGCATGTAATACCTCGGAGGCCAGAAGATTGTGGCAGATGCTCTGGAGTTGAATGGTTATGAGCTGCTGTGTGGTGCTGGGAAGTCAAACCCGGGTTATCTGGAAGAGCAGCAAGTGTTGTTAAGCACTGGGTCATCTCTCCAGCTCCTTCAATCAACTTTATATGAATTTTCTTGTGTATATGTTATTTTTTCCATATTTTTAATATGAGGCATTGTCTTCCAGTACTTTCCTCTTTTTATATTTTTGATATCTTTTGTTACTATTGGATTTTAATAATTTTATTTTTGAAAATTCATACATGAGTACTGTGTCTGTCAACCTTTCCCAATCTAACTCCTTTATTCTCATTCCCTACCAAATTTATTCTCTTATTCAATTATTATTGTCTGAATGTGTGTTTGTGTGTGGCATGGTGTGGTGTATCCACATATATATGTACAACCTAATGAATCAGTTAATTGTTACATATATATGCATGTGTTCTAGGCTGACTACTTCAGATTGTACAACCTATACAAGAGATCATGACTGGAATCAACTGATTCTTTCTCTCTCAGGAGTCATTGACCACTATCTGTAGCTTTCCATTTAGAGTAGACCATATGGAATCTCCCTATGTTGGGGAATATTATTTTAAGGTGTCTTACTTTTGTTTATGTTGCATTTGTTTAACTCTGTGAAGCTGTGTTACTTTGTCTGTCTAAAACACCTAATGGTCTAATAAAGAGCTGATTGGCCAATAGTGAGGCAGGAGAGAGAAATAGGCAGGCCTGGCAGGCAGAGAGGATTAATAGAAAGAGAAATCTGGGAAGAAGTAGCCAGAGAAGGAGGACTCCAGGGGCCAGCTACTCAGCTACATAGCAAGTCATGGAGTAAGAGTAAGATTTATAGAAGTAAGAGAATGTGAAAAGCCCAGAGGCAAAAGGTAGACAGGATAATTTAAGTTAAGGAAAGCTGGCAAGCAACAAACCAAAATAAGGCCAGGCATTTATAATTAAGTATAAGCCTCTGTGTGATTTATTTGGGAGCTGGGTAGTGGGCCCCTAAAAGAGACAAAAACAAACAATAACATCCCTGTATACATTTGAATGAAAGTTGGTACTGTTGTTATGCTAGTCTTATACAGACAACCATAATATTGAGATTCCATGGGTGTGTTAGCCCAGTAATGTCTAGGAAACACTATCTAGCAGCAGACATCTTTAATGCCAGGCTCTTATGAACTTCAATGCCCATCTTCAGTGATCTGTCCTGAACCTTAAATGTAGGACTTGCATCAAATATGGTTGGTCACTCTGAGTAACTTACTCTTGCATTTTTGACAAGTTGTGAATTTCTGTAATAATCTCATGCATTGCAAAAATTAATGTTCTTTGATGAGGATGTATCTTTGT
The DNA here is from genome assembly GCF_949786415.1 of Peromyscus eremicus. Classification (NCBI taxonomy): domain Eukaryota; kingdom Metazoa; phylum Chordata; class Mammalia; order Rodentia; family Cricetidae; genus Peromyscus; species Peromyscus eremicus. The sequence continues at coordinate 22,493,282 of NC_081421.1, read as the reverse complement.
ATATAAGAATAAGTATTTAGATTATATTCATTAGGAAAATGGTAGTAGTAGGTTCTAATTAAGGGTCTTTGACCTTTCCAGCACTGCCACCTAGATGAACATCACAATAATTGATAAATTTTGTTTAACAAGTATGTATATTACTTTCCACTTCCTCAATAACTGCATAACTATGGCTGATTTTACAAAGTTTGACTAAGGATTAAGAAAATGACAATATTCTTTTGTTTAAAGGATTAATAACCAAATCAAATCTTGAAGTTATCAGTATCTACAACATAACTGTTCATTTGTACCTCAGTCCAACCATCTATCCATAAATATCTACAGAGCACCCAAGTTTTTCTAAGTACTGTGTTCATTCTCACATGTGCAACAGTGAATGAGTCCCAGGGATTCTACACACTGACACTGTGGAATAAGAAGAAAGTGAGGAATTAGCATATTAATTTCAGTATTCTGTATAATCAAAGGTTTCTGTGAGGGCCAGATAATGAAGACAAATCTTCATAAGTGAAATGTAGATTTTCAGTATTCTATTGTCATTGAACTTCCATAATCTAAAATCCATATTGGTTTGAGAGGAAGAGCTATCTTGTAAAATTAAAGAAATATGAAACACGAATATCAATAATAAAACCATTCATGGTTAAAAATACATCTCTATGAGAATTGTGGTGTGTGTGTGTGGAGAGAGAGAGAGAGAGAGAGAGAGAGAGAGAGAGACAGAGAGAGACAGAGAGAGACAGAGAGACAGAGAGACAGAGAGGAGAGAGAGAGCACTCTCTAAAGGATCACAAGTCATGTTAAGTGTTTTCATTTTTAATACTAATCTAAACTACCCAGTGTTGACTTTGACTGGGTCCAAGAGAGTTAGTGATATTTATAATAGTGGTTTATACAATACTGAGAAAAATGAAGTGTCAGCTATATCCACAAGGACGACAAAATGACTAGCCAATTTAATGTTATGGTCATTTCAGAAAAACAACTGTAAATTTAGTGGGCTCAAGTAAAAATGAAAACACAGTTGTGCTACTTGACAAATGGTTTGACATCAGTCAAGGTGGTAGTTTTCAAAAGAAAGTGCATAAGATATTCTGGGACAGCAGCTGCATAGCCTTCTGGGACAGCAGACACATAAATACTTCTTTTATTTGATGACTTGAGTTTTTTTCAAAAAAAGCAAGGAAAGGAGCAAACAGTTTTCATCTTCATTGCCCCACTTTTTACATTTTTGTTGCTGTTAAAATTATATAAAGTATATTTTGGAAAAACTACACACTACCTTAAGCCAATTCCTGTCTGATGCATCAGGTGTCACATGAGTAATTTTGTCAGATAATAGATTCTGGATGGTAAGACCTAGTGTTCTCCATTGTGACTGGTGCTTGGGTCATGTGGTTGTTGCTTGTTGAGTGGCTATAAAGTGAAAGGAAGAGATATATGCTTAGATTTAATGGCAAAGAAGGACCATGAGAGAGAAGGATGAAGAGGGATGGAAGGACAGAGATACGAAAGGAGAGTTAATTGAACTACATGCAGGAGTCACCTTTTCCTCTCAACTGCAGAACCTGTTAACCCACATGGGTCCTGTCTTTTATTTTGCCAGCACATTTCATACATTAGACTATCTCAGTATCTCATATTGAGACTCCTAGAATCTGATATTTCTGTTTGGATTCTTGGCTTTTGTTATATACATTGGTATTTGAGTCAGACTTAAATCTTGCCCCACACCCTCTCTCATTTTCTCTCTCAAACACACACACACACACACACACACACACACACACACAGAGAGAGAGAGAGAGAGAGAGAGAGAGAGAGAGAGCATTGACACTTATGTTTCTTTTATACCCATCACCCAATTGTAGCTGGAAGTTTTCCTGTGTCCAGCCCAGTCCTGCAGCTGCTCAGACCCAAATAAATACACAGAGGCTTATATTATTTTTAAACTATATGGCTTAATGGCTCAGGCTTCTCACTGACTAGCTCTTACATCTTAAATTAACCCATTTCTTATCTATGTTTAGCCATGTGGGTTGGTACCTTTTCTCAGTTCTGCCTTGTCATCTTGCTTCCTCTGTGTCTGGCTGGCAACTCCTGACTCTTCCTGTCTCTCTGTTGGATTTCCTACCTGGCTATAACCTGACTTGCCACGGGCCATGGCAGCTTCTTTATTAACCAATCATAACAACACATATTCACAGCATACAGAAAGACATCCCACAGCTCTAATGTAATTGAAGTGGACATTAACAGTTTGAAAAGATATGATACAATACTGTACCAGATATATACAGTTGCATAGAAAATTTAAATTCATTTCTCTCATTTTTCCCTGCAGTCTTCAGGTTTTACTGTGTGAAGTAACAAACCTTTTATTCTGTAAATCAGCATACCAAAGACACTGGTGGTTCAGAAAAAGCAGTTTGTATTGGTTGATGACATTTTAAAAGATTTGTTTTTATTAACCAATTTAAGATTGTATGTTGTGTGTGGGTATGTGCACCTGTGAGGGCAAGTGCCCACAAAGACAGAGAGAAGGTGTCAGGTTCTCTAAGAACTTCTTACTGGTGATTGTGAACTGTTCTATGTGAGTTCTGGGAACTGAATTCATGCCCTCTTAAACAGCAGGATGTGCTCTTAACCACTGAGCCATCTCCCAAGCTCCAGAATGATAATATTATCATGGCAAAAAATTGTACAACTTGCTACATTCCAACTAGTGAGTCAAAGAATGAAACTTAGTATCTTGTCTATTCAGATTCTCATTGTATATAGATGTGGCATTTGTCACAGGTGGGATTACTGATAAAAGTGATCCATTTTTCTTTCTCTTTAGATCATGACATATGCAGAAAGTAAAGACAGTTAGCCACCAGCTGTACTACAGGTTGGTGTCAGTAGTTATTGAGGCTAGACATTGCAGACCAGAACACAGAAGCTGATACCACAGAAGGTTCTCAGTGCTTTGCCACATATTTTCTTACCTAATAGCCGTTGTATGCTTGCATATAACCCACTTAGTTTTGTATTGTATATGATGTATTCTTATAGTTCATAATGTGTTTTAAAATATAACTAAATGAAATGGTATGCATGTTTATTTGCATTAAAAAAGTCTTAATATATAAGAAAATGAAATTCTAATTCTCTAACAAAACAAATTTTTTAAATTGAGTATAATTTAATCTTAGTGTCCTGCGAAGTCCTGCTTTTATTATCTGCTCTCAGAAGTGAACTGTTTGTCAGATTTCCATTAAGGTGAAAGTGAAAAATTAATGAACCAATTACTTAGGATATTTCAAAACTAATGCAAGTCCATTAGTCATGCAGCACAAAAACCATCAAAGATTTAGGAATGCTCAATTTAGGTTTAAGTTTCACTCATATTCAACTTTTAAATCCATTATTTTATATGCTTAATAGAGCATCTCAGAGGAAAATAGAAGTTGAGTATTGATTTTTATTAACTGATAAATATATTTAAATATGTTTTATTTATTGAAATGCTTTCATCTGCCAGTGATTGCTTTTGAACAGGATTAATCAGTGAGTTAATGGGAACAAATGGCCTTTGGAAATATATTTAGGGTGTCTTCTGGGGAGGCAAGAGCTTGCCAGGAATAAAACATGATCATAGTGTGAGTGGAGACATACAAACTTTTCTTTATTTGTGCCCCTGCTCCATTCATAGGCTTCCCAAGACCGAGAAAGACAGAATATTTTTCAAATAATTGTTGATTTGTTTGTCTTTCTCAAGTTCTTGATCCCTTGACAATGTGCTATGCTCCACTTGCCATATTTTAACAGGAAAGGGGAAGTAATTTTATTTAATCACTATATTAACTGGAAATGAAAACAGACCAAAATAGTGAAGAGTTAGAGCTGGGATAATTATCAGTGGAAACTTACTGTAGGAAATGGCCTTGAGTTGAACTTTGCAGAAAGCGAATGTCTTAGACATATGTGATGATCTCAGAACAGGTTTGGTGGAATTAATGGCTTAAGTCAATTCACAGTAAATGTAGATCACAGAGTACACAGAGGGACAAACTAGGCATTAGTAGATGATGTGTGAATATTGGCAACCCAGGACTTAAGATTATTTGGCATGTGGTATGCATGACATCATTCATGACCTTAAGTTTATTTGCTATTAGAAATATACCAATCTTTGACATCCATGACAACTTTGCAATCACAGATTTCAAATTGTCAGGGATGTAAGGCAGAATTTGCCTTTTAAGTATGAGGGAGTGAGCTGGAAGGCAAGAATGTGCGTAAAAAGTCAGATGAAGTAATGGATGCTTGTGATATAGGGAGTTGGACCCCTGGGGCTCTCTTGCTGGCAAGCCTTGTCTACTTGACAAATTCTAGGCCAGTAAGAGACATTGTCTCAAAAAACAAGGTGGACGTAAAAGGGACAGAAGAAAGAGGATGGAATGAGGTGTGGTGGTATTGTGTTCCCCAAAATATTGTGCATGCTAATAAACTTATCTGGGGTCAGAGAACAGAACAGCCATAATATTAAACATAGAGGTTAGGCAGTGGTAGCACACGCCTTTAATCCTAGCATTCCAGAGGCAGAAATCCCTCTGGATCTCTGTGAGTTCAAGGCCACATTGGAAACAGCCAGGCATGGTGACTCAAACCTTTAATCCCAGAAAGTAAGCCTTTAATCCCAGGGAGTGATGGCAGAAAGCAGAAAGATATATAAGGCGTGAGGACCAGAAACGAGAAGCATTTGGCTGGTAAGCTTTCAGGCTTTGGAGCAGCAGTTCAGCTGAGATCCATTTGGATGAGGACTAGAGGCTTCCAGTCTGAGGAAACAGGATCAGCTAAGGAATTGGCGAGGTGAGGAAGTTGTGGCTTGTTCTGCTTCTCTGATCTTCCAGCATTCACCCCAATACCTGGCTCCAGGTTTGTTTTTGTTAATAAGAACTTTTAAGATACATGCTACAGTGAGGGTTTACAGAATCAGTCGTCTTATCTACGAAGCTGACAAAAAGCAAATTTGAAAAGGTGCAAGAAAAAAAAGTCACTAGGTAAATGAAAATAATACAAAAGCAGCAGCATTCACTGGAATATCAATAGAGCGGTCTTAAAACAAAGGTAAAAATTAAACAGCTAGGAGGGAGGGGGACTAGGGAGGTTGGAGGGATACAGTGATAGATGGAATACATATATATATACATATATATGTATATATGTGTATATATATGTATATATGTATATATATGTATATATGTATATATGTATATATGTGTATATATATATAGTATAGAACTTTCCAAATAAAATATTAGTAGGTTTAAAGATACTGTTCCATGGGTCACAACTGAGTGGGAAGGGCACACATGGCGAGTCACAGAAAGTGGGCTGTTCTAAAACTTCCCAACTAGACACCCAGGTGTGGTCTGTGTTTGAGGACATAAGCTGTCTTGGCCCAAGGTAGAGGCTGGAGCAGAAGAGGACTGGTCAGTATTGGCTAAAAGCAACTTCCTGAAACCTGCATATCACTGTCATCTTGACCCAACAGGCTACATGATTCCTAACATCATGTCTGTGAACTGTGCATGTCCTGGCTTGTAAACATATGACCTGTGCAGTCTCAGAGTGTCCTTTCTGAAAGGTCCCACACTTGATTTATACTATGCTGTTGCCATATCAAAATTCTTCCTGCTTTTCCAACTAGCAACCCTCCATTGTCACTTTGCTCTGGACTCTGCAAATTATACAGCTTGTCATAGTCTTTGACATGAAACAGTCAAGGAACAGTGAAGTTCACTGTGGTCAAAACTCACTGTCACACGTGGGCATAAGGTAACAACGGAGACCCAAGACTAGCCCTGTGCTTCTCCAACAAACTGATTCTCAGTTTAAATCTTTATTACTATGTCCTCAAAACCACAGCTTCTATGATAGCCACAGCCTTAAGCAAAGTATCATTTTTTGTCTTGTGATTTTCCACATGATAAATTAAAAAAGTGGTTCACAAACATATTTTCTCATGTATAATCTGCTTCCTGGAATCTGGTTACCAGGATTATGGAGGCCTGTACCACCTGTGGACAGATTAAATTAAATTCCAAGTAAACCTCCAGGAATCATTTCCCTATTAAAGTTCTGAAAATACGGTACTGCATTCTAAAATGTAACTGTCTGCATTCAACTGTGAATTTCCTTTTCTGAGTCAATAACATAGTTTCCCAAGTGTTTTGTTGTTGACTTGAGCACATTTGCTCCACTGTTCTCTGAGTATGGCGTGCATTGTTGTAATTATTTTGTCTTATCAGTTTTTTATTTGCATTTTATTAAAATTATAGATAAATATAGTTCATTACTTATCCAAATAGTTCAAAGAGGATTTAATTCCTAAAGTTACTTTGTTCCACCTTTCCTCTGTCCCCTTCTCTTGATTTCTCCAGCGTGTGCAATTAAATTGGTTTCAGCATCTTTCCTGGTCACCCGTGTTCTGTAGTTTACTTCTTGCTCCTCCATATGTGTTTGAGGCACATCACTTTTATTATTCAGTGTGTGTGTGCATGTGTAGGCACATGTGTACATGAAGTGAGCTTGTACATGTGCATGTGCATATGGAAGTTGGTGATATCCTTGGATGTTGCTTCTTAAGCACTTGTCTTTTTTCTTTTTTTTTTAAGAAATGGGGGTTCTCATGGGAGGCCTGTAACTTGTGAACTAGACTAGGCTGCCTCGAGGAATTCTCCTGTCTCTGCTGTGATTCCAAATGTATGCCACAATACACACACACCTTCCCTACCTCTCTTAACATGAGGACTTTGGTGAACAAACTCATGTTCTTACATCTATAAGGCTAGTATTTCCCATATGAGTCATCTTCTTAGCCCTGTATTTCAGTTTTACTCATTATTCTGATTGTCTCATTTTTCTGCATCATCAGGATTTACTTTCTGGTCTCGTGTACATTGTTCCAAGTTTATTTTTTTACCTCCATTCTCCTGAAATATAAATTTCTGACTATATTAATTATGATTATTCTACTTCTAGTCATACTGTACTACTGCATTTCTCTTTTACACAACTTATGGTCCTGTTAAAGCTAACCACTGTCTTCAGATAATGCTTTGTTTTCTGTATCACTGGGAAATCTTTAAATCCTTACTCTAATCTTACTGTCCATATTCCCTGGAGTCCTTAGCTCACATCTGCTCACATCTGCATATATCCCCATTCGTTCTGCTGTCCTGGAGGTTCTCCTCGGCCTCTTGGACTCTGCTCACAGCTTTGCTCTTCTGTGCAGATGCCTTTGGTTGAGAGCTTATTCTCAGGAATGGTCAAATTAAGTTGATTTTAGTTTTGGATGGATGTAGGTAATATTCATTGACCATAAGCTTAGATGTGGGAGTTCTTGGACAAGTTTGTTTTTTATCAGTGGTCTTCTGATTTTCATTAGTTTTAGAAGATATTTTCTACTGGTCTGCTTTTACCTGCTACTAGCAAATGCTCCATTGTCTGAAGGCATTGGGCACAGAGTTAACCATGTAAATTCTCAGACATCCTAATAGTATCCTGCTTAACAGTCGTAACTTTCTTGTATTCTGAAGCCTCCCCCTTCTTCATCTCCCCACTTCCCACTGGCATGATGAAGGGCTAGGCAGCCACACTGTGTGTACAAGAAGCAGAGCCCTTCTTCACACCACGTTTCATAGGCTCCCCTTCTATATCCTGTCAAAAGTTGCAGGAGCTGCCAGTCCCTGGACCTTCCGAATTCTGTGCTACAAGCCACACTCCTTCTCAGTCTCCGAGATCCACTCACTATGTTTCCTGCTAAGGTTTCAGCTCCTACAGTCCAGCTCCCTCTGCTGTCTTGGTTCCCATGCATCTCTGCGTCTCCATTCCTTTCCTGTTACCTTAGTGAGTCATAGTGGTAGAACTGGTGGTAAGTGTCTGTGTGAGTTGTTGGTGGAGAAAGACAATATTATTCAGACTAAATCATTTTATAATGTTTCCAATCATTTTAACAAGCAGAATATAATTGAGGAGAAAATAATCAAACAAATATAAACTTACTACTCAACATTTATACACTTGATTGCATAGAACTTGTCTATGATTGTGTTCAGTTTCTGTTTGCTAAGGATTTGGGTTTTTTTCTTTTTTGAATACAGATGGAAGCTTTAGACAGAACCGACCAAACCTCACCTCTCTGTTAGTGCAGCCCATCTCGGTATCCTTTGCTAAAAAACTCATTCCTCTGCCAAAACTGAGGCTGGATGATGATGCCTGTCGCCCTCTAGAACTTCCACATAATGGTAAGGTAACTTGTGCTTCTTTGCATCTGCTGAAGACTTTAAGAACGTTGGTCATTTTTTTTTTTTAATAAATCTCTTAAAAGGTTGATAATTATTCATTTCAAAACTACTGACTTTTGGTAGGAGGGGATCTGTCGCATTCTGTGTTTCTATAAGGATGAATTTGGAAGGTAATTTTGCTTAAGATCTAAGAGATTAATGAAGCTGGGATATTTTTTCAAGGAGAAAAGGGGGAGTTTGAGTTGTTTCAAAGAAAAGGAGCTTCACAAATAAAGCATTTGTACATGCATGGAAATCTGCTTAACAGGGCCTCACAGGCTCAGCTCTGGAGGCTCGATGCCTGTCAGGGTTCAGTGGGTAGCAGCGGCTTTCTGGCAGTCTTGCTGTCTGCCAAGACTCAGCGAATGGCAGCAGCTATCTGGGGTATGAAGTCTTTTAGTATAAAGCATTAAAGCCTAATTCCGGCAATTGACTAAAAAATCCCTCTGTCTATAGGCATCATCGCCTGGGAGATGCTTCTCGTTCAGAGGTGCAGTTTGTCAGGCCTTGTTGGACTTTGCAGGATAAAACTGAAGCAGTTAAGCTACCTGTGGTGGGATGAAAGCATAGGCTGCATCTTTTTTCCTGCCTTCAGCTTCAGCATTAAAGTTCTGAAAAAGAGACAGTCTTTACATGCTGTTAAATGTCTCTGGCTACTGTGAACTAAGATTCTGGTCCTTTGGGTTTGTGTGTGTCCAGATCTGGGGCGCTTTGCACTAGCAGTGTCATCTGTTTTTCTCCTAAAAACTAAAGTATTAAAATATGTTTTGAAGAAAAGACTTGCAAAGTCAAAACTCCTAGATGTTAGAAACATATAAATTTCTCAGTATGTGCATGTGTGTTTGCTTGCACGTGTGTGTGTGTGTGTGTGTGTGTGTGTGTGTGTGTGTGTGTCTGCATATGGGTGCATATGCCACAGCATATGTATGGATAGGAGAGAACAACCTTTTGGAGTTAGTTCACTCCTTCCAGCAAGTGAGTCCTAGGATCAATCTCATCAGCTTAGGGTCAGGGGCTCCTCTTGCTGAGCCATCTCTGCTACTCTGAATTTGCTAATTCAATGATGAGTTTATGCATTTCAGCAACTATCCACCTTTCAGGGAACTGACATTTCCTGTGATGACGTTGTAGTCTCTCAGCTCACTTCTGCAGTAAATGTCCTGTGCTCAGACCTACAGAATCATAGAAAAGCCACATTTGTTAGAATCAAAGGTGAATATATGCCCCAGCATGTCTGTAAACTGCAAATGCTGTGTGTATTAGTGAGCCTCTTATCAAATGACGATATCACCTGCCTTCTCGACAGTGAAGTGTCTTAACAACACAGAATAATGCTCTCTAGCTACACCTCCAACATGAAGTTCAGCATATGAGAAGCCAGGAAGGAAAGTAAAGATTGAGAGTTGAAACTTCACAATTCCAGTCTTAAAGAAGCAAGTGAAAGATCTGCTAAGAAATTATGTCACATAAGGTTTTTCTCATGTAGTAATTATTATAATTGTGTTAGACAAATTCAAATGTACTTAAGGATAGAGAAGAATTTGGTGTTTTTGTGAAGCTTTCATTTTTCAGAAAACAGACTCTTACATTTATATTTTCCAGATAGTGAATGAGCACACTATGTGTTTGTGTGCTTGAGTTTAAATTTATTTTAAACAGAGGATAATGACATTTCACACCAAAGTTCTGTGTAGAACTTTTTTATGACTCATCCATGATAACTAACTTTTGAGTGTGTGATATGCTCCTAAAATTGTAATAATTGCTTATGTTGATGTATGTGTAAAGGTATAACAATACCAAGAGGGTTCTTTACTTTGAACAAGAGTCACACCACTAGTTTACAAATTAAAAATAATGTAAAAACGCAATACAGTTCAATTTTGCCCTTTTATTGAGTATTCCAAGCATAGTTGAACTACAGTTATAAAATCTTAATTGATCAAGGTTGAGAAATTGGTAAATGTATGTACACATCAAGCAATTATTTATTTTATTTATTTAACTCACTGTGACAATGAATCAGGATTCTCTAAAACCTAGGCCAAAATGTAGCCAAGTTTCTCCATTACAAGTGCTTTATCAACACCTTTACCCTTCATATTTTTGAAGTTTGTCACTATTTTACAACAATGTATGGTAAATAGGTTTGAGGGCTCTATAAACTCTATAGATGGACCTGATTTGCTCAAACCTATTGATCTACTCCATCTTATAAGGCTTCCCCCAGTAGAGAAAAACCAAGATTCATTTTCTGAACTTTATTTGAGCAATGACCCATTTTACCACTAGAAGAAAATGAAAAAGCAGGTAACTCTGGGATCTTCTTCATCACTGAGACCATGGTAATGTATAGTGCTGGCAAATGGAGACAGTGCGGAGTTGAGTTAGCTGAGTAAGGGAGAAAGGTACAGCTGGAGACAGAGATGGGAGTTAAGAGTGAATGGTAGAAATACACGAAGGGATTCCTAACCACCAAGTGAAGCAGTCATATCTGAAGCTAAACCCACTGAGCTGGCCATAAACGCAAGTCAATATATTTCCTTTGGAATGTAATAACTTTGCATTTGCTTTTCAGTTACTTATAACCAAAAGCTATCTAAGTAGTATAGATGATAAAAGCTTCAAGAAGGAATGAAAACGCCAGCACTCGTGAAACAGGTTCAGGATACATAAGGAAGAGATTAGGGCATTCTGTGGAGACTCATTGGGGAAGCAATCCGAAGAGCCAGAGTACTGCTTTTGCCTAAACAGAAACAGATTGCATTGATGAAACCATTGGATATCCTGGGTTTGTTTTCTTTGGTCTCTCTTTGGAGAGCCTATCTGCTAATCTAGTATGTTCTCAGTCATTTTACTGGAGGTTTAGCCAGAAGAAAGAAACCTTAGTGTCAAACAGTAATTTGAGCTCCTGTTTAAGTTTTGTGAATACAGTGAAAATATTGAAATGGCAAACTATACAATAGGTTAATATAACTTATGTGGAATATATACATACCTCAGGCTTAAAGGAGGAAATTTGATAAACTTGATTAATATTTAAAGGGAGAATGTTTGTTTTATGCTGTGTCAACCTTGCCAATGAAGACAAGTTTGTGCATAAGTAAACTATGTAAAACACAAACCTATCTGCTTCAATAGAGAGGAAAACGGTGATGTAGCTCTGATTTCCTTATTTATAATTTGACAAATTCTCTGGTGAAAATTAACTTCATTAGAATAACATAGCAATATTTAACTCATAATATCATTTGTGCTTTTTTACAAGTTTCAAATGTGTTGTAAATAGCTATCTTTTTAATTTGTTATTGTTTACTTAAAATAATTCATTTGCATTTCTTTAGTGGATATTTCACTATATATTTAATATATTAATGTTACAAATTGTGATTATGCAAAAAAGGTCAACAAATAGTTCATTTTAACCATTCAAAATATAGTTATTACTTAGAAATGTTCATTCACTTAGATCCGTAAGTATTTTTTGCTACATATGAAGCTAATGGAATTAACAATAATGTTGCTCCATGAGAAGAAAATCTAGGAGATTCTGTGTATATATCATTACAATTTGTTGATGATCATTTATCCATCCTGTGATACAACATGTATTCTGAGACACTGTATTATTATAGAACTGATAGGCTGACATCTCCATATATTATTCCAACTTTTTGAACATACAAAGGAGAAGAATGTAAATAGGCTATTTTTTTAAAGAAGAAAAAATATGAATGTGTTTTGCAGTAGGTTTCGTATGCTAGTCACTTTTCCAACACTGAAACAGAAATATTTGAGATGAAGTAGGATTGTTTGGCTTTTCTAACAGTGATAGGGTTTAGTTTGTGGTCAGTTTGCCTTGTTCCATTGTCTGTGGTGACAAATCATTGAGGAATCTATCAGACAGTTGCTAATGAAAGCAGAATGAGGAGAAAGGTGGGAGGTGACTCTATCTCTTCCAGAGGTATCTCTGTCTATCAACCTTGCTGCTACTAGGCCCACTTCCTGAAAGTTCTATTGTCTTCCAAAAGCATCACAGAGTAGAGACACACATAGACCATAGGGAGTTCTTATCCAGACTGTAGTTAGTTACTTCTAGTCATCAGTATGAAAAAAAAAAATACCCAGGAAAAGTGGGCATCATTTCCATTTGTGTACATAACTCTATACAGCATACATATGGGTAAAATCAATGTGCTTGTATACATAACTCTATATTTCACGCATATGGGTGAAATCAGTGTGCTTATGTACACAGCTCTATATGGAAGCTCTATATGGCTTACAAATAGGTAAAATCAATATGCTAGATAACATTAGTAAAGGCACATCTAGCCAGGAATGAAGGCTGCATGTTAGGAGTTGCCAGTGTACTCCTTAGCAGTGACACCCAATTTTATAAATTGTCTAGCAGCCAATTGCACAGTGCACCTAAGAGTCTGGGCTGGAAGCTAAGAACAGAGTAAGCTGTGGAACTAAAGATCAGCATTCATGAGCTGACAGTCTGAAGTCCTTGGATAAAAGAAAAAAGAGTTTCAGAATTCACTTTGAAGGACTGTTCATGAAGGATCTGAAATACAGAACACAGGTGTGAGACCTATTGTCCAAAGTCCACAGACAGTAGAGTCAGACCTGTTTCCTGGGGAGTGAAGGTAGGGCTTACCCAGGGTGACAGAACTGTCATTCGCCTTGAACTTCTCAAGTTTCCTGCCTTCTGTTTCATCAGTTAGCTATTAGAAATGATTCAGCATAAAATTTTGTTTGTTAATCACTGAAGGCAATCTGAGATGCACACTTTCAAGTAAAATCATTTTCACCTATACTGTCTAACATTTCAGTGTTGTTTCTGCCATTTTTGTAGCTTTCTTACATTCTTATCTTACTGATTTTAAGCATTTCTCTGCTCTTGATAGATTACAGAAACTCCAACTAAACTTTGGAGTTTATGCATATGATAAAATCTAATACAACATGTGCCATCTATTTTGATGATCTGTTTTTCACAATGGACAGATGTTGTAATTTACAAAGTTACAACCTACTGGAAATATCTTGCTCTTTCTCTGTTTTTACACCCTGCTATTTCATAACATTCTTTGTTATTGTTCTTTTCACAGCTGTTGGAGTATATGTTATATGTGTGTATGTCTAAGCTGTGAAGGCCCCACAGCTTCTTATCTGTAAGTCTCTGCCAACACTGACCCTTCCATCATAAGTTATTGAGGTTCTTCACAAGTTGAAGTGATCTTGCTTACTCCTCTCAAAATTTAGTTCTTACATGCTTCTAGACACTAAGATATGAAATCTCTCTGATCAAGATGAATAATTTAAAGTTCCTTAGAAAACATTGGTTATTCTTTGTTTCTATATTTCAAATTTTTGAGATTTCTCTTATAGTCTAGATTCTGATATGTGCCCTACAGGTATTTGAAATGAATGTAGACCATATAGTTTACAGGCAATATTCAATAGACTAAATTTTGACTAAATTTCTCTTCTAGGCTGTTGAAATAGTCTATATTTTGTTAGTCTGTAAAAAAAAAACAAAAAACAAAAAAAACACACCTACTGTGAATGTGATTTGTCTATCTTGTTGTGGTGTCAATTCTTTACCTTATAAGTTTTGAGCTCACTTCTTAGATGTTTATGATCCAAACCTTCTTACTGATTAGTAGAGCCACTCATAGAATAAAATTATGTACTTTCTGTCTAGCAACACATGCCTTCCATTGCGTTTAGCCTATAATTATTTAGGCTAATATTTTTTGTTGTTTTGTTTATTTTTGCTATTTTGGTAACATTTTGCTTTTAATTTTTCTAGGTCTTTAATCTTTATTTCAGTATGCCTCAATACAGCAAATAACTCACATTTCAAATACAGTGTTTTATGCTTGAACTGGAGCATTTGATCCAATGCATTCAATGTAATTCCTTTGTCTTTATTTTTCTGAGCTTCATTTGGAATTTGTATCTAGACCACCTTTTTTTTATTTTCATGTTTATATGTTGCCCCTTTACTTAATTGTTGCTGCCCTTTAAGCCATAGCTATTTGAATCAGCAACTGCAACTCTGCTACTACCAGCTGTGGTTAGGCTTCAAGGGCCATAGCTGGAGGGAATTCTGTTTCCTCAGGCTCCAACTCTTGCACAGCTACACAGGGAACTTAATTGTAGCTGAAGTTTTCTCTAGTCCTGCCCAGGCCCTCAGCCACTCAGACCAAAATAAACACACAGAGGCTTATATTAATTAAAACTGTATGGCCTAATGGCTCAGGCTTCTTGCTAGCTAGATCTTACATCTTAAATTAACCCATTTCTATAAATCTATACCTTGCCATGTGCCTTATAGCTTACCGGTATCTTTACATCTTGCTTCTCATGGCAGCAGTGGCTGGCAGCATCTTCTGACTCAGCCTTCCACTTCTCAGAATTCTCCTTGCTGTTTATCCTGCCTATACTTCCTGCCTGGCTACTGGCCAATTGGCATTTTATTTATCAACCAATCAGAGCAACACATTGACAGCATACAGAACATCCCACAGCACCTCCCCTTTTCTGTCTAATCAAAAAGGAAGGGTTTAATTTTAACATAGTAAAATTACATATAACAAAACAGTAATCAAGCAAAAATTACAGTTATAATATCTAATCTATTTGTATTTGACAAAATTAAAGAAAATATTCTATCTATCCTATATTTGTGAGTCTAAAGTTTCATATCTAATTTATCTTTTATCACAACCAAGGAAAATTATAATTATCACTATATAGTCTTCAATTACATCACAGGCCTCAGAAAGATACAATAATACCTATGCAAACAGGAAATGCATTATAACCATCTTTCAAAAATCTAGAATGACAGAGACAGCTGGCTGCCTGGACAGTCATCCAAATTTCCTCTGTAAAGTTGGGGCGTCTCTCTTCAGCCCACAGGCCTAGCATCTCTCAGTCACTTCTCTCTGTGTCCTGTAGAATGTCTGGCAGTTTCCACTGTGAAGCAGGAACCTGAAGGACCATTTTGCCTTGCAAAGTTCATTGGTCACCTTTCTATGGAACCTGCATGTCAAGTTGATACAACATTTTGTTGAGCAGTCCAGACAAGAACAGTTTCTTGCTCAAATGGCTATTTTCACCAAGAAGAAGATAAACTCCATATGGAGTGTCTTTGATGCCCATCCTCCTCTCTGAAGTAAATCAGTCCTGCTAGGAGCAGACATGTCTCACTGTCCAGAAAGTCTAAGTTTTTAAAACATTTTAAATGCCATATTCTGTAGGTCTTTGAAGTGTTTGAAGATTACCTATCTATCTGGAATATATCTATGTATACCTAGAAAACTAAATTAACATGACTATAAGTTTGATTATCATAGATGATTAACTATTAATCTGTGTTTCTTAATGATACATTACAATTTTAAATGAGTTGTATACACATAATACCTTAAACAAGAGTAAAAATATACATACAGTATAATAAAATTAACTTTAAATTTGTAGCAATAAACTAAAATCTATAGCAATGTAAAACATTTCAAACAAGTTGTTGCTCTTTGAAAATAGGTTCATTCATCTACCCTTTCATCCTATCATATCTATACTATCCCCTTTTCTTCTCTAGGAAGAGATTGCATTAATAATCAACACATTTTAAATAAAAATATTGGTTTTTCTTTGTCCCACAACAGAGGGCTCTTCTGATATGGAACAGAAGAATCTCTCAATATTTTGTTTTAACATTATGTTTGGTTTTAGAGAAGGAGTGTGCCAATTCCATCTCCAAAGCCAGCTTGGTATATTTGGGAATTTGGGTGTAGCTTCTCATACTACTTCCTGCTGGACAAGGGTGCTGTATTCTTATGGGGACACAAAGAAAATTTTAGGATTATGGAGTAGTCTGTGAGGCTGTATTGTCTGAGCCAGTTGCCTTGAAACCATTTTGGATGTTGGATCATCTGGGCCATGGTGTCATCGGAGACCTTTCAGGGGGTCTTGGCTGGTCAAAGCTAATGTATCTTAATCTAGAACAAATCCATAGCCTCTTGCCTCCTGTGGAAACATAAGCAGAGCCTCCTTTCCAAAGCAACATATTCTTAGATCCAAGTTTTGAAGTCAAGGTACCTTTAAAATATACGTACTGGTTTAACTGAGCAGCCTTTACATCAAATGTCTTTCTGCAGCTAAAAATACCAAAGATAATACAATCCAGATTCTCTCATCTTTATGTGGCTTATTTTTTATATTACTTTTACTTTTTCTTTAAAGACTTTATTTTTTAAAACTATTTTTTATATAACTGCATATATTTCTTTTTGTCTCTTCCAAGCCTACACACATTTTTACTAGAACTCAAGATTCAAAGGTTAAGGTGGAATTCTGCTCTTCAGAGATGCTCAATAGCAAGTATCTCACCTCCTCTCTTTGCTCTCATCCTCCAAAAAGTCCTCATGCTTCTCCTAGCCCCTCCTTAAAAACCCTTCTCCACTTAGCTCCTCCTTAATACTTCCTGTGAGCTAGCTAGTGGCTAACTCAGCCTTTTGACTCCAGCTGAATTTTATTTAATCAAACACATTTTTCCATCATTAAACAAATGTTCCCAAGCATAAACAAAATTAGCACACCTTAAAAATAATATTCTACAACATTTAGATATCTTATCATTGTATTTTTTCCTTGAGTATAATAGAACTTAAACTCTTTGTGTTCCTTTGGAGTTACTGTAGTAATTTCTCCCTAGGAATCCTTCATTCCTTTTCCACTTCATGAGAACAAACTGTCTTTATCATCTCTTGAGAGCAATAAGGCAGCCTCTATAACACCTGCTTCCTAGACAGAGAATCATTATTTTCTATCATTAAAATTAGTCCTTTATTGGGGGAAAGGGGATCCTTTCTTAACTTCATTAATCATCCTTTTACATAACATGCTTGCAGCTCATCAACAAAGAGGAGGTTTCCAGTACACTCAAAAACTGCCAATTAAAATGGGTGGAGAACATCAGTCTTTAAGATATCCTGCCTGTGGGGTTCAGAGCCTGTCACCACCCTTACATCTCATAGGACTGTTATAAAAAGTGACTCAGAGTCATTAAATTCTCTCAGCTGATAGAGCCCTTATATAATTTATCTGTGTTTACATTCTGACTTTAATTTTGACTTAATAATGCCTTAATATTTGATATTTCTCAATACTCTTATTAAAATTTATTTTATCATTGTAAATTATTTTTACTTGGGATATTTAGTCCAGCATTCCAGACTACCATATAAATAAAGTCTCCTCTCTGTGTATTAATGTCTTAGCAATAAAAACATGAGTTGGTGTTTATACAGAGATTAATTGACATAGAATATAAGGTGACATTATAAAAGTAAATAAAATACTTAAAATGTGCACTACATGACATTTAGACAATGGTCCATATATAAGATGTAGTACAAAGTCAACCAGAATAGATACATCAATGCTGCTACCACTTAACCTGGGCTAGTAACTATTGCTATTTCCAAATCCACACAACTAAAAAAAATGTGAGGACATTTCCAGAGAATAACAAGACTCTGGGCTGTAAGAGAGAAGTTGTGGCTTTTGGTTAAGCAATGTAGTGATTGCTAGCAAGCAACCAGCCAAGGAGGGTGATAGAAAATCAACCCTCTAATCTTTCACATACACAGCTGATTGATCACTGTTGAAGTTTTGGCTATACCCTACCTGAATTCAACAATACTGGGAACCAGAATGATGTGGTCCACAGGAGGCATGCTCCTGGAGCACTGGCATGGTCAAAGAGTGAACAATAGATCAGCTAGACAAAAGGGAGCTGTGTAGATCAGTCAATTTTCCAGAAGATTAGTTTTCTGGTCAATCCTATGATTTGCAGAGGTTTGGTAGAATAATATGGGAAATTAATAAATTTTCTCAAATTTCACTCTTACAAAAAAAGTTTTACTTCCTTTTCTGATTATCAAAAATATATGCCTTTACTTATACAAAAGGAAAAATGTTTATTTTTTCAAATGCATACAACTTCATCTGTGTAAATGTGTGTGTGAATGTGTGTATCTGTATACTGGAGATAGAGTGAAATACATTCTTTTTTAAAAATATATTAGCTGTACTGCCATAGGATACAACAGCTAATATTAAGGGTTTTGTATAAATAGTTGACATTTTTAGAAGATGTAAAAAATTAAAGAACACCAATTATTGAAAACATGAGTTTATAACAGCCTTTAATCCTCATGGAATGTAAAAAAATTAAAACACACACAATGTATAGATTATTAATTTAAAATATGTTACATTTGTTTATGTTTGTGGAACATTTGTTTAATGATGCAAAGATGTGTTGCATTCTTTTATGTTGGGTTTGTAAAACTGTGTTACTATGCCTGTGTAAAGCATCTGTTGGTCTAATAAAGAGCTGAATGGCCAATAGTGAGGCAGGAGAAAGGATGGGCAGTCCTGGCAGGCAGAGAGAACAAACAGAAGGAGAAATTTAAGAGGGAAAGAAGAAAGAGCAAATACATAAGAAGAGGATACTAGGGCCAGCCACCCAACCACAAATTCAGCCATGGAGTAAGAATGAAAATAAGACATTAAGAAAATGAAAAAAAAAAACACAGAGGAAAAAGGTAAGTGGGTTATTTTAAGTTTGGAAAGGCTGTCAAGAAACAAGCCAAGCTAAGGCTGGACATTTATAATTAAGAATAAACCTCCATGTGCGATTTATTTTGTAGCTGGGTGGTGGGCCCCTCAAAAGAACAAAGAGCCAAAAAAGTAAAAAAAAAAAATCACCCAACAAGCACACACACACACACACACACACACACACACACACACACACACTCCAAAGCCCCCAAAGTAGAGGAAATTGTACTTTAAACTCACATACAAAAATTCTCAAGCATACAGAATAGACAATATTTCTATTGAAATTAGAAAACCTAGAAAGAACTGTGTTTAGGGAAACAAGAGAAGCTTAATTACTATGATTGGAATGCAAAGCTGGCAGCAAGTATTAATCTTCAAATTTCTATGGATGGCTTTGGGGTCTTTCTGAAATATTTGCTAAGGTTGGTTATACCATAAATAAAACCTTGTTAGTGTTCTGAGGCAGAGACTAAGTACCAGTTGACCTTGACAATGGTGGGAATGCAACAGACTGTTGTCTCTGGAATATACATCTGTAGCAGTTATTTTTCTGAACCTGATGAAATTAAGAGATAATGAGAGGAGCTCTCTTTCATGTCTCTTGACTCTGGCACAACTCCCCTTATTTGAATACATATATTTCTGAGTGAATCAAATTTTTGTCATGTTGAAATCTTTTGAACTTTGGATGTCATATTTTAAAGCTGTCATTTTGCAACATGAAAGACAGAAACCATTTGGTAAAACAAGTAGGAAACGTAGGGATAGCCACATGTGTGTATGCACCAACTATTTAAATAATAAATTACAACGGAGTGTTCTCAAGAATTTCCTCATTCCAAATTTCAAGTTACTTTTATTATTTTGAAATAAAATCAATATTAATGAAAGCTTGAAAGTATATCAAAAGTATTTTCTTTTAGCTTCTCAAAAGTAAACTACAGACAGAGTAGCTACCCACATCTGAACCCTCCCAGAACAAATAACACAACCATTATAACAGCTGAAATCCTTCTGCTACACACTCCACTGGCACAGCTCCAGTGAGTCAATCATTTCAATAATGTTCCAGTTGCAGAAAGCTCAACTCAGGCTCCTGCATTACTCAGAGCTGTCCTTTTTCCTGTCTCCAGTTCTTGCCCTGTCTGCAACTTTCCAATTAAGGCTTTCAGGGTATAAATTTTGACAATAGTAATGATGTGCCTTTCCCATTAGATCTCCCAATGACACACGGTGCCCTTTTGTTCTACCACTGGATCTACTGCTACACTGGATTGCTTGCTTAAGTTGTTTTCTTCATTAAAGCCACCTTTTTCAGATTTTCGTTTTGAGACCAAGTCTGAACTGATATATTTATCCTGCCTCCAGTCTTTAGTATTTGAGGTTTGTTGGAGCTCTGATCCAATTACTGATAATATTGTTGAATTACATGTACCCACTTTACTGTGAAGATTTTTTCTAATTTGCTTGCAATTTATTTATAAATATTAATATTTAATTATTACTTAATTAGGATTTATTTTCCTAACTAATTCAATGTTATAATATAATACTACCTTTTCAGTGGGTGGCTTAACAATTTTATTATGGAAGTTTGTAGTCATACACAAGTTCAGAGACAACAGTTTAAATGAACTCATGAACCAATCACACAACTTTAGGTAGATTTGTTTTAGCTTCTGCTCTAGCACGTTACTGCCATGCTGCTTCTGTTACTAAAGTTTTCCAAAGCAAATTTCAGAGAAGATTTCAATGAATGCTTCAATAGATGTTCTAAAAGAGAATAGCATAAAAGCTCCAGAATTGTGATAACAATCATGCTTAACAAAATTCATCAACATTCTGTAATATTATCTAGCATTTACTTCAAGTTTAAATGTCTTGGTTGTCTAAAAAAATACTGCTTTGTTCAATAAGAATCTAGTTGAAGCCTACATGTTGGGTTTGACTATTAGTTCTTTAAAAACTCTGAAAGTAGTTCAAAAAAACAGCTTTTCCTTTCCCACTGCCATTTAGTTTTCATTCATTTTGTCCTGCATATTGATTTGTCTCCTGTGTACTAAGCAAGCACTATATCTACACTAAGCCGTATTCCCAGTGTCATTTTTATGTAATTAAAATATAGTGCTATCATTTTCCCTTCCCCATCTTCCCCCTCATTCCCTTCACGGCCTTCTCCTCTTGAGTACCATTGTTACTTACACATATGCATCAACACGCACATAAATACAACCTGTTGAATCTATTCAGTGTTGCCTACAGGCATTTGTTTCTAGGGCTGACATTTGGCCCAGCAGGACCTCATCCCTGAGGAGGACTGGGATCTTAGACAATCACAACTGTTCTTGGCCTCACTGTCTGGGCCAGGCTGCTCTGTGCACTTTCTCCTCGACTTCTGCTTCCCAAGTCCTGGGATCAGAGGTCATACAGTAACACACCTAGTTTTCTTGATTTTCTTTTCAATCACCTTTTTAAATAGGCATTTAAATTTGAATTCTACTTAATATACACATCAGGGAATATTTTTTTAAATTTTCCCCAACTTTTGAATGTGTGATAATTGCATACGTGTATATAATGCATTTTCACCAGATCTACCCTCTAAATTGCTCCTTTTCAATTTCTCCCTTTCCTCCAATGATTTTCCCTTCCAATTTCATGTATTTTATTTTATAAAATCTGCTGAGTGAATACTTTATTTTTTCTTGAAACTGCAGTTATTCAACATTGTCCAGAAAGGCAACCTCAGCCTAGATTCTGTGTCCTCTCTATGTCCTCATATTTTCCTTGAACATTTTTTCAGTTTCTGGTACTATAGGATTTTCAAAATGATATTGTACTTCTCCCACCTCAGCTTCTATAGACATTTCTTTAGAAAAAAAGGAAGAAAGAAAAAAGAAAAATTAGTTTCTTTAAGAGAGACCAGAGACTGTTGTCTAAAAAGTAAGACCTGCAGGTTGCCTATGTTTGTGGCTTTAGAAAAATTCTTCCCAATACCACTCAAGGAATAAGGCTTAGAAAATGGTTATTTTTAATATTATATTTAAACCTAAATGTGCAAAATATATCAATATACTGATGTAACTGATCACTTGATGCATGCCATCTAATTATCTACCCTTCTACCAGTCATATATCTATCTCTATCAGTCATCTATTTTTCTCCATGTCATGTAAATCCTTTCTATGACAGCTATCTGCTTCTCATGAGATTTCATGGACTAAGCAATGGAATCATTTTATCTGTATGTAATCAGTTGATGTTCTTCCTGTCTCCAAAGGACATCCTTCTCCCCCCACTGTGGTTGCACATACCTGACACTCTCGCTTAGGAACTCTTCTTCCCACATCTAACATTCTGCCTGGCCCCACCCCAAGGTAGCTAATGAGTTCCTCACCTTACTCAGATTGCAATTTAAACCACTGCATGTTGTTCGCTCTTACATCCACCTGTGTTCTCAATGTGCTTCCTTGCCTTTGCTCATTTAATTAATCTCTTGACAGTGTTTTCTTCCTCATTCTCTAGCTCTGCCTTCCTCTGTCTCTGCGTCTGTCTCTCACTGCCTGCTCCACCCACCATCCCTGTGTGTGTCTCCAGAGACCTCTTCTTTTTCACTATAGAAACTCAGATTTTTTTCTCTTCTCTAATTTTGCTCTAAAATACATGGATGTTTTCCTTTATTTCTAGAATTTTTTCAACTATTTTCTCCATTTGCCTCTTCCTTATTTACTGCTTGTGATATTATTTCTACAACTCCCATTATTATTCATTGTATCTTAAGTTAGTGCTTATGTAGTTTCTGTTTCTATAGCTTCTTGTGGTTCTCTGGAAGTATTACTCAGTGTTAACTTCAAGACTTTTACCCATTCTTTACTCAGAACCACATAATGCATTACTAGTCTGTCTTTTTGTGTATTTCTTAGAATGATTCTACTTTATTTAACAATGATTTAATGATTTTAGAGTTGTTCCTCATTGTTGACAAGTTCTGATATCTTTCTGTGTTTAGTCACAGTGTTTATATTGGCGTCATGTGTATTCCGATGTGGCTACTTTGTGGGGTACATTAATGATTCATTGAGTCCTCTTTATTTTGTTGTGCATGTACACCTCATGTCTGAGGGCTTGTTGCCTTAGACTGACAATTTTACTCTTTTGTTGCTTATGGGAGGACACAGCTTATGGTCAGGACTCAGTCTACACCGTCCTGAGTAAATTGGCTCAGAGTCGATTTCTCCAGGTGTTACTAACCATTCTAAAGCACCTTCATCTTCAGCCAGTTCAGTAGGCAGTTTGTATCAAGGGATTTGGTGTTATTAGATGCTGTTCTGTGAAGAGGAAATATCCTTGGGTTTTAATACAACCATCTCTGGAGATTTTGGAGAAAATAAATCCCTGAGAAAGAAAGTTTGTTGCAATCTCTTTGCAATTGAGTTCCAGCCCTGCAGGCATGGGGAGGTCTGACTAACCTGATCTCTGTCCCACTTGGGAATCACTCTTCACAGGGTCTGCATCTGTGGTCTGAGTGCAGCCATTATGTGCATCTGTGTGTCCTATGTATGATCACACATGCTGTCTTCATGTTTCTAAAAACTCCTTTCACATTTGAACATTCACATACTTATCATTATCTTCTAAGCCATTTTCCCACTTGAGGTACTTTTGTTGCCTTCTTTAATTTCTACTGTAGATTGTGCTTTAAAGAGCTACACTATTCCTTGCCCAAAATATAGGATGTCTGTTGTTGCTGCTATGAACAGCACTTTGCCTTGACAGTGAACTGTTTGCTTTAGTAATGGCAGCAGTGGTAAATGGAACTTTAGAATGTCAGTTTATCAAAATTTTCACAGAGATTTGTTACTAAAATTTAAAGCATGATCATGGTGCTGTTTGAGTGAAAGAAAATAGACTGTATATGTGTATTTTCAAATATGAATACAGAATAATACATTAGTATTCATCAGGACATACACATGAGAATATAAATAAATAGAAGAAATGTATCTTTTTGCTATGTTACTATTTCACTATTTGGACCCATTCTTTGCAAAGTGGTTTTTAACAAAGTCATTTTATGAGTGAAAGGACTGTAGTATAAATAGAGCAATGGCTCTCAGTCTTGGTGAACTAATACTCTAATGGTGCTTCTTCTGCTTTTGCCATCAAGAAGCTGTGAGCTTAGGCAGAGCTACTCTTCATAGCACAAACAATCATTGTGGGGAAATTCACCAGAAGGATACAAACCAAAGGCAAGACTAATTGATTGCATTAATATTTAGTTGAGTTGTAAAGGAGAAGACTTTAGGAAAAATTTCATACAGATTTAATTCATAAGAAATATACAACATTTTGGAGAGTGGAGAGATAGTTCATCTGCTAAAGTGTTTGTAACAAAGGCATAAGAATCCAAATTCTATCCCGGAAAACCGTGTAACAAAGCCTACTGAGGAAGTGCCTGCTTATGATACCAATACTAGGAAGGCAGAGAAAAGTAAGAAAGTGCATTTCTAAGGATCTCTGTCAGGCAAGCCTAACTTCCTTCATAGGTTCCTGCTCATTCAGAGATCCTGCATCAAAAATAAATGGATAGCTCCTGAGAACCTATAACAGAGATGATGTTATCCTCTGAGAGAATCAATATATATTTGATATAATAGTAAGAAAAAAATATTTCATATTTTGAATTTGAATCCTACCTTTTGTACACATGATAGTATGCATTTTTCATAATTTTACAGAATCTGTAAGAGGAAGAAAAGACCCCTAAAATATTTGGAAGTTTATATAATCCACATATCAAAAGTAATCTAGAATAAAAGAGATGTAAAGTTACCAAATAAATGCATGCATATGTATATGTATATATAGATATAGATATAGATATAGATATAGATATAGATATAGTGTGTGTGTGTGTGTGTGTGTGTGTGTGTGTGTGTGTGAAAATATCACCAACTAGAGGACATGTCTTAACAAAGTAGAGTTCATTCCAGAAACGTACATATCTGTAAACACTGTAAAGTGAAAAGCTTCCAGTTATCTCCATAGATGACTCAGTATCTGCTTATGGGAAAACCTCTTAGCAAAATAAGAATAGAAATGAATTTCTTAATTTGATAAAAGGAATTTCCCAGAAACATATATCAAGAATGTTTGAAAAGATAAAATGGTAAAAACATTCTGCTTAAGTTAATAATAAAAGGTAAAGATGAAAGGACACTGTTTTGGCTCCATTTCTCTCTGCATGGGCTCCAGGACAAAATGATAGGTGGCTAGGAGGAAGCAAGGAGGTTAAGCAGATGACTCAGGGGGAAGTATCTGTGATCTCAGCCTTGGGAGGCAGACAGAGCAGGACCCTTGGACTTGCTTATCAGCCTGTCTAGCTAGCTGGTGAGCTTGAGGTTAAGTGAGAGGCCTTGTCTGAAAGGAAAGGGAGACGGGGAAGATGGTCCAGCAATGAAAGGGGGACTAGAAAGATAGCTCCATGGCCAGACACTTGACGTATGAGTGTGAAGAGTGGAGTTTGTATTCCCAGAATCCAAGTAAAAACCGATTTGCCATATCAACTTACCAGTAATTCCCATTTTTTGAATCCACAGAGCAAACTGGCTGGTGAAACCAGCCTTATCATGTAGCTATGGAATCAACTGAGGGATCTTGCTTCAATGAATAAGGTAGACAGCGATTAAGAAGGATTCCTGATATCAACATCCGGCCTCCAAATTCAGGCACACACAATTGTGTGCACATGCATAGACATACACTCAGATACACACACACACACACACACACACACACATACACACATACACACATACACGTACATACATATGCACACATGCTTCAGACACACATACCTGAAAAATCAATAAAAAGAAAAATAATAGTGAATGATACCATATGTCAACCTGTTGACAACCTCTGGTTTCCACATGTGCACTCACATAGGTGTGCTCATGTTCACAGACACTCATATGTATACACATAAAAGGGTGAAAGGAGTTGTCTTCATGGAAAACTATGAAAATTAAGAACCCTAGTTATTGAGAGGCCCCAGCCCCAGCTTGTGCCCGTGCTGTGTGGGCCAGGCAGAATGGGTGCCACTACAGTGAGCACGTATGTGGTGTACAGATGGAAGAGAAAAAAAAAAAGCAGAATAGTTCAGGTGCTTCGGAGAGCTGTGAACTGGAGATGTGACAGCAGTGAGGGACAGGCTGATGTCAATAGTCTGCACTGCCACTTGAGGCTATGGTGATATCCAGGCCAGTGCTGCTGGCAAGGACCATGTCTAGGTCTGTGGTCCTACTGCTTCTATGTTGACATCTGTGGCCTGTGTTACCACCCAAAGCCATGAGGATGTCCATGGTCTAGACTGCCACCTGAGGCCATGTTGATGTCCAAGAGCCTTGCTGATCTGGCCCTGACCCTCACTGGCCCTGGGAGAGCTGGTCCCACCCCTCATGGGAGAGTTGGCCCCAATGGCAAGAGCAAGGGAGAGCTTGCTCTGCTCCTCCAGGGGAGGAGTGTCTTAGTGGAAGTCTGAGCTTACCTACACAGCTACTACACAGGCCCACATGCAGGGCTTTGGGTTGGCCCACTGCAACATCTACCTCATCCATGACTTGCTGGAGTGCATGAAGGGACTGGTCCTAGGGAATCATAGCCATAGAATCTGGATGAGGGTCCAGTGTAGCAGAAGCCAAAGGACTTGAGCCAGACCAATTACTCATTGCAATAAACATTTGTAAGGAAAGCTATTTGGACAAAAGGTATATGGCATGACATACTGCAGCTCTCAAAGCCACTACAAGGGTAGAGGACAGACATGGAAAAACTTGGGAAATGAATAGAATTAGGGTTCGTGATATGAAATTCATGGAGAATCAATTAAAAAAATTTATAGATTTTTTTAAAAACCCTATGGATAAGCAACTGTGACATATTGAAGATTGGCAATACAGTTCATTATAAATCAAAAGTATAAAAATAAGTGACATTCTTTCTGCAAAATAGATTGTTAGAAAAAAATAGGTATGAAACAATAAAAATAAATTCAATAATAGTTGTACAAAACTGTTGAGTAAATATAAAACTCTAGACAGACATAAAGGCAAGTGAAATCAACTAGGAAGTATACCATGTTTGTGAACTAAAGGGTGAGCATCATTTCCTCAGATAGGTCTATTACTGCCTTGCAATCCTAATGGAAAAATAAACAAACAAACAAACAAAAAACATGAAACTTAAAAAGTTAACATTAAAGTTCATATGAAAGTAGCAGTCCATTAGTACAGTCAAATTCAGAAAGTAATTGCATGGTGGTGATGTGATTATGTTCATTAAAACACTAGGACAGAGGTTAAACAGCAGCACAACAACAAAACTAAAAAGAAACCCATGTAGATTAGAAATCTGTATGGTAGCAGCTGTAGTAAGACAAACTACACAATAAATTATTTAGTAACAATTTGCTTTCCACTGTCCAAGACATCACTGTCAAAGATATCAACCTGAAAAAAAATCCAGTTCCAGTGTTTCAAATACTTGAAGAGCATGTGAATTACATGTAATTAGAGTAAGAAATTCTCTTAACCTTCTTAAAAATTATATTACACTTATTTATTTATTGGAAGGGGCACATAAGAACCATGTTAGATGAATCTTCATGTAACTTCCTGAACTCAGTTCTCTCCTTCCACCACGTGGGGCCCAGGTATGGAACTCAGATCATCAGTCTAGGAAGAAATGCTTTGCCTTCTGGGCATCCTGCCAGTCCCAAGGAAGTGAGTTCTGAGCTAAACCAAACAAAATAGCCATCCCCAGATTACCAACTCCTGCCTATAGGGGTTCAGTGTCCTCTTTTGACCTCCACGGGCAGTGCGCGCGCACACACACACGGGACATGAGAACACATTCAAGAAAAACTTCAATACAAAGAAAAAATTAAAATAAAAAAAAGTTAGTGGGGGTTTATTATATAATCTATGAAAATAGATTGTACTATATGAATAGAGGCTTTAGGGATAATACTTTGTAAAGTATTTTATGTACAATTTTCAAGGCTGATATAATAGTGAGTCACACAAAGAAAATGTGTGTTTGTCTTACCCTCCTGTTCCGAAGACAGGGAGGTATTAACATTCACAGAAATAATTGTATCTGCCTTTTTTTACTCTCTTTTTTGCAAGCTGTAACTTCCCTGAACACCCTCCACCCAGCAGTTTCCTGTGCATTCTCATGTTGGACCCTGTGCTGGAATAAAAATGAGATTCAGGCTTGTCTCTTTACAGCTTTCAGAGCAGGAAGCCGGCAGTTATGTCATGGTGACCATAGCAAGACAAATCCCTAAAAATAGAGTGTGCATAAAATATTCTTAATGTTTGGCAAAAAAAAGTGTGACTTTAGCTATCTGAAAAAGGTGAATCATGTGGAGTTATTTTTACTGATGATACTAGATAAATGACTTCTAATGCTTTGGGGGAAACATGACAATATTGATAAGTGTTTTTAATTTCTTTTTTTTTTTACAGAAAAAAGAACTGTCCGTTTGCAAGTTCATACAGTCACAAAATTTAAAACAGTGACTAATGTTGTTGGTTATCTAAAAGGCTTGACATCACCAGGTAAGTTGGATTAAGTAGTTATAATCTAGTTCCTAAATCATATGAAAAGGCCAAAAATGTTCCATGTTGCATAATTATTTTGGAATGTAGTTCAACATCCTACTTTATATGTAGCTAGAAGTTTAGATGACTAAAATAACGGATTAATATGAAAGCTTGAAGTATGTTTTCCTCCCACATCTCATCAAAAATAAGCATTAGCAGGCAGAGTATGTGTAAAGGCTAAGGGAAGGAGACAAGAGGTGGCTTTATATCTGTTAAACTGAGATAAAAATCAAAAGGCAATATTTTTCTTATTTTCTTACCATGATACTATGGAAAATTTTAGTTCAATGACAAAATACTTTAAAAGAAAATTTCATAGGTTTTAATGATGCAGTTGTTGAAAACAAATCAAGTTTTGCTCTCAAATCAAAAGCTTCTAATGTCAATATCTGCCCCAGATTGCATATATTATCCACTCATAGTTCCTCCCAATATCTGTGTTTTGGGGTTTGAAAGGTATTTTATGGAAATTATTATCTGGTTAGATGTTAAATAACTTATACCTTTTTATGAACTGTTGGTGGAATCTTTGGTCTAAAAATTAAAAATGAAAGTATTTAGTTCATTATCAGTAACCAGGCTAATGCCAGCACACTCTGATTCATCACAAGCCTGGATTCCAAATCACAGAGTGGCCAGGAGAACATACGCAGTTGACTGCTGTTCTTATGTCATTAGATGTTCATTTCTTATGTACATGTGTGAGAGAGAGTGTGGGCACAGCAGTGTCATGGTGGGTGTATGGCCATCAGAGGACAACTTTCAGGGATAATTACTCTCCTTCCATCACAGGTTCCAGAGATTGGTCTCAGAACACTGGGTGTGTGGGCTAAGTACTTTAACTCACTCAGATAATCTGCCATCCCCAGAGCACCATTAACGTTTTACTGTGCTCAAACCACTTTTGTGGATATGACTTGAACACTGCTCATCTCTCCTTGGAGAATTATTCTTCTCTCTGGCACTAGACCTAATTGCTGACCCAGAGAATTTTGAAATCAAGTTTTATTTCCTCCCTATTCCTTGACAGCCAGCTCTTAAAAATTTCATACAATGTGTTTATTCTTCATGGTTCCTTTATTGTACAACTTGTCATCGCAGAATCCTTAGACACAGAAACAAATAAACTTAGAAATCCACATGGCCAATTTCAGTGGCTCTTACTATAAGCAAGTCCAACTGAAGAATGAGAAGTGATCTATTCCATTTGTAAATCATCACAAGAAAACACAGTTGTGAAAAAAGTATACCAGATTCAGGCTAATGGAATTTTAATCTATCAAAAAAATGTATGCAAAAATTCTCAAATAGTGCTTAATATGAAATGTCTGTTAAAAAAAAAGATTGCTTATTCATGAAACTTTCTTATTTACTGATGCTAAAGTCCAGACACATACATTGATTGTTAATTTATTTGGAATACAGTTCATCTCAAGCAGAATTTTTAGACATTTCTGGGAGATGTGAGAAAAAATGCTCAAGCGTTTAATGTTTGAATATATACCTGTATAATGTTGCATATATCCCTATATCCCATGAAGTATAACTTAACACACTGTGCTGAAAGATTTAAATTCATTGCTGGTTCCAATTCAGTATTAAAAACTTAAATGATTCTATACCAAAATTCTTCTAACAATCTTTGTCCTCATGTTGTTGAGGATAATCTATTTAATCCAAGTAGATGTAGGCCCTACTTTATGCATACTTTATGGAATACTTTTCAAAAATCACAATGATATTTATATCTCTTACATATCTCTCTTGTATAATCAAGGGAGGGTACAACTTGTAAGATATGCAAGTCAGAGGACAGTTTGCAGGTGTCATGGTGCTCCTCTCACCATGTGGTTCCCAGAATCAAACTGAAGTTGCAGTGTCTTCTTGCTGAACCATGCCTGTATAGTTTCATGGAATATCTCAGTATCAAACAACGATGAGAATGTTCTTTCATAAATACGTAGGGTTACTTGATCAAATAAAGTGAACACTGTTGCTATTGTGAATAACATAAACTGACCAAAACAAAATAAAACAACAACAACAAAAATTAACAAAAACGGAAAAAAAAACCCAGGAGAACTCTGGAGCTATATTTTAATCCTGTTTTAATGGTGTGAATGGCCAGTGAAACATTCTGAAAGGACCATATCCATGAATCGTGGAAAGTTTCCTACAGGAACATCTAATAAACTGTGTGTGACCACATGAAATAAAATATATGAAAAGTTAAATTATCCATAGTCCTGGCTTGATGGTAATGAATTTTATTTTCTTTTAGAGAATGGAGAAGGGTTAAAAGTATAAATTGAAACTATTAGTATATCCCGAAATACCTATTCTTTTTACAAAGTCTGTACATAACTAGCAAATTTTTAACATGAAGAGCTCTTAAGTCACTGTTTTTTTTGGAGATGTATTAATAGATTATTGCTCTTCACTAAGCACACACACATTGTTTGCTATGCACATCCCACCATGATGCTGGAAAAATGTTAGATAAGAGTTTCATTGTGGTATATTTGTATACTTCATTAATTAATATTTCAGGTTGCAGAGGACAGTAATATGGACCTAAGCTTTGGATTCATAATTGACATTAGCAGCTGCTTCTGCATTGATATACCCAGATGTATGAATCAAGAAAGGGGTGGAAAATGCTAAAGTGGTATTAATTATCAGAACAATTTGGCTTAATTGTTGCTTACTTGTGCAATAGGCTTGTGTAAATGTCATTAAACTTATTGTTGAGGATTACATTTTACTTAATAGTTCTTATTTCATTCTGTTTCCAGACCGGTATATTATAGTTGGCAGTAACCACCATGTTGGACACAGTTATAATGGACACGAATGGGCCAGCAGTACTGCAATAATCACTGCGTTTATCCAAGCCTTGATGTTACGAGTGAGGAAAGGATGGAGACCAGAACGCACTATTGTTTTCTGTTCATGGGGAGGAACGACTTGGGGCAATATTGGCTCCTATGAATGGGGAGAGGTGAAATAAATTCATTAATTATGATTATTTTACTTCCTTCCCCCAACTCTTTCATTTTCCAGATGTTATAGTCTAATATTATTGAAGGCAAAGAAAATGATGAACATCTCAAAAGGGCTTCCTATCTGTTAACTGCTAGGAGGAGATATGAGTTCTTCCTCTGTGGGTTCTACCTGATCTAAAATTAACCTTCTTCCATTGCTCGCAGACCTATGCACCTTCATATCACTTGCAGTAATGTTTACTTGATCAGTTTTTCTTTCACTTAGGGGATAACACACATGAAATAAAAAAAAATCTTTAAAAAAAGAAAGACCCTCATGTACTTTTAAAAAGGGAAATAATCTTACAACTGAGAAAATATCCTCTGGTGTAAGTAAGCTGGACAAGACTCACAGAGTACTTGGAGGAGATTATTTCAGCATATTCGAGTGAGTGTGAGAAGGTTCTATTTCAAAAAGTGTACTTCCAATGAAGACATTCTGTTGTTTGGGATTCTTTCTAAATTCCAGGAGGAAAAACCATAGCCACTGAAACAAAATTTTAAAATTTATTTAATAACTTCAAGGTAAATAAAACAATTAAAAAACATCTTTTTGCATTTTTATGGATTTGTACTGTTTTAAATAATTACAAAACAATAAAACTGTAATTCAATTTTCTATTTTTGTTCTTTCCATTGCTCCCTAAAAACTTTCACATCTTGCTTCTCGTCACTCATGAGGCTGTCTATGACCTTCCTCTGCAAGTCATGCACCATTCCCAGCTTTCCCTGGGAATCCCTAACGCCTTCTTGCTTTCCATCTTTCCTTGGTTCGTACGACCGTGTACGACCATGTACCGCCGTGTACGGCCGTGTACGACCGAGTAGGACCGTGTATGTTTAACATTTGGCTTGTTGTCATTTCCCATCACCCTTTGCTCAACGCCACAGGGCCAGCGCCTAGCTCATTACCTAACAAGAGAGCTGAGATATTTCTTGAACAAATGAATTTTCCGTGTTTTACTCATATAGATTCTCATTTTCCAGCTTGGGTCAAAGGTCTGGAAGGTAAAGTCCCAGACTTATTTGAGGGCCCTTATCCCAAGTAAGTCAGCTCCTGTGGGATGTAGTAAAAGAGGAACTTGGTTTCCTCATGGACTTCTGGATGGGGAATATGCTGTTGTGTGGAATTTGTATGTGGATTCAGCAATTGTTCCTTGACTTCTTCTTTCTGAAAACTTTTCAATTACCCTGACTCCTCTTCTCCCAAGTTCTCAGTCTCTCCCTCCACCTCTCCATTCACTGTTTGCTTTGTAGCACTGTGTGAGCCCATCGCCCACCTTCCTCAGAGTACTAACTCAGTAAGATCCTACTTATACCCTCTCTAGTCCAATAAGTGTTAACATCTTAAAGAATGTTTTTAAACAGCTCCCATTATGTCTACAAATTTCAAAATTAATTTATATTGTATGTATAAATATGTATGTATAGACCACATCCACAAAACAGGTTTTTCTCACATTATTTCCTAAGTTACTTACCTTAAACACAAATTCATAGAGAATTATATTGCAAAAATTCCTTGGAAGTATTTAAATGTCAGTCATCACAGGCTAAAAATTAAGTAAATATTTATTTGCATGTATAGGAGCAATTTTTTCAAACTATGTAAATAGTTTGTGCATCATAAAATATAAATTCCTTTTAAGCACTTTGTGAATTCATTGTTTCTTTTGACAATTCTGTGACTTCTCAACAGAGACTAAATATAAATCTGCTATGGGATATGAGTTCAAATGAATAGAAAACTTACTTATATATACACAAACAACAAAAATAGACTGTGCATGTTGCAGTTATATATTTGTTCATACATATACATGTGTATGAATGTAGCAATAATAATCAAAGAAAAATAGGCTATCAACCTAAGGATGGATTAGGGTCATGGGAAGGTTTGGAGTGAGGGTACCTGGGAGAGGTGGAGGGAGGAACAGATGGAGGAAAAGTGATATATTTGTATTTCTATTAACCGTATATATACATATATATATGTATATATATACATACAAATGTATTTATATTTAACTAAATATACATATATATGTAGGTTGCTCTCTCTCGTGTGTGTGTGTGTAAAACTGAGCAAATTTACACATTTAGTTACCTTCTGAACTCTTCAATGAGTAGATGCACGAAGATATAAATAATAAAATCATCAAGGATTTTCAGAGTTCACCATTGGCCAATAAAAATGTATCTGTAATTTTCTATATAATATATTACACCACCATATCCCATAGAAACATTTCAATGTCATCCATTTAAAGGGAAGTGTGGACTCTTGGTTGTTCATTCTGTTTACTCTTATGCAATATGTGCCTTCTGATAATGAAAACACTTTTGTTTATATTGATCCTGAATGCAGGTGAGCAAGAAAAAGCTTTGTTCATGTCCCGTCTTGCCCTCTGTAATTTTGCTTGCATAGGAACCCCTGGAAACCAGTTGAAGTTAACAGGATTATGAAGTTGCTCAATAAACTTGTAAATGGTAATTGTAGCCATGCAAGAAAGAAAGAATTAACTCAGTACTGACATTGATCCTTGTGGGAAATTAAGGCATTTCCTAAAACAGGATCTTTAAAGTACCATTTCTTATATGAAGAATATTTTTCACATGCTCCTCTGGAATTATTACAAATTTTAGAGGAAGGAAATAAGAGTTCAGATCTTTCCTATCATAGACATGTTATTTTTAACAAACTTGAGTTCTCTGAGATTAGATTCCTCAAGTAAGTATATGTCTGTCTCCTGTGGTACTCCTGGAAACCATATTAACTGAAAGAGGAAGTATTTGTGTGCTCATGTGTTGTAAGGAAGAGGCTATGTGCTCATGTGTTAAGAGGAGGTGTCTATGTGCTCATGTGTTAAGAGGAAGTGTTTATGTGCTCATGTGTTAAGAGGAGGTGTCTATGTGCTCATGTGTTAAGAGGAAGTGTCTATGTGCTCACGTGTTAGCAGGAAATGGCTATGTGCTCGTGTATTAAGAGGAAGTGTCTATGTGCTCTTAGTTTAACAGGAACTGTCTATGTGTTCACATGTTATGAGAATTATTTTCATAGAATATAAGTAATATTGGACAAATTTTACCATATTATATATGAAATTTCTGAAGTGTTTTTAATTACTTGTGTTCATGTGAAAGGTGAATTACTTTTAAATAATTACTCATCTCTCTCAATTTGTAGATGAATTTCCAACATTAAGTAGAGAGAAGTCAAGGACATAAGTCCCTCTACTCTTTCTCCTCACAGTGTGGGGTCTGAAATCTTCAATACTGCAGGGCAGGGATCATAAATGCAAAACCATGCCACTGAGTCATTTCATGCCATTAGTACATATAGCATTCTTGAGGATTTTTATAAGGTAATATTTTCAGGTTCACAGTTCTTACTTGTCCAATTTTCTTTGACATAAGAGTTTATTGGTGCAAATTAGCTTACTACTTCACAGAAAAAGTCTGCCAGCGCTAACCAATGAAGCTCACCAATTATGTTCTCTAATTCAATGACTATAACATTACACACTATCATTGAAGAAAATTCTTAATCTCTGTTCTGTAATTGAATTGAACATTAAACTAACCTTTCAACCCTTTACTCTTAAGTGATTATTTTACATAAGTACTACTTTAGCAGCAGTCTGATTATGCCTAACAGAATAAACCAAGATTGGAGGACAAGTTTACATATAGAAGGAGAAGGGTTAGCTTTAACATATAAGAAAATATTTTATGCATGTTTCTGATAAAAAAAAAGCACATTTGAACATCACAGTATTTATTATCCTAATGAGGTAGAACATGTCATTTTAATTGCATCAATGGTAGAACTTTTATCATTTTTATTTCAGGATTTCGCGAAGATTCTACAAAAGAATGCTGTGGCTTACGTTAGCCTCCATAGTCCGGTCCGCGGCAACACCAGTCTGCATCCAGTAGCATCTCCGTCTCTCCAGCAACTGGTTCTAGAGGTAAGATGGACCAGATGTGGAGGAATAGTTACTCAAGACT
Organism: Peromyscus eremicus; assembly: GCF_949786415.1. Classification (NCBI taxonomy): domain Eukaryota; kingdom Metazoa; phylum Chordata; class Mammalia; order Rodentia; family Cricetidae; genus Peromyscus; species Peromyscus eremicus. Next base: position 22,457,563 of record NC_081421.1, on the reverse strand, counting down.
GCATACTGCTCTCTAAGTTAAGGTTTCTTAATTTATTTCATTTAAGTATTCATAAAATGATCTGTAAGAATTTTAAAAAACTGCCTGTCATTGCATCTGCTTGCTTGTTTAGTCGTCTGCGTGAGTGTTTTGGAGAAGGAGTCTCCCTATGTAGCACCAAGAGCCTAGAATTCATGTGGTAGGTCAGGATGACCTGTAACTTACGATTCCCCTGCCTCTGCCTCTAAGTGCTGAGTTTATAGATGTGTGCTAACTCACCCAGCTTTTGTTTTATTTTGTTTTATTCATTAGTATTCCTAAAAATTAATTTGTCAGGCTCTGGAATTCTTCACATAATATAATTTTTGTGTCTATTTGTAAGAAATGAATTACTCAGTTATAGATACAGTAAAATGTAAGTTTCTTTGAAATTCAAACTTAGCTCTTAAATTCCTAATTCTACATTTGTGCCATTTCTATGATAAACTTAGTTACTTTTATATTTTTTTTCCACTGGTTCATATTTAGTAAGTTTTTGGAACTATTCTAGTTTTTTTTAATAACACTATGAACATCCCTGAAGATAGCAGTACAGCAATAAATATATTTGACATATTTATAAAGTACAAGGCTGGTTATGGTGGCACATGCCTGTAATCTCAGTGCTTGAGGGGCCGAGGCAGGATTGTGAGTTTGAACCTAGCTCAGGCCAAATAGTAAGACATGGAAAAACATAGAAAATCGAAGAAATTTGTGGAAATCTTTGTGGAAAAGGAAAAGCTTATTTTTCAATAAAGTATTGTAAACTCTAAAGTTTATGACATCTCACCACTAATAATCATTTGTCATGTAACTCAGGAATTTAGCAGACTTTTTTCTCCTTTGTTGATCTCCCAGTTATATTTTATAATTTTTACTGAACATGAAGTTGTCTGTGCTGTTTCTCTGTATAAAGACAAGCATACAATCATTGGGGTACAGTTTGTGCCCAGCCCCTGTCTTTGTTGGCATATACTGGACATGGCCTTTCAGATGGCCACAGAGCTTCTAGTAAGTACTATAGGAACTGAACTAGACAGAGGTGAAACATGCCTCAAGTCACCCTAATTCTTGACTGAAATTTAATGCAAATGAATACTTTATGACTTTCATAAAATATTTTCTAGTTTGGTAATTTCCATTGACATTTCCATATGAAATACAATAAAGAAAGACATTGAAAAAGATCAAATAGAAAAATGTTTACACTTATTTTCAGCTGTACCCTAGTGTGCATGCCATAAATTGTATCTAGCTTCCTTACCAGACTCACAAGAAATCCACCAGAGGGAATAAGCTGCATATTTTTCCCTGGAAAGTTCATATATTTCTAAATAAATGAGTGGCCAGGAAAAAGAGCCAGATATGAGAAATGGAGAAAGGACTTCATTTGTTGGCTTACCTTTGTTTTGCACGTATAGAGATTGACACGAAGACACACAGCTCTAGGACTGAATGAGATAAATGTGCTCTTCTTTTTATGTTTTAACTTTTATTTATTATTATTTTAAAATTTAAATATAATATTTTAAAATTATTTAAGAATTTCATGCAGCATACAATATATTTAGATCATAGTCACCACCCGACTCATCCCTGTAACCTCTCCCTGATACTCCCTATCCTATTAATTCACTTTTCTATACTCTGTGTCCTCTTATTTATTTTATTTTTCTAGACCGACTGAATGCAGCTTGTGCTGCCTATACACATATTGGTGGGGAGCCATCATCTAGAGCATGGTTAATCAACCAAGAGGCCAGAACCTTAAAGCTGACTATCCCTTCTGCATCAGCCGTCACATATCAGTAGCACCTCAGTCCCTCCAGTGCTGGTTGGCTTGCTTGGATGCAGACTTTGTGCTGGCAGTGACAGCTTCCATGGGTTCATGAGTGCAGAGGCACTGTCATTTCTAGAACATTCATTTTCCCTTGGTCCCCACAACTCCTTCATCTTACTACATTTCTATCCCTTCTTCCAAGATGTTCCCTGAGCTTTAGGGGTGGCGGGGGTGGGGTTGTGTTGTTGATATTCCATCCATGGCTGAATACTCCATAAACACTCTTTGTATTTGGACCTGTTGTGACTTTCTGCATTATTTTATTCCCAAGAATATATTATGGGAAGAGAATAAGCAGAATGTGATGTGCTAAATACATGACTAAAGCTGTCAAAGAACACATTTAATTAATAAAAACAAAATAAATTAATTTTCTTTGAACATTTTCATAAGAGAAACTACAAAACATTTAGTTACGTGCAGCCACTTATTTGGGAGGAAGTAAGATATGTAAATAATGAATGTCTCATGGCAAGATCCACTCCTATATTTGTCTAAGAGAGAAACATTTTTGGTTCTGTATTGAAAATACTTATATACCAACCTTATATGAAAATGATCTAGAACAATATTGAAGGAAAACTTTAATTTACTTTGATTAATATGTTTATTAATATTCATAAAAAGTATTTCATATTTCTGAGTCATAATAATGATAATGACAAATTAATTTGTTTTCCCAGAAAATCTATAGTCTATCAATGACTTGCCAATCAAATGTGAATCAGAGGCAAGAACTGAGGCTCTTGTTCAGCTATTTTTTCTGACAGTTTTGCTCCTATGTTGATGTGCTTTTCTGCTCCATTTGTGCTTCTAATGTTTTAACAAATACAAAACTGATCACAAACAAAACAAAACAAAAACAAAAACTTAGGGCGGTGGTGGCACACGCCTTTAATCCCAGCACTCGGGAGGCAGAGCCAGGTGGATCTCTGTGAGTTCGAGGCCAGCCTGGACTACTAAGTGAGTTCCAGGAAAGGCGCAAAGCTACACAGAGAAACCCTGTCTCGAAAAACCAAACCAAACCAAACAAAAACAAAAACTGATCACATCACTTGAAATTGTTGTAAGTTTTAGAGTTAGAAATGTCTATTCAAAAACTCAGATGTAGCATGAATTTTAAAAGGTCTTATTAATAAAAACAAGCCCAAGGCCAGTTATTGGGGTGAATGCTGGAAGATCAGAGAAGGAGAACAAGCCACAGCCAACCACACCTTGCCAATTCCTCAGCTGGTCTTGTTTCCTCAGACTGGAAGCCTCTGAGACCTCATCCAGAATGAATCTCAGCTGAACTGCTGCTTAGAAGCCTAAAAGCTTAACCAGGTTCTAGTTCCTGGTCCTCACACCTTATATACCTTTCTGCTTTCTGCCATCACTTTTTGAGATTGAAGTTGTGAGTCACCATGCCTAGCTGTTTCCAGTGTGGCTTTGAACTCACAGAGATCCGGATGGATCTCTGCCTCTGGAATGCTAGGATTAAAGGCGTGTGTGCTACCACTGCCTAACCTCTATGTTTAATATTGTGGCTGTTCTGTTTTCTGACCCCAGATAAGTTTATTAGGGTGCACAATATTTTGGGAAACACAATATCACCACTCTCAGACAGTAATATTTTTGAGTCCCCAAACACTTTAAAAAATTCATATATATTTTCAAACCATAACTTAGCTCTTCCTCTTTTGTGTATTCACTGCCTCGGTGCATCAGAGGAAACTAAAGTGAAGGATCTTACAATGACAGTGAGAATGTGTGCTTAATATGCATCAAGAAAGTGTGCAGTTATATAAAAATGTTGGCAAAATACACTGAAATATTAAAAGCTAACCTATTAGGTAAATAAAAATTCAGATATGGATTTTGATCATTGTTTCTAGTCTTCAGTTTCTAGAAGCACAACTCTCCTGGAGACTTCTGTGTGTTGGCAGAATGATGACACCGTTTCTGTTCAGCTGTTCATGTAGAACCAGGGTAGATATACAATAACTTCAACTGACACAGGCAATAAGTTCCATGAAGCAGGTGTACCAGTTATAGTCCCAACATCGAGGTCTGGATGTTCCAACAGCCTCATATCAGGACCAATGCTTAAGATGGCAGTATCATTTGTTATTTTCATGTAGTTTTGCCAATGGTTAACACAACTAAACATTTTTTTTTTATTTTTAGGGATCTCTTTTTAAACTGCATTATTGTTTCAGAACCTTATTATATATGACAAAGTGAACTTAAATCAGCCTACTATTAATATTAAGAATGATTTTCCATCCTATCATTCACAAACATTTAAATATGCACTCTGTGTATATGTGTTTGTGTGTGTGAATGTGTTTGTATGTTTATATGTGCATGTATTCACTTAGGTCTTCTGAATAAATTATTGTTGAATAATGAATTATTTTTAAAATTTAAATATACAAGAGAAGATAAACAGGTCAGAGGCCTTGGTTGATGAAACACATCTGACTTCAAACAAAATTACTTATAGCATTACTGCTAAGATGGAGTCAAAAACATTAGTACACAATACAAACATTTACATACCTCTGTCTCTATATAGTTCATCCCTCTCGTTTTGTAATCATCTTTCATAGATCACAGAATGTATTGATTTTGCTGTAAGGAAAAGAAAAAAATGGATCATCCATGTATTAGGCAGTGCTCTGTATGTCTCCCACAAATAAAGATGAAATTTCTAAGAACTTATTTTGGAAAGGCCTGAGGCACTCACACATATGAAAGTAGTTAATCTAGCCATATTCAACTCACACATTATTTTTGAATTACCTGACAGAAGCTAGAAAACCTAACAAAAACTAAGTGACCACATTTATACTGTGAAACTGCAAGACACAGGCAAAGTTTCACAAAAATTTCTTAGAGCTGGTTAAGACATTTTTAAGGTTTGTAAACTCTTAATTTTTTACATTTTCATCCATACTAAGGTGTGGTGCTTTGAATGAAAATGAGACATATGTTTGGATGCTTCGATCACAGTTGGTGGAACTGTGGGAATGATTTGGAGGTGTGTCCTTGGAGGAGGTTTGGCTTTGTTGGATCAGGTGTGGCTTAGTTAGAGGAGTGTGGGCTTTGAGGTTTCCCAAAACCCATGACATTCCATTAACTCTGTCTCTACCTTATGCTCGAGGATCAGATACAAGTTCTCAGGTACTTCTCCAGAATCATGCCTGTCTGCCTTCCACTGTGCTCCCCATTATGATGGCCATGGATTCACCCTCTGAAACTGCAAGCAATCCTTCAATTACATACTTTATTTTATAAGTTGCCTTGGTCATTTTGTCTCTTCACATTAAAATAAAAGTAACTAAGAACTAAAGCTTTCCACTAAAATAGGCAGTTCATGTATATTAAATCACCCAGATTCTTTAGTGCATTGGGCCTAGAAGTGGCAGGAATACTTCAGAATCCCCACAGGCTGTTGCAAAGCTCCTTACTAGATGAGTATTCATAAAGAACTCAAGTTGTGCATGAAATTGCTTTAAGTGTTGCAGAACAAAATGAGCAAATGATATGCCCCTATTGTCCAAGAGCTTAGGACTGTGCCAAAAACATAAAGCATGCAATAACAGCTAGAGGAAGATACCAATATGATATACAGAGAAGTAAAATTTATAGGAATGAGTTAATGGGATTGGTTGAATTCCAACACCTGCATGATAGAACAGGGGCATGAGATATGAATGGACTTCAATTCCCACTTAAGGCCCAATCCTTCAGTCATGTTAGTCAATCCCCATGATACCAAACAACTAGTTTCTTTTCCAACCAGCTGTATTAATGTCCCTTATTCTTTCTTGGCTCAATCTAAGGGTGTTGCTAATAGTCTTTTGTCTATCTATTATGCTACTAATAGAGTCACACCCCTTAACTTGCTGTGGGTAGATATTGCTTCTCTTACTTGTCCATGCCATATTTTGAAAGGAGGCATTAGTCCAAATACTCCAGTTAGCAAAAATATGACTTAAAGATATTAGAGGTGTTTATTAGCATTTATCTTGGTTTAATGTTCTATTGTCCTGATATTGAATAATTAGTCATAATCCAAAGATTAATCTTTAAAGTTCTATAGAAATAAATAGGTATTCCCTTGAGGTACTATCATGGGAACAATATGAGATATCATCACCTAAAGGGTCCTAATTGAAATGACGCTACACCTCTTTCAGTAACAAACACCAAATTTGGGAGCCATATTGAAACCTGACTACATACTGAGGATATGTGTTTCACAACACAAATGTCACCAAATTCAGAACCTAATACATAGCACGCAACCATCCTCAGATTTCTTGTGTCTCTTAAATGTATGCATGTCATTATTTGTAAGAATGACTATGATATCAGAAATCTCTTAGAAGAGAACTTACTACTTTTGAAATTTTCTTCTATTCTATTATTAACATTTTACATGTCTGCATGATGATGTAACAGCTGAATTTTAAATGAAAGTTGATTAAACATGGTGATATTTAGCATGCTAGCATTTTGAAACATTATAGAAGTAATTTTTCCTAATTGAAAACCTACTAGTTGTAAGATGAGTTGATAAAAGGTCTTATTAATTAAAAACTCAGAACCAGATATTGGGTGAAAACTTAGAGATCAGAGAAGCAGAAAGAAAGCAGCCATGTTCTTACTGCTAGGAAATCCTCAGCCAAAGAGAGAGCTACTTTCTGTATACCCACGCCTATATCCTTTCTGTACCCTACCATCTCACTTCCTCTCTCCACCCAGATACATCACGTCCTCTTTCTGCCCAGCTCTATCACTTCCTATCTGTCTGTACAGACCTCCAGACCTCTATGGTTAGTGCTGGGATTAAAAGCATGTGCCATCACACCTGGCTCTGTTCCTAGTGTGGCCTTGAACTTACAGAGATCTGGATGAATCTCTGCCTCCCGAATGCTAGGATTAAAGATGTGTGCTACCATTGCCTGACCTCTATGTTTAATATAGTGGCTGGACTTTTTTCTCTGATCTCCATGCAAGCTTTATTTATTGCAGCACAAATAAGATATCACCACAACTAGTTCATTGAGAGGAAACCCTGCATATTTTATTCCTGGAGCATTTGAAACATGTCTAGTCTAAGTGAATTAAAGTCCAGAAACATATGACCTTTGCCTTACTTAAGGTTTCCATTGCTGTGATAAAACACCCACCATCACCAAAAGCAACTTGGGGGAGGAAAGTGTTCATTTCACCTTTCATCTTATAAGTCCTTCACTGAGGGAACCCAGGACAGGAACTCAAAGCAGGACCCTGGATACAGTAACTGATGCAGAAGCCGTGGAGGAACACTGCATACTGGCTTTGCTCCCATAGCCTGCTCAGTTTGCTCTCTTAGACAACTCAGGGCCTCCTACCTAGAGGTGGCACTGCCCTCAGTGAGTCGGGCCCTCCTACATCAGTCATCAATCAAGAAAATGCACCACAGGCTTGCCTATGAGACATTTTTTGGAATATATTCTCAATTGAAGACCTCTCTTCCCAAGTGATTGAAGCTTGTGTCAAGCGAAGTACACCTAGCCAGCAAGGCCTTAGTAAATGTATCTGAGTCTGCGTTCTTCTGCTCATCCAGTTAAACCGTTCATGATTTTGTCCTGTCTTTAAGCAAATGCCATAATTTTATTGGGTTTTTCTAATATCATTTTCCACACTCATCTTAAGTTGTCACTGTCTAGGAACTGTGGATAGCAATGGGGGTTACACATGGGAGGTTTTTAGTGTTTGGGCAAGCATGACTCTCCATACATCTTGATAGGTACTGAGCATAGTCATTACTACGTGACTTTACTTTCACTTTATATTACAACACTTATGATTTTCATGTATCACACTTGAATTAATTCAACTTGTGTGTATTTTTACTAGTGGCACATGATAGGAGGTTTAATGGGAGAACCACTATATAATTGTTGCTGTTTCTCACTCTGCTCTTGATAATTATAATTGACACACTGAAATGAAGCTTTTTTTTAATTATCCTTGCCATAAAAGAGAAAAGTAAATTTGCTTAAAATATACTTCTATTTACTTGTCTTTTACGACAAATTATACAACTGTTTGCATTTTATTTTCCATTTTGTTCAGTTTATTGATGAGAAAAATTATCTTCATTTTCTTGATACTCATGAATTCTAATACCGTTCAGTGGAACCTACTTAATTTATCTTTTTTTCTGTGACTTCTATTACAAGTCAACTGAAGTGACCATACAGGCTAATATGCTGATTTAAAATCCTTCTTTACACTAATTTACTACTTCAATAAAGTCCTCCATTTAAGACTGTAATTCTATTGGCAGGATTATATCTCCTAGGTTTACAAGCCTTCGCTCTGTGTTAAGAGCTAGCAGTCTCTCAAGTTTATTACTGTTTTACGAGGTTTTCTGTTCAATGTACACTGACAATATGTAAATCACTTTTTATTTAAATCTAGATACCAAGGGAAGTCTTAGATCTGGTTCAAATCCTGCGATTCACAAAGCAGCTTATTAAATGTTTGAGTTGTGTAGCCGGAGAGAAATCCAAACAACTGGGGGTATTAGTGAATCAAACTTGAATTCATTCACACAATCATAATTAATGTCCCATTATTAAAATGGACAGAGATGAGTAATTTTTGTCTGTGGGTTTTTATCATTATCCTGGACATTAGCTTGGCAGGACTTCAAAGAACAGCTGTTCATTCAGGCGAGGTGTTAGTAAACCAGCATTGTTGGCAAGTTGTATGATTGTGTTCAACTACAGAGTCATTAATGCAGCTCAACACATGTTTCCACTTTTTGTAAATGAAATTCACTCTAAGGATTTGTTGTGGCTTATTTTTCCCCATCTGCATATCAATTATCTCTTATGTGTTTGAAGAAACATCATTAATATCATTTTACTATTTATCTCACACTTACAGCTATGATGGTTGTCATTAATAACTTGAATATTTTATATTTTTATGACTAAATAAATAAATTTAAGGTGTTTTTTTTTTTTTTTTTTACTACAAAAAAAAGGTGGAAGACCCTTTCCAGGTGTAACTCTGGGGTGAATTCGATGTCAGCTGGCACTTTTCCCTTCATCATTGTAGCTTCTCATGGTCAAAGGCTATTGTGATGAAGAAATTTTGACTTTGAGTGGCTGGTTAGATCTTGTTTTTGAATAAAATAATTTGATTTACTGAAACATGAAAAAACCAATGACAATGTTACATAAATGACTAAATAATCCTTGATTAAAACCGTTCCCCATTGTGTTGTGAAAGACATTTCTGTCAATCAAAAAGCTCAGTGAGTTAATGATGTAGCCGACTCCAAACACACCTCATTCAGAAACATTATCTTTTAGGAAGAATGGAAGATATCCTAGGAGCTGCTGGCATTTGACACTTCTTGGAGAGAGAGAGTCATTTTCCTTAGTGGTGTGACCTATGGCAAATCAATCCCATGCTGGGCAGGCTCCACTCCCGAGACTAGTTGGGCAACACAAGCTGGAATTGACAGGAAAAAAGAAAACTCAGATCAGATCAGAGTGTATGGGAGGACAGCAGCGGGAGGAGCTGGAGGAGGGGTGAACGTGTTCCAACACACTGTCTTAAGTTCTCAGAGTGTTAATGAAAATCGTGTTTAAAAAATAAGACAAATTAAAAAAAAAAACCCAGATTCCTCCCCACTCCCTGAAAAAAGACAATGACCACAGGAAAAAAACAACTTTAAGTAAACACTGTTGAACTGTAGGGTAGATTCTGTACAGAAGCCTAAGCAAGGGTCAAATGCTCTCACTCTGGTAATAAACTTCCTTCAATGATAAAGTCTAGAATTTGCATTTTCAAGTAAGTTCACTTTTTCCTCGAAACACTACTCAGAATCTGCTGCTCAGACTTTGGTGCTGATTCTCTTTACTTTTGATCGGAAATTTCACCTGCCAACGCACAGCCTTAAGCTTTGTGGAACTGGCCCCAATCATGTTTTAGCTACCTTTGTTAGCTGACTCCTGAGTTTCAAAGTATAATTTTAAGGTATGGATGACAAAATAAACAGTAGAACACCAAGTTATTTTAGCCCTGATACATTAGTTCTCCTGTGGACCATGATAGCAATTTTCTGTGTATCTCTAAGGTATTGAAAAACCATTTCATTTTGGCCTAAGGAAGATTCTCAAATAGGAAGAATTACACTCAAGCACTCAAACATTGTTGACAAGTTGGGAAAGCGATTAAACTTTCTTATAAGTGATTTCTTCCCTGTATATTTATTTGTATAGCAAATGATTCATAATCCATCCCGTATTTGTTTAGTTATCTTTCATAATGCATAAGTTTGACATTTTTTTCAATTCTATTGGTTACAAGGCTAACAGCTTTCATATTTATCATTTGTTTATTTATACCATGACTTAAAAAATTCTGGTTCTAACTCTATAAGCCATATATGATAACAATTGGTGAAATGTAAGAAACCATGAACATTTTAAGGACTTGTATCATTGTTTATTCTTTCTGAGGCTGTATGAGCATATAAACATGGTGAGTAGCCATAGGCATTTTTTTATGATAACCATTCATCCAGAAATGGTTCTAACTCATTTATCAGTGGTAACAAATGGCAATTAAAATAAAAAATAGATTAAGATGTAGATAGGGCTGCAGAAATGCCTCAGTAGCTAACAGTTAAGAGTACCTGCTTCTCTTAAAGAAGACCTGAGTTCAGTTCCCATCACTCACATGAGACAGCTCACAGTCTCCAGTAAGACCAGTTCTGGGGCATCAGACTCCCTCTCCTGGCCTCTGTAAGTATTGTACTAACATTTTCAAATCAACAAAGAAACATAAGTACACACATAAGAAAAAATAAAATCTCTTTAGAAGAATGGCAAAAGTGAAGGCTGAAATGGGCCTTGTTTTACTGAGGATTATAAGGAAATTTGCAGTTTAGAATCACAGCACCAAAGTCAGAAGCCCATTCCAAGGCACCCTTTATCCTTAAAAAAAAAATCTAAAATTATTTATTTAAAGAGTTGAGATTAAATGAAGGGTACTGATCAATTATTTTGAATAAATTTTAATCAGATATGAAATAAAATAGCATTTTTTTAGCTATATGTAGTCAATATTCAGAAAGTTTTGATAACATTCAACAATTCATCTTAGATTTTAAAAATTATTAGCCATTGCACAATCTGTAACAAAGTAGAATATTGCTATAAAAATCCATAAAGATGACATTTTCATTTTATACAATAAATAGGAATTTATGCAAAATAACTATGTTTATTATAAAACATTCCTCTTCAAACTTTCAATATTATCCTATTTTACTTTTATTTGAAAAAATTTTGAACGCTTTAAGATTTTTCAAAACACCCTATAATTAATCACTGATAGTTTAGTAAACCACTAAGATCATGTCTCCCTGAATTACACACACAAGTACACTTTATAAAATTAGAAGAGTGACAAACAGCATTTTGTTTGGATTATTGCAAAGCTCTTATCATTCAGAACACATTGTGCTATAGTTGGTGTCCTGGAATTAATATGGAACATAGAAATGTATTTAATATGCTAACAACTCTTCTGTAGATTTTAACTTTTTATAAATAAAAATGTTCAATGCATGAATATTATTTTATTAGCTGATATAATGAAATTTCATATAATGAAATAATATATAGATATATCACCTTTATCAACTGGTTTTCTTGTGAAACAAATATTTCAAATTTTCGTTACAACTCTGTTTCCACAATGATAAAATCCTTTTTTGTTCAACTAGAAATCTTGAGAGTTAAGAAGATATCATTCCAAATACTGTGACCCCATATTCTGCTAAAGTGCTGTGAGCTCAAAGCCGCTGTCACAGTTTCTGAGTTTTGACCATGCTGCCTTAGTGGTGACAGGCAGGAAAATAGAATGTCCCCATATTCTGCCTCTTGAAATCCCCTGAGACAAGTAACATCCATCCATCACCAGCAAACACATGTGTGACAGTCCCATCACATGACTCTCACATTTCTAGTCCCAGTCCCAAGCATGTACACGTGGAAGATTTGGTCTCAGCAAGCTATAAAGTTGTTTTCATGTTGTAAAATAAGGACTGATTAACGTTTGATTTCACACTGTATAGCTTCAAAGAGAATTTCTGCCTGAGACCACAATGCTTAAATTAAAGGACTCAAAGGAATAAAGTAGATAAAAGTCACAGCAAATGCTTTCAGTAGACAAGGTACAGCAACCGCAGAGGAGAATGACCTCCCAATTTACTAAAGACCAGATGATGAGGTAAATGGAAGTCGGACTGTGTGGAAAGTCAAATTAGATTAAAGTTTTAAGTGAGAATGTATATACGTTGTTCTCAGGAGAAGTTAGTTCCTCCATTGTGACTGAGACCTACTTGATTCTGAAAGTCCATGCTTGGTGTCAGTTAGGTCTCAGAGTCCTAAGGATTGTCACAGCCAGAGCTCTTTGCAACCAGGGAAGTGTCTGATAAAGTGCTATGCTGTCACTGCATGAGCAATTGACATGTTCATCAGACTCTTGAGTTCACAGGTATTCTGAACTCCAGCATTGGGGTCACTAACTTACAGAGGCTCTGATAAGGTTCACACCATTTTTGGGAGGTAGAAGTTGACTTCAAGTTGTGACATATTACTGATCAGGTAACAAACTCTTTAAGGGAAGGGGAATACATTCAAAACATCAAGCTACATAACTATTTGGAAACATTTTCACTGTTAACATTTAACTTAATTTTAAAGATTGTTATCTTTCCAGACTAGTGGACAGAGGCTGATCTACATACATGCTTATCATTTCATAGAATAAATTCCAAGGCATGAAATTTCTAAGTAAAATAATACTATATTAGTCTATAATATCATAATGTTGTGTTACTAGTCTTTTTCAATTATTTGCAAATATGTAAATTTACAGAATAGTAGATGACCTACCAGTTCACTCCTATTTTGAATATGCCAAGCGATTGAACAATTGAGTAAATAGTAACAGACATAGAGTGATTATAAGACAGAGAGATACAGATATCTACTGTCCAGTGCTCCAGTTGGAGCCTTGTCCTTGCCTTGCTATCTTTACACAGAGAAAATAAACCCTGCATCCTTACTGAGAAGCTCCTGACCCCAATAATTAAAGCCTAAAATGTCACCTAGGGAGTTTTTTTCTTTTAAAATTGAAAATAGCTTTTTTTCATATCCTGATTACAGCTTCCTCTCCCTCTTCTCTTCCCAGTACTTTTCCATAAACCCTCCCATTCAGATCCATCCTCTTTCTATTTCATTAGGAAAAAACAGGCTTCTAAAGGATAATAATAAAATAAAATAAGCTAAAACAGAAACAGACACATCAAACAGGACAAACCAAACAGACAAAAGGAAAAGAAGCCAAGAAAAGGCACAAGAAACAGATATAGATGCAGAGACCATTTGCATACTCAGGAATCCCATAAAAACACAAAAAATAGAAGCTATGATATAGACAAAGGACCTGTAGGATAAAAAGAGAGAGAGAAATAAATAAATATATAATTTTAAAAATTAAGTTTAAAAAAGACAAAGAAAGCCCAGACATAACTTATGAGACAATGAATATCCAAGATGACGTTGAGTTCATTTTCTGTTGGCCATCCACTCCTGGACGTGCAGTCTACCACTAAGAATAGTGTGTTTCCCAGTGAGACTCCCATGGACAAAACTACATTTTTCAACTGCAAGTGTTTATCAATTAGAGATAACTTCTGGGTGAGGAATAGGGGCATGTGTCCACTGCTTTCAGCTGTAGAAACCTTTGTGATGCAGATGCATGCAGCTCTTGTACATGCTGCCTCAGTCTTTATGAGTATGTCTGTATACCAGTCCTTCTGTGTTTTCATGACATCTTCCACATCCTCTGACTCTTACACTCTTTCTGCCTCCTCTTCTGTGGGGTTCCCTGAACTTGAGAGAAGGGGCTTGATGGAGATATCCAATTAAAGGCCAAGTGTTCCAAGGTCTTTCACTCTACTCTACAGATTTTCTGACTGTGAGTATTATGGAATATTAGTTTAAAATGTGTTACATTTGTTTATGCTGTGAAATACTTGTTTAATGATGCAAAGATGTGTTGCATTCTTTAATGTTTCATTTGTTTAACTCTGTAAAGCTGTATGACTTTGCCTGTCTAAAAATCTAATTGGTCTGATAAAGAGATGAATGGCCAATAGCTAGGCAGGAGAGAAGGATAGGCAGGGCTGCCAGACAGAGTGAATAAACAGAAGGCGAAATCTAGACTTGAGAAAAGAAAAAGAATGAGAAAAGGAAATAGTGAGAAAAGAAGAAGGAGAGGAAGACACAGGGGCCAGCCACCCAGCCACACAGCCAGCCATGGAGTAAGAAGGAAAGAAAAATATATAGAATAAAGAAAGGTAAAAAGCCCAGAGGCAAAATATAGTTAAAGAGAAACAGAATAATTTAAGTTAGAAAAGCTAGCTAGAAACAAGCCAAGCTAAGGTCGGGTATTCACAAGTAAGAATGAGTCTATGTGTATTTATTTACTTATTTGGGAATTGGGTGGCAGGCCCCCAAAAGGTTTTAAAAAAAAAACCAACAACACATGAGTCTATTTATTTGTTCTGATCTCTTGTAGGAGGAAGCTTTTCTGAAGATGACAAAACAAAGCACTTATCTATGAGTACAGCAGAATGTCACTAGGAGTCATTTTATTGCTATGTTCTTACAGTAGAACAGTAGTGTGTGATTTGTAACCTAGGTCCATGTGCTGTCTAGTCTCAGGTTCTTGGTCACTGGGTATGTTTTCTATCTCATGGAGTGTGACTTCAGTCAAGTCAGATGTTGATTGGTTGGTTACTCCCACATTATTTGTGACCCATTGCACTTGTGTATCTTGCAAGCAGGAAACTAAGGTAGATCAAAGGTTTTGTAGCTGGGTTGGAATTTGTTTCTCCTTTGGTAGTTTACAAAGCACCTTCCAGTGCCAAGAATACAGATCAACTTTTCTGTGTTCAATGACCTGGGTATGTGTCTTCAGCAAATAAGGCCTTGCCATCAGTTTGTGGAGAGCAACCTATAGACTTGGCAACAGCCTGGGTTGTTTGGGGATTCCCATGGGTCCCTTTGACCAACAACTCAATTAGACGTAACCCATTCATTTTACTGGAAGCTTCATTTGCTTACAAGAGATTTCCAGTTGTGATTCTCCCTCTCACCCATTATTTGGTAATTTCAATTAGATTGCATATATATGTATATGTGTATAATACATGTGTTTTAGGAAGCTTCTATTGCATTTTGTTTCCATACTACCACTCTAATTTACCTTTTAAAAATGATTTTTTTTTTTTTTGGTTTTTCGAGACAGGGTTTCTCTGTGTAGCTTTGTGCCTCTCCTAGAACTCACTTGGTAGCCCAGGCTGGCCTCGAACTCACAGAGATCTGCCTGCCTCTGCCTCCCGAGTGCTGGGATTAAAGGTGTGCGCCACCACCGCCCGGCTTAAAAATGATTTTTTAATTAGGGCAGATCATAGTATCTCACATACAATACAAGTTTAATACCTCTTTCCCCCAAATAAATGGTAACATCTTGAGATGAGGTTCTATGGAGTAGTTTGTTCATAGCTACTACAGACTATTTAGCATATAAAGTCCCATCTAGAAGAAAAGAGCTACTGTGTCCTTGGGAGAAGGACATCTAACAAAGACATTGATGTCAACCACAGAAAACAGGATGCCAGGGGCTTAAGGTCAAGAAAAAGTAACTGAGAAAAAATCCTCTGAGGCACTCAGAATTTTGTTCAGGAGAAGACGATGGTTTCTGCATCTGGAGGCCAAATAGGTGAGCTAAGAGAAACAGATCCCAGGTACTAAGGTGCCAAACAGTAGACATTGAAGAGTAGGATAGGGCAGTGAGAAAAATCTTCAACTCAGAAAACCAGGCAGTGTGGGAGGGCAAAAATTATTCAAACTAACCCAAGTTAAAAGAAAACAATGCATTTATGCTGTAAATCAAAGAGGGATTTGCTCATGGTTTGGGCAATTAAAATTGAACCTAAGGATAGCTCCAGAATTCTGCCAGGCATCAGATCTCATCAGGACACTGTACAGAAATCAAATTGTTTGCATTGAAAATCCAATCATTCATACCTATGTCCTTAGGCATACAAAACTTTATTGCCAGAAATAACTATTCTACAGACTCAAAGCTTATCTCCTTGAAGTACACAAGGCCTTGTGTCAAGACATATCTTTATGGGAGTAGGCAGGCACTGAGTAGTCCAGTTGTATTCTATTGAGAGTTGCTGGTATCAAGAGGTTGTGGGAATATACAGCAGGTGACAACTAGTGTTCAGAAAGTCAACTCACCAGATTCTCTGATAGGGAGCCCCACCTGGCAAGACCATGGAGTTACTGTTAATGACATGTTGCTCCTGTCTATAATTTCTCTCATATGCCATTTCATTTTTTTTCCTAAGAACAGCTATGGATGTTTTCCCACTGCTGGTATGTTTATCTCATGTATATATTTCATCTACTGGGCACACATATCTGTGGATGATCAGGAAGATGACTTTTCATTTAGCCATATAAAACTGATATGTTGAAAATATACTAGGATATGCTTCATAACTAGATTTATTGTCCCACAAGGACTGTAGAGCCTTAAATCCTACTTTGTTCCTTTTGCTCAGACTAACTGCATACATTTAGCTCATTTTTACCTCTGAGCAAGTTCAACCTAGACTAAAGGCCTTTGTACATAGATCGTAAGTTTAAAATTTGACAATTATGCACAAAATCAAAGCTGCAGGTGTCCAACCAAGGTTATCCACAAAAAGCACCCTAGGAAAAAGATGCCAGTTCTTTACTTGCCAAGTCTGCTGATAAAGATCTATGTCTCTGAGTTTGTCCCACTGGACTCTGTGCCCCCTCCCTCTGGTCCTGAGATCTTGAAACCTTGTGTTGCCATGGTAGTGGCTCAACTCCTTATCACTTACCCTAGAAATATTTTTTTGACCAATGATATGTTGCTCTTTTAATTCTTTCTATTGCTTCAATCTTCCTAAAGAAGAATTTTTAGGCTAGAGGAGAAGAAGCTAGGAAAGATTTATAATTAGGACAAGAAAATTAGATTAATAGGCAGAACAAGAAAGAGACATGCTAAGGAGAAGATGTGTATGAGTTGGTTCATTTTTTCACCTTCAGATTCTTAGGTTTCTCTTGTTTGCTGTAGCATCTTTTCTGGACCGTGAAGAAGTCTGAGGGGCTGGTACCCAAAGGACCTCATTAGTATTCCTTATACAGAAATATCAAAATCATTTTTTTTGATATTACAAAATTGTTATGATGAACAAAAGCACATTAAATGCGAATATAATGAGTATTACATTTGTACTATAAGGAATGCATTTTTAATGTACATGGTGCACATATCACATACATATGCACAAACATATGAACATACTATCATAGATGAAATTCAAAAGGTTATTTGTATCCTATAGGTAATGAAACCACTTTTTATGCTTCACCCAGTGATGTTCTTATAAAGTGTCCAGTTACTTGAAATGAATGATTTAATTATTTATTTTAAAGAAAACCATGTGTCATATAAATTATACAAAAACCCACAGGCTAAGTATTTCTCCAAAAGATATGAGAATATGCCTATACCGAGGCCTGTAAGTGCATGTTCCTGACATGTATTCGCAGTTGCTACACCTGAAAGGTCAAATCTCCATCAACATGAAAATGCATAAATAATGTATGCTCCAGTCAAACAGGATGCAAGCCAACTATAGGAAATAATAACCTATTGGCAGGCAGCATGGTGAACAATCCTCAAAACATTGTCATTTGTGGAAAGAACTACTCAGTGGATACTCTTTACTACCATTCCACTTATAAAACTAGCAGAGCTAATTGTGATACAAAAAGGGGCTAGTATTTACTTCTGGGTTGGCATGTGATTAGACAGTAACATAAATTCTTATATAGTCAAGATAATTCCTGAAAAATTATCTTCAAAAAGTTCTGTCTCTTGCTTTGAAAATGTAAATGCTTCTGCTATAAAAGCAATGAGGTTAAACATAAAATACTGATGGGGAAGGAAATCTTAAAAGTTATTCACTTTCAACGAGAAAAAAATTAGAGGAACTAAAATATACTTATCTAAAAGACACATATTAGCCATATTAGCCAACATGAAGAAAATCTCAGCAGGAATGTTAAAGCAATCATTAGATTCTAAGTCTTCTAAAATTACTGTAATTTTATATTCAGTGAATTTTTCAGTTTGCAAAGGAGGCTATTTGAATCTGAATTTTTCAAGAGGCTGCTTTTCTGTATTACAGTTCCAATCACCAAATGTATCTCAAAAGAAAAAAAAGTCACAAAATTATTAGCTTCCAATGTAACCACAGATTCCAGACATAGAGTTTATTTAGCCAAAAGCTTTTTAAGTCACTAAGGAAATGTGCAATTGGCAGAGAAGGCCATGGTCTGCAATATGGTTTTGAATCCTTTAGTGCCATTGAAAAGTATTTCTTGAAGCAATATCTTCCAGTTCTCTTGGAGAAAATCTTTTAGAGTGCTATATGAGTTATTACATGCATGTGTTCAGAAATAGTTCAATGAAACTTTTGACTGCACTTAAAATACATGGACTTTTTTTTAAAAATACTTGTCCTTACAGACCACTGCCTCATTTAAAAATAATTTATTCTTGTCTCCGTTTTCACTAACTTGTTTGGTTATTTGAGATTAGCAATAACTTCCATTTATAAAATATATTAAAGTCAGACGACTCATGGTTTAATTAAGTTTTGTTCTGATGTGGGATAAGAAATTTGGGTAGATTCCTTCAGCATCTTATTAGGCATACTAAATGAAGCTTTATTTGTAAGCTTCTTTTTTTGTGGTTTTTCAAGACAGGGTTTCTCTGTGTAGCTTTTCGCCTTTCCTGGAACTCACTTGGTAGTCCAGGCTGGCCTCGAACTCACAGAGATCCGCCTGGCTCTGCCTCCCGAGTGCTGGGATTAAAGGCGTGCGCCGCCGCCGCCGCCGCCACCACCACCCGGCTTATTTGTAAGCTTCTTATATGCTCATTTCAGTAACATCTTACAGATAGGGACATACAGTTGAATAAGTCTATGGTATTTAGGCATTGTTCCTTAAAATTTGTAGCCAGAAATTTAAAAAAAAAAAAAAATCATTGTTTGATACATATACCTACAACAGGAATATTAGTTGAAGCTAATATTTATAAAAATTAGTATCTCTCTCTCTCTCTCTCTCTCTCTCTCTCTCTCTCTCTCTCTCTCTCTCTCTCGTGTGTGTGTGTGTGTGTGTGTGTGTGTGTGTGTGTGTGTGTGTGTGTATCTGCACATGCAGTGGCTTAAGTGACCACAAGAAGGAGCTAGAGTTACCAGCAGTTGGTAGCCAATGCTGTGACCTAAACTCGGGTCCTGTGAAGAGTGGAAAGTATTTTTAACCACTAACCCATCTCTCTAGCTCCATTTTCTTCCTTTTTTACTTTTAGTATTTTTCCTTCTATTCAATGCACGTCAACCAACTATTGCATTTAATGTGTCTTCTGAACCATCATTATCAAAATGTGTATGTTGATCAACTTTATTTCATTGTTTCATTTGACTCAATTCATGAAAACTTATTGCTGGTACTTCAGTGATGCTTGCTTGTTATAGTTATTAAAAATACATTTTGAGGGCCAGTGAGATAGCTCAACAGATAAAAGTCCTGGCCACCTAGGCTGATGACTTGAATTTGATCCCTGGAACCTATATAGTGGCATGAGAGACCTGACTCTTACAACTTGTCCTCTGGTTTCCACTGGCACAGTATGACATGCTCACATACAACACACACACACACACACACACACACACACACACACACACACACACATGCATGCATGTGGGAGTACAAACATATGTACACACACATACACACACACACACACACACACACACACACACACGACCAGTAGGGTAGATAAATAAATAAAATGTAATAATTTAAGTTTTTGCATATGATATTTCAAGGCTTGATTAAAAGGATTACTAATTCAAATGCGTATGTCCTCTGTTGAGAGCAGTGGCTCCTGGTTGGGAAAAGATGGGTATAGTCAGCACTCTGAGCATGAAGTTTTGATCATATTGCAGACTTCTTTTGCTAAGAAATAGAAGATTTAAAAAAGTAATTTATTGAGTGTGCATGTCTCAAGCCCTGTACTAAATGTGCCTATATATTACTTGATTGTGTCTTACAAACATTACAGCTCTCAGATAACATAGATTAAGTTCAGTTTTTCAGAAAGGAGTGTCTCTCATGAGAGATCAAACATGCAGATACATATGTAAGTTATATATAATTCAACCTATACTTTTCAGCATCGTAAATATAGAGTGAAATCATGATCAGCTGGATCCCAAAGGCAAACAGATGTACTCAGGAGCAAAATGATGCTCCCAAAGGACCATTCCAAGCCAAAGACTTGATTTAGATGAAGGCTGAAGGTAACAGGAGAAAACTATCAGATAAAAGTCCTTTATGATGAATAATGTGGGCATGTACACAAAGATAATGTTTGTTGTCATTTTTGAAGTTCATTAACCAGGAAAACATACTTTAAAGAAAAATATAGCTGCATTTATTAATTATGCACATTTGTGGAAACAGTTTACATGCTATTTGTGAAGAATTGTATCAGACCAGTACTTTCAAATCACTGAAAACATGTATTTTTGAAGAATCTCTTAAATGACATAATTATTTTCAAACACTGTGCAAGTTACAAATCTTGTTTACAAGATATATTTTCATCATGTTATCACGCTGCTGTCATCACATCTAAAATGCGACTGTATTGATTTTTTTAATGTTTCAAGTTGAGGATGCCATGTAGTCAATTATTGTTGATATTTATTGTTAGGAAAGAACATAAGTTGAATCCTTTATTAGTAAAGAAAATAACAGTTTGATAATGTCAAATCATTTGTAAAACATGTAGCACAAAACACATTTCACACTGAGCTCAATAAAAGCAAAATACACAGTGACACAGCCATTTGCACAGGACACAAAGCACACATACATGTGTGTTTGTATGTGCATACGTATGTGTGTGCTTGTGTGTGTGTGTGTGTGTGTGTGTGTGTGTGTGTGTAAGATTGCTTAAATGTTATTAGAACAGAAGCTGTGAAGCTAGTTGTGGGAGAAGGTACAATAGGTATAACTGGCAAATATATTATCAGCAAGTTAAATTGTTTGAATTAGCAATATTGCCCAATGTCATAAATAGAAATCATTTTTTCTTTGCAACTTCTCATATGGAAACATAGCTGTTGCCCGTATGCTCTCTGAATGTGCAGAGGAACTCCAGGTAAAAATTCAAATCTTGCTTGCTGTGGATAATTCTTTCTCACCCAATTGCACTAGCTAAGAATGGGAAGTGACCAGAATGGCCATATTTGTGTATCCTCACATGCTAGAGAAAGTGATGAGATCAGCCTCAGGAAATTTGACCAAATGTTTGATGTCCTTTCACTTTGGTTAAGTTGTGAAACTGGCCCAATAATATTAATATTGTTATGGACTAACTCTGTAACCCAAATCATGTATTCAAAGTCCTGATATCCAATCAACCAGTGTATGGAGGTGTGGCCTGTGGGAGAGAAGCAGATCAGAGATGGAGACTCCTAAAATGGGATTAGAAGAAGAGTCAGTAGACTGCTCCCACTCTCTCTTCTCTCCTCCCATCGCTGTTATAAGAAGAGACAGTGAAAATTTTCTTACAATTTTCTACTCCCTCTTTACCCATGAATCCTAAACCTTGTGTAGAGGGCATGCATTAGAGATGTCCCTTTTAGAACTAAGCATTCTGCAGTCTCTTATTCTATATACCTTGACCAGCTGTGGGTCTCAGCATTAAACTTCATCTACTACAAAAAGAAAATTCTCTGATGAAGACTGGGTGATTTGCTAATCTAAGGGTAGAATAATAAACTATTAGGAATCAGTTTAATAGTACACCCATTTAGCAGAATAATATTAGTAGTTTCTCCCATTGGATCTATGACCTGTCTAGCTATAGGTTCTTGACTTTGATAACATGGGTTTCCAATTCTGCTCACTCCTCTCTGGAATATCAGCCTCTTAGAGATACAAAGTGATAGCAGTCTGCTTTATTCACTGATATATTCTTGTACCCAAATCTGTGACAAGCACAGGAGGTTCTGCAAATTTAAGTCAGCTAGCCGAAAAAAAAAAAAATGCTTAAATCAGCTAAGCTCTTTAGTTTGAAATATCCCAATCCAAATCCCTGGAATCAGGGGCAGATTTTGTCTCCATGCCTCCAAGTACTTCAGTTCTAACTTCTATTACTTTTTTCAGTGTATTCACAGAACCCTGAAAACTCAAGAGGGTATGAAAAGCTCCTTCTTTAACATAAAAGTTAGCTATGAGGCTCCTAATGATGAACCATCTTCTGTGGTCCAATCCACACATCTTTAATATTTTTCAAAATACTTTTCAATATCTTCTTATATATATGTAAACTGTGCTCAAACAATCCTCTACAGATGAATTTGGATGAAAACATTAACTAGAAAGAATGTAGCTATGAATCATTGTACAGATGCATTTTAATGAAAAGATTACTAGAAACAACGTATGTATTAGAAGAAAATCTGTCCAGTATGATTATAAAAAAATAAATCTTGACAAGGTATAGAATTTCTGTCATTCCCAGGATTGTCAGAAATGTATGTTTTAAAATCACTTACATATTTCTTTTATAGTTTGTTGAGTTGTTCTATCAAATAAGTCTATATTCTGGGAAAGGCTGGTATTAATTTAAATAAGAATGTTAGTGGGCTAAGCTAAGGCAAGCACTGCTGAAACAGAAAGTCCAAGAAACATAGTATGATAATGTTAATACTGTCAGAGTAAAGACACAATGTGATGGTTAGTGGCACAAACACCTGGGATGTTCACTTGTGTTTGTAATATCAGTCTACACTGAAACACTTCAGCTTTTAATTCTGCATCCAAAATATTTCTTTGAGGGTTTGATACAACCAGTGCCTTCTTTCGTTACACCTTCAGGGCCTAAAAAGAGACTGAGCACAGAAAGATGTGAACTGAGGAACAAGAATAAATTGACTTAAGATTCTAAATATAAACTTATGGTGCAGTTTAAAATTAGTGTGTGTGTGTGTGTGTGTGTGTGTGTGTGTGTGTGTGTGTGTGTATTTGCACCACATATGTACAGGTTGGGTATCAGATCTCTTGGAGCGATAGTTATGAACAGATGTGAGCCTCTTCATGTAAGGTTCTAGGGACTGAACCTAGGTCTTCTGCAAGAGCAGCTACTGCTCTTAACCACTGAACATCTCTTCAGACTTAAAGAGCATGGTACTTCTGCTTGTTCGTGGGTGTAAAGCTAAACACTCTTTGAAGAAGAAAAACCTCATAGACTCAGTTATTTCCTTAACAGAGGAAGAGTTAGTGAATGAATCAATGCACTGGCCCTCAGTTCATCAGTTTCTGATTCACTGTGCTGACACGTTCTTAAGAGGAAAAAAGAAAATCAATTTATCTTGACAATATTTATGTAAAGAAATAAACTTACATAAAATATGAATGAATATTATTCAAATGTCATATATTAAACAAGAAAGCTAGTATGTTGATTTTACTTAATAGATATTTAAAAATCCAGAAATGGGAATGAAAATGCTCTCTGAGTCTAATTTACACATTCTTCCTGAATAGAATGAAACCATTGTGGCTAGATAATAAAAATCTCCCCCAGTATCAAATTAGTACCATTTCCTCAAAAAAGAAGAAAAGGTTAACATTCACCAAGTGGATTTCATTCAGGGGATCTGTGAAAAGATTGAACAGAGAATGATTCTTTCTCCTTTCCTCATTATTTTTGGCTCACCTATTGTTATAACTGTCTTATTACTTCTTTGTAGAAGACTGTTTCATGCTCTTTGGTGACTAATGTAATTCACATCACAAATGTGACTCATTTGAGGAACTGATCTGTCTCATCAGTTTAGTGTGTCTTTCTTAACTGATTGTGGAAGCAGAAATGTGTCAAACATGCTATTATTATCCTTTGAAAACATCCTCTCACAGAAGACCCAGGTGTGTGAAATAATCCTTGGAGAGAGTCCTCTATTTATTCATTTATTTCCTCAAATATTAAGGCAACAGGTTTGTAAAATAATTTCCAAAATAGAGTTTATGATCCTTATTGTTTTTTGATATACTTATTAATCAATAATTTAACAAGATAACCCTTGCCCAATGATTTTTACCATAATTTGACAAACTGTGTATTTTAATCTAAGTATATATAACTCTATATTATGTTAAGAATTATTTGATTTTATAATAATTATTATATATAATACATATATTTATAGTATAAAAATCCTCTGTGATATATATTTGGCCACCTAGGAAATGACTGATGAATTCATGTACTATATAATTTATTGAATAAAAAAAGGAGAGTATTTGCAGATGTATCCTGCTGGGAGCCATTCCTGGCAGTAAGCAGGTCCCAGCAGAGGGTATAAGGAGTCAGCAGGGGAAGGAAGTGAGTCAGGCCATGGTGATGGTGAGAATTTTGCAGCTTGACTGACTAGCAGCCAGAGTGCTTCTTTATTTATACAGAATTTAGTAAGCAGAGATACATTTATGTATCTCCAAAACATAGATCATATCACTTTTGTTTTTGGACATGTGCTTCACTTACTCTTGCTCATCTTTTAGTTATCATTAATAAACTATGACAGAACAGAGTTATCATTTCCAATCATTTTCCCTCAAGTTTTGACATCATTAATAAACAGAGTTATCATTTTTACTCATTAACCTTAAAACCCAATTTTTAAGAATCTAGAGGCAAATGACAGCCTGTTCTCAGGCTGATAGTTTTTGTGACTACAAGGACATTAGACCAAAACAAAATTTCCAAGCCAGCTGGGCATATTGCTGTGTCCGAAGCAATATATTATTAACTCTTTTTTTTTTTTTGAGACAGCGTTTCTCGTGTAGCTTTGCTCCTTTCCTAGAATTCACTCTGTAGCCCAGGTTGGCCTTGAACTCACAGAGATTCACCTGGCTCTACCTCCCAAGTGCTAGGATTGAAGGTATGTGCCATAACTCTATGGTCAGCATGTCCAAGAAAAAATCCTTAGGCCAAAGCTGATGCAGTTATTATTCAAATTAAAAAAAAATGTTTAAATTTTATACCTTTATAGAATTGGTCTATATGTCTAATCTGGCATTCTGTTGTCCCTTGGTCATATGACACCACAGTGGCTCTGCATTGCTAACTTTTCTAAGAGAAGGAGGTCCTAATGTCTCATTCTTTTACCATCTTTCCACACCATTCTTTGTTCATCAATGAAAGTCTCTGTGTAAGGCAGAGGCAACTTCAGCTAATCTAATGTTGTTGTTGTACATGCCACACAATTGCTTGAGTGTATAGTGGGAAGAGGCTTGCAATCTGAACTGTGACCAACTCCTCTAGCCCACCAAATCTTGATGACCTTTTTGAGTTTACTTCATTTAATAAATAGCCCAAAAGTTAACATCAAGTTCTAGGCATTCCTTTAAAATATCTGAAACAGAAATCTATCAACTGTAAACTGTAAATCTTCAACTGTGAAAAGGCTGTCCTGACATTTCAGTTGATAAAATATAGCTATTTTCATCCAGGACCTGGGAGGGTCTGGAGAAATGAATTGTCTCCTGCTTTCTCTAGACAGTAATTTATGTCTGAAAGTCTGTTACCAATGATATCAGTTTGCCTGATACAAAGTTTAGGGTACTCAGGAGGAAACATTGTACCAGTGTCCCAAGATGAGGAGTCTCTCTGTACTTTACATTGAAGGAAACAGCAAAATAATCAGGGCTAAAATTAAGCTAATGTGAATAGCAAGGCAGAAAGTTTTAAACTGCAAATGGAACAATGTTAACTCCTCTACAGTGACAATTCATGAAAAAAGACACTTCACTTGGTTCAAAGAAATCATGAGGAATAGAAAAACTCTTTTCCATAAATTTCTATAAATGGCCTAATTCTTACTTATTTCGTCCGGTCCTAAAAGTGTTGTGTCAAAGCACTTGATATCATTTGGCAAAGTGGGAGTAGAAGAAACGACTTCTATATCAATCAGATTTGATGAATCTAAAACTCTGAAATTTTCAAGATTTCAGACTGAAAAAAAAAAAGGCTACTAAGACTCTATACTGAGAGGAGACCAATCAGTTAGAGATCCAATTTTGCACAGTCACTACACAACAATGTGATATTTTTGTGCCCAAATTAGCTCCACTGTGGTGTCCCAGTCCCTCCTTGGAATTCAACAAACACTTGTACAAACTAATCTGAGATGAAATTATTGACAGTTTAATGACATGACTAAATGTTAGTAGCATTTTCATTTTTATATAAGGCTATGATAAAAAGTATTTGAAAACACTTTAATTATTCTAAATGCATTGAAATAATTCTCTTGCTCCTGAAATGAGGAAAACTGAGAATGAAACCAAGCCCAATGATGGAGAAAATGTTTTTCTATATCCTTAAAAGTGAAGTTGTAATTACTTAAATTTGGGGGAATGAGGAGCTGTGGTAATTTAGTTTTCATAATAGTGTAAGGTAAACATAAAACTGTTCAATATATACCCATTTTGTGGTAACAGTTCTAAAATGATCAAGTATTATATCTTGCCTTAGTAAGTATAATTTACTGAAAATAATTTAATCTTATGGTTATTGTAGGTCATTGCAGAGAATCGCCTCTCAGTTTTCTAAGCTCATGTTATTAGAAACTCCTATACAGCGTTTATCCCAATCTGCTTTGTGGCGCGTAGAACATTTCATCTGCCAATCTAAAAGTGTCTCAAGGCTAAGGAAAATGATGTTTTTCTTCATTTAGTCCATAATAGAAAACACAATACCTCATACGTGATACATGTTCAATAAATATTGAATCGGGTCCTTATGAATTTCAATTGTGAGTGTGATATTTTTGGATTCAGGAAATGTCTCTTCTATATGAGAATGTGTCGGGGATAATTGTGGTTAATGACTGGTGCTAGCTAATCAAATCTGTTTTGTTTTATTTTAAAATATGATTCTTTTCATCATGCACAAGCCACAAATCCTCAGACACTTAACAAATTTATGTGTCATATCCAAGGGCCTATAAAAACACCTACTAAAAGTGGTGATTTTGTTTGGGCCCAACAACAAATTCAAAAGTCTGTGACAAATAGGGGCTCCAATGAGCTTTGCAAATATTTCTATAGGTACACTTATACTGAAAGTGGAGTTTACTTGAAATTTTCAAAAACGTGTTCCTGTTAATTCTCAAATGGTGCTCGTTACTGTTTAACATTTGTTCTGTGATCTTTATATGTGCTTTTCTCTCAAAAAGAAAAAAACATAATTCAAAGTGATCCTTGTGACTCTTGAGTAGTGCCAGAATAGGACAATTCTCATATCCAGGCATGAGTCTGCTTCCATCTTATCGAAATGTGGTCAAGTAGTGACTGTCTGCTGTGAAGTCAACATTTCCAAATGAGTCTTCTACAGAAATATTGTTTTCAGTATTTATGAGAGATAAGAGGGCATTGATAGTAACTCATTTCTGGTTTAATATCAATAAATGATGTCTTTTAGTTGTGACTGTGTGCTGACAACTTCATCATTTCTGGCATTGTTTAAATGTGTAATGTTCAGTTTATGTTTAAAAAGCTGATATATTGAATCTGTTATTTGATCAAAGAAAACAAAAAGATGCCTAATAAAGTGTTATCATGCACTACATAAGAAGAAAACAAAGTCTTTCACTAGTTATTATATACTAGCGAAATATATTATATATATTATACAAGAACTATATAGTTTTTAATTTAATTTATTATTGTTCTTGTGTATGTATGTGTGCACATGTGTGTGTGTGTGTGTTGGTGGTGGTATTTTCATTTCATCATGTGGGTACCAAGATTTGAACACCAGTACTCAGACAAAGATGCAGAGTCATCTTGCTGGCCCTAAAACGCACATATTTTGAATATGCAATAGGAAATGAATAAATAAGAACCTAAATTACTATTAAAATCTTGATATATGAGTTTCTGGATTACTTATTAAAATTTCCATGACTCTTCATCTTTTATTCATATCTTTCTGTAATAATATAATGTTATTTTACAAAATAGATAAATTTTTAGCTTTAAAAGTTTTACAAAATTTAAATATTTACAAATATAATTATATACAATCATTCTTAATGAGTAAACTTATCTTCAGTAATAATAGGTATTTCTGTGCATTCTTCTTTATTTATAAACTTACCTCTTAGAAGTATATAATACTTTTACCATGATGATATTTTTAAGCATTTTTTAAAGATAAGAGCCAGAGGAATAAATTTTATCACTAATCCAAAATAATGCCACTTATTCCTTAAATTTGTTTGAACTTGCTAGATCCTATTAGTTTCTTGTCTTGTGGATGTGATAAAATAGTATGACCAAAATACAATTCAAGAAAAGAATGGTTTAATGTGTCTCCATTTGGAGACAGTAATGGAGAAGTCATGAACATAAGAGTGTGAGGAGACTAGTTACATAGCAACCAGTGTCAGAAACAGTACCATTTTGTGATTCGATGGAGTCTTCCTATCTCAATTAACCTCATCTGTGGTATCCCTTAAGGCGTGTCTGAAGGCTTGGCTCCTACATTATTTTGATTCTGTCAAGTTGACAGATAAAAATAGCTATCACAAACTAGGGAAATATGATGAACTCAATAGATTTTACAATTCTGACTATATCTCTTTTTATGTGCCTACTAATTGAATAGTTTCAATAATAATTCTTGTGGATAAGAGAAAATAACATAATAACATTTGTGCTAGTAGATTGAAAAACAATTCCACTTTTTATAGTAGTAACATATATATTGGTCCTTGAGGGGAAAGTCCCACAGTTTTATAGGAGGAATTCTGTTCCCTAAAGGTAAGTATCTTATGTTGTCTCTTGATTAAAATTACAGCTTCTATAGGCATGCTGTTAAAGATCCCTAAGTAACAATGATGTGCAGTAAAACTTAAACAGTTTTGTTGCAAGCTGGAGAAATGTGGGCTTGAGTCTGGATGCTATTGAGCCATAAATAATGAATATATCCCTTTGATCAGTCTTACATGTGGTATATGTCTCTAAGGATTGTACACATTTTGATAGCAGGAGACATTTTCTGTTTTATTAGACTTCTAGCATGGTTAATCTTGTTTTTAAAAGAAGCTGAACTCAAAAAAGTCAAAGTATGTGGATGCTAGGAAGAACAGCTTTCAATTTTTTCTATTTTCTAAGGTGAAAATAGACGTACATTTTCAAAATCAAGAATTTTTTCAGGAAGTATAAGAAACTTAAAAAAAGAAATTAAACCACAAATAATCATCTCACACTACAGTTATCATCTCAGTGTATATGACATTTTCTTACCAGTACATCTATAAAGCTATAGTATGTTTAATGGCAAGAAAAGCATGGCTATATTTTAACAATAAATAAATTTATATAATCTAGATTCCAGTCATACATTCAAAAAATGATATTGTGTGTGCAAAGTTAACAATTTATTTGCTTTGTGGAAACACTAGCTATAATCTAATTATTGAGAAAAATCTGAAAAACAATGTATTATCTTTAAGTATTTCCCTCATATTATGTATTAGATGTTTAAATTGGTTCATTATACAAACATACACACACACACACACACACACACACACACACACACACACTATACTTAACTATGTAATATTTAGGATCCACATATGAGAACAAGGAATATTTTTATTTCTGTTTCTGCCTTATTTCTCTTAGTACAATATCCTCGAGATTCATCTATGACCTCAACAGCTGCCGGACTATTTTTTTTTTTCATACACTCTTTCTGATCACAGTTTGATATCCTGCATCTTCTCCCAGATCCTCTTCACATCTTTCACACCCCATTTAGGAATGAGTGTTCCAAGGTCTCTCATGCTCTGCACATTGTCCCCTTTGTGAATCTCTGAACTAGTTCTCATCTGCTGCAGGAGGACATTTCTCTGATGATGGTCGAGCAAGACACTGATCTATGGGTGTAGCAGAATGTCATTAGGAGTCATTGTATTGCCATGTTTCTTTAGTGGACAACAGTATTTGTTTTTCCCCTAGGTCGAGGGCCTATCTAGTCTCAGGATTCTTGTCACCCCAGCAGTGTCAGGCCTGGGGTTCATCTCATGGAGTGAGCCTTAAACCCAACCAGATTGTTGTTGATACTCCTACAACTTCTGTTCCACTTTCGCACAGGTGTGTCATACAAGCCAGTCACATTGTCCACTGAAGGTTTTGTGGCTGGGTTGGTATTTCCCTTTCCTCTAGTAAAGTATAGAGTACCTGCCAGTACTATGAACACTATTCTGTAGTGTGAAGACTTAGTTAGGCACCAGCTGGGCTGCCTTATGTTCACTGAGATATGCAGGTGTTGTCTTCAGCAATAGGGCCTTACTATCAGTTCGTGGAGAGCAACTAACTTTGTCAATAGCATGAGTTGTTTGGGTATTTCCATGAAATCCCTTTGGCTAACAACTCAATTAGATGCTACCTATTCCTAGCACTGGGGGTTTCACTTGGTGGAGAGAGATGCATAGTTTGTTTTTGGTGTGTCCCTCATTATTTGGTACTTGATTTTTAAAATACAGTTAATCATATGGTGTTCTTACCATATAGTAGTTATTTTTTTTAAAGACATTCATAGTAGTAGTGGCTTTGGCTTTGTTTTTGTTTTTAATTTGGGAGTCTGTTCTCCTTCCATGTAGGCCTGGGGGGTTGAATTTAAGTGGTTAAGTTTGGTAGCAAGTCCCTTTTCCTACTGAGACATTTTCCAGCCCCAAAGTGTTTTATACAGCTATATATCCATACAAATAATTAAGAAATACTAGAGCTATGTAATCTACATCTGTCCATGCATACATGTG
This sequence comes from Peromyscus eremicus, assembly GCF_949786415.1. NCBI lineage: Eukaryota > Metazoa > Chordata > Mammalia > Rodentia > Cricetidae > Peromyscus > Peromyscus eremicus. The sequence goes on along the minus strand of NC_081421.1, from coordinate 22,426,601 downwards.
CTTGTTTAAGTATATGTTTTAATTAATGTGAGCACATTGCCATGCCTGAGATTGCTTTAGGTAAATGGTTAACAGGCTTTGCTTAGTGCATTCTTTCCTTGCCAGTCATTGGCAGGTTGGCATAAGTAGCAGGCACTCATGACCATCATAAATATGTGGATTTCAGCTCTCTCTTTCAATGGCATTTACCATCTTACCTGACAAGCATTTCATATTCCAAGTGTCGTAATACTGTTCTTTTCTATGACAGATGCTATAGTACAAAGACAGAAAGTAGGAATGCAGATGAAAAGTATCCTGTCCCTCAAAGCCACAAATCAACTTCAAGGGCTTCATTTTAGCACTTTCCACAGGTGCCTGATTGACTACTCCATACACTAAAGAATGAGAGGCAATTGAGGCCAATCATGCCAAACTAAAAGAAGCTAAGGAAGGAGAAACTTTTGATGTAGAGTTCAACTGTAAGAGATAAATAGCATTATTCTACATTAAGAGGAAGTGTTTTCTCATCTCAAAACTCAAAAGAAAATTTTACCCTAGAAATTCTTTTGAAAACACTTTTTTGCTACCTACATTAAACAAGTTATGTCAGTCTAAGTCTTCATGTTCTTCTGTGAGTACTACTTAACTTTATTCAGAGATGGAAATACCACTTTTCATTCATAGTTGACACATTTCGGGGGGTGGATATATAACCTTGACACCGGAAAACATCAAAATACCATTCCTAAGGCTTATTATGAAATATTCATTGACAAATTGTTTTCTCATTTTTTTCTTTTTTAATGTTTAAAATCAATTTATTTGGTGCTGAGGATTGAATCCACAGCCTTGTGCGTGTTAAGCATATGGTTCATCACTGAGCATCTTCCCAGTTCTCATTTACAATGATACTGATTAGAACTTTCAACATAGATGACTCCTAACAGCTTTCCATATTACACCATACAACAACAAAGTCATTGGATCACCACTACAAAAAACGAGTGTCCAGAGGAGACTGTATGTACTGAAAGGAACAGGTTCTCCAGGACCACAACTTGTCCTTGTGAGGAACATGGCAAGGTAATCTGGCTGCCAGGAAGGGCATTTTTTCATATCTCTTTCTGCTGCGTTTGGATTAAAGGTCCTTGCTCATAGCTAATCACATGTGTGGCTAATAATTCTCCTCACCAAAACAAAGGCCATGTAAATAAAACCATGAAACATTGGAAAGTTGTTAGGAACTACAAAGTTGTTCCTTAAGTTAAACTCTTAAAATGGTGAACTGGGCTGAAGAGAAGGCTCAGTGTTTAAGAGCTAGAGCTACTCTTTCAGATACAGGAGTTCAATTCCCAGGATCTCCATGCAGCTTTCAGGGGGGTCTAGTCCTCCATTCTGGTCTCTTCAGGCACTGCAGGCATACAGTGCAGACATGTATGAAGGGAAACATTCATGCACATAAAATAAAAATAAAGGTTAATTATTTTTATGGAAAAATCATTACTCATTCTCAGCTCTGAATTCAAATAAAGAAAAATAGCATGTAAAAAGATAATCTTTGAACAAGCTTTATTATATTAGATATGGATATAAGACAAACCTAAAAACAGGGGAAAAAAGCATGAAATGTAGTCACAAGAGTAAATACAACTAAAATATATAAAACAAAAATAAGGTAAAGTTATTTAACTATCAAAAGGCGGTTACACAGAATGGTAAGATACTTCCCCCCACAAATTCATAGAAGAGATACTACTTTGTTTGACCAAAGATTTTGTCCTAGATATTAAGAACTTGCATGTAATTTATGACTAAACATCTATTCATGTTCTCAACGGACAACAATTTTATCTCCACATAAGCGCTATCATAATAAGTAGAATGATAATGAAAACATGAATAGTAAAATTTAAGCAACAAAATATGGGGTGCAGTGTGAACAGACAGGAGAGCAGGTAGTTGACAGTGAATCACACCAATCCAGGACTGTCAGTTTTCAGATCAAAAGACTTTTTTTTTTAGCAACAAAAGGTCAAGAGATTTATAATGTTCATAAATTTATTCTATTTATTTTTTATTTATCTATCAGTTTATTTATTTATTGTGTGTATGTGTGTGTGTGCCTGTGCGTTTTTGTGTCCACAGAGGCCAGAAGAGGGCATCTGATGGATCCCCTGGAACTAGAGCTACAGAAGGATATAAGCTATCATGTTGGTGCTGGGAACCGAACCTGGGTCCTTTGGAAGAGCAGCCAGGAATCCTAAGCACTAAGCCATGTCTTCAGCCCCCTCAGAACTTTATTTTAAATTGCTATTATTTGGACTACATTTCACTGTATTTTAAATTTTTATTTATTACTGTATATGTGTGCTTGGTGTGTGTGTGTGTCTGTGTGTGTGTGTGTGTGTGTGTGTGTGTGTATACTTGAAAAGTTGGTTTTTGTCCTTCTACAATGGAATCTGCAAATTGAATTGGGATTGTAGGCTTAGGTGGAAAGCATTGTTACCCAGATGTCTTAGCTTCCTTTCTAGTTGCTGTGACATAATACCCCAAGGAAAGAAACTTGGGGGAGAAAAGGTTTATTTTGGCTCACAATTCCATGTTATTATCTACCATTGTGAGAAACTTTAGAGAGCTGGCCCTATCGCATCCAGGTCAGAAGCCAATGCTCAACTGTTCCCTCCATTTCACTCAGTCCAGGGTGTACCCCTTAAAATAGTGCCACCAAATCAGCATAAGTCTTCTTATACCAATTCACCTAATTCAGAAAATCGCTCACAGACTCGTCCACAGGCAAACAAAATATGAGCAATTCTTGACTGAAATTCTCTTTCCAGGCATTCTAGATTATGTCAAGTGGACAATTAAAAGTAACAATTACTCTTGCTGAACCCTATCCTGTCTTTTAATTTATGTCTTATTTTATCAAAAAATTAGAACATGTATGTTATCTTTTTGCTATATTTTCCCGTAAATGTTTACATTATCATTATCTCAAGTGATGTTTTAATTAACAAATGAATTTAATCACCTTACAATCCAGGCACGTGACAATTTCACATTAAATTTTGTATTCTGCAATGCCTTTAGTAGCTACTACTATTTATTGAATACTCTTATGTATCCCATACAATGCTAAACACTCCATATGAAATTTATGTATTTATATTATACAAATATACATTGTATTAACTCTTAATAGAACTGTTATTAAACACTAATAAGCACATTGTTACAAGCCGGCTAACAGATGATAAAATATAAATTTAGATATTTGAATAATTGCTTACAATCACAACATTCATGTTAATAGGATATAAAGCCAAGAAGCCTACATTTGGGTGCAGCTTTCAATCAATAGATTTTTCACTCTTTGTGTAAAACAGACACTGAAGTTCCTATTTCACTAGAAATTACATTTAATTAAATTTGTTATAATTTGATCCTTTTTCAGGATAAAAATATCTAAAGCAGGCTTTCCTACAACTGTACTGAGTTTCAGTCACTCCCCTAAAATTCATTTCTTGTACATTTTGCTCTCTTTGAAAGCTTTGTATGCTTATGAAGTAATTTCATGATAGACATTCATCTCTCATATATTTAGAAAATAAGCAATTTGTCACAATGATAAATTTAAAGGTTAGTACATGTTTTTCTTGAATTAAATATTGTGTAAATGCCTACCTTATTAGAAGGATAATTTCAAATGCTATTTTATTATAAGGATGCCCTTATTTTTCAAATGGCTAGATACTATAGATAACCGTTACAAAAAGAAAAAGAGACACAGGCTCCATCCCAAATCACAACAAACCTGAGTTAACTCCAGTAGAATGTATAGAAAATGGCTGGTCTTCTTTTGTTTTTCATCCACTACCATCCTGCAGACACTTGGAAATCCCTGGCTGTTTATAGGGACAGCATTCACTTAATGCTGATGAGCATGGGATATTTAGAAGTATCGGAGGAGCTCTGTCTTCCAAACAATTGGCTGGCTATTTCTTCTCTACAGCTGCTTAGAAGTGTTTGTGCTTCCCAGCCCCAACTGCCCCCAGTCTACCCACAAAATCTCTTATATTTGCCCTTTCCAGGGAGAGCCAAGTGCCCCCCTTGGGTGCTCTGTGTTACCTAGCCTCTATGGTCTGTGATTTGTGGCATGGTTTTCTTTACTTTATAGCTAATATTCACATATAAGTGATAGCATGTTTGTCTTTCTGGGTCTAAGCATACCTCACTCTGCATATATGTGACAGCTGTATAATTTGGTCTTTTTGAGGAACTCCTAACAATGGGAGCAGGGTCTGTCTCTGACTCTTTTCCTGGCTTTTGGGACCCTCTTCCTCCTACTGGGTTGTCTTGCCCAGCCTTAATACAAGGCAAGATGCTTAGTCTTACTACAACTTGATATGCCACATTATGTCGACATCCAAGGGCGGCCTGACCTTTTCTGAATAGAAATGGAGGAGGAGAGGATGGGGGCAGGGAGGCAGAGGGAGGTAGTGGAAGGGACTGAGGATAAAGGGAAACTGCATTTGGGATGTAAAATAATTTTTTTTAAAAATGTTTATGCTTGACATTGGCAATGAGCTTCTATCCTCTCACATTTAAATTGTTTAATACCTTTGGGACTCTTTTTAAAATTTTATTTTTTATTTTTTTATTTTATTAAAAAATGTTATTTTATTTTTTAGCCGGGCAGTGGTGGCGCACGCCTTTAATCCCAGCACTCGGGAGGCAGAGGCAGGTGGATCTTTGTGAGTTCGAGGCCAGCCTGGTCTACAGAGCAAGATCCAAGAAAAGGCGCAAAGCTACACAGAGAAACCCTGTCTCAAAAAACCAAAAAAAAAAAATTATTTTTTTAGATTTTTTTCTTTATGTTTTCTGTGTATATGTGTATGTATATCACAAACATGCCTGCTGCCCTCAGAGCCAGGAAGAGGGTTCAGATTCCCGAGACTTGGAGGTACAGATAGTTGTGGGACGTCATGTGGTTGCTAGAAACTGAACCCCAACTCTCTGCAAGGACAAGTGCTGAGCATTTGCATTTGGCTTTGTAACATGCATGCAGTGTAGACGACTATTGAGTGGGGACTGGGGATGGAAACTTCTGAGTTTTTCCAGCTTGTACTGTGCAGTTCAAAGCCATTGTCTCTGAATGGTAGAGTCTGCTTCCATACTTTTTTTTGTCTTACTTCATTTTCCAAAAACTCTTCTTTGCAAATATTTTTATTGTTTTAATTATGTGTATGTGTGAGTATGCACTGGTGCGGGGAGGTCCATGAGTGCAGCTGACTACAAAGACTTCCCCTTCCCAAGATCTAGAGATAGAAGTGTTTGTGAGCCACTCGATGCATGCTGGGAAAAGAATTTGTGTCCTCTATCAGATCAGTAAATACTCTTACACAGTGAACCATCTCTCCAATCACCAGTTTTACAAATTCTTAATCAAGTTCTATGCACTAAGTAAAACTCTAAATATGCTTTCCTATTAGTATATAAAATCACCTGTGTGTGTATGTAAGAAAGTGCTGTACTATAGGGATTGAAATCCTCAGCCTCCATTCTATAACAGAGATATTTCTTCACCAAGTTGCTGTCACTGGAATTCACTGTGGTTTTTAGCGGACAATGCATAACCTAATCTACTCATTCTTCATCTCTAAATTGCATGAGAATTGTAGCTTGAGAAAAATAAAATGGATTCACTGATCATCATAATATATGTGCAATAAGCTTTTGTGAATCCTTAAAATTCAACAAAATTGATGAATCTACTGCCACGTATAAAAATAAGTTGTTCTCTTAAAATTTAATTCTATCTAAGTGAAGGTGAGTTTATACAGCTTGAGGACTGGTAAGAAACTTTTAATGTGATCTAAGTGGATTGAGGTTCTTTGAATTCAATAAATTCACTTACCTAAACACTGTAGATATCTGGTAAACTCATGATAATGGATTTCTAGTTATTGCTATTATTGGGATGGATAGCAAATTGTTCATGCTTTAGGAATTATATTAAAAAACCCTAAATTGGTGTTTCTTTCCCGGTAATAACAAATACACATTACTTTCAAGTTAATGTATTGTAACTAGCCCATAGAGTTACCAGTAATATTAGCCAATTCTTAAATTCGAGTCAAGAACATTAGAGCTTTGTTTCATAATTTAAAAATTGAAAATTTATAAGCAGAGTAGGAAGAAATAGTGTTTTTTCTCTTGTGCTTTCCCCAGAATTCCTGTTGTTTAACGCTACTTAAAAAAAATGGACTCTCATCACCTTGGTACTTTAAAGTTTTCTTATCTATAAAAGATGCTCTTAAGAATGTCTGTATTACATGTTTTTTTGAAAAATTGGCTGGACACATAAGGATGAAGTCTACTTCAAATGTTTGAAACATAATAGGCCTTCAGATTAGCTCTCCTCTATCATACATAAATACCAATAATTTAAAGAATTATTCATTTAATTGGGGCATATTGTATTTATAGAAACTTTAGCAAATTCCAAATTATATGGACTTGCATTCCATTTTTTCTTTTGTTCTGGTTTTTTTTTTTTTTTTTTTTGTCTTTGAGACGAGGTCTCTGAGCTCAGATTGAACTTAAACTAGATGTGGAGCAGAGGCTATCTTTGAGCTTCTGATCCTCCTGCCCCTTCTCCCTATGGAAGAGATTTCAAGGCTGTGTGCTTCCATTTCCTTGGATGATTCTCTTAGCCACTGACACATACCAAATTTTTGTAATGAAATTCAGTGAAACACCAACACAATGTTCTGCTTTATTTATTGACTCTGCCCCATCAGGTCATTTTAGGCTCTCCCCAGCTTCACATATAAGGATTTTAAAAACCTCCTATTTAGTTCTTTTTTACTTTGAATGTGTAGAAAAGCAACAAAGTTGTTGCTAGAAAAAGAAAGTCACTGAGGTAAGGAAAACATTCTAGAACCAGACAGTGGTGATGGGTGCCCTACATTGTTCATGGAAGTAATGCCATACAATTCTAATTGTAAATGGTTCAAATGAAGAAACTCTTGGTAGCTGAATTTTAATGCAATGAGATATCAACAATGGTGACAGACATTTTTGTCTCTATTGCCTCCATATTATCTCCAACACATAAATGATCATGATTGTAAGTCAAATTTTCACATAATTTCCTGTCCAAAGTAGACTTTCTAGGTGACCTGTCTTCTGACACAATATTTTAACTATATGGAAACAAGAACCCAACTATAGAGTCCTCTAGGTACAGAGAAATGATGTATACCCTCTCTGAAAAAGCATCCTTTTTCCAAATAAAATAGAGTAAGAACTATGTTTTTAAATTATTTTCAAGGAAACTTTGTCCCCAAGCCCCACTTTCTTCATGCTTAGTCACACAATATCTTCATTGCTTTCTTTTGTCTCTTATCAGGAAAGGCAGAGACACTGCTCTATCACCAGAAGCAACCTGGGGAATTCCCTTCATCGGGAATTTGTGCCTTTGACACAGAAAGAACTTCAGAACTAGACTGGGACTCAATATATGCTTTAATTTAGATTTTTAAGGAAAGGGTTAAGAGAAAGAAAGGGTGCTAAGGAAGGGAAATGGAGCACACCCAAAAGTAGTGTTAGCCTCTCTAACAAGAGTTGTTCTTTACTCTTTACACTAATCATATGTGTAGGACTTTAGTAGGTTTGACTAAAATGGTACTAAGGGACCTTATGGGGTCATTGGGTGGTTCTGAGGACACCAGACAAATGTAACAATTGATAGGAGCACAAAGATGCTAGAAAATAGGCTGTCTTTGCTGTAAACAAATTCATATTCTTGTTTGAGATTTTCAGGCAATGTCTAGGAAAGAAATGAGGCTCTACCCAAGATAATGTATGTTCAGGGATTAACTGGCTTCTGCTACTTTAACATTTATATATGAAAGTGGAATTATCTCTGTCCCTACAACCTTCATAGTACATGTGGGTTGTTTTGGAATTTTTGCTTCTAGGTGGGAAAGGGCTTCAGCCACTCTCTAGGATGAGGGGCTCTTTCACCTTCTCATATCTCCATAATATTCTTTCTATTGTACCTCATTTTTAGGATTTTTAAAAAGAGCAAATGCAAATATGTGTGTGTTTATCAGATATAAGTTCTTCTCAAGTTTACTTTTATTTTCACTAAACAATAAAACATGAATAATTTTGTCTACAAATGCAAAATTAAAATGCCTTTCCCTTGGGTGTATAGTATCACAGAATGTGGGTCTAATATATATATTTAATTTGTCCCTTACTGAGGGACTTTAAATCATTTAATTTTTTAATTCCCACTAACAATGTAGCAATAAAGTCCTGTAATTGAGTCATCCCATTCAAGGAGAAGTAGGTTGTTAATTCCAAGAGTTGAATTTCTAGGTCCACATAATTTTGACATATATAGGGATATCTCATTATATGAACTACAGAAAGTTGCTCTTTTTTTATTTCTCAGTATAAATTGAAAATACTTTAACAGTAAAGCAAATGGCTTTAATCTCTGTCCAAGGAAACTTTATGAACCTACAGTAAAGACATTGATGATTGGTTGATGCTGAGGAGGCCATGGTGAGAGAATTGGGAATTCGAAACCTGCTTGGGTTACAGAATGACACCCCCTTCCAACCCCATACCCACACAGAATATAGCCCAGACTGCTCTCAATCTAGGTTCCCTTTCTGCTAAGAATGCTGCCTCACCTTATGACATATGAAATAATCTTGAAGTTTATTTCTATTCACATTAGGAAAAAAATGCCAAATTACATTTTTATTTCAACTCATCTAAACTTAATACAAGATTTTGCATTGCTGCCTGTCTCTAGGAGACTGTTATGAGAACATGTAACTAAAAAGTTGAACTTTCCCCCTTTAAAATAATTTATATAGTTATATTTTGCTGTATTGTACATCTTGGTAGTATTATAAGGAAAACACATCAATAAATTCTTTATATCATTATTATGGTTTAAATTGTCTTCCTTCCTCTCAAGTTTATATATTAGAATCCTAACCAATAGTACCTCACAATGGGACTGTATATGGAGATTTAGTCTTTAAAGAGATAATTAAGTTAAAATGAGGTCAGAAGTGTGGTCACCCTCACAGATTAATATAGTTACAGCCAAATGCACTACAGAGTCTCTGAGCATTCTTTCATGTTTAATTTTAAGTAGGAATTCTCTTTTCTATGATTATGCGCCAATATTTTCCTTCTTAGAAATTTTAAGTTACTTTCTCCTTTCTATATACTTTCAATAAAGAAATACCTAGATAGTAATAATGTCATCACATTGTAATTAATTGTAAAACCATCTTCACTGTAAACAAGGTATCATTGAAAACACATATTTTAGTATGTGATAAACTACTAGGAATCCCAGGGGGACTCTGTACAATTCCAAGAATCCTTACTACCGATAGATATCCTCTTATCTCAATTTTACTTTGCTATTTCCTAATACTTAAGTGTATTAATTCAACTAGTAACATATAAATATATCTATTGTGATTTCACCAAGCATTTACATTGTACTTGCAAATTTGAACAATGAAATCCTTAACAGTTTTACCATAAGAGACCCTTTCAACCAATGCTTTAATAACCCTAAAAATCAAAGAAACTTGTCATTAAAAACTGGTCAGAACTTTATTAAAACTGATGTACTAAATCATTGGATTTAAATCCATTTCTGAATTCTGTTCTGTGTCCTATTTTTTTAAATTTTTTTCAAATTTAACTTTTTGTTGATTTTTGTGGATTTCACGTCATACATTTTGACCCCCCTCCATCACTTTCTATTTGCCCTCTACCTCCTGCTCCTCCAGGATAAACCAAGATAAAATTAGAAAGAAAAGAAAAGAAAAAGAAAGAAAGAAAAGAAGAATCTCATTGTGGAAGCTGTAGTGTGACAAAATGAATCAGATGGTCCATTAGTCTATATATTATTACTTGCTAGTGTACTTTGCAATGAATTATTGGTCTGGTTTGAGGTCTCTCATTTTTGCTATCTTTAACCTATTTTCAACATCTTAGTTCTTTTGTCTTCCTGTTGGATTTTTTTCTCTCCTAATGAGAAAATTACCTTCGCAATCTCATTGTGTAAGTGATACAAGGAATACAGGATTCCAAAGGGAAGAAGCCAGGAATGCTATTTCCCATCTGTATTCCTATCCCTCAGGAAGCTGAAACAGGAGAAAATGAGTTTGATATCAACCTGGAAACAAGATGATATTCTGTCTCAAAAATATAAACAAAAAAACAAACAAACAAAACCCACAAATAAATAAATAAAACTGAAGAAAAATTGACAGAAGAATTACATATAGAGAATCATTGCTTTTTATTAGCCTATATCTATTTTATGAAATAATGATCTTCACTATTTTCATTCATATCTATCATGTTGATGGATCATAGTCACCCCAGGAACCCCTCTTGACTCACACTGACAGCTTTTCTGTTCCTGAGCAAGCCCCTGTCTACTTTCATGCCTTATGTACATTTTTAGATAGGATAACTTTCCTTGAGTCTGTTTCAACATCAGTGTGTTCTACTTACTAATCAATGATGCCTATATCATCAGTTACTGCCTGAATGATTATATATTAATTACATTTTGTTACGGAGTTAGTCACTCCTTTTTTAATATAATTTTTTCTTTATTAAGTAATTTTTTATTTATTTTACATACCAACCACGGATCCCCCATCTTCCCTCCTCCTATTCCCCTCTCAGCCTTCCCCTCCAGCCCACGCCCCATTCCCTCCTCTAAAACGGTAAGGCCTCCTATGGGGAGTCAGCAGAGCCTGGTACATTCAGTTGAGGCAGATCCAAGCCCCTCCCTCTGCCTCAAGGCTGTGAGATGTTTCCCACCTTGACTTATTTTGTTTCTGGTCAGTGCTGTCTGTACCCCCATATGATACACAGCTGTGGTCTGAGTGGGATCTGATTGCTTCAACTACAATGTCTGTCTGTTCAGTCCTCTTTAGTCTCTTAACATTCTTTGATATGGTAACACTTCTCCCTTATAGTTCAATTTTAACATCAATGTGATACATTCCTCTTACTTCCTTGTAGCACTCTGTCTTATTATAGATGTGTGTCAGTCGTGTATAGCAACCACAAAAGAAATGCAGAATTGTGCAAGGGCCTGTGTTAGATGCTGTAGGCAGAAGTTTATGTCCTGCCAGCAACTCCCAAATATCCAGCAGCCACTTCCCAAGTAATTGACTCAGAGGCTTAATATAAATTATAAATACCCGGCTGGTAGCTCAGGCTTATTACTAGCTAGCTTTTATTCTTAATTAACCCATAATTCTTATCTATGCTTAGCTATGTGCCTTGCTACCTTTCCTCAGTACAACATTCTCACCTTGCTTCCTCTGCATCTGGCTGGTGTCTTGACTCAGCCCTCCTTCTTCCCATCATTCTCAGTTTGGCTTTCCTACCTAACTTTCTATCAGCTTTTTATTAATCACTGACAGTAATACATATTCATAGTGTAGAAAAGGATTGTTCCATAGCAATGTGGTGGGTACTGTAGTGAGAATCATTCATCTACCTCATGCAGTCATGATGACTCTGAAGAGAATGCAAAAAAATGGGTGACACCAGTAGAGAAGTTCAGATAACTAAGAATGAGAAAAATTTGTTTTGGTGGAAGGTGGGAATGAATTTAACTTTGGCTTGATGAAAGTACGACAGTTACTTCAAGGAGGCATCATTTAAGTAAAGATTGAAGTATGGACAGTATTTCATATTTGTGGCTGAGAAGAGTTCTGTATGTCAAAAATACAGCATTTTCAGTGGCACAGAATTAGGAATAGTAATAAGCATCAGAGACAAGCATCCCTCATCCATTCCTTTATCCATTCTTTCATGAAGTGAGTCTCAAATGGGAGCTTCTCCTTACAGCATGCTTAACAGAATAACATAAATGAAGTTAAATCAAGTCCCTGAGCTTCGTTTTATTTGAACTAGCATTTATCATTGTACCATACTAAAGTTGTTTATTTTAATTATCATAACAATCTTTTGAGGCAAGTGCTTTTGCAATGCTGATTCTGCAGGTGGGGAAATTAAGGTACAGGGAAGAAATGTGATTATTTATGTGCCTATGCGGTGATGGACTCTGAATTTAAATTTGGGAATCTGGTTCCAGAGTCAGTGGTCTTAAACACGGCATCTGGTAAATAAACATCAACATGTTGAGAAACGTCCTCCTGGGTAATACAGAAAGACAGTGAATGGCCTTGAATGGTAACAAGCAGAGGAGTCTGACAAAATCAAAACTATAATTTAGAAAGATAGTCCTAGCAGCAGTGAATATTGATTTTGACTGGGAAATGAAGCTGTGTAAGTGAGTGGCTCTCGCTTTACTGCAGATGACAGATGATGAAGTTTTGAGTTAGGTGGTAGCTGTAATGATACACAGAAGAGAGTTTTATATGGGTGGAATCAACAGGGATTGGATCAGAAAACAGCAATCAAATATAACAGCAGAAGCATCAGTCAGGAGTCCACAGATCACAAGTGATAGAAAGCCAACTCATACTCACATAACAAAATCAAAATGTATTGGTTCATATATTTGAATCAAAGCAATCTTGTCTGTTTCTATTTCTGAGATTCGCTTTCCTCTTAAGTGTTTCATCTTCAGACAGGCTCTATATATGTAGTAGTGAAGATGTCTCCTGGTACTTCCAAAATTACATTATCTGGGAACTAGAAATTCCCAATGAAAAGGGGACATCTTTTCCGCATGTTTTATGTAATTAGCAGATAATTGCAATGGTTTAGCTTGGGTCAGGTGGTGAGATTCAAAGCCAGACATTGGGGAAATCCTGTTTGAATCCCTTGAACTGGTAGTCACGAAGAAACATGTTCTTAAAATTAGGATCTAGAAGACAGTCAATGAATAGGTTACTTTCTCACAAATAGGAAGGTTGATAAATGTTGTCTTTGTGATGTAAGCATGTGGAGGAAATGACAATAGCAAGTTTGAGAGTAAAATTAATAATCATCCAAGGATATGTCAAGCTTGAAAATCGGGGTAAAAATGACTTTAATCAAGTTTGAAATTTTGAGCATTTTTGAAAGAAGAATGGTAAGTATAAAAAAGAAGAAGAAGCAGCCAAGGTTTGTAGTGCACACCTTTAATCCCAGCACTCAGGAGGCAGAGACAAGTGAATCTCTATGAATTCAAGGGCAGCCTGTTCTATGTAGTAAGTTCCAGGACAGCCAGAGCTACACAGTGAGAGCTTGTCTCAAAAACAGAAATAATACATAATAAATAAATAAATAAGAAGCCAAATGTATAGACAGATGGTTTCTGGAACAGTAAAATTTAGTAGCATTAAGAAAAGGAACAGTCGTTGGTATAAAAAAGACACCCAGAGACAAATAATAGCACTGAAGTTCAGTTAAAACTCAATTCCAAGGAGGAAGTATTTCCTTGTAGCAAAAGCCATGTGGGAATCATGAAGGAGCTGAGGAGTGACATTTAGGGGAGACAGGAAACAAACCAGGGCTGAGGAATTCACTTGTACTTGTCATTCATGCATGAGTTTGCTTCCCAGCACTTAGGTAAAAGGTGAGGAGGCAGAAACAGGAAGATCTCTGGGCTCAGTGTCCATTTAGCCTATTCTGTCCAGTGAGACCCACTTTCCAGGGAGAGACCCTATTTCAAATAAACAAGGTGAACAGCCCCTGCAATGTGACACTCAAGGTTGCTTACAGATATTTTCCTGTGAATACTCTTCCACACTCATACATGTGAATATGTACATACAAGCACGTGTGTACACACATATAAATTAGTAACAATTTGGCAACAATTTCAAGTAGAATACAATCATATGGTAAGGAGTTAAAAAATAAACAAATGAAAGAAGAGTGGCCATAGATTTGAGGCCAACCTACCAAATATCCAGCTCTATAATTGTAATATTGCCTTTGTTTGACTGCATCAAAGAAAGCATGCCCATATATGTGGTCAGTGAAGGTGTTTCCAGAAGAATCACAAAGTCGCTAAAGCACGTTGCTCTGTGTAAGGTATCTGGCCCTTACTGGATCAGCTGAAAAGCTGAGCTCAGCAGAGAAGCTGACTCAACCCCATGCAAGAGGGAGCATCTCATACCTGACTGCTTTGGCTTAGGATGTTGGTCTATTCTTTTCTGAATTTAGCTTAAACATTGGCTCCTCTTGGCTTTTATGCCTGTCAGCTCGCAGAACTAAAGGATTCTGTCATTTGAACTTGAAATAGGATTACAAATCAGCTCCCCATATCACCTGGTTGTTGGTATCAGATCTCAGGAATTCACAGCATCATTGCAAAAGTCAGTTCCTAATAACTAACGTGTGTGTGTGTGTGTGTGTGTGTGTGTGTGTGTGTGTGTGTGTTTGTGTGTGTAATGTGTTCTGCACATGCAGTACACTCGCTTATTTCAATGTCTTTGTGTTAATGTGTTTGTCTCTCTGTGTGGACTTTGTATGACCCACCCCATTTTTCTGTGTGTATTTTTATCCAAAGTCAGGAAGCAGAGTGAGATGAATGCTGGTACCCAGCTAACATAACATTTTATTAAGTCTAGGACCCTAACAGATTGAGTGCTGCTGCCTACATAGTTAAGGTAGCTCTTCCTACCTTAGTTAACTTTATCTAGATAATCCCTCACTGGCATATCCAGAGAACTCTCTCCTTGGTGGTCCTGGCAAGTTGAAGTTTTATTAACCATTACAACATTCAGTTCCACAAAGATGCCATCTGTGAGAAAAGCATAGACAACATAGGTATAGCCTGCATCAGTGCAAAAATGAAAGATTGCATGTGTGTACACAGGTCACTTCCCATGACTAGGGCCCAACCACCATTTGAAAACAAACAACTTGAGAGCCCCTGGGTGGAAATCTCCCACTGAACATAGTCAACCCATAAAATCATGAGAGAAATTAATAAATAATATTTAATCCCACGTTGTTGTTGCATAGCAAAGAATAAAGAGAACACACATCTCTGAAGAGGATGATGGAGTGTGTATGATACAGTCATCTAGTTTTCTGTTGTGTTTCACTTTAATTTATGACGCTGACTTGAAGTTTAAGTGACCTGTGAATTTGTGTTTGAAAGAAAAAGTCTTCCAGTAGTAAATTTGTCTAGAGCTGGAATCCATGATAGAAAATGTATTAAAGAGGAAGACTGTCCTGGCCAGAAGGATAATTACCTCTATCTGTCAGAAAGTATAAATGGGAAGAGAGAGCGAGTACAAAATCTGAGGTGTGTAGTTAAAACTATGAGAGGAATCTATTTGTGTAAGTATTTTTGAAAAAAGTAGCCTATTAATTTAGAATCAAATTCTGAAGATGTGCATCATTGGACTTTTAAAGTATTAAGGCCCACCACCTAAGGCTACTTCCTCCTCTCTCTGGTTCCTAGTGATTGGAATCACCCCAAGACCACTTGGAAATGCAAAGTCTTCAACAGGCCTCATCAAGCTTCAGGTCCTTTTTAACTGAAGAATTCCTTTGACTACTACCAATCCTTCCCTGACTTGCCTCAGGCACTGAAGTTATGAGCTGTAGCACGTAAAGATTCATTTAACACAGTTACCTCATTGCTTTTTGCTCGGGTGAAATGGAAAAAAAGTCACAGATATGATTTTGGCATTGCAGTATCTTGGCAGATCGGCCAATTTATCTTCTCCAGTGTGCATGGTGTAAACACTTCTAACTTTTATGCTCTGAACACGTATCATCCTTGAATGCTTCATTTTATTGGTATAGAAGTAATTTCCAAAGGTCACTCTATATAATGCATGAAAACTTGAAGGTTCATGCAATTTATGTTCATTTTAGATAATATCATACAACATTTAGGAACTATCAACTTTCATTCTCTAAATGTTTGATCTAATAAATTTAAAGATAAATATGTTATCAGCCTTCTGGGAACATATACCTGATGTTGGCTATGAAAAATCATATTCAAATATTGATTTAAAAATGTAAGCTCTTCTACTTCTTTTCTTTAGAAGGTTTTAATTCCTCTCAGCCACATATCACTGGATTTAAGATTGTGACAGGAAAAAATATGTTTAAGAGTGTTGTAAAGTTAAAGGAAAGAAATAGACAAAATGTAGAGTGCAATTCTCTCTTTGGCAGTTTTCTTAGTTAGTGTATCTATTGCTGTGGACACCATGACCACAGCTACTCTTATAAAGGAAAACATTTAATGGGGTGGCTTACACATTTAGAGATTTAGTCCATTAATCTCATAGTGGGCCATGGCAGCATGCAAGCAGACATGGCACTGGAGAAGTAGCTGAGAGTCCTACATCTTGAAGGCAACAGGAAGTGAACTGAGACACTGGGTGATATCTATGAGACCTCAAAGCCTGCCTCCACAGTAACACACTTCCTCCAACAAAACCACCCCTACTCCAATAAGGCCTTTCCTCCTAACAATGCCACTCCCTTTGAGGGTCATTTTGTTTCAAACCACCACAGCAGTTCTGTTCATTTGAATCTCGTTAGGTATAATCTCAGGCTATTTGAATGTATTTCATTATATACTCAGCGCATGGATACTTATGTTACTTACGTGCCCTAAATTATGTTATTCACATTTTATATAATGGTTGAAAGATGTTCCCAATCTCTTTGGGCCCTGCTTACTTGATCATAGCCCATGTGATCTACTCACATTCCCTGTGGATGAGAGCTGTGCATGTCACTTTGTAGTGGGCTTTTTCATGAGGACACTATAAGTTACCATGCACACCTCTCCACCTGTATCATTACTCATTATAGATCTTCCTATCAGATGGAAAAAGACATTATCTTCCCCAGTCACAGGGAAAAGAAAGATATCACCCAAGGACAACATCAGACAAACTTCTTTCAGTGGCGCTTTTAAAAACCTGCCCCACATCTAGTATCCTGTTATGAGTGAGTACATACCATGTTTGTCTTTCTGAGTCTGGGATACCTCACTCAGGATGATTTTTTCTAGATCCATCCATTTGTCTGCAAACCTCATGATGTCATTGTTTTTCTCTGCTGAGTAGTATTCCATTGTGTATATGTACCACAATTTGTTTATCCATTCTTCAGTTGAAGGGCATCTAGGTTGTTTCCATGTGACACAGGGATCGCCCAACGACAGAGAAATGGAATGAGATCTACATGAACAGCCTGGACAGGAGTGGGGGTAGTGAAGGGCGAGGGTCGAGGGAAAGAGAGCTTGGGTGAGTGGGAGATCCCAGCTGGATCAAAAACAGAGAGGGAGAACAAGGAATAGGAGACCATGGTAAATGAAGACCACATGAGAATAGGAAGAAACAAAGTGCTAGAGAGGCCCACAGAAATCCACAAAGATACCCCCACAACAGACTGCTGGCAATGGTCGAGCGACAATCCGAACTGACCTACTCTGGTGATGGGATGGCCAAACACCCTAATTGTCGTGCTAGAAACCTCATCCAACTACTGATGGACCTGGAGGCAGAGATCCATGACTAGGCCCCAGGTGGATCTCTGGGAGTCCAATTAGCGAGAATGAGGAGGGTTTATATGAGAGAGAATTGTTGAGACCAAGGTCGGATAAAGCACAGAGACAAATAGCCAAACAAACGGAAACACATGAAATATGAACCAATGGCTGAGGGGTCACCAACTGGATCAGGCCCTCTGAGTGGGTGAGACAGTTGATTGGCCTGATCTGTTTGGGAGGCATCCAGGCAGTGGGACCGGGTCCTGTGCTCATTGCATGAGTTGGCTGTTTGAAACCTGGGGCCTATGCAGGGTCCCTTGGCTCAGCATGGGAGGAGGGGACTGGACCTACCTGGACTGAGTCCACCAGGTTGATCTCAGTCTGTGGGGAAGGCTTTGCCCTGGAGGAGATTGGAATGGGGGGCGGGCTGGGGGGAAGGTGAGGGGGGCGGGAGGGGGGAGAACAAGGGAATCTGTGGCTGATATGTAGAACTGAATTGTATTGCAAAATAAAAATTAAAAAAAAAACACACACACACAAAAAAAAAAAAAAAAAAAAAAAAAAAAAAAAAAAACCTGCCCCATTTCTGGGCAGTGGGTGGTGCACGCCTTTAATCTCAGCACTCTGGAGGCAGAGCCAGGTGGATCTCTTAGTTCAAGGCCAGCCTGGTCTACAGAGGGAAATCCAGGACAGGCACCAAAACTACACAGAGAAACCCTGTCTCAAAAAAAACACCTGCCCCACTTTACCAGTTCTCCTCCTCTGGACACTGAGATAGACATGTCTACTGTGTCCATGTCCATCCCATAGTGATTGGCACTTTGGGTCCAAAGGAAGAAGGTCAGTGGGGAAACAGACACAGTAGACTCCCACATCCAGCTGTCGTTTTCTGCTCTTAAGCATTCAGTCTGGAGGAAATTTCTTTATCCCTTGTGATGCTGCTCACTTCCCTGCACATGTTCCATCAGCACGTTATCTTCTCCCTGTAATGACTTAACCACTTCCCTAATCTCTTATGTCTTTCACAAATGCATGGATTAATACTCAGCTCTCTCCTTCTGTGTCTTCTTCATATTCTATCTTCAGGCTTCTATTACTTCCTATGATTCTGACTACCTTCAACACCCCAGAAGGCACACGAGCTTCTCTCCTTAGTGTCTATGTGCATATTTGAATATCTCCAATATCTCTAGCATCTATTAAGTTAATATTCATCCTTTCTATCATTCATCAAGATCTAACCTATCCTCCTGTATTTGACCATCTATTTATTTAACCCAATAGCCAGAAATACAGTTAAACTTTAGTGCTGCCATCCTTTCATACTGGACATATATAAACAGCAGTTTTCTCATGTTTCTGCTTACTAGCTTTCCTCTTCTACACTTCCTTATCAAACTAACTACAAACTTCTATGAATATTACCTTCAAATTTATGCCTCTGTTTTCACCTTGCACTTCTTTAATTTAAAAGATTCTCTGTTTATCTACATT
This sequence comes from Peromyscus eremicus, assembly GCF_949786415.1. Lineage (NCBI taxonomy): Eukaryota > Metazoa > Chordata > Mammalia > Rodentia > Cricetidae > Peromyscus > Peromyscus eremicus. The sequence goes on along the minus strand of NC_081421.1, from coordinate 22,407,622 downwards.
ACTATAAAATGTCTCTTTTTTCAAACTAGGAAGAAAACCTGGAATGTATGCATGCTAGGAAAGCACTTTACCACTGATCTGCATCCTCAGCCTACAGTAGTGTCTTAATTGGTCCTTTTGGGTCTGTTCTCTTACATGTTGATAGCTTTCTGAATATGGGTATTAGATGGGATTAAAGAACAGAGTCACTGTGATTTACCTGCTCCCATACTGTAATATTTATTTTCTGTATCATACCATTTGTTATTGTCTTAAATCTACATAGCTGTCCTGAGCTCAGTATTAGGCATTCCCAGGCCTCCTACCAGACATTTTTCTGTCCAGGCTTCCAATATTCAAGCTTGCATGAGTGATTTGAAATTCCTAGAATATTCTTTTCCTTTGATAATGTGGGTCATGGCTCTGTTGTATATGTCTCTCTCATTCTTTCCAAAGTTCCTATCACTCCCTACAAGTGTCAAATGATTCATGAGGTTTTCCTGATATCTTTATTACAAATTACCATAATATAAAATGAATTGCTTCTTTCTTGTGGATTCTACTATAGTAATTAGAACCTCATATAATTATACGTCTGTGTCCTGTTAGATCTAGTAATAATATGTACAGTCTTTTAAAATATTGAATTACCTTATAAAATTAACATATAAATGAGTATATGAGTCAAAATATGTGATTCTTTCTGTGTCTCAGCTTTGTTCATTCCTACATACATGGAAAATGTCATGACTAGTATAAGGCTAGTCCTAGAGTATTCTGAATATGTCTGCAAATTACCACCTGCTGGCTCAGTTGTACCAACTATTTGCACGTCATTTATTTGAAAACCTAGAATGCATAATGTGTTTTGTAATTTTCAGTTTGTCTCTTTATTTAGGAACTGCCTTGCTTTGCAGCAACTCTACACTAGGTATCATTACTATAAAGTACAAGAAGTAAATGGATATGTTCAAGGACACACAGGCATAGCATGTTGGAACTATGAAGTTGCTAAGAATTTTGTTTATATAAGTTGTGTGTATTCAGCAATCAGACTTCTTCAATTTCAATCCCAGCACTATCCTCTCCCACTGCAACATACCTGCTAACTCCATGCCTTTTTAATTACCTCTAAAATCAGAACAACGGTGACACCTACCTCAGGGGTCTTTTCAGAGGGTAAATGAGCAATTTATCTGTACTGCTTAGTAGTCTATTGGTCAAATAGGTAATGTTTTACAAATATTAGGTATTATAGGACCTCTGAAAAAGAAATTATGAAATAATCTTTTTGCACACTGTGAAGATGTGTCTTTGCCAAGGCACCTTCTGATTAGTTTAATAACAAACCAATTTACCAATAGCTAGGCAGGGAGAGATTATGCTGGAGTGCCAGACTGAAAGGACAGTGGGAAGAAGAAAGATGGTGTTGCCAGCCAGACACAGAAGAAGCAGGAGATGAACATGCCATGATGAAAAAAAATACTGCCACTTGGTAGAGCATAGATAAGAAATATGGGTTAATTTAAGATATAAGCACTAGTTAGTAACAAACCTAAGCTATCATCTAAGCATTTACGATTAATAATAAGTCTCTGTGTGGTTATTTGGGAGCCAGCTGGTGAGACAGAGCTGATGGACAGGACAGAAAAGTCCACCTACAGTACTAGACAACAATTTAAGTTTATAAATTAAAAATATATGTCATGTGACTTTGGACACTATCACTGTGATGGGTGATTTTCATTGTCAATGGGATTGGATTTAGAAATTAACTAGGAGACACACATCTACATGTGTCTGCTGATGTTAACTGCAGAGGGAAGATCACCTTAACTGTGCATGCATACTTTCATGGGCTAGTTCGAAAAGAGAACAGAGGCTAAGCATTTATCTCTGTCTTTTCTATGACTGTGGACTAGTAGGGCCAGTTCTATCATCTTACTGGTGCTATGATTTCTGTCACCATGATTAACTCAATATTTTCAAATATTAAACAAGAATAAAGAAAGCCTTCTTTCCCTTAAGGTGCTTTTTTGGGGGGGTATTTCTCATAGAAAGGAGAAAAGTAACTAATATTATCACTGATGATAATAAAAAGTCTCATGGCCACATGGTTAGATGGCCAATCACATCTACTTGGATGATACTTAGATAACCCATTCTTATCATGATCTAGTCTCTAAGAACTAAGAGTAGTTGTTAAGGCTAAACTGCATTTTATCAGGAAACACCCTAACCCACTCCTGTATTTTAAAATACAAATGTATTTGGAGATAGGACTGTTTAGAAAGCTGTTGAATTTAGTGGTCTTTAGGTCAGGCCTTTCTTACTCCATTCTGACTGGTATTCTAATGAGAAGAAGAATTTTGACTCACAAAGGGATCACAGGAATGTGTGCACACAGAGGAAAGGCAGCAGAGGACAAAACAGGAAGATGTTCTTTTCATATAGAAGCCAAAAAGAAAGCCCTCCAAAGAATTAAAGCCAGAAACACGTTGACCTCAAACTTCCAGTATCCATCACTGAGAAAAACTGGGTATTTTAAAAAACTAATCCTCAGGACTCCTTTTTGACAACTGTTGAGAGCTAATAGAGAGGGAAAATCCCTACTCGTCATCATCACACGGTGTTGTCAACGTACAAACTGAGTCAAACTAAGGAATGAAGATATTTGTAACTTGCTTCAGGTCGGGCAGATAGCCAGAGCCATAAGATACCAAATTCTTCTTCAAGGATAGACTTTGAGCTTTTGCAAAATTAATGAAAATACAGTAGGAAATTACAAATGTCAGTAATCTAGGGTATAAAGAGGTATTGTTATCATCAAATTTTAACCCAAGTTGTTCATTTTTGCCTATTTTAAGTTTCCATCAATGGGTTCCATCTACTAATTACTTTAAACAGTTTCTTTAAGCTTTGGGGAGGTTTTCATAAGCAAATTGGACCCTTTGTTAAATGATAATTATCCTGGATCAAAGTTGAAGCTATTGTGCAGGTTCAATGGTATCCCAACTCAATAAAAGGAAAAAAAAAAAAAAAAAGAACTTTGAAATAATTATGTTTTAGGTCCAGTTCATTCATGTAGCAGAGTTAACCTTTCCAAAGGTCTCTTATTTCTCCCACTTAAAGGTTGTTGTTTGTTTGAGATAAGTCTCACAAAGTAGCCCTGGATTGCCAAAAATTTTCTATGTAGATCAGGCTGGCTTTGAACTCACAAGAGATCTGCTCAGCTCTGCCTTTCAAGTGCTAGGATTAAAGACATGTGCCACCATGTTCAGTCTCCCATTTAAAGTTTTATAAGAAAAAGGCAAAACTCAAAAAAAAAAAAAAAAAAAAACAACAACCCAAAGCAAAATCAAGCAATTTAGTACTCTTTAAACAAAGAAAAAGCAAAATCTCCAGTGATAAGGAATCTGCCTTATTGAAGTTATTTTTATAAGTGGAAAGGCAGAACACAGAATATCAAGCAAGAATTGATGGTGGTGTCAATGTGCTAAAAAATGTCACTGGGATGGCTCAATTGCTGTATAGTTTTTTTGAGAGCACTAGCCGTCTTCCAAATGAGATATTATCTGCTGCCATGTCTTTGAAAAATAGAGCATCTGAGTCTCATGCTTCTCCTTTGAATAGTCTTCCTACTGGATGGTGGTCAGAAGAAGCAAACATTTTGCCTTTATTTCTTTTGGTGTTGTTTGTTTATTTTCTGATCAGCAGTCCCTGCTTCTCCATTCATTCAAATTTAAAGTTGAAGTGCTATTAGCTTGTAGAGTTCATCTATTGTTCAGACTTTCCAGTTTGCATTACACAGAGTGAAAGGCCACACTCAGAAGCAACACTACAGGAAGCTACAATAAAATATATATATATATATATATATATATATATATATATACTTATTACTTATTGAATACACTGTTCTAAGATCAATGCTTTGTCCTAGTTTTTACAAGGTTATTATTTCAGGGTTTTTGTTTTGAACATTAAAAAGTTAACCAAATAGTGTGCAATTATAATATATTCCCTTATAAATTTAATAGACATTATTAATGGAACATATTCAGTGTGCCAGGCACAGTCCTTAAGATAAAAGGAAGATAAAATGTGTTGCAAACAAAACAAAACAACAACAACAAAAAAAAAAAACAGGCTGTATCTGTCTCTGTTTCTCTCCCTTCTGCTGTAATAAAAATCTCTGTGTATAAAGTGGGAGTTTGAGCACCAGATGTATAAAGTAAGGACATGACCTGACCACTCCCACATTGACAAGAAGGTTTTTATTATAGATATGAGTGAGAGTACAATCAGAGGCATCTGGAAGAGTCCAGAGAAAGGAGAGAAAGTAGTAGACTGAATACAGCCAATAGACTGAATCAGGCCATGAGAAGGAGGGTGGGCAGGGCTGAGGAGGGAGAGAAGGAGAGCAAAGAAGAGAGGGCCAAGAGAGAAGGGGCCTAGAGGAACAAGAGATAGCCAAGAAAACCAAAAGAACCCATGGCCAACATGGCAAGGTTATGTCTGAATGAGAAGCTAGGAGAAGGTATAACGCTGGGGAAGTCCTTCTATACGCTCTGAATCTGTGTTGTTCCCATTGGTTGATAAATGGACTGCTTTGGCCTATGGCAAGGCAGCTTAGAGGCAGGCGGGAAATCCTGGACAGAGACAGGAAAAGGAGAGGCACAGAAAGAAAGAAGATGCCAGCTGCCCCCAGGAGAAGCAAGATGTGAAAGTACCAGTAAGCCACGGCCACATAGCAACTTACAGATTAATAGAAATGTGCTGTGGGATGGTCTGTATGTCAAGTGTGTTGCTGATTGGTCAATAAATAAATCACTGATTGGCCAGTGGCCAGGCAGGAAGTGTAGGCGGGACAAGGAAGAGAATAAAGCTGGGAAGTGGAAGGCTGAGTCAGAGAGACACTGCCAGCCACCACGATGACAAACAGAATGTGAAGATGCCGATAAGCCACAAGCCACGTGGCAAGGTATAGATTTATAGAAATGAATTAATTTAAGCTGTAAGAACAGTTAGCAAGAAGCCTGCCACGGCCATGCAGTTTGTAACCAATATAAGTCTCTGTGTTTACTTGGTTGGGTCTGAGCGGCTGAGGGACTGGCAGGTGAGAGAGATTTGCCTTGACCGTGGGCCAGGCAGGAAAACTCAAGCTACAAAAATGGGTTAAGTTATAAGAGCTAGCTGGCAAGAAGCCTGATCCATTAGGCCATCCAGTTTGTAAGTAATATAAGCCTCTGTGTGTTTACTTGTCTGAGCAGCTGCAGGTCGGGCAGGACACAGGAAAACTTCTGACTACAGTGTAATGATAAAAGAAAGGCAAAGTGAGTACGTTTTAGGCCCTGCCAAGGTATGCCACAAAGCGAACACACTATGCACAATGAAGTTAGTACAAGAGGTTTAATGGGGGAGAGGAGAGCAAAAGGCCCTGTTAGAGTGAGGACATGAGTGAGGAAGGCCAACTAACAGACACAGACAGGGAGAACAGGGAAGAGACAAGAAGAAGAGAGGAAAGAGGAGCAAGAGGCAAGAGAGTGAGCTGTGTCTGGTGGGCACTTTTAAGGGGTACACATGTCACATAGCAATGGTGGAAAGGCGCCTGGCAATAGGTGATGGATGACGTAACTGCCTTGGGGGCAGAGCCAGGCTGCTGCTTCAGCAGGAGCTAACAGAATGGAAGTCCATGAGCTGGAGAAGTTTAGGGTAGAATGAGGAGAGCTGAGAGGAGCCAGGATGCCAGCATGGACTTTGTAACAGGTGTTTGCAATGCTGAGAGATCCTGGAGGCCAGCATGAGCTTTGGAATACTGATGGACACCACAGCTAGCCATTTGGCCTGAGTTTGTTTTGGTCCTGACACTCTGCTCAAAAGATCTGGAGGTAGAAGGGGACTTACATTTTATGGTGAGAAAGTCAAGACAGCAGTAATTTGAAGAAGGTGATCATATTATATCCAATAACAGAAGAAGAAAACTGAATTCCTATGTTCTGGTTATTCTTTCTATTGTATCCACCTCTACTCCAGGGAATGAGTCTCCTACAGTTAGATGGGCCATTCCACATCAGTTAAAGCCAGTAAAACAATCCTTCTCAGCCATGCCACAGGCCATCCTAAACCAGACAAATCTTTCCCAGTACTCTATCAAGTGAGTGTTGACACTAACCATTATAATACCTGAAATGTTCAACAGTATAGCAACTAGTCGTGTGAACATTTTAAGGGTGAATTATAATGAATGAAAATTAAATAAAGTATAAAGTTCAATTAGCCATACTATACTTTCAAGTGCTCAATAACTCTGTGCCATTAGCCTACAAGAAAGGTCAGGACTACAGAGCCCTTGATCATTGCTAAGACTGATTTTCCGGTTCAAAGATTTGCATGTGTTCATGCATTGTTTATTATGGTAAAAAAAAAAAAAGTTAATTGTATATATGATGAATAGCACTGGAAAAACTTAACTTATTAAACATAACCGTTTAAGCTGTTTACATATATGTAGAAAGTCTATGAAAAAGAGATGTTATTAATACTGCTTTTTCACCAATGGAAAAGATTTATTCTAAGCAGACAGGCTTTCAGTTACAACAACAGACAGCATCCTGACTCCCCTGCTTCCGGATGATGGACATTAGCATTGAACAGTTACAGAATTTGGGCTCAAAGGGTCAAGGGGTCACATGTAAGGGTTAGCAGAGAAATCTATAATAGGTGATCACATAGGCACGTGCATTTCTAAAGGGATAAGGGATCAAAAATGCAAATTAGAGAAACAAAGCTGGGCTTAAGAACCAGCTGAGAACAAGGAATCAACCCAAGCACAATCTATATGGATTTCATTGAACAGGTAGTTTACTATGCCTTCTACATATATTGAGTATGAGACTTTACAAGTGACCTCCATGTCATGCTCTTACAAAAACAAGATGAATCACTTTCGGTTGTGTGGGGTCATGGCAAGATTAATGTGGTGACTGCAGCATGATAATTTAATGCCTCTATGATACTTGTAATTCAGTTAATTTCTTAATAAATGCTTGTAGCTACTTGCTTCTTTTATACACTTCTATTTGCATATATATCTATTTATTACTTGAAGATTTAAGTGACATTGCCCAGTATATGGACAATAACACTAATGTTGAAAAATCAGCATTCATAAACCATTAACTATAACATCATGAAAGAGAATGTGATATTTTCTCTAAGAAGTATGAGTTTCCACATGTTCATATTTTTTTCTATTTGAGGGCAAACTCTTCAAATTTTATGTCTGTTTATCTCAGTATTTATTAAACTCCACAGCAGCACTCTGCCTGCTCTCATTTTATATATCTTTATCTCAGTATTAAACTCCGCAGCAGCATTCGGCCAGCTCTCAGGAGGCTGCTGAGTTTGTTTTTTTTTTTCTTGCTCATTTGCATACAGGTTCTGTGCAAGCCTATCTTCAGGGAGGAATGTATGAAGGGTAGTGATGTGGAAGTAAATGGAGAAGAGTATTGAAGCAGATTTTGTTTCAGGACATCACAGATGTGTTGTATTTGAGACAGCAAGACTGGAAAAGGTAAAAAGAAATATGAGTCACAAAAGATACTGTGGCATTTATAGAGAAGCTAGATCTGGGAGCAAGGAAAGGAGAAAGAGTCAAATAAACAGGAGATTCCAGTTAGTACTGAAGGAAGTACAAAGTGGTCAAAGCTTTAGTTCATAGACATCGGCATAGGTTAATAGTACTGAATGAAAAAAAGAAATAAAAAGGAAAGGACAGCTCCTAGGTATGGTGGAGGAGAAAGTTTATTGTAGATAAAAGGGAGAGTGTAGGTAGAGGCAGGAACATCTGGGAGAGTCCAGAGTGTACATGCCCAGACTGAGCTGGGTCATGTGGGGAGTTGAAAAGGGGAAGAGGAAAGGGATAGAGGAAACCAGGTGCAGCAGCCAGGAGGTCAAAGGTACCAAAAGGGGTGAGTAACCAAAACGTCTGGATTATATAAGAAAGAGCCTCTGGGTTTAGGACAGCGTAGCCCCTGGGTTGGACAGTTCAGGTAGAAACTGGGGTATGCAAGTCATACTCTGTAATAGGTAGGGACTGAGGGATGCTGGGACAACCTGGAGGCCAGGTCCGCTTTGATACTTTAAATGGGCAACTCCAGGGTTTAAAACTTAACAATCATAATTTTTAATAAGTAATGCTTTCTTCCAGATGTTTTTCTGAATCTAATCTATAAAGTGGTGATTCTTAGCTGGGCAAAGTGAGTGGCACATTACTGTAACACTATCATTCAGGAGGATCAGGAGTTCAAAGTTATCTTTAGATAGAGAGTTTGAAGCCACTCTGGGCAAACAAGTAAACAATAATAACAGTGACAAAGCCAGTTGTAAGTTACTAAGGATAAATATCTAAATTACTTATTATCTTAGTTTCTCTTCCTGTTGTTGTGATAAAACACCCAACAGAAACAATCCAAAGGATAAGTGGGTTGTTTCAGCTCACAGTTAACAGAAAAACAAAATATAAAATTTCACATAATCTCAGGAAATTTTTCTGGAAGTCTAAAGAGTAGAGTTCAAGATGGCAAATATATTGACAAGAAATGGAGCAAAGTGGTAAAGTGTGTGATCTGAAATATCCTTGAAGTAATCAGGACATCAAGCTCAGGAGAGGGATAGTAGACAAGATGGCTGCCCTCACTTCCAGATAGGGAACTACACATTTTCTCATATATTAAAAGACAAGACAGATGGAAGATATTAGAAAAGCATGTTGGTGGATAGGCCAAAAAGAACTAATTTTTTTCCTATTTACTGTTGTGTCAAAAGAAAAGCGAGCAAACAAAAGCCAAAAGGCAAACATTTCAGCAAGAATTCCCAGTAGCAGAGAAATAGGAATTAAATTCTAATATGAAATGTACTGATACCTATTGGCAGTTTGGGGATACAGTGATGGTGGCTATCAAGAAAAGGTTAATACTGTCTTCCATCAGATCTACACTACACTGATTAGTTAAGCTCTTGAGCAAAGAAATATAAACATAACCAGTTTGATAATATTGACATTTCAAATATTTGGAAATAATCTAAACTAAATGCCCACACATCTAGAAATGATGCTATCTAGAGATACAGGCACTGGTTCATTTTCTTTGCAAATTGAAGAATTAAAAGACAGGGAACGTTTAAAGGACAATTTTCTTGCATTTTTAAGAAAAAAATCCCAGGGTAGGCAAACTGTAAATCAGGCAGCTCCCCAGAGTTGGAGAATAGAGGAGGAAAGGGACTGTGAGGTTTAAGTTAATCAGGCATGGAGGTCAGACACACAGTGCCCAAGCAACCACGTAACAAGGAGGAGGGCTTTAGAGAAAGAGTAAGGAAATCCCAAGTACCCCAAAAAGTATATTTGGGTTCTCATCAGCATCCAGAAGAGACAAAGAACAAAGACACACACACACACACACACACACACACACACACACACACAGAGAGAGAGAGAGAGAGAGAGAGAGAGAGAGAGAGAGAGAGAGAGAGAGAGAGAGATACAGAGACAGAGGCAGAGACAGAGACAGAGATAGAATAGTTTCAAACTCTAAAAGAATAAGTACAGCTTCATCTTGAAAGGACAGTTATCTGCCTATCTCTATAACATGTACTAAAGAGGTCTATTGCACAGTTGATTGACTAGTCCATCTTGATTAATGCTTTTGCTTTTGGTTGCTTTGAATGTTAAGGCTCCACACATGCCAGAGATTTTATCCGCTTGACCAGAAGGAACTGGTTCTCCCTTAATAAGCTATCCTGCTGCTATGTATGAAGGATGTATGAAAATATGACAGAAAATATTTTACGTAGTTGTATTTGTCTCCAGAATTCCTGAGATTTCCATTTTTGACAAACTTTATTGCTGTGTGAATATGACATTTTCATAATCTAAATAAAATAAAATATTGTTTTAACTTGAGTAAAAATAGAAGTTCTATTGTACCCTTGAAGTAATGCTTTGACTAATACACTTTGCACAATTTTTACCATTTCCAAAATAAATGGTTTTAGTTTTTCAATCTACACTCCATAATTAATGGGAGAATATCTTTCTTTCTTTCTCTCTTTTTTTTTTTTTTTTTTGAGACAGGGTTTCTCTGTGTAGCTTTGGAGCCTATCCTGGAACTCACTCTATATCTCAGGCTAGCTTTGAACTCACAGAGATCCTCCTGCCTCTGCCTCCCGAGTGCTGGGATCAAAGGTGTGCACCACCACTGCCCAGCAGTTCTATCTTTCTTTCACTGAGTAAGTACCATGTTTTATTCTGAGTACCACTGTATGGTTTTTCAGCCTGTAGGGTGGGCTTATGGGTGGAGCTTTTTCCTCCAGGAAGATGTGTTCCAATCTTAACTTCCAAGAATGGTTCTTCATATGGAACGAATCTCTGCAAATAGTGTCAAGATTACATCCTATTGGATTAAAGTGGGCTCTGACCAAATGACTATTGTTTCCCTGTAAACAAAAAATTTGGACACAGATATATAAGGACATAAGGAGAGATCAAGACTATTGCTGTGTTTGTACAGGATAGGGAAAGCAAAGACATGTAGGCCTCCCTAGTAGCCAGAGATAGGGAGAGAGCAATGTTTGTGAAGCTTTCTTCTAGCCTCTAGAACTTACTGTGAGGGTCAGTATTGCTGTAAATTACCTAGTTTCTGGAATAATAATGGCAGCTCCAGGAAATGTATGTAGAAAAGATGGTGAAAGTTGACATTAGATTTTTTTTTTAATAAGAAAACTCACAGGACAGTATTAGCATTTTATTTTTTATATCTTTCATAAATTATTCCCTTTAAGAGCCTGATATCAAGGTTTCATTGAACCTCCATAGGGTCTTTAAAAAGAAATATGGGCTGGGCGGTGGTGGTGCACGCCTTTAATCTCAGTACTTGGGAAGCAGAGCCAGGCGGATCTCTGTGAGTTCAAGGCTAGCCTGGGCTACAGAGCGAGATCCAGGACAGACACCACAACTACACATAGAAACCCTGTCTCATAAAAAAAAAAAGAAAAAAAAAAGAAAAGCAAAACCAAAAGAAAAAAAAGAAATATAAAAATATTGATCAAGTCATTAAAGTTTTTAAGCTAAAATTTATCAGTTTGAAAAGATTATATTTCTATGTCTTAGATTTATTTTTCTTCTGAATGCTCGTTGCACTAAATAAAATTTTATTCATAGATTTATTTACTGTCCATCATAATGTGTTGGTTGGTTGCTTTCATCTTGGTTGACATATTGTATATACTGAAAGGTATTTGTTGAATACTTTTGATTTGAAAACGTATATACCATATTGTGAATTCTAGAATTAGCAGATATGTTGAGAGAAACAGTCTTCTCAGCAGTGTAGGTTACCCCTTAGGGCTCACTTTGTGCTGTACGGCATAATAGATCTGATTTTGGAACAGGAAATGGCATGTGGAGAAATGGTCCAAGCAAAACCACGAAGGGGAAGCTTGGTTTGTTGCCCCATTCTCAGGGATGAGAGTAAAGATGTGGGATATGGGTTCTCAGAACAAATTTGCAATATTCTTACTAAGATAAAGTTGACAAGTAACAAGTCCTATAGAAGCCACGGAGTTAATGAGATTTACTTTTATTAAGTGATTTCTCTAGCTAGGTGTCATAACCTAGAAGTAGAAGAGGTATGTCTTGCTTTGGTTACATAACAGCGTCTCAGTAACACTGGTCCATCTAAAAAATGACCATAACATTTTATTAGTGTGTTTTTTAATTCTATTTTTTATTTATTCCTAGAGAATTTCATACATGTACATAGTACATTTTATCAATTAGATCTATGCTTTACTGCCTCTCCATGTATACATAGAGCCTGTCTCACTGAGTCCTGTTAGTGCTTCCTGTATGACCATGGGTATGGGCCTATCCACTGCAAATGTAATATTTTGTATTATTTTGTGTAACATCTGATGCCCTCTCAGTATCCAGTTAGATGATAACCTCATATTTTAATATTTAAAATATACCTTAGTCAAAAAAATATAAAAATCCAAGTCATTTTGACCTTTATCATAGAGTCACTTTTGCTGAAATATACAGAGCAGTGTCTGCTCTCATTTGAGTTATTGTTGATGGTCTTCCTCAATTTTACCATAGATCCTGATAAAAGAGAGTTGTAGGTACAGATCAGGTGCCAGAAACAGAGATTCATGAAGTCTGACACAAAGACAGGCAATCTACTACTGTTCATAAGACACTTAAAATCTTGGGTATATAAGAGGCCTTGTGAATCCTGGAAAGTACATGTGATTCTGTTGTTGTCGTTACGTTTATCAGTATTCTTTTGGTTAAAGAATCCTTAAATTTCAAAAGATACTTTGTGTTAGTTATTTACTTTTCTCTAAGTAGGCATGTATGATACCTATTGGTGTTAATTCTTGCACCTGGTGCCACAGGGTACGTGTAGAGGTTTGAGGCATTCTTTCTTTATACCATAGGTTTCAAAGATCAAATTCAGGTCACCAGGCTTATATTGCAGGCTTTTACCTGCTAAGCCACTTCACTGGCTCAGTGAGATCTTTAATGTTTCCAGCAAATGGTGAAAAAAATATTCTATAGCAGTGGACTTGAACTTCAAAAGGGGAGGCTTTGCCTCCAGGTAAAACCACCACACCCTCCTCTCTCCCTCTTGTACCCCTGCCCCCAACAGTGTATATGTGCCAGGGGAACTTCCAGACTCAGTCCTCTGCTTCCACCATGTGAGCTCTGGGAGTCAAATTCAGGCTTGGCTTGGCAGGCAACTACCTTTAATCTCTGAGCAATTTCATTGGCCCCAGATGAGACACTTTAATTGGCATACGTCTTAGGGGCTCCATCTATTATGCTAATGAGCAGGCCTTGAGGTATGGGATTATAATCAAATGTTTTCCTTGTAAACATGATTTTTAGAAAACCTAACTTAGTTTCCCTTTATAGTAGAGATCTTTTAGAATTAATACCATAAATTCTAATGATAATGAAGAGATCATTGATTCTGATTAGTTTTGCAAAACAATCACACTTTAACATTAGAATATCTTTACAGGAATGTCAAAGGCAACCCAATCAGCTTTGTCTGGGAGCAGAGACATTATTCCAAGAACTCTACTAGATTTGAATAGTTATCAAAACTGCATGGTACAGAATAAGAATACCTGGAATAATATACAATTCACAACTCCTGCCTTTAAAGTGTATCGGCCCTTTTTAAAATGAGGGCACTAGTCAGATGTTAATCTTGGAACTCTTTAGTTGCTGTTTCTGCAGTAGGAAAAGGTGTTTGGTACAATAGAAAACAACAAGAAAATGACCCATGCATGTTTTAGTAAGTTTATCAAAAGGGTGAATGTCACGCTTACCCATTTGTAATTGCTGCTTCTGTATTTGCAGTCTCCTCGGAGTGTAGATGATGAATGATGACTGAAACCAACTTTTATTTTCCTGTTAAATAACAGAAAGGAGGAATTGGTAGTCATTATTCTCTCTACTTGCTGTTTAAGCATTGAAAGCATTTTGCAGAGGAAGAATAATTTGCTATGGAGGCCAAGGAAGGCTGTAAAACATTCTACCTCACAACAGACATTCTGCTATATTTACAGATCAGTCTTGCTTAGCCACCATCAGATAACCTTCCTCCTGCACCAGATGGAAACAAATACAGAAACACAAAGCCAGAAAGACATTATGGAGAGAGAGACAGACAGTCAGATAGAGACAGAGAGAGGCAGAGGCAGGGAGAAAAACAGGCCATGAAAGTAGACCATGGCAACAGTAGATACCAGTTGCCTTGGCCTTTAGTGATGGCTTATGTTAACACTGAGTCACTGAAGGTGGGCTGAACCTGGTTCTGGAATGTGGGCAGTTCCTATCAAGCATTTTTAGTACCCCAAAAATAGTTGAAAAATCTTCACTGATTAATTTATGTGGTTTTTGTTGTTGTTGTTGTTTTAATTAGTGCTATGGAAGAGCAAATTCTGAGTGCAAGGTAACTCAGGTTCAGTTCACCCTAAACACCATGTTCCAATGTGGTAACAGTTTCATAAAATTTTACAGTAAGAGAACTAAGAAAATAATAATTTAAGGCATTTTTCAAATATGTTGGCAGGAACATCAGATAGGTAGATATATGCTTCAGATATTATCTGATATTCTTAACTTTAGGATGGTGTAAAGCATAGGTCTATTTGAAAATCCCAAAAGAATGTTACCAGAGAGTCAGCAGGATGGTAGGTCAAGAACAAAGGTGAGCAATAAATGCTAATTCAGGGCTAAAGTAGTCCAAGGGAATTTGGGTCTGGTGAATTAACACTACAGTTTTAGTTAATATAGGTGTTATATGTTTTTCTCTTCTGGGAAATCAGTTCACAAGTCTAAATAGCAAATAAAATGTAACTTGTTCTAATATGAAGAATATTTGTTTCCTTTTCATATACTATCTATAGTTCAAAATGTGTTTGTGTGTGTGTGAGTGTGTGTGTGTGTATGTGTATGTGTGTGTATGTGTGTGTGTGTGTGTTTGGAACTCTAACTAGACAGATGCAAATGACCTCGGAGTGGTGGAAGTATCCTCCTGATTCTGGGCCATCGTGAATTCTCTGCTTGGAAAAGCAGGAACATTGCTTTCTTTTCTTAAGTTACTGTATAATTTTATGTCTATGGGTATTTTGCCTGCATGTATTGTTGTGCCCAGATCGTGACCCCCAGAGAGACCACCAAAGACGAGCATGCCAGAATGCAAAAGCAAGGTTTAATTCTGGGATATCCAAATACAAGCCTAGGCAGGGACTTCATCCAATAGTTCCAATGCAGTGGAGGCTGGAGGAAGTGCCCACCTATCTGCAAGCTCAGTTTTTAAAGGGAAAAATCACAAGGTTACATCATTTAGGGGTGCTACTACGGGTACAATTCTGATTGGCTCGCTTCTAGGGGCTTTCTAGAAATCATGGCTTAATCTTACTTCTAAGGGAGTGGTTGCCTGCCACCATTTTTCATTGTCTGCCCTCGGGGCATTTTTATGGTCAGTTACCATGAAACCAGGTAGAGGACATTCCATAGTCTGGCAGGCATTACCTCATGACTACCTTGTGACTCTGTACTTTTACACTTCCTGGTTTCTGGAATCTGAACTGACTGGTTTCAGTAACTAATGGCCTATTCCTAAAAGGAGAAATCTTAGGCCTTAATTTTAGGGTGAAAGCATTTTGGTCTTATTTCTAAAATGGCTCATTTTGGTCTCACAGTATGTCTGTGTACCTACCACTGGGGTAGAAAAGGACATCAGATCTCTTGGAACTGTAGTTAGAGATAGTTTGGGAGTTGAACCTGTGTCCTCTGGAAGAGAAGCAAGTGCTCATAATTAAGAGCTGTCTTTCCAGCCCATGCAGGAACATTACTTTCACAATTTGAGTAAAGTTTAGTGTTAACCTACTCTCAGAAGTATTTCACCGAAAGTCCTGCTTTAGTTAACGTAACAAATGGGGACTGCCTCCTAGGCCCAGGTTCATTAACACCTTCCCAGAACTTCCTGGTTCTTTTTCTAGTTTGGCACTTCCTTTTCTCTGAAATGTGAAATACCAGAAGCATCAAAGGCCAGAGAGCCAAAGGCTTCTCTTTTGAGCTGTGCTGAAGGAAGAACCTAAGGGCTTTTCAGGAAGAGAAGGAGGTACTTGACATTGAAGAAAGGTCACTAGAGTGTGAGAAGCCCTGGGCTTGGCTTGCTGTTGACCTTCAAAGGCAAAGATTACAGCTTTGTAGTTACAATACCCTGAAGACTTCAGCTTGTGTGCAGATGTGGCCTATCCACTGTCTTCATGCACATGTGGTCCTTCATCCAACATTGTGACTGCAGACTGATAAATAAATGTACAGGTTAAGGCTTGGTTGGTGTATTTGCCTAGGTGCTAGATGCTCATCCAAATGCTTTTACCATAGGAGACTATAGGTTGTCAGCTCGTAAATCAAACTCTACTATCTGGGGGAACCTGAGTAGAATTTTCAGAGTTGGCGTAATGAACTCCAAAAATTGCACTTAAATTGATGACTTGGCACCTAGTGTCAAGACGTTCAAGCAGCTGATTAAATTATTTATTTTAGCAGTAAAAGTTCAGATCTTCATAACATGAACAGACAAGTTTCATGGAGAAATATATTGATTTTTCTCTGTCACTTTATTTTCATCATAAAAGTGTACCAGGAATTCCTGTTAGGAGCAAGTGAAACATTTCATATAAACTATCTTCCTTTCACCTTCTTCTTTAAAGAGTTCACTCATGCTTCATTCTCACCCTGCGTTTTGTTTGGAAAATGTCTTGTCTTGTGCGTTTACAGAGATTTTTCCCTTTCTCTGATCTAATAAGAAAGTAGCAGTAGGGGAAAATGCCTGGTAAAGTGGCAGATGTAAGTTCTTCTCAAAGATCCACAAACTCCTTAGCTCTGGAGTAGCTGACTGTGTTTCGAATACCAGGTATGATTTCCCTCCTTTTGAATGGGCCTTAAATGCATTTAGAGATCTGCTGCCAATTAAGTCTCAATAGCATGGCTGCCTAAACTGATGGATTCACAACACGCCCCCACGGTTGGGCACGTTTGTGCATGCCCAGTGGACCTAGACACTTCTGCCTAGCCAGTTCCAGGTCAAAATAGCCATTTCTGGGTCAAGGTGTCTCAAGTGACCAGGATCCCATGACTTTGCATGGTTGCGTAGGAACGTGCAAGGCAGCCATGTGATCTGCGCATGTGTGTAGTAGTTACATCGACCTGTGTATGCGGGTATGCTACCCAGCCTTTATAAACTGGTGCCATATTCCCAGCTCCTTCTTCTTCTTCTTCTTCTTCTTCTTCTTCTTCTTCTTCTTCTTCTTCTTCTTCTTCTTCTTCTTCTTCTCCTCCACACACGTGTCTCTTCCACAGGCCTGAGCACTTGTCTGTCCTTTTCTCTTATCTTAATAAAACTCTTGTTAGTGGATTCTGTCATGTTTCGTGACATTTTTTCACAGAGTAAGAGCACCACTAAATAACTAACATAAACATGACCTGAACAAGGACACCAGTAGGCATGCATACATGAAAGGTAGAAAGCCCATAAGACCTCAACCTTAGACAAGGAGTTACTTTTAATTATGTAATGCTGAGAGCAGAAGAAATAGTCTCCCCCAGTGGTGAACCTCCCAGTTGGTTACCTGGGGTCAAGTGGACAGCTCTGAGTGAAAATAACATTATATGGACAGAGTAGGTTGTGTTTAGATATTTAGGAGAGTATCTCTCTCTCTCTCTCTCTCTCTCTCTCTCTCTCTCTCTCTCTCTCTCTCTCTGTGTGTGTGTGTGTGTGTGTGTGTGTGTAAAACATCATTAAAGAAAATGAGACGAGACCATTAATTTGAAAGAGAGAAAGGGGGATTGTTACATGCATGAGAGGGGTTGGAGGGAGAAAAGGGAAGGGGGAGAATGATGAAATTATATTTTAATCTACACAATACATTCATTTTGAAAATGTCCAGGTACTTTCAGTCAAATCTGTGTTTATACATACTTCAGGGAATAAGATAGAGCTGGCAAAAGTTAACTATTCATAGTCAGCACTGTGAAAATACCAGACCTACAGTCCTTTATGATGCCCTGAATTACATATATAGCATACTTGTCAATGAAAATAATAAATTCTAGACTATTTATTTAAAATAGAGATCAGAATTAAATGAATTTGAAGAAAAAGAGGCTTCAGCTACAAGTTGTTTATGTGAATTTATTTCTGGAGCATGGAAACAGAAAACCATTCCTTCCTTCTGTGCTGTTCCATAAATTTCTCTCACATATGTCAAAATATAAAATATAGAACACAAAATTCATCCAAAGCTTATTTCTTGCAACATTATAGGATTTCTGTGGATTCTAAATATTAATTACATTGTTTTTATTCCATGTGTGTGTATGTATCAGTGTGTAGGTATGTGCATGTGTGAGAGAAGCTGCCTGTAGAGTTATGGGTGGCTGTGTGCCACTCAGATTAAGTTCTGGGAACAAAACCCTGGTTCTTTGCAAGTTTAGTATGCTTTCTTAACCATGGAGCTATTTCTCTAGCTCCAGTTGGAGGAAATGTGACAGCTACCACATTTGTGCCATTTGACAAGAACCAATCCTTACTTACTATGCTAAGTTTCCACTTTTCAGTGCTGTTGATTGAGACTAGGACCTTTCCCATCCTGGGCAAGCATTGTGGTTTTGGTTTTCTTCATTTGTTTTGAGACTGGGTCCAAGCATGTGTTCCATGCTGGTCCTACTTCCTCAGCATTCAGATTGTTGGTGTTACAGACATGTGCCACTATGCCTTGTTTTTTCAGCTTTGCCTTTTAGCTTTTTGTAAGACACAGAAAGCCCAGGTGAACTTGCTGATCAAGTGATAAAGGAGATGCACTGGTACAGAAGTAGCTAGCCAGGAGACATCTTGAAGCACTACTTTCATTATCGTGTTCTCTCTCTTGTCTGCTTCTCTGACAGTCCGTTGTCTTTGGTTTTGGTTATTTTACTTTTTTATTGTAACTTTTCTTGATAGTAACATAGTAATTGCAGTAGTTTTCCGTTGTACATTTTTATTCACAAACTACAAAAATGAAAATATGCCAAAATTAGACTTTGTCCATATTATAAGAGCACTTTCCAGAAAGTACTTGGTGATGAATAAGCTCTCTTGACCAAAAGAAGGTTGTGCTCTGACCAGTGCAATCTGCCCTTGGAAACCTGAAGTGTGGCAAGTTATTAGAGTAGTCAGCATTCACATCTAGAACCACAGGTGTGCTGTTTCACCCAGTCATATGACTGCTTGTGCGCCGATGCTACCACCACCTGTTCACCATGCCTGAGCGAGGGGCTGTGGATCAAGAAACAGAGACAAGAACAGCAGGTCATTTGTCTCAGCAGAATGCCGAATGCCATTTATTGAAGGAGGGCGGAAACCTTAAATACAGGCTTATGGCACAATGGGAGAACCCCAGAGGGCAGAAGTTTGCTACCGATGTTCTACATTCTTGCATCTAAGCTGTTTACACAAAATGTAGAATACACAAACAAAGAACCTCCAGTGAGTATTCAGGAGGAAGGATACTGGCAGGGAATCAGTACAGGGAGGACATCTGGTCAAGGTCAGCAAGCAAGGCAACAGCTACCCAAAAACGGGGGGGGGGGGGGGGCAGGGCCCTACAACTGCTATGTAATACAGACAGAATAATTAAATCCTGAGAGATAAACAAAGCATTCACCAGTCCACATTTTGTCAATTTTTTTCTATGTAAAGTATTATTTGGTTCTAATAGCAGGTACCTGAATTTAGCTAAACTGATGAAAAGTGTTTAGATCAAAGACTCATTTTCGGTGAAGCAACCTAACGTCTGGGAGTTTTCTGTGCCTCTTTCTTTTGCGTGCCTTCTTGTATCTTGGGTTAACTATGTTCTTCTTTATTCCTCTGCTGCTCTGCATAACAGATTTTATTCTGAGTCTACTTATCAGAAACAACATGGTTGACCAAAATGACAAACTCCATGTTTATAAGGCCTTACATCTACCGCACCACATGGTCAGTCACACTCAATATGCCTCTATCTGAAATTCCACCTCCGCCCATTCTCCACCAGTGGTTGTAAATCCACTAATACTTACAGAGGAGGAGGGAATGTTATGTGATAAGTTAAATTACCTATTCAACGATTCTAAAAGGACATGAACAGGAGGAAAATGGACTCTTTTCATATGAAAAGAGCATGCACTTTAAAGTTGGAAAACAGAAGACCTGAGTCTTACTTACATCGGTCACCAAAAATCAGTTTTTAGTCTTCTTAGTCCTAAGGTTTTACATCTTTCCATAAAATAACATTAAATGCAGTGTGTTAAATACTTACATATGTGTTTCATTTTATTCTCTAAATTTAGGAGAAATGCACTTGTATTCATTTGTGTAGAGCCACATTGAGCCCCACTATAGCTTAATGGCTTCAGCAGTGGCAAACCTGGTGTCACAACCCAGACTCATTTGGTGACAAAATCCAAGCATTTCACACTCTTCACAATCATAGGTAAACAAGGTTTTGAACAAACTACACTTAAGTTTAAATTCTAGCTTTATGTTTTGAAAAAAAAAAAACAAACACACACACAAACAAACAAACAAAAAAAACAAAAACAGAGAACAGCATGGTACCTATAAAGAATGCATAGAGTAAAAGTCAAAAGTAATGAGACACAAATCTAACAAATATTATAGCAGGCTTTTCAAATTATTTCTTTTATGTTTTAAGATTAAAATAGAATTATATTCTTTCTTCCCTTTTCCTTCTCCAAACTCCTTATGTACCCCTTCTTACTCTCTTTCAAATTCATGGCCTCTTTTTTCATTAGTTGCTGTTACATACGTATATATCCCCAAACACGTAAACACAGGCTTCTCAGTCTGTGTAATGTTATTTGTATATATGTTTTCAGGGCTCACCACTTGGTATTGAATAACCAGTTGGTGTGTACTTCCCTGAGGAAGACTATTTCTCCTGCTCTCAACATTCCTTAGTTTGCTATAATTCTCTGTGTAGGGTTGAGGCCTCTTGGGCTTTCCTAGTTCATGTTAACATGTTTATTGCTGCTATCCTGTTCAGCTCATATTTAGGCCATCACGTTGTTGAGATTTATGATTATGATAAAGGCTTTTAACAATTATTTTTTTCATTTTGTCCCACTTAATCAATAAAATAGTGTTTGCGGAAATGTGTTGAAAATATGTTGAAAGGGAAAGTCAGTAGTTGACAGTAAGAACTTTTCTGACCATAATCAAGTTACCTAGCCTATGATTACCAGTTTTCAGACTCTGTCTATACAAAGCCATACTCATTTAATTACAGAGGGTTATGAAGACTGATGCTGATAAACATGCAAAGACTTTATATCCAGCATGTAGTAAACACATTGTCAATAGTTTCTATATAAATGCTAAACTAATAGACTTAGTTGATAGACACATGTATGGATATGTAGAGAGAAACCCTGAATGTAGAATATTTTAAAGCAAATGTCTGCTGTTTACTCATTTTTTTCATAAATAAGGTGTATTTATTGGGTGACTCTGAAGATCCAGACACTAGCTAAAGTGATTGGCACTCTTGTCTCTATAAAAATCTCGTGAATTGGTCACTCTATAGTTCTTTCAAATGAGGAAGCAGGCTCTGAGAGAGTATATAGCTTGTTAATCGTCATAAACTTTAGTTGTAAATTTAGACCAATAAGACCAAAGTAAGATTGTGTGATCCCAAGCCACATATTACTTTAAATATCACTGCTTCTCCAATATATGTTTTACACATTAAGATGAATCAGTAATACAGAGAAGACAGCTTGTAAAATTGGCAATTTATTATGTATCCATGGCTATAGAGATTTGGTTTTGTTTTGTTTGTTGCGTGTATGTGAGAAGAATAGCAATTGATTCTAAGAATATGTATTTTTTATTTACAACCATGCAGGACAATATTAAAATGCATTCATGTTTATACTTATTCTTACAACTATGATTCAGGGCCCATGTTTATACAAATGACAACATTATTTAACATTCAAAGCATGATAACAATGTTAGAAATACCAAATATCAAAATCTTAAATTAGGAATGAATTAAGACTAACTTAAAAGATACATAATCATGAAAAAATAGACTCATTAGAAAATCTTGTGTTCCCCAAAGTGGAATTTCAGATACCATGAACCTGAATTATTGGCTGATTTTGACATGTTTTTGTAAAGAAGATGCATCATCAACTGTGAGATTATAAAAATTCAGTGATGGCTAACACATTTAGTCTTTGTTGATTTTAAAGATTCAAAGGAGTATGTCCAGCACATACAGAGTTAGAAGAAAATTTTAGTGATAAAAGTAAATGTTTGAAATTTGATAATTTTGATGTGTTTATTAGCTTCTACATGGTGGTTCATGCTTTCTGCATATGTAAAAATACATATAATTAAGGAATTAAAAATACATTTAAATTGGAAAGGTGACTTGAAAGAAATTCAAGCTGAATACAGTGGTTTTCAGTGACCCATTTATTAGTAGAATACTTAAAAGCTTAATCAGAATGATGTCATTGCCACTAAGCATTATTAACTCATCAGGGAAGTAGAACCTGATATAGATAATAGAAGCAGTAATGGATAGAAATTTCTGAGAAAAAAGAAAGAAAGAAAAAAATAACTCCATCAAAATGCCCTGTTAACCAACACATGAATGATATCTACATTAGATATTAGATAATGCCTGGTTAGCTAACATGTGGATGATACCAGATGTTACAAATGAGATATTCCTTGATTGTATTTTCTGACTGTGGTTAGTTTGTTAATAATGTAATTTTAGTATTGCAATACTCTTTAATTTTAACATTTGCATTTCAAGTTTGTGTAAAAGTCCACCAGTGATTTCTTTAATTTTTTTATCTTATGTGTATGTGATTAAGTGTTTAACCACATGTATGTATCTATACTTCATGTATGTCTGGTACCCACAGAGGTCAAATGAGGGAATTGGATGCCCAGAAACCAGAGTTAGAGAACTGTGAGCAGCCACACAGCCCTATAGGTGCTGGGAATGGAATCTGGGTCCGCTGTAAAAGCAGCCAATGATCTGAACTGCTGATCAGATTTTCCAGCCCCCAATGATTTGCTTTTATTCCCTGAACCTAAAATGGAGTAAAAAACTTTAACACCCCTGTTCTTCCTTTTTCTTTTATAAAGATGACAGTGGTTTGGAATAAGGTTGTACTTCTGAGCTGGAGGGATGTTATTTGAGAATGGAGTTCACAGGCTTTGTTGATTACGATAATGTGAGCTGTGGGTGAAGAAAACTATAAAGTGTTAACACTGAGCTGAGGAATAAATAAATATCAGTGCCATTTTGTAAACAGAGGCAACCCTTATGCTTTAGTATCAAATTTTAATTCAAAGAAAGATGGTGTGTTTAGAAATCAAATTCACCTCAAAACTTACTACAAAAACAGTAGTGATATCACATATCAAAACATGGAACAAAGGAAAGAATTTAATGGTAAATACTAAGAAAGATCAAGAGAATATGGAAGTAGAGGATTGCTGTCTGCCACATCTTTAGATGGTTAGAAGGGAACAATCTTGTGGGGATGGAAAGAGAAACCCAGGTCATCCCACTAACCAGGAAGAGTAGTAGATCTCTTCTGAAATTCCACCTCTGTCTCTTGAATCTCAATTTCCAGTCAACTTACAAACAAACAAAAATGGAGCAAACAGCAGCAACAAACTCACTAATAGCCAAGTCCACTTTAAGTTGATTTTCTCTCTTTCTAATTTCCAAAGAATACAATGAAATCCATGTTGTAGTAGTTAATTTTTGTTGTTTTGTTTTGTTTTGTTTTTCATCTAAATTCCCTATGGCTAATATTTATATTCATTGGCAATGTTTTTGTGAAAAATAAAACAAAACTAAAAACAAACAAGAAACCATCCATGGTTAGCAATCTCTAAACTTAACAAAAGCTTTAGGTAACAACTATGTTAGAATAGAATATTCTTCTTGTGAATGGCTGTTAATCCAATTGTTTTAAATTAACAGTTTTGGGGACCCATTGCCATGTACTAGTGGTCTCTCTCTGGGTGGGAGGAAAGCTTTAGCTGAAGGATCCATACAGCAGTTCCCAGAACATGTAGAGACAGAGTGGTTCTTTGTGATTTTTTTTTCCACATTATACAAGATTATGTGCTCATTGAGTAGAGCTGGGATGTATGTGTATGAGTGGTATTTCTGGTAAACTATAAGGAGGAAGATGGGGCTCAGAGAATGTCCAACATTGTCTGTATTATGGATTCAAAGGCATTTCAAAGCAGAGATGTTTGCTTTGAGTAGACTACAAGTGTAGGATTGCAGGACAAAGCAAAGGGCCTTCAAGGTATCTCCATAAGCCTGTTCTTTGTCATCACTAAACAAAGTGTTCATCTTCATGTGCAGTGTACAGAGAATGCCCAACACAAAAGTAACATTGATTTATTCGCCTTGGTATCTTCCTAGGAATTTTCTTGATTCAACAGCTGACTTATTTTAATATCCCTGAGATGGTGTCAGCTCAAAGTCATGAGAATTAAGGAAAATAGTATTTGGAATACATTCTCAAACATAACTTTTAAATAAAATCTTTTCTCTCCCTTCTTTCCCCATAAGTTGATGTTATCCTACTCAAACACTGTAATTATTGCATGATGGGTTTATAGCATCATTTCTGTAAGAGCCATTGTAGTTTCTTATTAGTCTCCAAAGTTGAACTGAAAGTATTAGAATTTCCTTTAACAGCCACCTAGAGGGTAACCTTTCTTTCATGTCCCTTTTCTCTTCACCAGATCTCCCAATTTTCTTTCTTCTTCCTACACCTCTAAGCCCTGCTACTTTTCACTTCCCTGCCGTATCATAGTCCACATCACTCTCCCTGTAAAACTAGTATTCACCTTGGGAATCATCATGGCCCATGCTCTGCTTTGCCTATCCCAGAGATTCTCAACTTACAGTTAAACCCCTCGGGGGTTAAACAATCTTTTAACTGGGGTCACATTTCAGAGATCCTGCATATCAAATATTTATATTACAATTCATAACAGTAGCAAAATTAGAGATATGAAGTAGCAATGAAATAATATTATAACTAGAGTCATTACAACATGAGGAACTGTATGAAAGGATCACACCATTAAGAATGTTGAGAATCGCTGGATTATTGCCAGCTGAAATTAGTCTATTATTTACTCATCCAGCCAAGTCATCTCTGGAAAGGCTCTCTCCAAAGAAATGAATACCTAAGTAAAATCATATATCTCTCTGAAGAGTCTTTTGAGAATCATTGCTTTTATTTAAAAATTATTTATTATTTATTTTATTTTAAATGTAAGAGAGCATTACCTGCATGGATGTATGTGCACCCTATGTGTGCCTGGTGTCTTCAAGGCCAGGAAAGGTCACTGCTCTCTGAGAACTGGAGTTAGTTATGTTGGTGAGCCACCATGTGGATGCCTGGGGATTGAACACAGGTACTCTACCAGAGCACCAAGTGCTCTTAACTGCTGAGCCATCTCCCCAGCCCAGTAGGATGGCTTTCTTTTGAACAGAACAACAGTAGTATTAGTAGCAATAATATCCTGAAGCATTTATATAGCCACTAGTATTGAGAAGTTTTGATAACCAAGTAGGCTCTTTCAGCTACATTGTGAGAGAGAACAAAGCAAGTATTTTATGTTCATTTACCAGAAAGAGAAACAGGATCAGAGAGTTTATATGACTTCTATGAACTCACTCACCTAGAATCCAGCTAATAAGAATGTAAGCAGCAAGAATCTAGCTTTAAAAGGAAATCCTCTAATCCAAATACAATGATCCAAACAGTGCTGGATTAGCTAATCATTTACACACAGGCAGCCTTATTAGTGAAGTTAGTTTTAAAGTATGTGAAAGTATTTTAAATTTATAACCGAGTCTGCATGTGGTAAAATTCGAAACCAGACACTTTTGAGCAGACGCACTTTCAGCTTTGACAAGGAATTAATGTTTCCAGAGTATCTGTGTGGCCTTGTTCTGTTGCTTCCCTTGCTACGTTATTCCAAACAGTATCTAGAGACAAGTTTAAGCTTGAATAGTACTGTTATTTCTTTGGTTGTTTAATAAGAGATAAGCTGCTGGAAGCATCATATCTGGTATATAAAGCATTTTGCATTAGTATCTGTTAAATATTTATTATCATGTGTTTTGATGCTGACACAACTGGCTTCATAAATTAAATGAAAATGCTACATTCTACGACTTGTTGGTTTAATGTAAGCTGAACCAAACTGATAAAGGGTGAGTTACATGAACAAGAATAGTGTTGTTCCAGATCCATTAATGTCTAAAAGATCTGAGCATAAAATGGTTCACTTTCTTGATGTTTAAGTAAAGAATTTAACAAAATTTTACTCTACACTTTTTTTCTACAACACAAATAAGGGATGAACAGACAAGTGGTATAGTCATTGACTCTCATGTTGCTGTGATTTGGCAAAGCAGATAAAACACAGATGGGTAAACTGTAGTAATGCACAGAAAGAGTTAACTAAGGGGGCCAAAAGAGAATGGAGGCTGCGATACTAAAGTCTGAGCATTTACTAAGCACAGCATACAGCAGGATGGGTGAGGGGATGCCTCCTAGAGTCATTGAAGCAGCTAAGCTTTTGTAATATTGAGAGATGTTCATTACTAGTTCCTTATGAGCCTTCCCATTCACCCCAGCATAGATGGTCAGTTGTAGGCAACATAGGAAGACACTATTTAAAACAAAATAAACAAAATTTCTCCAGGACACAGTGCTGAATGCAATAGAATATAAATATAAAGCTTTATGGACTATGGTGATCTATTTGAAGTCCAAAATCATGTTTTCCCTTTTCCTTTTGTGGTAAAAGTATAAAGTTTTTGTGAAAGAGTTATGTACCATATGTTCAATATTATTTTAAAAACTTATTTGTGCATGAGTGTGTGTGTGTGTGTGTGTGTGTATGTGTGTGTGTGTGTGTGTGTGTGTGTGTGAGAGAGAGAGAGAGAGACAGAGAGAGAGAGAGAGAGAGAGAGAGAGAGAGAGAGAGAGTTGGATGTATGTATGCTTGAGGATATGTATGTACACCACATGAATGTCAATGCCTGCAGGGGTCAGAAGAATACATGAGCTCTGACATTGGAGTCACAGATGGATGTAAGCAGTGCTATGTGGATTCTGGGAACCCAGCTTGGGTTCTGTGTAAGATCAACAAATGATCTTAATTGATGATCTTTTCTTTTCACACACTTACTTATTTTAATAATTAAAAATTTAGGGGAACAAAATGTTTTTTGATCTGCTTTATGGGCTATTTAATTTACATTCTTTACAACCCTGAAATTACCACTGAGATTTATATCTGTTATTATTTAATATATGTTATTAATTAAGTACTGTTATTAATTAATCCCATTGTAGCAATTGGGAATGACATAGATATTTTATATGTTCTGTCCAAATCATAGAGCTGACAAATGATGGAAGCAGAATACTTAATTGAACGTGTCACTTAAGAATGCCACAAGTACACCTAACTCTTATACCAAAATTAAATATGTGACATTTTTCAAACAGACTTTAGGGTGAATATTAATGCATCTTATACCATGTTTCAAATGGTTACTGAAAATTTTAAAATGCTCTTTGTAATAATCACTTTGTTTTACATTTTAGCATTTTCCTTTGTTAAATAATAATATTGACCTATATTTCAATATTTGACAAAAGAGTCAAGAGTAAAGCTTTGTTTTGTCAATTCATAGCTGTCATTTTATTTCTATTTTAACAATGCTTAGTTTTCAAAGGTAACTCATCTTATTTGAAGAGAACTTTACGGTTGAACATGGTAAACACGTATCAAGTCTTTGACAAGTGATTAATGCAGACACCTTTAATATCTAAACTTCTCACAGCACTTCCCCACTACCCACTCTTATGACAGTGTTCACGTCTCTTTGTGGCTTCACTCTTTCCCCAAGTGGTGGTTTATTATTCAAGTTAGATTAATCGATGGAAAAAAAAAAGAGATTCATTTAATTAAACTGTTTCTCAGCACCTTGTCCTTGCGTATTTTCAACATCTGTAGTTGAACACTGGTCATTTTTTAGTGGAAGAGACATCAGTTTTAGGGGTTTAATCAAATGTCTAGCATATGAATTTATCCACATTTCTCCTTCTCTTCCTTGTTACTAGTCATGAGACTGGGCATAAACTTCAGCTGAAAGTAATTGGTCCAGACCCAAGAGACTCTTACACTCCTGAAAATAGAGTCCTACTCCTCTAATTATTTCCATGGAGCAGATTTCACATAGAAAATCAAAGGAATTAGAGTGTCACAGTGTTTTCTTTTCCCATTTTAGGCTAGATGTAGGACAGGCCTGGAAGCTTATTTCACACTGAATCACAGTAATTCAGACATGGAACCAACTCTGGATGTTGGGCATAAGAGCCCTTTTAAACTCATACAATAACCAGTGATTTCATTGTATATTAACAATAGATTCAGCAATAGTAGGATTAGTTAAAAAAAAAAAACAAGATATAATATTTTATAGTGAGAAGATATTTTTATATTGTATAATTTTGGATATTTTCTATAAAGTATCCTATTTAGATGTTGTTTAAAGATAATAAGGTGTAACTAGCTTTATGAATTTTGGACTTTAAAAAGTTACTTATTTTTATGTGTACCTGTTCATCTGTATATGCAAGTTGAAGCTGGAAGAGGCCATTGGAACCCCCAGACTTGGCGTTACATGTGGGTGATGGGGACCAAACAGAGCTCCTCTGCAAGAACAATGAGTGGTCTTAGTCACTGAGCCATGTTCTGTAGCTGAAATATTATGAACCTGGATTTAAATCTTAAGTTTTGTTTCTGTGAGTTCAACCCACAAGCTTCATATTGAAGGAGAGATCAACAAATAGTCATTGATGTTTGGGGTAAGGAAAAATAATATATGATCTTTTAAAAGTTATTTGAGATTGTTTGGAAAATATAATAGAAATATTACTATAACCTTAGTCAGTTACATTGAATCTTCATTGTAGCTGGCTTTCTTTGGACAACCATCATCTCCCAAATCATGACACAGAGACTTGATATTAGTTATGAATGCTCCTCCTTAGCTTATGCATGTCCCACTAGCTCTTATAACTGAAACTAACCTTTTTCTCTTCATCTATGTTTTGCCTGAGGGCTTTTTACTTTTCTTTCATTCAGTATGTCCTACTCCATGTCTGCCTGGCTGGCCACTGGTATCTCTCTCTCTTTCTCCCTGTTTCCTTCCCCCTCTTCTCCCCAGCCTAGATTCTTCCTACTTATTCTCTCTTCCCACCAGACCTGCCTATACCTCCACTGCCTAGCTGTTGTGCATTCAGTTTTATTAGACCAATCAGGTGCTTTAGCCAGGCAAGTTGAAACAGCAACACATCTTTACACTATTAAACAAATTTAGCATAAACAAAAGCAACATACTTTTACATAATTAAAGTAATATTCCACAATAATAACAATGTAACATATCTTTACATTGTTAAAGTAATATTTCACAACTCTTTATCTTCAGGATGAAGAGAATTGGGAAAGTAAGATGAGAAACATGTTTTGCTTTGGTTGTAGGATGATTCTAACAACAACAACAACAACAAAAAAGGTAGCCTAATTAGGAAAATCAAGAGAGGGAAGATGCTATATATTGTTTATGGGCCTTCACAGAAGTGAGAATGCTGGCTAAGATTCTTCAACAGCAAAATACAAAAAATAGTTAAGGCTAACAATTGCCATTAAGGTCTTTATTGTATGGAACATGTTGTTACAGGGTGGGAGCATCACTAGTGTTCTCAATCTGCTCTGTAGAAGTGCTGGGATTCAGAAAAAACAAGCAAGAAGAACCAGGATGTATCTTCACTCATTCTTCACAGGTTTTCTGGGTTGAGGGCTTAAGAAGTGACCAATAACTGAACCTCTGCTCCTTGGAAGTCTCCAGTATATACTACTTGAAGGGGAAGTCCATACATTTCCAAAACATTGGACTTACGGCCCTTGGTTTGGAAGGAACACACGCAGGAGGTTGGTTCAAAGATGACAGAGCATCAAAACAGAAGAAAGAGAATCGTCAGATATTAGCAGCTGCCTCAGCTTTCCTGAGGAAGTGAGGCTTGGGACATCAGAAAGATCTTAATCAGAAACTAGTGTGTGCACATGTGTGAGTGTGTATATACATGTACAGATGCACATACAAATCACTGAGTTACTGAGTTCCCATCATGCCCTATTTAGTGAATGAGTTTAAATTTAAAGAATTTTTATAATTGTGTTATCAGAACTGAAAAATCAAGAAACACCAATAATGACATGTTGCTCTCAATCTACGTTATCAGTTTGATTGAATTTAGAATTGAGAAGGGAACAACCTCTGAGTGGATATATGAGGAAGCTTCCAGATTAGGTTAATGAAGTAGAAAGATGCCAGGAGCCATCCCCAGCAGTAAGCAGTCCCTGCAAGGATGTAAGGGGTTGGCAGGGTACAGAGGTGAGCTAGGCCATTGTGGTAGTGAGAATCTTGCAGCCTGACTGACTAGCAGTCAGAGTGCTTCTTTATTTATACAGAATTTAGTAAACAGGGATACATTCATGATATTCCAAAACATAGATCATATCTGTGGTGATATATTGTGTACCCTAATAAAATTTACCTGAAGATCAGAGAACAGAACAAGCCACTAGATTAAACATAAAAGTCAGACAGTGGTGGCACAACCCTTTAATCATAGCACTTGGGAGGCAGAGATCCATCTAGATCTCTGTGAGTTCAAAGCCACCCTGGACTACCTGAGATTGATTCAGTCTAGGAGAGAAAATAGAGTCAGGCAGTGGTGGCACACACCTTTAATCCCAGTACTGGGAAGCACACATGCCTTTAATCCCAGGAAGTGACGGCTGGGGAGAGAAAGGTATATAAGGTGTGAGGAGACAGGAACTAAAGCCTTTTTGGTAGAAGCATCCCTTTTAGTTAGAAGCTTCTTTGGCTGGACCCTTTTGGGTGAGGACTCAGAGACTTTCAGTCAGAGGATTCCTGGAGTTGATGAGGTGAGATGTGGCAGTGGCTTGTTCCTTTGTCTTTGTGACCTTTCAACATTTACCTCAATATCTAACTCTGTGTTTTTTTGTTTTTGTTTTCGTTTTTTTATTAAAAGACCATTTTAGGATTCATGTTACACATATTTTTATTTTTGGACATGTGTTTCGCTTTCTCTTGTTTATCTTTTAGTGTTAGTAAATAAACTATGACAGAACATAGTTATCATTTCCAATCATTTTCCCTCAACTTTTGACATCATTAATAAAGAGTTATCATTCTTACTCATTAACCCTCTAACCCAATTTTTAAGAATCTAGAGGCAAATGATAGCCTGTTCTCAGGCTGGTAGCTCTGGTTGCTTCAAGGACATTAGACCAAAACAAAATTTCCAAGCCAGCCTGGGCATATTGCTTTGTCCCAAGCTGTGTTTATTAACTCTTAATAGTCAGAGTGCCCAAGAAAAATCCACAGACCAAAGCTGATGTAGTTACTATTCAAATTCTGGCATAATATAGTGTTTATATTTTATATCTTTATAGAAATGGTCTATATGTCTATCTAATCTGGCATTCTGTTGTTCCTTGGTCATATGACACCACAGTGGCTCTGCATGTGCTAACTTTTCTAAGAAAGGGAGGTCCTGCCGTCTCATTCTTTTGTCATCTTTCCACTCCATTCTTTGCTCACCAATATAAGTCTCTGTGTAGGGCAGAAGTAACTTCAACTAATCTAACTTTGTTGCCGTGTACGCCTCAAAATTGCCTGAGTGTATAGTGGGAAGAGGCTTGCAATCTGAACTGTGACCAATTCCTCTAGCCCACTGAATCTTGTTGACCTTTTTGAGTTTACTTTGTTTTGAGTATCTTGATCCTGTGTAAGTACAGGGACGAACGTTTCAAGAATGTCTCATAGCCCTGTGAAGAGACCTCTGGGTTCTTTATAAGTGTAACAACTCCAAGGTGTAAGGAAAACATTCAAGTAGATAAGGATATCTCCCTGGAAGCAGGGGCAGGGAGGTAAATCGAATGTTCATGATTTTCCTGGGGAAGTTTAGATGCAGCATTTCTGGGAGAATGCACAAATGATTCATAAGAAATTTTTCATCAATCCAGTATCCACAAATGGTACAAATATTAAAAATGCCCCAAGTATGCAACAGGTGGAGATGAAAACCAAAGGTGGCACAGTGGCCATCAAGCAGCTCAGCTCTGGTGGATCTTTGACAAACAGCTGTGTTGGCTTTATGGCTTTTGTTCTTTCCATCAGATATGGCTATGGTGGAAAGACACACTTGAAATGTGTGTAGCAGCATTCCATAGGAGGGATGATGGACTGAATAAAAAGAGAAAGGGAGCAAAGCACCATTATTCATCTGTCAGCATTGTGACTGAATTTTTCTTATAATGATAATCCTCATATGTAATGGATACATACATACATGTGTATGTATATATATATATATATATATATATATATATATATATTTGAGAGATAGGGTCTCATGTAATCAAGGTTGGACTCAGACTTGCAATGCATTTTATGATAGATGAGCTTGAACTCTTGTTCATCCTACTTAGAGTTTCTTTTTTTTTTAAGATTTATTTATTATGTATACAGTGTTCTGCCTACATGTATGCCTGCAGGCCAGAAAAGGGCACCAGATCTCATTATAGATGGTTGAGAGCCACCATGTGGTTGCTGGGAATTGAACACAGAACCTCTGGAAGAGCAGCCAGTGCTCTTAACCTCTGAGCTCTTAACCTCTAAGTATATAGTTTCTAAGTACTGGGATTACAGGAGTCTACCAGCAAATGTGACCTATGGATATAACATTTTATAGCCATATATTTTTATAGTTTTCACTTGTGGTTCACCATTTTTAACTTAAAAACTTAGTATCTGGTAGTCTTCATGCTTCCATAAATTTACATTCCATGATTTCAGTTACCCAAAGTCTACTATGACATGAAAATATGAAAAAGAATATTCAAGAAAGAAATGACTGTTAAGCTTTAGATTTCCAATTGTTCTGAGGAACAGGGCAAGATCTTTCAACATACAAATTACCTTCCTTTTTTGGAATAAGAATTATCATTTTCCTACCTTGATTTTGTGTGACACCTGCCTCATAGTCACTCAGGAGCCATCATAGTTTTCAGGGTGACTATTACAACATTACAAGGTTTAGCTGTTTTTCTCCTTGTTCAAGTATCTTTTCTTATTATGGCCCAAATGCAAGAGCAGTCACATTGGCAATCTAATAGGAAAAGTGAAGCCATGGACTGATTACTGCTCCTTATCAGTAAAAGTAAAGCTGCAGAGAGATATTTTGAGAGAGAACAAGACAGAGAACAACCAGACTCACTTTTTATAGAATTTTATATGACATGATTACAGTTTTGTTTAATACTTAATATAAATATTATACTACCCCTAGTTTATTTATTAAACTTTGCTTTATATATATTTGCATAGGAAAAACACACGATGTATCAGTCCCATTACTCTGGAAAGTATATCATCAATTGAGTGGCTCAGAACTTAAACTCACTGATAATAAATGATGTAAGCCTTCAAAATCATTTAAAATTATGCATATGCAGTATATAATATGTACTACAGAAATAATAGTTTATAACTAACCTCTTAATCAGACATTAAAATGGCTGTAAAGAAAATATTTCTTAGATTGAGATATGTATGAAATACAAATAAAATGCAGTGGAATACAGAACATTTAAGTTCCCAAAAGATCAATAGTCTCCTAAACTACAATGTCTTTTTATTTTCACTTTTCTCCCCTTGTCTGTAAAGCCTCTGGTGAAAAGAAAAATAGAATATTAAATTTTACATGAAAAATTTCAGCAGTTTGCAAATGACAAGAGACAATTCTGATTGCTAAATTACCTATTCCTAGTACTGGTATTTTAATATGTTGAACATCTAGTTCATGTTGTAATACATAGCTACACTTTTATATCACTGAGATTTAACAAACTATGTGCTTCTCAAAACCTGAATTTTTCTTCTTTGTAAATATTAAAATAAATGTTACATTAACATGTCTGTTCTTTTCATAGGTCTTTTAGTGATGTTAGTAGACAAATATTTAATAAAAATATAATAAGATGTGAACATGCTCCACACGATATAGTAATACCTCTTCTTTGCTTGTGTTACATTTTTATTAATTTGAAAGCATGTACTGATGAACACAATAGGTTAGAATATTCCTCATGGGAGTGAAGATTCAAAAATACATTTATGGTATGTTAGAATTTCTTTTTTTTTTTTTTTTTAATTTTACATACATTGGTGTTTTGCTTGCATGTATGTCTGGGTGAGGGTGTTGGGTTCCCTGAAACTGGAGTTACAGACAGCTGTGAGCTGCCATGTGGTTGCTGGGAACTGAACCATGGTCCTTTGGTAGAGCAAAGAGTGGTAAGAGCTCAGTGGCCTTAACCACTGAGCCATTTCTCCAGCCCAATTGTGTCAGAATTTCAGATCGTCAATTGCTTAATTTGGTTGACAATAAAAAGGAAGTTTGATATGGTCTCATTTAATTTGAAGTGGACATACTTTAAGCCATACTGCTGGTGACAACATTGTGATCATTATACACTTTTTGCATTTTAACAAACATTTATACACTAAATCAGATGCCACTAAATCAACATTAGTATTCAATATTTGAAGTTTCCTTGTATTTCATGCCTTCCAATATACTCCCTATACACAAAGGAGTTGTGGGTAATTCACTGAATGCTAACTGTCCCTGCTTAAATCTGAATAATAATTTTCAGTTTATGATGACAATTCAGTTTGTATTTTCTGAGCATGTTAAGTCCCAGAAAGTAAACAGAAATAATCCATCTCTCACCCAGATTATTAGTGATTTAATGCAGTAACTGCCAAATCGGGGTCTCTGGAAGCTAGGGTCAGTCTAGAAATGCTGGGGGTCTCCTGGCCAGCTGTTCTCCATTTGGTACTTGGGAAGTGCTGTAATTAATAAAGCATCATATTATTTTGAAGGTCCATGGACTTACTTTTTGTGCAGGTCTTATGCTTTCTTGGTTATAAGTCAAAATATTAACATTAAGGAAAATTACAGCTGTAGTCTTCTCCTCCACCCCTTTCTCTCTCTTGTTCTTCTATTTTTTAAAATTTTCATCCATTTAATTTTTTATTGATTCTTTGGGAATTTCACATCATGTGCTCCAATTTTCCCACTTATTTTCCAGTGCTTCTGTACCTGCCCTTCACCCTTGTAGTGTACCCCCAAAGGAAAACTTAAAAAGAAATAATAAAGGTAAAAAGTAAATACAAATAAGAATATTTAAACAAACGAACAAAACCAAAAACAATCAAAAATAATAAAAGCAAACAACAATAAAAAACCTACTTTAACCCTCTATCTTTCCCACCTCTCCATTGCTTGTTCATTCATTCATCCTAGTGGCATTGGGAGCTATGATGTGTCCTGCAGTATACCCTTTTGTTCAAACAGCTTTATGTGCAAATACTCATTGTGTAATGTGTTGTTGGTCAGGTTGAAGGCCTCTATATTCTGTACACCATCATCACTGGACCCTCACGGAATCTCCTCTAGGATAACCTGCTCTTGCCCCAGTCATGGAGATCCCAGGGCTATGGTTCTGTAGAGACAGTCCCTTCACCCATGCCAGCAGGTCATAGAAGGGGTAGATGTTGGCAAGTGCCAACTCAAAGCTCTGAATGTATGACTGGGTGGTAGCTGAGTTTGTCAGTCTGGGCTACTGGGACTAACCCCTCAGGTGAGGAGCAGAACCAGCTCTCTCACACATGTGGTGGGATTGGAGCTAGATTTTCTAAGTTTGGGGCAGGGTAAGGGATAAAATCCTGTCTCCATAGCTTCAGTTCCATCCTGACACTCAGTTCCTCTTTGTCCTCTCTTTTACTGTTCCCTCAAAGTCCTGCTAACAACTAAGCTCTTATGCTTCCAGCCTCATCTTCGTCCTCTGTTTCCTCTCCCTCCATCTCTACTTGCTCTCTACTCCTGGCTCTGATGAACTCTACAAGAGTTCTGCCTTACCATTTACGAAACCTCTGTGTTCTTCTCCCTGATCATGCCATTCAGTCTGTCTCTACAGAAAATGAGTGCTCCTTCTTCCCCTGGCCACGTGGTTCTCTGCCTCCTCGGGAATGTTGCTCCACCCTACCTTCCACCTTGATATGTAAAAATCTCTTTTGTTCTCAATCATTTGCTCTGGAGAGCCACTAGGCCTCAAGGGAGGAGCCGGTCTAAGCTTCATTTGCATAAGAAACAAAGCTATGGTCTCCAGCCAGTTTGTCTCCTAGGCTCAGGGCAGGAGAGGGAGTTAGTTACCTAGAAGTTCAGCAGGTCTGAGGAGCTTAACTGTTTGCCAATTGGTCTGGGAATACTTGAGCACGCAAGAATTTCATAGCAGAAGACAGCTGAAATATTAAAAGCTGGATAACACCAAATATTCATAATAAATGGCTTGCCTTTTGACAGACCCTTGGGCGGTCAAAGTATAATATGCAGCTGAATCTCTATAATATATTCTTGTGACCCACCACACTCATGGCACTGTGTGGCAGTACAGGCATCTCAGATTGAAATGGGCCCAGCAGTAGCCTGGTCCCTTGACTCCAACATGGCACCAGGTGGCAGCCCACAACCCAGGCATCCTTCTGGCCTTTGGAAGCAGGCCATGGACATCAACACAGACCCTGGCCACAATAAGACCATGAACCCAAACATGGCCCTAGGCTGCAGTCCAGGCCCAGATGACACCATGGTCCTGGGTGTCAGCTCAGGGCACTAAGATCTGTATGGCCTCAGCAGCAGCATGATCATTGGAAATCAACATGGCCACATGTGGTAGCCCAGAACCTGAGCTTCCTCACAGACTTTGGTGGTAACAGGAGGAGCTCTACTCTCTTACAAGTAACAAAGACTAAGATGTTTTAAAATACCTCTAAAATAAGATTCTGCTAAATGTCTCAGTAATTCTTTTTCTTCCTTGTGATGATGTGATAGGCTGTGGCTTCTTCAGTGCCTCCAAGTGTTTCCATATCGATCTCTTCTTTCTGTTGGGTATGTTCCAGCTACACAAGACAGCTGATCATTTATGTAGCCATGCTGGGGATTGAACAA
The DNA here is from genome assembly GCF_949786415.1 of Peromyscus eremicus. Lineage (NCBI taxonomy): Eukaryota > Metazoa > Chordata > Mammalia > Rodentia > Cricetidae > Peromyscus > Peromyscus eremicus. The sequence goes on along the minus strand of NC_081421.1, from coordinate 22,370,754 downwards.
AACTTTGCTGCTGCCTTGCAAATGCTCTAAACCTCAGTTAAATTACCAGCCTTCTGCTTCCTCCATATAGTTCTTGTACTTGCAGAACTAAATAATATTTTCATAACATTAATTTGAATTTCTGTAAATGTTTGGCTTTATGATACTTTATTTCAAAAAGTACAACTGAAATTGATTCCTGTCCTTGGGCCTGTTTCTTGTTTCCAAAACTCGACACTGTTTGAAGTTGGCAATAATACTCGATTGTTTTAATCATAAAAGACCTTTATTTAATAATCTTGAGTTTTCTACTAAGTATTTTAAAATACATTTTTCTTAATTTTGAATGTTTCAATTATAATGTAATGATTCATTCATTAATCAAATAAATATTTGGCAAGAATCACCTATGTGGTCGGGCGGTGGTGGCGCACGCCTTTAATCCCAGCACTCAGGAGGCAGAGCCAGGCGGATCTCTGTGAGTTTGAGGCTGGCCTGGGCTACCAAGTGAGTTCCAGGAAAGGCGCAAAGCTACACAGAGAAAACCTGTCTCGAAAAACCAAAAAAAAAAAAAAAAAAAAAAAAAAAGAATCACCTATGTGCCAGTGATATTATGTAAAATCTGGGCTCCTTAGTTAGTTATCTTACATACATGATGAGAAAAATAGATAACAGCTAATAACATTAATAATGAAGTCAACAGTGGCTATCAAATGATAATAAACAAGAAATATAATATTCAGGAAACTAAGATATGGAAGTAGAGTAGTGAATGGCCGTTTTACATAGGAAGTAAACAAACAAACATGAACACCAAAACCACAAACATACCACAGATCTTCTGAGAGGAGTTTCCAGAACATTTAAATTAAGAGCTGAATTTTCTGGCATTCCCATAGCTAGAATCTTACAGTCGTACATGTAGACTGTTAGGGAAGAAAGGAAGAATCTGAAAGAGAGAGGAGGCATTCAGGAGCAGTGCTGGCCTTGGTCTTGCAAGCCACAGCCTGAGTTTGGACTTTATTCTGAGTGTTATGAGAAGGCCCTAAGAAGTTTGAAATTAGGAGTAAGAAATCTGGTGGGTGCTTGTTTAAAGACTGGTCTGATGTTACCTTTTAAAAAATACTTCTCCTGGCCAGGCGGTGGTGGCGCACGCCTTTACTCCCAGCACTCGAGAGGCAGAGCCAGGCGGATCTCTGTGAGTTTGAGGCCAACCTGGGCACCAAGTGAGTTCCAGGAAAGGCCCAAAGCTACACAAAGAAACCCTGTCTTGAAAAACAAAACAAAACAAAACAAACAAAAAAAAAATACTTCTCCTACTTCTAGCCTTATAATCATGTTTAATTCAGAATGCCATGAGATAGAATTCAAGCATTTACTCTATGGGGTATTTAGCCAACTCTTAGCTATTTGTATTGGCTTTTTTTTTTTTTTTTTTTTGCTTTGTTTTGTTTTCAATTTGATACACACAATAGTTATGTGGGAAGAGGGAACCTCATTTGAGAAAATCTCTCTTTAGTTTTTTTGTCTGTAGGTAAGTCTGTGGGACATTTTCTTGATTAATGTGGGAGGGTAGTCCACTGCTAGCACTACAACCCACAAGAGTGAGCAAGCCGTGCAAATCAAGCCATGAAGCAGCCTGACTCCATGGTTTTGCTTCAGCTCCTGCCTCCAGGTTCCTGACTACATTCATGATGGACTCTAAGTTATAAACTGAAATAAACCCTTTCCTCCCCAAGTTGCTTTTGGTTATAGTGTTTATCACAATAGAAAGCAAAGTGGGACACCATTCCCTATTAAATAATATATCAAAATGTATACTATATTATATATAATAGCATTGTGACATCTTTAAAAAAATCTTGTTTGATAGATTACATGAAGTGATACTAAGAAATAAAATTGTTAGATTCAATGGTAAGACTTTTTTTATAAATTACTGAGTGTATCCTGCTGAATGGTGTAATATAAGCTTGATTAATTTTTTTAACTGGTTATAGTGATATAATGTATACCCTAATAAACTTGCCTGGGGATCAGAGGACAGATCTGGCCACTAGATTAGACATAGGGGCCAGACAGTGATGGCACATAGCCTTATCCTATCACTTGGGAGGCAGAGATTCATCTGGATCTCTGGAAATTCAAGGCCACACTGGAAACAGAGCCAGGAAGTGGTGGCACACACCTTTAATCCCAGAACTGGGAAGCACACATGCCTTTAATCCTAGGAAGTGACATGGCTGGGCAGAGAAAGGTATATAAGGCATGAGGAAACAGGAACTAAAGCAGCTCAGCTGAGATCCTTACGGGTGAGAATTTAGAGGCTTTCAGTCTGAGGAAACAGGATCAACTGAGGAGTTGGTGAGGTGAGATTAGCTGTGGCTTGTTCTGCTTTTCTGATCTTTCAGCTTTCACCCCAATATCTGGCTCTGGGTTTTTTGTTGTTGTTGTTGTTGTTAAAAGACTGTCTAAGATTTGAACAACAACTGGTGACCTATTAAAATGTAATTTAGTGTAGAAAACTGTGCTGATTTTTTTTTTTTAATGTCAACTTGGCACAAGCTAGAGTTATCTGAGAGGAGGGAGCCTCAATTGAGAAAATGCCCCCATAAGATCTGTCTCTAGACAATACTGTAGGGCATTTATTAGTGGTTGATATAGGAAGGCCCAGGCCATTGTGAATGGTGTCATTCCTATGGCCCTGTGTTCTAAAAGAAAGCAGGGTGAGCAAGCCATGAAAAGCAATCTAGTAATCAGCACTCCTCCACCGCCTCTGTGTCAGCTCCCGCCTCCAGGTTCATGCTCTGTTTACTTCCTGGCCTGAGTTTCTTTAGTGATGAATTGTGATGTGGATACTTAAGCAAGTTTCTTGCCCAGTTTGCTTTTGGTCATGATATGTCATCCTAACTAAGCCAAGAATCATTGTATTGTAGAAATCACTGTAAAATGCCATCCTGATTTAACAAGGAAAACCCCAAATGACTATGTTGCATTCTTTGTATAAAATAAAATACTCCTTAAATTAACACTTTAAACAACAAAAAACTCTTTCTAAACTTTAAGCTATCTGGACCTAATGTGTTCTGTTTATCTGTCATCAGTTGGTACTTTCTTCTTCCACTTTTTTTTATAACCTTATTCTTTTCTCATACATTACATACATCTCAGTGGCAGGCAGTTTCCCCTCCCTCCACTACTTCCAACCCCTCTCTTCACCTTCCCTTTCCCCCAGATCAACTCTACCTCCATTTCTCTTCAAAAAACAGAGCATGCTTCCCAGGGACATCCACCAAACACGGAATAACAAGATACAATAAGACTGGGCACAAATCTTCAAATCAAGGCTGGATTTAGGCAACCCAGTAAGAGGAAAAGGGTCCCAAGCTCAAGCAAAAGAGACAGAGACACCCCCCCCCCCACTTTCATATTTGGGAGTCCCACAAGAACCCCAAGCTACACAACCATAACCTATATGTAGAGGACCAAGCTCAGACCCATACTGGCTTCATATTTGTCATTTCAGTGTCTGTGAGCCCCTATGAAACCTACTTAGTTAATTTTGTGGGTCATGCTCTCATGAAGTTTTCAATCCCTCTGGCTCCTACAATCTTTCCTCCTCGTCTTCAGTGACGTTCTCCTGGCTCTCCATAATGTTTGGCTGGGGATCTTTGCATCTGCTCCCATCAGTTGCTGGATGACACCCCTCTGATGACAGTCAGGCTAAGCACCAACATATGAGTATAACACAGTATCACTAGGAACCATTCATTTGCTCTTTTTTTCTGCCAGTCATGTTTGATTCTATCCTGGGTTTCTGGGCTGTCCTGTCTCTAGTTTCCGGTCATCGAGGAGTCAGTGTCAGGCATGGGCTCCTTGTCATGGCATGGGCTTCCTATTAGATCAGCCATGGGTTGGCCACTCTGTGCCATGATTGCCCCAGCACACCTTCCAGGCAGGACAGATGGAAGGTTTTGTGGTTGGGTTGATGTCCCAGTCCCACTGTTAAGAACTTTGCCTGGTTATAGAGGATGGCCAGTTTGAGCTCTGTATCCCTCTTTAATAAGAGACTTCACTAGGGTCACTCTTATAGATTCCAAGGAGTTTCCACTGAACTAGGTTTCTATATCTCCCCCTAAGTGTGCCCCAAATCCAGTCATCTTTCCAAGTACTCTCTCTCTCCATTCCCCCATCACCCTACCTGATCTCTCCTGGTTCCATCCCACCTGGCCCCAGTCCACCTGCAAAATCTATTCTATTTCCCCTTCCCAGGAAAATCCATGCATCCTCCTTTACTGCCTTCCTTGTCACTTAGCCTCTCTGGGTCTGTAGATTGCAGCACAATTACCGTTTACTTAACAGCTAATGTCCACTTACACCATGTTTGTCTTTCTGGGTATGGGTTAGCTACACAGGATGATCTTCTCTAGTTCCATCCACTTGCCTGCAAATTTCATAGTTTCATTGTTTTTAACACCTCAGTAATACTCCATTGTGTAAATGTACCACATTTTTTTAAATCTATTTTTTGGTTGAGGAGCATGTATGTTGTTTCCAGTTTCTGATTATTATGAATAAAGCTTCAATAAACATGTTTGCGCAAGTGACCTGGTAGTAGGATGGCATCTATGAGTATATGCCCAAGAGTGGTATAGCTGGGTCTTGAGGTAGATTGATTCCCAATTTTCTGAGGAACTGCCATATTGATTTCCATAGTGGCTCTACAAGTTTGTACTCTTACCAGCAATGGTGAAGTGTTCCTCTTGCTCCAAATCCTCACCAGCATGAGCCATCCCTTGTGTTTTTGATCTTAGCCATTCTGACAAGTATAACATGGAATCTCAAAGTAGTTTCAATGCATATTTCCCTGATGGCTAACAGTATTTAACATTTTTTAAAATTTTTGTCAGCCATTTGAGACTCCTGTGTTGTGAATTCTCTTTAGAGCTGTACCCCATTTTTTAATTAGGTTATTTGGTTCTGATATCTAGTTTCTTGTGTTCTTTATATATTTTGGAAATTAACCCTCTGTCCAATGTGGGGTTAGTGAATTTTTTTTACAATTCCATATGCTGCCTTTTTGTCCTATTGATGGTGTCTTTTGCCTTACAGAAGCTTTTCAGTTTTATGAGATCCCATTATTATATGTCTGTCTTAGTGCCCAAGCTATTGTTCTGTTCAGGAAGTGGTCTCCTGTGATAATGTGTTCAGGGCTATTCCCACTTTCTAGTCTATCAGATTCAATGTATCTGGGATTTTTTGAGCTCTTTTATCTACTTGGATTTGAATTTGGTTCAGGGTGATAGTATGGACCTATTGGCCTTCTTCTACATGCCTACATCCAGTTAGATCAGCACCATCTATTGAAGATGCTTTCTTTTTTCCATTGTATAATTCTGGCTTATCAAAAATCAGGTGTTCATAGGTGTATGGATTTCATCTAGATTTTGATTTAATTCCATTGAATAACCTGTCTGTTTTTATGCCAATGCTATGGAGTTTTTATTACTATATCTCTATAATATAACTTGTGTTGGAATTTTGAGTTGGATTATGTTGAATCTGTAGATTGCTTTTGGTAAGATGACTATTTTTAATATGTTAAGCCTACCAATCCATGAGCATGGGAGATTTTCATCTTCTTCAATTTATTTCTTCAAATACTTCAAGTTCTTATCATACAGGTCTTTCTCTTGCTTGGTTATAGTTACCCCAAGATATTTTATATTATTTGTGGCTAGGCTACTATAAAGAGTGTTGTTTCTCTGATTTCTTTCTCAGCCCATTTGTCATTTGTATATAGGAGGGCTACTGATTGTTTGAGCTAATCTTGTACCCAGTCACTACACTGAAGGTGTTTATCAGCTGTAGGAGTTCTCTGGTAGAATTTTTGGGGTCACTTATGTATACTATTATTTGTGAGTAGCTATACTTTAACTTCTCCCTCTCCAATTTGTATCCTCTTGGTCCCCTTCAATTGTCCTATTATTCCTGATAAAATGCCAATAAATGTACTAAATAGATGTGGAGAGAGTGGACAACCTTGTCGTGTTCCTGATTTTGGTGGAATTGCTTTGAGGTTTTTTTTTTTTTCATTAATTTGATGTTTACTATAGGATTGCTGTAAATTGCCTTTAATTTAGGTGTCTCCACTGTATCCCTAATATCTCCAAAACATTCATCGTGAAGGGGTGTTGGATTTTGCCAAGGGCTTTTTCAGTATTTAGTTAGATAATCATGTGGATTTTTCTCTTTCAGTTGTGTATACGTTGGATTACACTGACTTTTGTATGTTGTAGCATCCCTGCATCTCTGTGATAAAGCCTACTCGATCATGTTTGATGATATTTTTGATATGTTCTTCAAATTGTGTTGAGAATATTTGAGTATTTTTGTGTCTGTGTTCAGTTCTCTTTCTTGATTCCACCTTTGTGGCGTTTGGGTATCAGGGTGACTGTGGCCTCATAAAATGAATGTGGCAATGTACTTTCTATTTCTATTTTGTGGAATAATTTGAGGAATACTGGTGTTAGCTCTTCTTTGAAAGTCTGATAGAATTCTGTGTTAAAACTGTCTGGCCCTGGGATTTTTTTTTGGTAGAGAGACCTTTAATAACTGATTCTTTTCTAGAGGGCTTATAGTTCTATTTAAATTATTTATCTGATCTTGATTTAACTGTGATAAGTGATACCCATTGAGAAATTTATCCATTTCTTTTAGATTTTCCAAATTTGTAGAGTACATGTTTTTAAAGTAAGACCTAATGATTCTTTGGATGTCCTCATTGTCACTTGTTACGTCTCCCTTTCCATTTCTGATTTTGTAAATGTGGGTGCTCCCTCTCAGTTTTTTATTTAGTTTGGATAAGGCTTTGTCTATCTTGTTTATCTTCTCAACAGTTTCATTGATTCCTTGTATTGTTCTATTTGTTTCTATATTATTGATACCACTCTTCGGTTTAATTATTTCCTGCTGTCTATTCCTCTTGGGTGAGTTTGCTTCTTTTTGTTCTAGAGCTTACAGGTGTGCTGTGAAGTCACTATTGTGAGATCTCTCCAAATTCTTCATAAATGCACTCAGTGCTATAAAATTTCCTGTTAGCACTGCTCTCATTGTGTACTGTAAGTTTAGTTATGTTGTTTATTTCTTTTCGTTGAATTCTTGGAAGTCTTTAATTTTTTTCTTTATTTCCTCCTTGACCTAGTGGTGATTCAGTAGAGAGTTGTTCAGTTTCCATGAGTTTGCAGGCTTTCTGTTGTTTCTGTTTTTGTGGAAATCCAGTTTTAATCTGTGGTATTCTGATAGGATGCAGGGAATTATTTCATTTCATTTTTTTTTTTTTTTTGTATTTGTTGAGACTTGCTTTGTGACTGAGTATGTGGACAATTTTGGAAAAAAAACCCAAGAAGTTCTGAGAAGAAGGTATATTCTTTTGTGTTTGGGTAAAATGTTCTGTAAATATCTGTTAGGTCCATTTCACTTAAAACATCTCTTACTTCTAGTATTTCTCTGTTTATTTTTTGTCTGGATGACCTCTCCATTGGTGAAAGCTGGATATTGAAGTCTCCCATTATCAATGTGTGACAATTGAAAGATCATCTTGGTGTACTTTTTTCTTTGATGAGTATGAAGTATCCTTCCCTGTCTCTTTAGATTAAATTTAGATGAAGTCTATTTAGTTAGATATTAGAATGGCTACACCAGCTTGTTTCTTAGTTTCATTTACTCGCAAAGTCTTTTTCTAACCCTTTACTCTGAGGTAATGTCTATCTTTGATGTTGAGGTGTGTTTCTTGTATGCAGCAGAAGGATGGGTCCTGTTTCCCCATCCATTCTGTTAGTCTGTGTCTTCTTATCAGGTAATTGAGTCACTGATATTGTTAATTATTGTTAGTTTGGTGGTGGTGGTGGTGGTAGAGAGAGTGTGTGTTGTATGTGTGTGTATGTTTCCCTTTTTTTCTTTTGCTGGTGTTAGATTATTTATTTCCTGTGTTTTTATGGGTGTAGTTAACCTCCTTGGGTTGGAGTTTTCCTTCTTGTATTTTCTGTAGGGCTGGACTTTTGGACAGATATTGTTTAAATTTGAATTTGCCATGGGATATCTTGTTTTCTCCATCTATGGTGATTGAAAGATTGAAAGTTTTGCTGGGTATTGTAATCTGGGCTGGCCTCTGTGATCTCTTAGAATATGCAGGACTTCTGTCCAGCCCCTCTGGCTTTTAGAATCTCCTTTGAAAAGTCAGGTGTAATTTTAATAGATCTTCTTTTATGTGTTACTTGACCTTTTATCCTTTCAGCTTTTATTTTCTTTCTTTGTTTCATGTTTAGTGCTTAATTATAATGTCTTTTTTTTTCTTCCAATTTGTTTGTAACAACATGTTTTTTGTACCTTTTCATAGTGTGCTAGATTCCTGGATGTTTTGTGTCAGGAACTTTTTAGATTTAACATTTTCTTTTATTGATTTATGAATTTCTTCTATCATATCTTCTATGCCTGAAATTCTCTCTTCCATCTCTTGTATTCTATTGGTGATGCTTACATCTGTAATTCCTGTTGATTACTTATATTTTCCAACTCCAAGATTCCCTCAATTTGTGTTTTCTTTATTGTTTCTATTCCCATTGTCAGGTCTTGAACATTTTTATTCATTTCCTGTCCCCCCCCCCTTGGCTTTCTTTAAATAATTTTATTCCCTTCCTCTTTATGGACCTCTATCATCTTTGTAAAGTTGGTTTTAAGTTCAGTTTCTTGTTCTTCAGCTGTGTTTGAATATTCAGGGCTTGCTGTAGTAGGATAGCTGGCCTCTGGTGGTAACATATTGCCCTGGCTGTTGTTGGTTGTGTTCTTATACTCACATGTAGGCATCTGGGTTTGGAGTAATTACAGGTTTGGGTGCTGATTTCTGAGTTTGTCATTATTGGATGGATTCCTCCCCCCCCCCCCTTTGGTTTCTGTTTCCTCTCTGATCTTCTGGTTTGAGTGGCCTCTAGTTCTGGTGACCAGTGTGTCCTCTCATCTAGCAGGGTATCTCTACTGGAGTTCTGGGTACCAGTGTGTCCTCTGGGATTCTGGGTACTGACATGGCCTCTGGTAGAGCAGGGGGCTTCCATCAGAGTTGAGGGCTGGGGTATCCTAACTCTGCTAGGCTGGTCTAGTTAGTACATTATGGTACTTCTGATTCTCTGAAAACTGCTGGAGCTTAGTGATGCCCATCTTAGGAAGCTGCATGCAGGTATTTTTGTGATACTCAGAGAAGAGTCTGGTTTTGTATACAGCAAACACCAGGATCCCAGTAACAGCTCTAACTACTCATTGGTACACACGGCAGAAAACCCTAAGACATTTGAACTAAGTAGTGCCTTTAATCTTGAGAAAGGAACAGCTTCTGCTCAGCTCTTAGTTTTGGCATGATTTTCATAGTTTCTGAGTACCTGGATATTTAATAAAAAAAATTATCATCTTTTAACTGTTTGATATCTAAACTCAACAGGCTTTAGTAATAGCAAAAATTACCCTTAAATTGTAATTTAAGTTGAGTTTCCTTTTGAGTTTCTTCTTTTGAGTTTCCTTTAACATTTTTCCTTTTTGTTTTAATTTAAATTTGATTTTAAAATTTAAATTTATTATATATGCTTTGCATATTGGTCATTTTCACCCTTTTCTAGCTGCTACCCCTTCCTCTCTTCTCTCCTCACAAATCTCTTTCCTGTGTTCATGTCTGTGTTCTTTTGTGATCTAGCAAGGTTAACCAATGGCATCTTTGTGACTGCAGTTTTGGAGCTAGTCTTTGGAGGTTGTTTGGCTCCCCAGAGAATAGAAAACTAGGGTTAGTAATGTCTCCCTTCCTCCCAGTCTATTCATAGTGTAGAGGTGAAGGCAGTATCTCTCCACTGCCAAACACAAACCTCATCTTGACTGATTGTTGATAAGGTTGGTCTTTAGTGGTCCTAGCCGGGATAACTACAGGTGTGAGTTAATGATCACAGTAGGTGTATCATGTCTAGGAAATGGTAGTTTATCGCCTTCACCCATACTTTCCAACTGTTCTTCGAAAATGTTTCCTGAGCCTTTGAAAAGGTGGTATAAGTGACTTGTTTGAGGCTAAGCCCACCCTTGTTACTTGTTTTCTGTGTCTTGGACACTGAGTCTTCAAATTCACCACTGTTCATTGTAAGAAGACTCATTGTTATTAGTGTGATTGAGCAGTGGACATGAGAACTATAAGCATTTATACTGATGTCATCAGCACACTAGAGCTTCCATGCAGACAGAGGTCACAGCCTACATCCTACTTTTCCTTGACATAAGCGCACACAAAAAATAAAGTTGATATAAGAGACATGAGGCGGAAGAATTGGAAAAGAAAAAAAGTCAAATAGGAAATTGAGAATAGGGGTCAGACTCTGAAGGAATGGCAGTCAACAGCAATATTCTCCTTACTTAAAAGAACTATAAAGTATATATAAAGTGTTATAGGCCAAAGTCTGGTATAAAGTATAAAGCACATAAAGGATAAGACAGTTTAAAAACAAACAGAAACAAGCAAACAAAAAAATACTCCAACTTAAAAAAAAAACAGTGAAAATAGAATTTGGTTTAATATAATAGAAACTACACACTGGAGGGATGCTATCCTAGATATTTTCATGAGACTGTTACTGATGTTATATTTAAAATTCAAATTGTTTTACTGAATACCAAACATAGAGGTCTTTTTTTTAAAAGCTTTGAGACTATATAGCGTTGCAGGAACAAACTATGGTAGAGATTTGGCCTCCACAGCCTTATTCTCCATGGACGATCTTCATCTCTCTTAGCAGAGGCAGTTTTTAAACAAGCGTAGTTAATTCTCCCTAAAATGTTGTTATAACAGTACTACGTACCCACACACCTGGCACATGGCAGGTGTGAAAGACACATTTGTTAGATCTCTTTTTTGGCTCCACTGTTGCTGGGAGTTTGTTTTCTTTTCAGTTTTAAAGGTTTTTGTTTTTCCCACTAGTTATTTTTTGGCAGATTCCTATCTATATTTTATTAAAATATGCAATTTATATATGTTACTTTTGTGCTTATCAATTTCTGTTATTACATGTTATTAGAAATTCTTCTTACATTTGTCAAGAAAGAACAATTTAATTAAAGAATTATAATTTTATATAGGGGAAATTATATATATGCATATATGTACACACACATGCACACATACATGAAATATTTTGGATCTGAATAAGAATATTGGAGATTACACTGTAATTTCTCAGATCTGTATAGTTATGGTTTTTTTTGTTTTGTTTTGTTTTGTTTTTCGAGACAGGGTTTCTCTGTGTAGCTTTGTGCCTTTCCTGGCACTCACTTTGGAGACCAGGTTGGCCTCAAATTCACAGAGATCCGCCTGCCTCTGCCTCCCCACTGCTGGGAGTAAAGGTGTGCGCCACCACTGCCCAGATAGTTATGTTTTATATAAACTGATATCAAAGCAAAGTTTAAAAAGGTCTAATATAAGAAAAGTTTAAAAGGTCTAATCATATTTTGCATTGAGACTCAAGAGGGAAATATATTCTTCACCAAGTTCAATAATTATAAACCTTTTGTTTTGGTTTGAAAAAAAAAGGCCCAAAAAAGAAGTGGCACTATTAGGAAATGTGGCCTTGTTGGAGTAGGTGCAGCTTGTTGAGGAAGTGTGTGGCTGGGGAGGCAAGCTCTGAGGTCTTGTATATGCTTAAGCCACATCCAGTGAGACAGACCACTCACTTTATGTTGCCTGTACAACATGTAGAACTCTTAGCTACCTCTCCAGCACCATGTCTGCCTGCATGCTACCATGGCCCACCGTGATGATAATGGACTGAACCTCTGAAACTGTAAGTTGTCACTTCAATTAAATATTTTTCTTTATAAGAGTTGCCAAAGTCATGGTATGTCTTCACAGCAATAGAAACCCTAAGACACCATTCTAGACAACTGATGGAAACAGATACAGAGATGCACAGCCAAACATTAGACAGAGCTCAGGGAATTCTGTGGAAGAGACAGAAGAAGGATTGTAGGAGCCAGTGGGGTCAAGGGCACCACAAGATAACCCACAGAATCAAATAACCTGGGCTCATAGGGGCTCACAGAGACTGAACCAAAAACCAGGGAGCCTGTGTGGGACTGTCTTAGGCCCTCTGCATACATGTTACAGTTATATAGCTTGGTCTTGTGAAACTCCTAACAGTGAGAATAGGGGCTGTCTCTGATTCTGTTGCCTTCTCTTGGAACCCTTTCCTTCTATTGGATTGCCTCATCCAAGCCTTAATAGAAGAGGAGGTGCCTATTCTCACTGCAACTTGATATACCATGGCTGGCTGATATCCATGGAAGGCCTGCCTTATCTGAAGAGAAACAGAGGAGGAGGTGTGGGTAGGGGGTGTCAAAGTAGGTGGGAGGGAGGAACTAGGAGGAGAGGAGGAATGGGAAACTTTGGTTGGGATATTAAAACAATAAATAAATAAATAAACAAAACAGCAGCAGCAACAACAAAAAATCCATAGATATCCTTCCTATTTTTAAAATGAGAACTTAAAAGAGAAAACTACAATGAAGAGACTTTTACTTTTTCAGGATGAACATTTTATACCTCGGAAGACAGGAAAAACAATTTTATAAAGAGATTTACTGAAGATCCTGTTTGCCTTGTTTACTTCAGTAATGCTAATATATAATACTTACGTGAGTACTCCATAGGCTGTGTTATGCAGAATCAAATGAACTCTTCTCAACTCTCTCATAAGAAGACATTGTCCCTGATGTGTGATGTCCCTGTGTCTGACATAAAGATACCCGAAGGGTGAGAGCTGGCACTAGGTAGGGCTGAGATTAGATATCCTAAGGGTAAGAGCTGGGTAGGGCTGAGATTAGATGCCCTAAAGATGAGAGCTGGCACTTGGTAGGGCTGAGATTAGATACCCTAAGGGTGAGAGCTGGCATTGGGTAGAGCTGAGATTAGCATGTGGGCAGTTTTTGTCCTCAGTGCTCTTTGAGTGTCCCCTAGACACAACAGTGGCCTGCCAGCCTCTGCTGGGTGCCCTCCACGGAAGCTCTTTCTTTGCTAGCCAATCTTTGTGTGTAGGGCTTTAAACCTATGCGGGCAATGCCTCCATCTGTCGGACATATTCCTGCTGATGGTGTTCTTTCCTCTGTCTGATTTATCACTTTCAGCACTTCACTTTCTTTAAATGGTAATGTGAGGTACTATACTGTCCATATCCTTTGCCCTCCTGCTTGCTCAGTATGCATTTTTTTCCTGCCTTTTCTCCATGTGTCCTCCTAAAATTAAATGAATTACTTCTGTGAAACCTTGGAGTATCTACCTGATTTACAACTGCCCTGCAACTCTGGTTACAGACAGAATAGCAAACTTTTCCCTACACCCTGCTGGTACTTCTAAATACATGCAAAACAATTCCAGTTGTTCCGTCTTTCTGGGTTAGTCTTCTAAATGTTTATTTTTTAAAGAGAATTAACTAAATTGTTTCATCTGGAGAAAAATTTTGTTTAAATATTTCATAAAAAATATTTGCAGCCTGAGACAGTTAGTGTTCATTTGAAAACCAGTTAGGTTTTTTAGCTAATTTTTTTTTTTAATGTTTGGCAGCTGGTATCTATCACAGAAGTGCTGACACCATATTATTTAAAATAGCACTGCCTGTGAGGCTGAGGAAGCTATTTAAGACAGAGCTCAAGAAGGCTGGTGAAATAATAGCCAAAGTTATGTTATGTCAGCCAGTTCTTCAGCATGGAACAGCATGCGAGGCCAGACCGGTTATCCTTCACAGAGACATAAAATCTATATCTTGTTCTGGTCATTAGAGATCCTGTGGGGACAGTCTCCAGGGGGAGTGTGCATGGAGCTAGTGTGCTGGCCAGAGGACAGCATGGGGAAGGATGCTGTATGTTTCCAAGAAACTCTCACTAGATGTAATCTGAGTACAGTATTGGGGAAAGGTTCTGTGCTTTGTCTCTCTAGGTTAAGTTTGCAATTCATGAAGAAATCAGTTTATCATGAGAGTGACCAGCATCAAGCTTGATGAGGACCTTTCAAAGAAGCAAAGACTTTAGAGTAGTTATCATCCAGTACATTATTGTAAATCATCATTTCCCTTAAAGACAATTTAGTTTCTTTTTTTTTCTTTCTGTTTTTTGAGACAGAGTTTCTCTGTGTAGTTTTGGTGACTGTCCTGGATCTCACTCTATAGACTAGGCTGGCCTAGAACTCAGATCCGCCTGACTCTGTTTCCTGAGTGCTGGGATTAAAAGCATGTACCACCCAGTGACAATTTGGTTTCTTCGTAGTCAAATGACTACCTTCTTTGTGGCTAAATAGAGGAACCTAAGATAATCATTAGGCTGGCATGGGCACATCAGGATAGTGCAAAGAATTGAAGAAGAAAGTCCCTGCTTGTCTTTGCCCTTGTATACATGGAATCCCCAGTGTGAGAGGATTTGAAAGTAGCACCACCATAAAGGGAGGGAATTGTGCCCTGAGGGTTGAGCCCTGAGGTATGGGATTCACAGTCATTAAAAGAGCAATAGACATAGGTCTATCTGTTCTCTACCACCTGAAGATCCAGGGGAACTATACTCTGTGACCAATCTTCAGCCTCATTGACCATTGCAGTACTTAGACAACTTTCTCAGTCCCCAGATCTACTAAAAGAGACTTTCTCTTGCTTCAGCTGTCCAGTTTCTGCCCTTCCATTGATACTATCAAGACTGATACATACACGTAACTATAGTGCTCGGGCAAGAGAGTCACCTTTGCCTCATGGGAGAATCAGGCTGCTCCCTCCATTCAGGGCTTCATTTGACTGGATGAGGGCTTGCTTTCCTCAAATATTAATCTCATCCAGGACCACCTCCACAGGTAGACTTAACAATGGGCCATTTATTTGAGCTTCCAGTAGTCTACTGAGTTTAGCACACCAAAGTCAGTTGTGAGTGAGTGACACAGACACAGTGTTTGTAGTGAGAAATTATTTTCACTACTGTTAGGATCATGAATGCATTGAGGAAACCACTATGCTACCAACCCACAGGCAAACAAGCAGAATGGATTCACTCTGCCCAACTGAGGTTAGAAGATAACACTGAAATGAAAATAAAGATTTAACTTAATAGTAATATATAAAGTGTAATCTTATCTTTTAAGTGTACTTTACTTGCACAAGCAGTCAAGTTAGATTTCCTTCGGCTAGTAAATGAATGCTTGTTCATGCAGGGAAAGCAGAATAAGAGAGAAAAACAAAACACTTGAGCTGCTAAACAAATATATGTCCCTTAAAAGCTTTTAAAATCTGTTTTTGATTTTCAGCTTTAATACAGGATGACTTAGAACTCACCATGTAATCCAGACTGTCCTCACAATGTTGCTGATCCTCCTGCCTCACCATCCCATGTGCTACCAAAGCACAAGTGTGAGCTACCAAAGCAGGATTAAAATGTTTTAGCATAGGATACTGAAATAAAAATATGGTAGAAAAGATCAATTAGATACTGATTTATTAGTGATTTACTTACAGCATTGCTTGTACTGACGATTTGCCAAGTATGACTTCACAGGCTTCAAGGAACAGAATGACCAGGAGAAATAGCTGAAACTATGAGTCATTGCCCCAAACAACCTGCTGACTGCCATGTACACTCCTGGCAGATCTTGCATGCTAGCCCTCCCCACCGTGTGGTTCTAGAATATAAAATGAGAAAGCAAACTGCACCTAAGCTGGAAGTCTTTTTGGAGCTATCCTGGTTTGGTCCACTAGCAACATCTCCTCTCTTCTACTCTCAATGGTGTTGGATTGATTATGCCATAAAGATTCCCACAACAATACCTATGCCTATCTATATCTATATTTATATCTACAACTATATCTATATCTAATCTATCTATATTTATCTATAGCTGTATCAGTAGCTATATCTGTCAGTCTTGCTACCAAGAACATGAAATTGAGTGGGAGATGTGGGAGAAGAAACTGGGAAAACTTGGACATAAGGAATGAGGTATAATAGAATATAATCATATATGAAGGAAAAATAGACAAATACAAATTTTAAGGTATTTAAAAATACTTGTCGGTATGGCTTAGCACTACTTCTCAATTAATATAAATGCTAAATTAATTTGTATATATTTACATATGTGCTCATTTACTGAAGTCTTGCTTTGTGGCTTCTGAGGATTGGGATGGTGATGTCATTTCAGGTTGTCAGCAGGCTTGCATGGAGAAATTAAACAACTGACAGACACAGTTGTTGCCTGAACTTGCTTATTTTATGAACTGAAATAAAAATGCTTGTTATCAAACATTAAATCTAGATCATTTTGAACCCCTTAGATAAAATACTTAATAAGAATTTACTCAGCCTTGTAAATAAATTTAAAAAGTTAATTGACCTGCACAAATTTGCTAGCAACCTTCCATCTCCCATGGTGCTTAACTTCCAGTAAAATAAAGAAAACAGCGCTTCATTTTACTCTCCTCTCGGATATTAATGCTTGTGAGGGTTCAGTCTATTCCAGTCTATTACTTGGTATGAATCAGCTGTAATCCACTAAAGTGCTGTATGGAAAACTGAACTTAGCGGAAATATGACTTAGTGGCTGCTCTATGAACTTGGCTTAGTTAGGGTTTTTCTTTTTTCTTTCTTTTTTCCTCCCTCTCCCCTCCCTCCCTTCCTCTCTCCCTCCCTCCCTCTCTGTCTCTCTCTCTCTCTCTCTCTCTCTCTCTCTTTCTCTCTCTCTCTCTCATTGTTGCTGTTTGTGTTTCTTGGTGCTGGGGATGGAGTAATCATTCTGAGACAACTAAACTAACTAAATCTCCAGTCATGGACTACACTTTAAAGTGATGATTAGTGAAATGTTAGTGGATGTGATTCTGGCTCGAAGTGTTATCATTTTAAAGAAAATCCCTAAATGAAACAGCATGGAAAAAGAAAATCTCTAACCTGACATTTCAGGTTCTTGTCCCACTCTTGAAAGCTCTTTCAGAAAGAAAGCACTAGAACACAGATACACACAGGCTCAGTGGGAGTAAATCCTTTTCTCACCCAGCTAAATCAGGATAGTTAAGTTAAAAAAAAAAAATAAGGCTCAGAGGAGAAAGAAAACAGAGAATGTGGTGAAATAAGGAGGAGTAAACCTTTATCCCAGCAGGTGGCCAGGAGCCTGAGGTGGGTTCTGGGGAACCTAAGCCACTCTCTGTGGCTCTCAGGCATGGATGAGTTTGCCCAGTGTGTCAGCTAAGTCCCCAAACGCCCCTGGATCTACCCATGCGTCTTATTTCTTTTCTATACACAGTGAATGTTTAACATGGAATTTATAGACCAGCACTCAGAAAACATAATTTTAAAACACTTCTCAGTAATGACCAGTGTCAATCTTAGTTGATTTACAGAAGGAGTTCATATATGACAGAGCTGGCAATTTTATTTTTAACTCTATAGAAATGCAGTTTAAAAAGAAATTAATTGATGAGATTAGCCAGAGTAAAGAGAAAGATGCAGTTTTGAAGAGATTAATCTTGAAAGTAGGATCATGGTTCTTTGGGATTGTCTGAAAACAGGAAATATGTAAGTAATAATGCAGGTAGAAGTGGGGGGAGGGTCTAGCGGGATGTCTGGATGTCTAAGAGGGTGAGCTGTTGTTCCTCTAGAGAACTCAAGATCAGTTCCCAGTACTGATGTCATTGGTAGCTCCCAACCTCCTGTAACCACAGGTCCAGGGAACCATACCTTTTCCTGGCCTGTGCAAAAACTGCACTTACATGCACATAACCACACACAGATGCACGGAAATAAAACTACAAATCTTGAAAGTAAAAGTGCATGTAAAAGGAACACACTGAACATACTATATTAGAACCATGCAATGGAAGTGGCCACGGCAAGAGCAGACAGACAGAAAAGAATCAGTACAAGTTTCAAAAAGATTTGACTGAAAAATGAAAAAATGATAGTAAAGGAGTAATTTTCAGAAAAACACAGAAACGTAAGAGTTGATTGGAGTGAGTCTTTTCTAATTTTAGGTACTTACATACATGGGAAATTAACACATTTTATTAGAGGGCAGTTTATATACAAATGGCAATACTGTAAATATTTTTAAATAAGTACCTTCATTTAAAAATTAATTCTTTAATAGCCATATAAAATATAATTTAAATGTCAGTTCTTGAGCCACACAACTCATATTTTTTGAAGAAAAACCTTTGTTTAAGGTGCATAACTGAGACTTGGGATGGAGTTTGAGAGTAAAATAAGTAAAATAAAATTTAAGCCCAGTTGCATTTTTACTGGTTCTGTGTAGGGTCAGATGCTGTCTTGAAAAGGCATATATGGTGCTACCAGCAGGGATCCAAACTCCTTAAATAATGGCAGATATTTCATTAATTAGGCATTTAGCAAAAACAAACACCAAGTAATAGTACAATAACCCTGGCATCACACATTTAAAAAAGTCTGCCACATATGCTAAAATTGAAAGAGTAAAGCAGCCTGAGTGTGAAGACCAGTGGTCAGGCACTGGTGAATATCTCAGGTTCAACTAGGAAAAATAATCCATTATGGATAAGCAAATCATCTTAAAGAAAATTTTTAGTATTTGGATCACTAAAAATATTCAGGAATTTTAGCATGATATAAAGGAGTTAATTTTTTTTTGTTGTTTGTTTTTGTTTTTTTGAGACAGGGTTTCTCTGTGTAGCTTTGCACCTTTTCCTGGATCTCGCTCTGTATACCAGACTGGCTTCGAACTCACAAAGATCTCTGCCTCCCGAGTGCTGGGATTAAAGGCGTGCGCCACCACCGCCCGACCAGGAGTTAATTTGTATTACATGATCTGTTACTTTTGTTAGTTTGGAGTATGTCTTTGAGAATATTTGACATCATGCTTCAAGAGTCCCAGGTTGATATAAAACCTTTAGGGGGCTAATAGTACCAGGAATGTGGTCAGGAGTAAGAGTTTCGCCTCCCATTTCAGGAGATTAGATTTGTAAAGAGAAAGAGGTCACTACTGAAGACATATTGTGGTACAACATTCTTGTCTTTCTACCTCAAAAGAGCTTCATCAGCCAAGTTATTTGTACATAAACTTAAGCTACAATTGGGCTGTGCTTATAGACACACATGTTGACTTTCCATTTGAATAGATTCTATTTTTGTTGCAGATTTTCCTGTTAACTCCTGAGAAAATCCTATTAGTAGTAAAACATCAAGTGTTTGAAATATCTAGCACTACAGTTAAAAACTTGGAATAATTCATTGCTACCCAGCAAGTTACCCAGGAGAGTTGGGATTATAGATGTGTGCTAACACATCTATAATTGATTTTAATTGATTGTCCTTTGATTAATTGTCCTTTAATTGATTTTAAGCAATTATGTTTAATCAATTATGTTTCATCAATCTTTTAATTGATCATATTTAAAAGCATTTTAAAAGTCACATCCCAGCAAAGAAGCATGGATGGTTGCACAGGCAGTGTCCTACTTTTAGTGGTGAGTATACTGAATACAGCTTTACTTCTGAGGTTGAGCTACTGAATTTTGTCAAGGGACTTTCCTGTGTCTGCTAAAATCTTCATGTGATTTCTATTCTTAAATCCATGTATGTGTTGTTTTACATTTATTGATTTATACATGTTAAATTAGCCCTGCAACTCGGGTGAAAACAACTTGTTCATGCTATGTAATTGGCTTGTGATACTTTTTGACATTTGCTTTTGTGTGTGTTTATCAGGCTTTGCTATCAGGTCAAAAAAGCTTAGTAGTCTGGCAATGTGCCTTCTCTTCCTATTTTGTAGAATGACTGGAGGAATATTGATATTAAGTGGTTTTTTTTTTGGTGCCTGTTTGTTTCTCACTCTGTAGACCAGGCTGGCCTTGAACTCACAAAGATCCGCCTGGCTTTGCATTCCAAGTGCCAGGATTAAAGGCCTGTGCCACTGCCTCCTGGCAGTATTAAGTGCCTTTTGAAGGTTGTCCAGTCTTTGGCTTTTTGTTTGTGTCTCAGGGGAGGGGCTGTTACTACTTTACTCTCATTCTTTCCTGTGGATTTTGAAGATGGTCTTCTTAACCCAACTTCTGCAGATCATAGGTGTCTTTGAATAAATTAGTTTTATTCAGATATTTCAGTATCTTTGAATATAAGTTTTCAAAGTATCCTAAATGATCCCCTGCATTTCCCTGGAATCGGTTCTAAGACCCTTCTGTCATTTCTGATTTTCATAAACATAGTCTATTAAACCTTGCTTGTGGAAAGACTGTGGTCTGTTTTCGAGAAGTTTCCCTGGGCTGCTGAGAAGACATGTATTAGAAGCCTGTTGGGTGCTATATTCCATAAAAATTCATTGTAGCCATTGAATCTATGGTATAGTTTAATGCTTCAGGTTTTGTTGTTGATTTTTAGTTTGAATGAACTATTTAAAGGTATGAGGGGTGTTGTGCCCTGGGCGAGAGACCCCCAAAGCGACCACCAGAGACACAAACTCACCAAAATGCAAAAGCAAGGTTTATTGAAGCAGTTCAAGCTGCGGCAGGGACCTTGTCAAGCCATCCAACACAGTAGAGGCTGGAGGAGGTGCCCACCCCTCTGCAAGCTCAGTTTTTAAAGGCAAAAACCATAAGGTTACATCATTTAGGCGTACTAGTACGGGTACAATTCTGATTGGCTCAAGTTTTAGGAGCTTTCCAGAATTTCTGTGTTATCTTTCTTTGTAGTTTTAACTGGTTGTTTGTCAAACTTTATAGATTACCTCTGGCACTGGGGCATTCTATGGTTAATCAATTGCTACCAGATAGTCCTTCAAACATCTTGACTTTGTACTTTGACCATCTCTAGCATTGGGGCATTCTATGGTTAATCAGTCGCTACCAGATAACTCTTCAAACATCCTGACTTTGTCCCGGGACCTATGTTAGCAGGTCTGAGAATCTTGAAACTCAGGCCTGTTTCAAGCTGGGGTGAGGGGCTTGCTTGAAATGGGGGTGCTTTGGTTCTTCAAGGGGGACATTGATTATCCATATTTGTTCTAATAGAACTATCTTCCCTTTTATATTATTCATATTTGTCTTATGAATTTGGAAACCTCAACATACCATTCATACATATGTAAAATTATTAGATCTTCTGAAGAAGCATTTACATTTATTTGTGTGTGTGCATGTGTGTTTATGTGTGTGGGTGTTTACATGCCATGGTTCATGCATGGATTTCATAGCACAACTTACAGAAATCAGTTCTCTCTCTTGTATATTACTAAAAGGACCAGTTTTAATAATATACTTTCCAGGGGCTCAGAAGAGAAACTACAAACAGCAAGATTTATTTTGGGAAATGAATCTAAGTACACCAAGCTCTTTGTCTGTCTACTTTATTTCTCTGGGATAAAATCCTATCTACACAGCTACAGTTCTGTACTCAAGCCTAGTTCCTTTCTTGCCTGATTTGTTTCTACCTTTATCTGTTGCCCCTCTAAGTTCTATCTTAATTCTCTCATCTTAGTTCTGCCTCATCTAGGTCATTCTTATCTTGTTCTTACCCATCTAGTACTTTTACATCTGGCTCTTCCTCATCTTCCATCCTGACCTCCAGTTCTCTAGTCAAAAGTCCTCTCCAGCCAAAATCCTCAATGTCCTCTCTTTGGTGTCCTTATACCTCAATTCCCCTCAGTCTCTGAAGTGTTCAGTTATAAACCCAAGCCATAGTGATCCTCTGGCAGAGCAAGGTCACCAGGCTGGAATTCTTATGGGGTCATAAAGGGAGGTAAGGATTTTCCTCAGGCAGTGGCCCTCAGGCTTTCTTTTACAACCCAAATGAGTGATAATGATTGGTTAGTCAAGAAGGGAATTTATGTGCTCAATCTACATTCCTAGAAGTGGTTGAGTGGGAAATTTGGAGTCTAACCTAGAAGACAGGTGTCATGTGTTGTGTCTGTGTCCTGTCGTCCCTCTCTACCCTTGGCCTTAGATGCTTGATAGGTATTTAGATAAAGACACTGTTAGGAGATCTTAGAAGCATGAATAGCATTACAAGAAAATCATTGTAGGAACCAGTTAATATATATACAAAATCTAAAATATCACCAAGACTTCTTAAGCCATGGCTTGACCTTTGGAGAAGTCCTTGACTTTTCCAAGTAGCAACTTTTGTGATAGTAGCTGAATCCCATGACATGTTCCTGCAGCTTGCAGCATCTCTGCTCCCTCTGTCACCAGGCTTCACAATAAGTTCCTTTACCTGCTGAGCCATCTCAAAGGCCTTGTTAGAACTTCTTGATCAATTTTTCACTCTAGTTGTGTACACTTGTTTTACTTATGACTATTTTTTAGCTATGTAGCATAAGAATAGCTTTGCCAGCTCATTTTTAGCTTTTATTTACTTAATATATCATTTTCTATCATTTAACTATCAGTCTCTGGGGGTCCCCACTACTGAATCTCTCTCTCTCTCTCTCTCTCTCTCTCTGGACCATAGACAATATATAATTATATTTTGGTTTTATTCCATTCAGTAAAACCTTATTTATTTATTGGCCCCTTTAGGTTATTTACATGAAAACTAATAGTTAAGAGATATTTAATAATCCCTAAAATTTAGATAGTTGCTTTTCTAATAGGTTGGGTTAATGCTTTTCTTTCCCCACTGTTAATATTGGTTGTGACTGGTTTACTGTGTTAGACCTGATGAATCATTTCCCAGCTCATCTTTGTTTACCTGTTACTCTGTGAAATGCTTTCTTTCCTGTACACTTATGATTGGCACTACCACTTTTTCTTCTGTATCAGCTTGGTAGTCAAGTACTGTCTTAGTTTTTGTTTTGGGATATTATTTTTTGTGTTGAATTTAAAAGACAACTCATCTGGATTTAGCAATCTGCGTTGGTATTTATTTACTTACAGAATTTCATTCATACTTTCTTGGTTTTTAAGATTACTTGCAAAGAAATCCATGTTTTTCTGACATGTTTCCTTTAATAGGTAAGTTGGTGTTTTTCCTTACATCTTTTAATGGTGTTACTTGTTTTGTATTTTTGACATTTGTCTGTAATATGCCATAGAAAAGTGGTCATGTCTAGATGAGATTCTAAATGTGTCTTGTGTTTAGATATCCATTCTTTTCTCTAGATTTGAAAAATTTCAAGTAATTATTTCATTGAGTGGACTCTGTATGCCATTAGTTTTTACCTTAGCTTCTGATATTATACCATGAATTTTTGGTATCATGATGATATATCCCATTTAGCTATGTTTTCTTTCTATCTATCTATCTATCTATCTATCTATCTATCTATCTATCTATCTATCTATCTTTGATGCAGGTGCCTATGTAGACTAGGCTGCCCTCAAACTTTCTACACAGCCCCAGGACAGCCTTGATTTCTGATTATCCTTTCTCCACCACCTAAACGCTGGGATTACAGGCATGTGCCACTATACTAACCTTATGTGGTACAGGGGATAAATCCAGGGATTCACTCATATTAGGAAATCTCTCTACTGGAATACAGTCCTAGCCACTCTCCATTTGTTTTCTTTATTAATATTTGAATGTCTTATGTTCTCAAAATTTTTCTACATATTTTATCTTTCTTCTATTTGTTCAAGGGTGATTTGGCCATACTTTCCAACATGATTTATATTTGATTCTTTGAATAATTTTTTTCAATTTCGAACAGTTCTTTTTCTCTTCAAATTCCAGTTTCCATGTTGAATTTTTCTTACACGATGTTGACATTTTATGTATATTATTCATTTATTCACACACTTTACCAAGATTTTCCTCTGTGTTGCTCATATTCTTCTCCACATCCTAAGTTTGTGCCCTCCTTGAGGTCTTTGATCGCTTTTACAAGTGCACTGTTAAAATCTTCACCAATCAGCCAGGCGGTGGTGGCACACGCCTTTAATCCCAGCACTCGGGAGGCAGAGGCAGGTGGATTTTTGTGAGTTAGAGGCCAGCCTGGTCTACAGAGCAAGATCCAGGAAAAGGCACAAAGCTACACAGAGAGACCCTGTCTCAAAAAACCAAAAAAAAAAAAAAAAAAAAAATCTTCACCAATCATTTTACCTGCTACATCACCTTCGAGGTCAGAAGTTGAGGAGTTAATGACTTTGGGAGCAGTCATGCCACTTCGTGTTTCTATGTTTCTTTTCTTTCTGTGTTAAGATTGAACATATGTTGGTTTCGGTATCTATTCTGATTTAATGGGGAGATCATCTTGTGGAGCAGCCTACTGTTGAGGGCTTTGTCTCCTGTGCCACTCAGAGGAAAGAAAACCAACTACCATAATAGCCACAATGCCAAAACATAAAATCCAGATACACTTAAAGTCAAATGGATTAATGTCCACTAATTAATCTTTAATGTCAGAAAATAGAAAATAATAAGACATATAAGGATTAAGCTATGAAATTATTATTTACCTGTACATTATATATGTATATAAAATTGTTTCAAGTAAATGTAGGAATAGTGAAAAATAAGATGAAGGCAGAAGAGAAAGTGAAAACGGAGAAGAAATGTTACATAAATTAAAGGAAAAATAAGAGGATTGGAGAATAATGTTATGGAGGGGAACAGGAAAGAGCAGATATTAGAAAACAATCTAAGATAAAGAAAGTAAATAACACAAAGATTTTCCAGTTATGAGAAAATTTAGATAAAAATGATGCATGCTAGAATATAAATAAAAAACATGAATATTGAAAATGATGAGATTAAACTAATAAAGATGATCAAATACTGAAAAAGTAATTAAATAAAATTCAGTAAAAGTATGAAGGAAAGTACATTTTTAAAACATCATAAAGTGAAAATACTTCTAAAACTACAGTTAAAAGGACAAAGTAGAACTATAAGGAGAAGATAGAAGAGAAAAGGAAAAAAGACAGAAATATTTGAGCAACTTTTGGGGCTCTTAAAATGTAAAGACTGTAGTGATGTGAATGTGTGAGGATCAGGGTACCCTGTGAACTCTTGGATTCTTGTGCCTCATGCTTGTGTTAACCCTGGATTTTATATATGTCTGATGTGCACAAATAGTGTCTTCAGTTTAGTTGGTTCTCTTTCATTGAGTGACAGGAACTCCATTTGACATACTGAGTTTGGCCTTCTGTAA
The DNA here is from genome assembly GCF_949786415.1 of Peromyscus eremicus. Lineage (NCBI taxonomy): Eukaryota > Metazoa > Chordata > Mammalia > Rodentia > Cricetidae > Peromyscus > Peromyscus eremicus. The sequence goes on along the minus strand of NC_081421.1, from coordinate 22,345,619 downwards.
ACTAGGCAGGTTCGTTCACCCTCTGAGACTCTATGGCTTCTGGAGGTGTCTAATGACTTACCTAGGGAATCTCTCCAAGTGCAAGCGAAGTCCAGGAACTAACTATAGCACTAACATCGCTACAAATGTAGGATCTGCCTTTGTCTGTTCAAGATTCCCCAAGTATTAATCATTTATCTGTAGGGATGCACTTCAGAATTCTTGGACTCTACAACACTGAATAACCAATAGGTGATTCCAGAAATTGAGCCACTTTCTGACCTCAGGTTCACCGCTATCAAATTCAAGTATTATGTTGCACTGATATAATCTGCTACTACCCCAGAAGGTCTAGTTTTATGCTGGTCTGCTATAACAGAGCTTCCTGAAGACTGTTCTTTTAGTTTGTTTGTATTTGGCCATCTGCTGTCCACCGCTGCTTCCCAGGGTTGTTTCTCACCATTAATCTGTTGTAGGTTAAACTCAGGCTCCCTGATAAGTAGATCTTCCTTGTTCTTAGATGACAAGATAACTCAATTATAAGGATCCATCTCCTAGTAGCAACTAGCTACTACCATGTACACTGACTTATTCTGTAAAAGAATAATACTTCTACCCTACATTGCATATTCAGCCCTAGAACAGGTAACCCAAGTTTTCTCTTTAGCTGCTACTAAATTGTAAAAGGAATCAAGAAACCAGAGCCTGATGCTTGGAAACATGATACTGTAGTTAGAATTTTCTTTGGGCACTGACTAGCTCCCAAATAAAGACACAGAGGCTTTTTATTAATTATGAATGCTCAGCCTTAGCTTAGGCTTGTCCCACTAGCTCTTTTAACTTAATTTAATCTGTTTCTCTTCATCTATGTTTTGCCTTTTAACCTTTGTTTCATTCTGTATGTCCTACTTTCCTGCTTCTCCGTGTCTTGCTGGCTGGCCCCTGGCATCTCCCGCTTGTCTCCCTTTCTTTCCTCTTGAGCCTAATTCCATCCACCTACTTATTCTCCCTGCCTGGAAGTTCCAGCTATACCTTCTACCTCATTATTGGCTGTTCAGCCTTTCATTAAACCAATCAGGTGCCTTAGGCAGGCAAGGTAAAACAGTAACATACCTTTATGTAATTAAACAAATATTCCGTGACATAAACCAATGCAACACATCTTCACATAGTTAAATAAATGTAACACATCTTTGCATAGTTAAATAAATATTCCACAACATGGTACCTGAACACACTTAGAGAAGCAAGGGTGGGAAGGAAGAAAAAAAGGAAAGCTGAAAAGGGGGAAATCATGGAAGTGAACTGATAAAAGCCTATAAAGAGCTAGAGAAGTAAACTTACAGGCAAGGCACACCAAGAGATTTCCAGAGCATACTGGGTCAGTGCTGAGGGTCTCATCCTCAGGGGTAGGACCTGGTAGGCCCTGAAATACTGGATAAAGGGTGTAGTCAGTACTACTCAGGCATAGGCATTTGTTGTGGGCAGAATTCTGGTGGCCAGATGGCATCTCCAGCCTGATCTGCAGGAGTCCAATAATAGTTTGCTGATATACTGAGTTTGAAGCCAGAGCCTGATGCTTGGAAACATGGTACAGTATGAGCTGGGCTATTCTGGAGCCTTGCACCACAATGTCACTAGGTCCAAAAGGTGCCAGGCAGTGTTTGAGCCCATGGGATCAGGTCTGTGGTGAGCATGCCTGCATCAGCCTGTCTGAGACAAATGGCATTTCAGCTTGCTAGCAGGCACTGTGATAAGCTTTCCCACCACCTCACTATTACCCGATATGGTTTCTTATGCATTTTTCTTCAGAATCTCAGCTCATCTTACTAAAAGTAGTCAAGAAAAGACTACTGTAGAGAAACTAATGGACCTAAGCAACTTAGTAGAGACACAGCTCAGGAGAGTGTCTCCCAGACAATTCACTCAGGGAGCCTTAGCATCCTGCTAAGATGATTGTAAATGGGAGTGTTTGGACTAATCACAATCATTTGGTCATTTAGTTTGGACCAACCCTAAGTATTGTGCCAATTACAACAATCATAGTCACTAAGGCTTGTATTTTGAACTAATCACTGTCTCTCATCTTATTACCAGTCAGAGTTATCTTTACACCAGGAAACTATTCTGACTCTGGTCAAGGTGGAAATGATTCTTTGAAGCTTGTGATTAAAAGTCTGCTATAGACTGTCTCTAACACACTTGCTGAGGCTGTATTTTGGAGAGCTAGGACAATCAACTTCCATCTTTTGTATAGTTCTCTGGAGGGATCCTTGGAGATTTCAGCATGACTGGTGCTGGCATACGGCTAATCCAGCTGGCTGTTTGACTCATAGACATTTTACTTAAAGCATTTCAGGAAGAAGAGAGAAAGAGTTCAATACCTACTAATTAAGGAGTCAAATGATTCAATCCACAAGATTATTGATTATTTACATTGAAAATGAATGTCAGGAGGGCTGACAATACAAAGTTAAAAATTGTATTATGAACATTACCAATGATTTCAACAATGCTTTAACATTCTCTCTCTCTCTCTCTCTCTCTCTCTCTCTCTCTCTCTCTGTGTGTGTGTGTGTGTATGTGTGTGTGTGTGTGTGCGCACTACTCAGTGCAAGGGATAGGAGTCACCTTCATCTGTCTTAAGGCTATTCTACTACTGTGAGCTTCAGAATTGTATGCAAGAACTGGAGAACAGATTCCTGCCTCTACTTCCAAATGGTCCCACTAAAGGGAACTTAGTGAAGCCCAATCATGCTAACTTTTAAACATGAAGCTCATTAACATAGATTGATTCTCTGATCCTTGGAATACATTTTGAGTGACATTGACTTAGATCTGGGAAGAATGTGTGAATGTTAACAATATGTAAATTGTGTTTTTCAGAAGAATAAATTCAACTGTACTAGAAAAGCTCAGTGCCCAGGAACCAATGTCAGCTCTGTACAGATACAAGGTGATGCTGATTATTTCATCAACCATCTTGGAGTTCCAACTGTGCAGTTTGCCTATGAGGACATCAAAGCATTAGAGGTAATTGTTTCTAAACATGTAAAGTACTCACATACAATGTAGCAGATGTGCAGATTTGATTTTAACATAGTTTTGTATCTATCTTCCATACCAAATAGGTCACTATAGAAAAGGGCTTTACTATGAAATAATCTTGTTGTTCAGAGGCTTTGAAATGTATTTGAAAGCATGAACTTTAAAGAGTGTTCAATTCAATTTAGAAAGATTTACACTGTCACTCATATTTTCACAGAGAAGTTCACAACAAGAAACACCAGTTGTTGGATTAACATCAAAACAAGTGTAGTCTTCAGTGTTCCAAGAAACACATAGACTGTGCAGAAGATTCTCTTCTCTGCCCAAGGGAAAATACATTTCATGTGCTCTGTGTTAATCTGAGTCTTGTGGATTAACCCTCCAGGATTGTCAATAGTTTGTATACCTGAAAATACTTCCCCCAAAGAATAACATGAAAGCATGATTCATCTTCATTAACCTCGTTTCTCTATCCTTATGGGACCTGAGTTCTTCCCTGTTTTTCAGAATCTAAACTTTCTTGCACACATTGTTCATGTGTCTGTGAGAGGTTCTGGTGCACCCTGATTTAGGAAATTATTACATTGAGAACATATTGATTACAAAACAGAGTAAAGTATAATATGGTCCTTATGGACCATATGTAGATATGTCCAGAAAGAGTATTTCAGTTATGTTTGCATAGACACACCTCCAGCTATGCAGTTCCTAAGTTCTAATAGGCTCGGCAGTGTTTAGTGTCCTATGTAAACACAGCTCTCTCTCTGTTCCACACTCTAGTTTCTCTGGAGATATTGATCATTATCCACTTAAACTCATGGAGACAACAGACTCCAGGAGAATCCTACTGTGGGGAGATTAACTCTTTGGTAATGTAGAGTAATGCTTCAGATTTACTTGTTAAGATTTTCATCCACCATCTTTAAACACATTTTAAAATTATTATTATTGTTGTTGTTTGCATGAATATGGAGGGTGTACTTGTTACAGCAGGCATGTAGAATGTAAGAAGAAATTTCAAGAGTAGGTTCACTCCTTTCAAAGTGGAATCAGGGAATGAGCAAGCTCCTCATGATTATGAGGCAAATGCTTTCATCTGCTAGTCATCTTTCTGCCTTCATTCACCATATTTTAAAAAATGGATACTTGTAGATATGTTAGTTCTTTCACATAAACTCAATCTATGCACATTAATAAATAATCACCTGTGCTGCCACCTGAAGCCGTGTTGATGACCTTGATCTGTGCTGCCATTGAGGGCTATGATGGTATCCATGGCTTGTGCAGCCTCAGAGGGCCGTTTGATGTCTGTACTGCTACCAGAGACCATGCTGAAGTCTTTGGCACATTCAGCTATCTCCAGATACCATGTATAAGTCCATGATCTGTGCTCCTACTGATTGTAATGGACAAGAAGCTACGTTTGCCATGGTATTGATGACTGCAAACTCACAGTTGAGAAAAAGGGACATAGAAGGCATCTGTGACAGCCCCTACCTCGCCTGCCAAAACAAACAATAGCTTAGAAAGTCACTGAAGAGAACTCTTAAAAAGTGTGATAAGGATGCTGAAGTGTAGCTGTCCACAGTTGATGGCTTCTGGAAGGGGTGTGGTTGCTAAACGATTCAAGTTTCCTTACAGGGTTTGCCATTGGGAGTTTGGACATGCACCAGTAAGTATATGGGCAACACAAATTAGATTTTTCTCCTCCTCCTCCTCCTCCTTCTCCTCCTCCTCTTTCTTTCTCCTCTTCTCATTCTCCTTCTTTCTCTTCCTCCTCTTTCTCTTCTTTTCCTTCTCCTCTTCCTCTTTCTTCTGCTGGTGCTGCTTCTTCTTTTCTTTTCCGAGGTGTCAGGTCACAAGGGTTGTGGGGGCAAGCCTGGGAGGACTGGGGAGTAAGTGAGCTCAGGGTTCATGGTAGGAAATTCCCAAATGAAAATAATGTGAAAAAGATAGATATATTAAGAAATAACTTTGAAATTTTCCTGCACAATACCTTTGAATTTCTCTCATCATCCCCCAGTCCTAGCACACCAGGCTTTTATCTTACTCTCAGGTTGGATGATAGCTTCTGTCTTGTGCATGTAATTTATTTTGGTTAAGTTTTCAGCCACAAGTATTCTAGCATAACTGTGGGGCTTGAGTAAATTCTTACTAGACAAATTATTTAAAGTCTCTTGGATTTATTTTTAGGATGAACTGCTTTGGTTCACTCTGGAGCACACAGATTAAATGATATTGTGTGTGAGTAGGGCTTAGTTAACACTATGCTCATGCTAAGACCCCATCAACTACCAACCACCAACCGTAGTGATTAGCACAATTTCTTGTCAGGATATAGGGTCCAGAGATTAGTGGAGCATTTCCAGATAACTTGGAAGCATACATCAGTGTGTGAGGTAAGAGCTGTTCATTGTTAAGGTTCACAGAGGTGGGCTGAGGTAATCAGTTGGAGAATGTGGGGAAGCAGATGAGAGGAAGCAGACTGGAAATGAGGTACAATGAAGCCTCCAGGGGATGCCATTATCACTGGGACACTCCTGAGGCCAATCTGTCTCCTATAGAATGGCCTTACTCTGAAGAATGCAACAGTGTTTCAAACTGTACTTAGAATGCCTAACTCTTGTCTTCCAAATCATTTCTTATTATATTTGTTTCTACAAAAGTAATTAGTAGCGAGTCCCCCATGCTTTAATGACAAATGACCTTGCTTATATTGATTTAGTGGGGAGGTTTTAAAAATAGATTTGTCCCTTGCAAAATAGGGTTGCTTATGATGTGATAATTTTGTATGAACTCTCTAAAGAACAGATATTAACCTTTACTTTCTGTGTTAACCTATCATAAATATTTGTACACAGCTATTAAGAGGAATTTTAAATATTGCAAAGCTTCATGTAGGATATTAAAATATTTTACTACGCCCATTAGTAGTCAAGGAAATTAGAGCCTTGTTGCAAATTTGCCTGGCTTTCAAAATTCAATTTTTACATGTTTTCTTTAGAGAAGTGTACCAGAGGGCTGGGAATCAAAGACCCTCTTTCTGTAGATCTGTCACTTCTAAGGTTCCTTGTGCATCTGTGCTTCTGATACTTTAACTATATCTAAGTAAAAAAAATTGACACCAATAGTATCATCCACTATTATCATTTGAATTTGGAATTTCCCCCACAGGCTCATGCTTTCCCGAGTTGGTCCTCAGCTTGTGACACTAATATGGAAGTTGTATCATCCTTAGAAGGCCTGATTTGATTGGCATAGTAGGTGTGGGCTGGGACTTGTAGCTGTCTCTATCTTCTTTTTTTTGCTTCCTCTCCTGCTGCCATGTAAGGAATCTCTTAACATATATTTCCACCACCATTAACTGCTCTGGACCTTCCTTGTTTCTACAGACTGTACTACCTCTAAATATGTGAGGAAAAAGATGAATACATCTAAAATAAAAATAAGTTCTTAACCAAACACAGGTAAAAACCAACAATGCTGACCAATAAATGAGAATAATTATAACAATGTACCATTTTTTAAAATGCTGTAATTGTTACTCTTGCCATTTGGGGATTATTATTAAATACAAAAGGATTACATGAAAACATGTACTGCACTAACAGGGCAGGCAATCTAACACCTGGTGACTAAATCAATACTAGGAAGGTTGCATGGAAAATATGGATCCACTGGGTAAGAAAGATTCACATTTTGAGCAGGATGGAACACAATAAGTGTTGGATTTCCTCATGCTACAAAGATCAGCATGCAACTCAAAATTTATTGTTTATTTCTGAAAGTCCCCACTTAGTATTTTTGGACCAAAGTTGACTATACTTAACTGAACTGGTGAAAAGCAAAACCCTGGGTACATGGGACCTCTTTACATTTAGCTACAACAATTAAATCATGTGAAAGATCCTCTGAGATCACAGCAGCTCCCTGAGACACAGACTCTGCCAGTTCTGATTGGACCAAGAGCTCCAATTGTACCAAGAGCTCCCATTGGAACAAGAGTGTCCATTGGACCTAAAGAGGCTCTATCAGGCACAGACACTTTTTGCACCAATTCGAGGAAGAGATGGGTAGAAGCCATTGCAAAAATACAGTCACCAACATTAAGACCAATATGACACCACCAGAACCTTGTGGTTCTATATCAGCAAGACCTGAAAATCCCAACACAAAATAAGCAGAAGTAATTGACCTTAAAAATGATTTTAAGAAGATAATAGAGGTCTTTAAAGAGGAAATTAAAAATTCCCTTAAAGAAATCAAGGGAAAGACAAAAAAATTGGAAGAAATCAATAAATCCCTTAAGGAAAGCCAAGAAAAAGCAATTAAACATGTGAAGGAAACCGTTCAAGACTTGAAAACTGAAATAGAGGCAATAAAGAAACTGAGTTTGAAAAACAAACTGAGGGAATGCTGGAAATGGAAAATCTGAGTAAATGAACAGGAACTACAGATGCAAGCATAACTGACAGAATGCAAGAGATGGAAGAGAGAATCTCTGGCATGGAAGATAAGATAGAGGAAATAGATTCATCAGTCAAAGAAAACATTAAAGCCAACAAAATCATAACACAAAGCATCCAGGAAATCTGAGACACCATGAAAAGACTAAACTTAAGAATAATAGGGATAGAAGAAGGAGTAGAATACCAGCTCAAAGGCACAGAGAATATATTCAACAAAATCATAGAAGAAAACGTTCCCAACCTAAAGAAAGAAATACCTATGAAGATATAAGAAGCTTACAGAACACCAAATAGACTGGACCCCACCTCCAAAAGTCCCCTTGCTACATAATAATCAAGCTGCTAAACATACAGAATAAAGAAAAAATATTAAGAGTTGCAAAGGAAAAAGGTCAAGTAACATATAAAGACAGACCCATCAGAATAACACTGACTTCTCAATGGAGACTCTGAAAGCCTGGACAGACATTATGCAGCCACTAAGAGACCATGGATGCCAACCCAGACTATTATACCCAGCAAAGCTCTCAATCAACATAGATGGAGTAAACAAAATGTTCCATGATAAATCCAGATGTAAACAATACCTATCCACAAATCCAGCCCTACAGAAAACACTAGAAGCAAAAATCCAACCTAAGGAGGTTGGATATACCCTTGAAAACACAGGCAATAGATAACTGCACACCAACAAATACCAAAGAAGGGAAACAGACAACACTACCATCAAAAAAATAATAGGAATTAACAATCACTGGTCATTAATATCCTTTAATATCAATGGACTCAATTTTCCTACATAAAGACACAGGCTAACAGAATGGATATGAAAACAGGATCCATCCTTCTGCTGCATACAAGAAACACACCCCAACTTCAAAGACAGACACTACCTCAGATTAAAAAGCTGGGAAAAGACATTCTAATCAAATGGACTCAAGAAGCAAGCTGGTGTAGCTCTCCTATTATCTAACAAAATAGACTTCAAACTAAAATCAATCAAAAGTGATCAGGAAGGACATTACATATTCATCACAGAAAACATACACCAAGATACAGTCTCAATTCTGAATATGTATGCCTCAAATACAAGGGCACCCACATATGTTAAAGAAACATTACTAAAGCTTAAATCACACATCAAACCCCACACACTAGTAGAGGGAGACTTCAACACCCAGCTCTCACCAATGGGCAGATCTGCCAGACAGAAACTTAACAGAGAAATAAGGGAACTAACTGATACTATGACTCAAATGGACTTAATAGATATCTACAGACTATTCCACCCTATCACAAAAGAATATACCTTCTTCTAAGCACCCCTGCAACCTTCTCTAAAATTGACCACGTACTCAGTCACAAAGCAAATCTCAACAGATACAAAATAAAAAAAAAAATGGAATAACCTCCTATATTTTATTGGACCACCATGGCTTAAAGTTAGATGTCAACAACAACAAAAATTACAGAAAGCCTACAGTCTCATGGAAACTGAATAATGCTCACCTGAATCACCAGTGAGTCAAGGAAGAAAAAAGAAAGAAACTAAAGATTTCCTAGAATTCAATGAAAATGAATGTACTACATACCCAAACTTATGGGACACTATGAAAGAAGTGCTACATGGAAAATTCATAGCACTAAATACTCACATAAAGAAGATGGAGAAATCTCATACTAGTGACTTAACAGGACACCTGAAAGCTCTAGAACAAAAAGAAGCAAACTCATACAGGAGGAATAGAGGCCAGCAAATAATCAAATTGAGAGCTGAAATCAATAAAATAGAAACAAAGAGAACAATACAAAGAATCAATGAAACAAAGAGTTGGTTCTTTGAGAAAATCAACAAGATAGACAAGCCCTTATCCAAACTAACCAAAAGGCAGAGAAAGAGAGAGAGCATCTAAATTAAAAAATAAGAAATGAAAAGGGAGACATAACAACAGACATTGAGAAACTCCAGAGAATCATCAGGTCATACTTCAAAAACATGTACTCCACAAAATTGGAAAATCTAAAAGAAATGGACAATTTTTTGAATAGGTGCCACATACCAAAGTCAAATCAAGACCAGATGAAAATTTAAATAGACCAATAACCCCTAAGGAAATAGAAACAGTCATTAAAAGTCTCCCAACCAAAAAATGCCCAGGACCAGATGGTTTCAGCACAGAATTCTACCATATTTTCAAAGAAGAGCTAATTCCAATACTCTTCATATTGTTCCACACAATATAAACAGAAGGAACATTACCAAACTCTTTTTATGAGACTATAGTTACCCTGATACCCAAACCACACAAAGATACAACAAAGAAAGAGAATTACAGACCAATCTCCCTCATGAACATGGTTGCAAAAATACTCAACAAAATATTGGCAAACTGAACACATCAAAAAAATTATGCATCCTGACCAAGTAGGTTTCATCCCAGAGATGCAAGGTCAACATAAAAAAAAATCTGTGAATGTAATATACCATATAAACAAACTAAAAGAAAAAACCCACATGATCATTTCATTAGATGCAGAAAAAGCCTTTGACAAAATCAAACACCCATTCATGACAAAGGCCTTGGAGAGATCAGGAATACAAGGAACATGCCTAAACATAAAGAAAGGCAAATTTACAACAAGCCAACAGCAAACATCAAATTAAATGGAGAGAAACTCAAAGTGATTCCACTAAAATCAGGAATAAGAGAAGGCTGTCTACTTTCCCCATATTTATTCAATATAGTACTCAAAGTCCTAGCTAGTGCAATAAGACAACAAAAGGAGATCAAGGGATACAAATTGGAAAGGAAGAAAGCAAACTTTCATTACTTGCAGATGAAATGATGGTATACCTAAGTGACCCCCAAAAAGCTCATAAACACCTTCAGTAATGTGGCAGGATACAACATTAACTCAAAAAAATCAGTAGCCCTCCTATATATAAATGATAAACAGGCTGAGAAAAAAAATCAGAGAAACATCACCCTTCACAATAGCCACAAATAATATAAAATCCCTTAGGGTAACTCTAACTAAGCAATTGAAAGACCTGTATGACGAGAACTTTAAGTCTCTGAAGAAAGAAATTGAAGAAGATATCAGAAAATGGAAAGATCTCCCATGCACATAGATAGGTAGGATTAACATAGTAAAAATGGCAATCTTACCAAAAGCAATCTCCAGATTCAATGCAATCCCCATCAAAATCCCAACACAATTCTTCACAGACCTGGAAAGAACAATACTTAACTTCATATTGAAAAACAAAAAAACCCAGGATAGCTAAAACAATCTTGTACAGAAAGCCACCTCTGGAGGCATCATGATCCTTGACCTCAAGCTTTACTATAGAGCTATAGTAATAAAAACAACTTGGTATTGGCATAAAAACTGACATGTGGAACAATGGAATCCAATTGAAGACCCTGACATTAATCTGCACACCTATGAACACCTGATTTTTGACAAAGAGGCCAAAACTATACCATGGAAAAAGAAAGCATCTTTAACAAATGGTGCTGGCATAAATGGATGTCAACATGTAGAAGATTGCAAATACATCCATATCTATTGCCATGTCCGATACTCAAGTCCAAGTGAATCAAAGACCTCAACATAATTTACTTGATAAAAGAGAAAATAAGAAGTAGTCTGGAACGCATTGGCACAGGAGACCACTTCCTAAATATAACATCAGTGGCACAGGCACTGAAAACAACAATAAATGGGACCTCCTGAAACTGAGAAGCTTTTCTAGGGCAAAGGACACTGTCAATAAGACAAAGTGACAGCCTACAGAATGGGAAAAGATTTTCACCAACCCCACATCTGACAGGGCTGATCTCCAGAATATATAAAGAATTTAAGAAACTAGACATCAAAATACCAAACTATCCAATTAAAAAGTGGGTTACAGAGCTGAGCAGAGAATTCTCAACAGAAGAACCTCAAATGGCCAAAAGATTTTTAAGGAATTGCTCAACATCCTTAGTCATCAGGGAAATGCAAATCAAAACAACTCTGAGATACCACCTTACATCTGTCAGAATGGCCATGATCAAAAACACTGATGACAGCTTATGTTGGAGAGGATGTGGAGCAAGGGGAACACTCCCCCACTGTTGATGGGAGTACAAACTTGTAAAGCCGCTTTGGAAATCAGTATGGTGGTTTCTCAGAAAACTGGGAAACAATCTTCCTCAAGACCCAGTTATACCACTCTTGGGCATATACCCAATGAATGCTCAATTATACCACAAGGACACACGCTCAACTATGTTCATAGCAGCATTATTAATAATAACCAGAACCTGGATACAATCTAGATGATCCACAACCAAAGAATGGATAAAGAAAATGTGGCACATTTACACAATGGAGTACTACTCAGCAATAAAAAACATCATGAAATTTGTAGGCAAATGGATGGAACTAGAATATGTGATCCTGAGTGACATAACCCAGACTCAAAAGGACAAACATGGTATGTACTCACTCATAAGTGGATATCAGATGTAAAACAAAGGATAACCAGACTACAACCCTCAGCTCCAGAGAAGCTAGCTAACAAGGAGAACCCTAAGAGAGATATATGGATTGCCCTAGGAAGGGGAAATAAATGAGATCTTCATGAGCAAACTGGGAGTGAGGGGGACAACTGAGGGTAGCTGATGGGGGTTGAGAAAATAAGGGAATGGGATGGTCGAGCTGGAACAGAGACACAGTGGGAGAGCAAGGAAAGAGATACCATGATAGAGGGAGACATCAAGGGAACATGGAGAAATAGGGTGCTAGGGAAGTTCCCAGGAATCCACAAGGATGACCCCACCTTAAACTACTAGCAATAGTGCAGAAGGTGCCTGAACTGGCCTACTCTGGTAATCAGATTGGTGAATACCCTAATTGTCATCATAGAGACTCCATCCAGTAAGTGATGGAAACAGATGCAAAGATCCACAGCCAAGCAACAGGCTGAGCTCCAGGAGTCTAGATGGAGAGAGAGAAGAGGGATTCTATGAGCAAGGGGCATCAAGATTATGATGGGGAAACCTACAGAGATGACCAAACCAAACTTGTAGGAACTCATGAACTGTGGACCAATAGCTGTGGAGCCTCCGTGGGACTGGACTAGGCCCCCTGCATAGGCAAGATAGTTGTTTAGTTTGACCTGCTTAAGGGACCCCTGGCAATTGGATCAGGATCCATCCCTGCTGCATGAGTGGGCTTTTTGGAGGCCAGTGCCTATTGTGGGATACCTTTCACGGCCTTGGTGCACAGAAGAGGGGCTTGGACCTGCCTCAACTGAATGTACCAGGCTCTGCTGATAGCCTTGGCAGGCCTTGCCTTGGAGGATGCGGGAATGGAGGGTGGGTTTGGGATTAAGGTTGGGGGGCAGGAGGAAGGAGGAGAGGGGCACCTGTGGTTGCTATGTAAAATGAACAGAAAATTTCTCAATAATAAAAAAGAAAGAAAAAATCATGTGAAAAATTGAATTTTAGAAAATTAAGCAATTCCAAAGGGATAGTTTGTTATATACATAGGATATTATTGGTTTTGCCTTTAATGAAACCCAGTGTTTTAAAAACATGTCTGTGAAATTCCTCACTTTATTCATGTTCTCAGGTAAAACTTTTCTCCATAGTTTTTGTGTATTCAAATACATCACCTGAAATTGCTTAGAGCATCCTTCATCTTTGCCTTTCCTTTGCATTTTAGCTTTCCAGTAACTAAAGCTCACAAATGCAGAAATCAACGTATGTGCCAAATGGCAGTGTGATTTCTTCTTATAAGATGTTGCCCTATTAATTGAAACATCTCTGATTTTCAGCTTCATTTTAAATAAGGTTTTAAATTCATAAACACTGTTGCACCTGTGCATCCTGCACAGATTAAATACGAAGTAGAGACTGTCGTAAAGGAAATGAAAAGACAGATGCTTTCCGATTAAGGGTGTAGTAGTTATGAGAAACGGCGGCCCAAGCACACTGCTTCTCTCACTTACCACCTGTTTGACGTCATTTTTGTTCTAGACCAGTGTATTTACTCTGCAAAGCATGTCAGAGGGCCGACCTTCTGAGTGCGTCAGTGGTCATTTATGCGCACCAAGTTTTATAGCACAAATTGAAGCTCTGGCCCCTCACTCCACTGAACCTTAGATTTCCTGCACTTCTGCTTGAAACATTTTATTTTAAGCCCAATACAATGCTATAATTCAGGATTTAACATGTATATAACAATGAGATATAAAGATATTAAGGCTTTTAAATAATAAGTCATGTCATAATTGTTTCAACATTATTTAGTAAGACAGAGACAGAAATCTAAGCATCAAAGGCATAATGAAATACATTAATTTTCCTTATAAGCTAACTGACTTTATGACCAATCTGACTCTTAAATGAATATACAGAAAAATGTACACATGGGCATGTATGAAATCTAACAATAAGTAAAATTTGTGGGGCAAAGCTGAGAATTCATTTGTACGTATAGCATCAAATGCAGTAGCCAAATGCATGTCTATTCAAATGAGGATATGAGTTTGCATATTTTTGATGTATTCTGATCATGAAAACAATATTTTTATACAAATTACTAATCATTCTTTCACTCTGTTTTCTGTTCTGAACATAGTCATGGCATTGTTAGGTTAACGGTTGGTTGCCATTCAAAAGCCAGTTCCAAATTCCAGACTTCAGTAATCAAATTAGTTGCATTTCTTTCTTCATATGTTCTACTGATATTTTGCAACACCCGATAGAAGCAGTCCATCCTAATAAGTAAATATTTTGTGCAGTTTCAATAAGTGGCAGTTTTAACCTTTCCTATCTAAAATTTCCTCATTGGAAACAGGAAGAAACATTTCTTTGATGTCTAGATAATTATCCATAATCATAACTTATTTTAGGAAACTCACTTATACTATCATGTCAAAATAGATGATATTGTTATTTTCCCATCAGATATGTTTCATTAAGAGTCTCCAACTGTGTCCACTAACCAACTACAGGTACTAAGAATCCGCCTCGATTATAACTTTTGCTTTTATAAATAATACAGTATTAATACTATATTTTAGTTAGTATTGATATAATATGTATTCACTTAAAAATAAATATTACATATTTATTATTAATAATTAAATTAACTATAATGTGAATTTATGAAAATAACTGAAAATTTTGGAAATTAATCAAGCACTGGGGAGCTTTTCTTAGGCCCACTGTTTGCTGGCAAGCATTAGGACCTAGGTGATATTCCATAACCAAATTATAATCTGAGTTTGGTAGTGCATGCTTTTAACCACAACACTGGGAAGGCAGAGACAGAAGTACCCCTTCGGCCCCCTGTAAGCCAGCCTTGCTTAACCCAGTGAATGCCCAAGTACTAGTGAGAGAATCTGTCTCAAAGTGAGGTGAATTATTTCTGAGGGAGATGCATAATGTAGATTCTGTGGCTTCCACATGTATGTGCATGCACAGATATGCACATGCATTAATACATACAATCCTGTAAACATACCTGCATAGGCATACAAAAATAAAAATACAGATGTTTAAAGAAAAATTCATATAATTGAGAAGAATGGTGTTTGCCTTACATCTTTTATAAATCTTATTGGTACCATTTAATACAAAACAGTGCTATTTTAATCAATTTCTGCATTTATTTCTTTGTAACATGTTATCTTTGTGCATATGCATAAAGAAATTTTCAACTAATACTCTTTTTCATTAAAAACAATTTTTCTTTAGTACCATGTTTATGTTAAAAAGCTTTAGCTCCCTAGAGATTAATTTATGTGTGGAATCTGAGTTTATGTTAAAGAACTAGCAGTAGCTTCTGAATAAAGCACAGCATTGAGAGTAAGAAAAGATACTTTGTTACTGTCAGTTTGAAACAGTTCGTATCTCGGGGAGACTTGAAAGTCTCTGGACTGGAAGAACACTGCTGGGGAAGCTGACGTCCCTAAGCTGGCCTACTTTGTTTTATGTAATGTATGACAAGTGTTCAGCTTCCCCTCATTCAAGGATATGAGCTATGATTCAGTATAAACCTGAGTATGCCTTTTCTGGTCATCTCTGGGTATTACCACCCCACTCACCTGACAAATCACATGAAGTAGAAAATATAGCACTGCCGTAGACTGAGGCTCCACAGAAGAGTCTGCCTTGTAGAGACATTCTCTGGAAGAGAAGGTTAAACCCCAGTCAACAAATCAGCAGTTACCGAGCAGGCTGGGAAGCTTTGATTGCACGATATATGAAATGGCTGTCACACAGGGAGTCCTATTAAATTTGCTGTGCGCTTCCAAGAGCCTGAGGAGTAAACACACGAGATTGAAATATGAGACAGATATAGGGAGAAAAAACAAAGGCTGGAGAAACTCTTAAGACTCAAATGGATAATTCAAAAGCCATGCTTCAAATTGCTTAATATTTTGAAATGGCTGCAAGGAGGACAGTTTTCCTATACTGCTTGTCCCTTTTGGAATTCTAATTGAGAGCATTTACTCTGGATGGTTGTCATCATCTGCCAGGCCTGCCGACAGTCAGCTGGGTAGCTGGGTATAGGCATGCGGATTGAAGAGACAATGAAGAAGACAGAAAAGAGTCAAGAGGTCTGACGGTCAACGCCGGACAGCAATGCCAGACAGCCCTGAGTTTATTTCACAGCCAGCTTATATACAGTTTTGAAGGACAGAGGTAGAACAATGCACAGTACAGGCATTCAACCACTATCTATCCGGCCTTGCACCAAGGAACAGGCAGTTTCATTTTCTATCTGGAAGGCATCAGCAGCCTGCATCTAGTTAGATAGTATGTTCCCTCTTATGGGCTAATCAGAACTTTCTCACAGCCTTGGAGCAAACAAGCTTGAACTCTATTGACTCAGAATAGACTTCAGATTCAAACTGGGAAAGTGAGTCAGTTGTGGGCTCCCACAATCATCAGATCAAAATATGTGTCACAGGTACTATATTTCAATGTCAGTGCTGTTTTGTGAAGCTGGACAATGACTAGCTCTGTTATGAGGGCAGAAGATACATGATGAATTTTATAACAATGTTAAAATGGGCTTAGTGGTAGGCCATGCAATGGTTTGCCAATATTAAACTTCAGAACACATGGTAACTCTCACATGATTTGTTTAGATATATGTTCATTTAAATTTGTGATTTTTTTCTAGTTAACAATTTTATGCATGTTTTATAATATTGACAGTATGCCAGACATTCAAAATATATAAAATATAAACATAGAGGAAAGATTTCCTCCCTCCATGCAGTCATCGTCTAGGTTGGAAATTAGAAATGGATACAATCAAATCAAGTACAATAAAAGTTATCTTAAAGCAGGATTAACTGACATTTTTGATTTCTTTAAAACATAATGACCAATGCTCAAAGATCCTGGACACTCATTGTTATGGCTAGTGGTAATTCTCAACTTGATGGGTAGGATCACCTAGGAGACAGGTCTCTGGGCATACCCAAGGAATGTTACCTTGATTATGTTTATTGAGGTTAGGAACACCCAACTTAGCTGTGCAAGTTTTCTGAAGAGAGTAAATGGAATGGCAGAATGCAATTACTGCTCTCTGTTCCTCGATTGTGGATATATTGTGATCAAGTGTTTCAAATTCCTGCCACCATGACATCTCATTACGACAGTACTGTTAATTGTGAGCTAGCTAAACTAGACTGCTTCCAGGAGCTCATTTTCTCAGATATTTTATCACAGCAACAGGAAAAGAAGCTAAGATACTCCTCATATGAAATACTGCTTAAGGTTTGGCACATTGTATTTTCTTGAGTGCAGGAGAATGCTTGCCTGATGTCTATACTACACATGCACTTTGAATTAGTTATCCATGAGGTATTTTTTGCTTAAACTTGCAAGATATGAGTATAGAAAACTTTCTTGAGAGATCTCTATTGACATCATTATAAAAGGTGACCAGGCAACAATGAAAAGAATAATATGAAGAGAAAGAAGCAACTCTAAAACTGGAGGAAATTAGTCATAATTAGATGCATTCTAAGCCATTTGCCTCACAGATATCTTTAAACTCTCCAATTTTATAAAAATATCACATCAAAATACTGGCTACTATTTACATACAGCCTTTAAAATATAATATTTACACATTCATTTTTCTATTATTTAATCCAGTTTCTAAATAATTAACCCATAAAGAGTAGGACTAATCCTATTGGCTAAGAGGAGGTCCTATGAAGAATTCATTAATAGAGACAAAATAATATCAAGGAAAATTATTTTTCTAAAACACTCCTTATAACATTTGTACCAGACATTGTTGTCTTCTAGTTTCTTTACACATGTTACCATATTTATTTCTTGTATTTACAGCTAACACCTATGAAGAATTTGATAGTAACCCTACTTTCTTTAAAGTTCATGAAACCTGGCATAGAGCAGTTAATTTGGGAGGCATCCAGGCAGTGGGACCGGGTCCTATGCTCATTGCATGAGTCGGCTGTTTGAAACCTGGGGCCTATGCAGGGTTGCTTGGCTTGGCCTGCGAGGAGGGGACTGGACCTACCTGGACTGAGTCTACCAGGTTGATCTCAGTCTGCAGGGAAGGCTGTGCCCTGGAGAAAATGGGAATGGGGAGCGGGCTGGGGGGAAGGTGAGGGGGGGCAGGAGGGGGGAGAACAAGGGAATCTGTGGCTGATATGTAGAACTGAATTGTATTGCAAAATAAAAATTAAAAAAAAAGTAACTTAATTGAAGTCACCCATCAATTCAAAGGTCAAAACTTTGAACTCAGCATTCAGACATAAGATCTCCAGCCTGTATCAGGCACACGCACTTGCACTATTTTTTTTTCTTCCTTTCCTTTTTTTTTTCTTTTCAAGATAGGGTTTTTCTTTGTAGTCCTGTCTGTCCCTGAACTCACTTTATAGACCAGGCTGGCTGGCTTCAAACTTGGAGATCTGCCTGCCTTTGCATCCCAAGTTCTGAGTTTAAAGGTATGGTTGACCAACACCTGAATACTTGTACTATTTCTTAAGGGTTTTTAGCTAACCTATAAGGTAGTAGTCTCCATCTCTCACTATCTCCATACTCCAACATGATAATATGATGCTTGATTAATATTTTCCTACTTAAGTTTACAAAAAAGTATAAATGAGTCATCTTGACCATTTCCAAAGGTAAACAACACTGTAAATGGGTAATATGAAGTCATAGTCTTTATTATGGTATGAGTGGTTATTAGTGTTTTCTTTAATGCTATGTCCCATTATGAAATGAAGTCAATGATTTAATTTTAAATTTCCCAAGAGTACTTTTCATGTAATGAATGCAAATAGTAAAGGAAGACTTTATATCATCCATACTCATTGATGATGTTATCCTCTACAATAGAGATCTAAAGACTACCAGAGCTGGAAAACACCTTCAGCAAAGTAGCAGGATACAAAATCAACAAATGAAAATCAGTAACTTTCCTATATAACAATAACATACAAAGGAAGAAATGAAGAAAGCAATTCTATTCAGAACATCTTCAAAGTTACCTATGAATAAACATATCTAGTAAATTGAAAGACTTCTACAATAGGAAGTGTAAATCTCTGAAAAAAGAAATTGAAAATGAAATGAGCTGTCCTCAAGAAAATAACAAATGCTGCTAAAAATGTGGGGAAAAGAGAACCCTTACACATTGCCAGTGGGAATAGATATTGTTCCAGATACCCTAAATCAATAGAAAAGTTCTTAAAATAAACAAAACTAAATGTCAAAGTAGATATGGCTCTGCCATATCACTTCTGTGTATGGACCTGACAGACTCTAAGCCAACATGCCCCAAGATAACTGTACATTCACTTTATTGTAGTATTTGTCCCAATAGCTGAGTTATGAATCAGCCTGGAATTCCATCAGCAAATGATTGATAAAGAAAATGTGATTATAGATGGCTCGATAGATGATAGATATATAAAAAAGTAGAGAGCATGCAGCTAGATGATTGATATGTATTCTGCGTAATTTTGTTCACAATAAAGATGAATATGATTATGTTCTTGGAACATGGATACCACTTGAGATCATTATATTAAATGAAATAATTTGGACATAGAAGGACAAATATCACATTTTCTCTCATTTGTCCATCTTAGATTTACATATATAAAAGCCCATCTATGTACATGCATGCAGTGTGAAAGAAAAGGGATGAGGAGAGGGAGCATAGTGGTGGAGGAGAAACAGAAAAAGGCTAAAGGGGGTGGGTGAATGAATTTGGTCAACTCCAGTAAAAGAAAGTAGAAACCATGTGAAAATAAAAGAACAACTTTTCTGCTTCCTAAAGTTTGAAAATAAAGATGTCATGATAGTTCTGCTGGTCAGCCTATTCCTCGGTGACTGTGCATGCATACAAAGCTCACGATGACTGTGCAGGCACATGAGACTCACAGTTTTAGATACTGTAATCATCCCTTGCATGTTTCTTAATTTCATTTCTAAGTTAATTTCTATGGAAGTAGAAATGGACATGCTCATCTTGTATAATTCCTATGTTAATGAAACATTTCCATGAAGCAAATATTTTTAGAACTAAAAATGTTTGGAAAAACAAGAAGATTTTTAAACGTACAACTAAAATCTTAAAAGCTGTTTTGTTCTCCATATGTTCCAATAAGACACTACAGAGGGTAGTCCGTATCTGGGCTCAGCAGCTGTGATGACTGTGACATGAGATGGACAGCTTGTCTATCCTCTCAACTGCCACAATTTTAGTATAGCATTTTGTTTGTTCGTTTTTTGTTTTGTTTTGTTTTTTGTTTTTTCGAGACAGGGTTTCTCTGTGTAGCTTTGCGCCTTTCCTGGAACTCACTTGGTAGCCCAGGCCGGCCTCGAACTCACAGAGATCTGCCTGGCTCTGCCTCCCGAGTGCTGGGATTAAAGGCGTGCGCCACCACCGCCCGGCTTTGTTTGTTCGTTTTTAATCTGTATTTTTTTTTTCTTTTTTGAGACAGTGTTTCCCTGTGTAGCCTTGACTGTCCTGGGGCTCACTCTGTAGACCAGGCTGGCCTAAACCAAACTTTAGCTAATCTTTAATTGCAGATCTTCCAAGTCTATTTCAAAGAACTTAGTTTTATGTCTTTTTTCTTGATAAGCAAATGTTTTTGTAAAAACTACAAAGGAAGTCACGTTTATGAAATTTCATAAGTGTTCAAAAACATCAGATAAAAGTCAAGGCCACTTGGTTTACAGGATTGCTGTCATTCCCCTGTGGAAGTTCTTACTTGTATGTCAGTCTCAGGAGAGAGCCAGTTGTCTTTGGTCTCCTTTTATGGTGTGTCTGTCTCTGTGATTTTAAATGAATAGAGAGAATTCCACTGAAAGAGAACAAAGTATTTGTAAGCATTTTGATTTCTGCAGTTTCTTGTCAGGAGTTTTAGCCTTCAAATTATTCTGACCCAATTTTCTCTTATCAGTGAAGAGCACTGTAATTCTAAAGAGTGAAGTGTTCCTGTAGTATCAAGAAGTAGAAAAAGAAAAAGAGATAAACTGTACCTATATGTTGAAGATAAATTACTTTCCATCTTTAAATATCTTCATAGTTACTTTGTCTTTATTTATTCATAATTCTTATCTGAGGATTATAAATTTCACAATACTTCCTATTTTGAGAAAACTTTTAATTTATGGAAGATATATATCCAAGTCTGTCATAATTGAGACCTGCATTTTCTTTCATCTAATTTGGTCATGTGCATATATTTACTCATATTTATTTAAAGAGAGCTTGTCATTTTTATTTTAAAACAAATGATAGTTCAATATACATATATACATACACACACATATATAAAATCATAGTCAATGCAACTATTCTGTTTGGATATTGGGCTTGCCTGCACTGTTCTTTCACTGTGTGATTCAAAGTCACCCTTGTTATCTACTTGTATTTAGACAAATCTTTGTTGATTTATTTTTTTCACATGCTTTTCTGTATATTAGCATATTCAGCCCTAATTTACTGACTTGAAAATTTTGTAAGGATACTTTATATTAAATCTGTATTCCAAAATGAATGTTAGTATTGAATGACAAATTTAAATATTCTTCCCAGTGCAAAAATATAAATGATATGGCATAGATTTTATTTGCAAACCAACCATAACAATTGTGAATCTATAATTAATTTAATAATGACATTCAGAAAGTGTCTATATATAAGGCATGCATCTTTCTGCATACTCACATTTTGAAAGTGAGCCATAAGAAGCTTTGAAACATTTGATATGTTGAAGCAGGTAAATACAAAATGTGACAGGCAGCTTGACAGGTGTCAGAGATTGCCTTATGAAAGTCCTACTCTACCGTTTCAAACTAGGCTGAGGAATATGGGCAGAAAGCTCCTTCAACAAGGTCATACCACTTCCCAAGAGGTTGGGAGAAAACGGACAATGAAATGAATCGATGCTAAAGTGTACATAAATCAGAGTTAATGATTTCAAGGGCAGAATTCTAAAATTACAGCTGTTTGCTGTTAAAGCTGAACAAAGGTATATGTTTGTGCATAGGGACAAGGGTGCAGGTGGTTAGGAAACAGCAGACATGGTTAATGCCTCCATCCAGTGGGCCTGCCACCCCTTCAAAACAGTACCTGCTGTTTACACACTATGATTAACCTGTAAGCAAGAGAAAAATAGACGCACACCACAGCACACTCCATCATTCTCTGAGAGTGTCGTTATTTTTTTTTTAGGAGGAGAATTCCACTTCCACTTTGGTAGGTTAGTTAATGGGTAATGTGGAGATCACCAAACCAAATTCTTTTCATAATGTTATGGATTCTTTTGTTTTATTTTGAATTATATCTGTGTTTTCATATATGAAATAAATATATCTGAATAGTGATACTCAATTTATATTTAAAATAATATTTTTATGATTAAACTCACATTCATTGTTATTATAAGGAGGAAGATAACTTGCTTAAGAAACATTTGAAATTAAGACAATAAGGCATTTGTAAGTCTCTCATACCATAGAATTTTCTAGAATGTTTCTTAACATGCTTGTAAACCTGAAAGAGGAATTTATAGAATTCGATACATATATTTTCTTTTAAAAGTTGTTGGTTTTTATGTTTGATACTTTTTTGTTAACAGCAAATGACTTTTTTAAATCTAAACTGTATTATTTATTGGGTACAATGAGGTAGTTTTCTTTGTTTTCAATATTCCCCAGTATCTTTCTCGTTTCTTATTGAAAAAAATTGTATACAATATACAATCATAGTTTCCACTCCCCCATCTCATCCCAAATACCTCCACGTCACCACTTCCCCACCTCACCACTTCCTCACTCAAAAAAATTCACCCCCTTGCCTTTTCTTTAGAAAACAGACCAGGAGGACTGAAGGCTCTGGGTAGGCACAAGCTCTACCTCTTCATGGTCAATGAGATACATATAAGTGTTGTTTTCAGTAATTTCTCTATGGTCAGTAAGACATATGTGTTGTCGTTAGAAGCATGGGCTTAACCATCACTTTGTAGAGAGTGGCTAATAACCTTGGCAATAATCTAAGTTTTGGAGGTCTCCATGGAAACTCTTTCACAATCAACTCCTAATATTTAACCCAGAAGATAACAGAAGCATCAGACTTATACACTAACAGCTTTTCCAAAACCATGAGAATAGTTATATTTGTGGAAAGAATTCCAAAGAGGGAAGCAGTAGAAAGGAACCTATGTGTTATGGTAACAAGAAAGCAACTTAATCTTTCTTTAAAAAAATTCATAATTACTATCAATTAAGTTTAATTGAGTACAAACTGCAGAAGACTAAGCTATAATTTTAGAACAGATAAATCCATTATATAATCCACAGAGCTCAAAGGAATTATACTCTCATTAGAGTATCAAAGCATTAGCATAAAAAAATTGCAAAGAGCAAGCCATGGCTCAATGCTAAAGGGTTTCTCTCTCTTATAAAGGATACAGTTACTTTTATCTATCTGTTTTGCCTGTATGTATGTATTTCCATGTGCTGTGCATGTAGTGACAGTGGAAGCAGGAAAAGGGCATCAATTCTCCTGCAACTGGAGTTCCAGGGTGTTGAGAGTTACCAGGTAGGTACTGGGAACCGAACCTAGGTTCTTTGCAAGAGCTGCTTCATCAGCCTCAACAAGGTCTTTCTATAGACATTGGTAAGAGGATAATTGCAATCTTCATAAGGAATTCTTTATGTCTGCTGTAGTGTTCAAAGTTCCTATTTTTATAAAATCTTAGTCATTGTAGGCAAAGACTTTTTGAAATCTCATCTTGAAAATTTTAACATATTTTCCCCCATAAAATCATATTTATGATACTGGCAGTAAAATCTTCAGTGTCTTTTATGAGAACCCAAATTACACAATAACAATACAATATCACGTGAATGATTTGAAGGCTCTTACTTGATAATGTTGCTATTTTTCCATTCATATAAGTTAAAATGAGCCAATCTGTCTATTGTTTCTCCATTCCCTTTTTCACACTTGTAAAGTTTCAAAACACTTGATGTCAAATATCCAACTTGTTTTGCAACAACTTTATCTGTTATTTCAGGAGGCTCTGATAAAATATGAAAGCACTGCTAGCTGACATATTATACAAGTTTGTGTTCTAGCTATGTCCCAATTATCTGGATTCATTAATCTGCTGATTGTCTAATCACATTGCTGTACAATACTGTATTGTGGTCATCAACCATAGAAAATAGAATCTCAATTTGCTGTGGTTCCAGATGCTGACTTGCTTATCATAATTTAGATTTAGTCATGGTCATAATAAACTAAATGAATCTAAATTATACCATCTTAGAGAGACTTCTCATGTAACTTTGAACTGTAAACTCTCACAGAAGACATTCCTTTATACAGCATAGAGACAGAATATTATGACACTGACATTTTTTGTAT
This sequence comes from Peromyscus eremicus, assembly GCF_949786415.1. Lineage (NCBI taxonomy): Eukaryota > Metazoa > Chordata > Mammalia > Rodentia > Cricetidae > Peromyscus > Peromyscus eremicus. The sequence continues at coordinate 22,321,176 of NC_081421.1, read as the reverse complement.
GTTGCTATCTTCTTCACAATATGAATAATTTTAAATTAGTGCTCCTTAGTTTTGAATACTATTTATCTTTTAATCATGTCCAGATAGAACATTGAAAAATGTTGAGGAACATGGCCTCCAGCAACATGACAGGTACATTGAGTTTATTACAAACATTATCAATTTGTTTTAGGAAAATGTTATAGTGTACATTAGTATGAAATCTCTCTCGTTTTAAAAATTATTTATTGGCATATATAAATTCACTATGCAATATTTTATGCTAGCTGTCCAGAACCTAACTCTGGATGGCTTACAGAACATTTATTTTTACCACCTAAGTCATAAAAGTTGTTTTCCATATCTTCAGTCAGATTTAACTACAGGCAGGAAGAAGTAGAGAAATTACCTGTCACATTTTTCACAGGCTGGATCAAGATACTGTAATACCATGGCCCACTAAGCTAATTTAGGAGAAAAAAAATGGAAAGAGTTTTGTAAAAGATGGCATTTACATGTAATATATGTAGAAGAGTTTAGGGACTTGACGGTTTGGGATTGTATTCCCTTTACAGAAAATACATAATGACTTATTCTTCTGAGGTATGCACAACTCCTTGAAGAGAACTTTCAGCTCTCATTAGCACTTCTCAAAGTGCTGTTCTCAAAGTAAATTCTTCATCTCTGTGAAAGTGAAGGGCACAAGCAACTTAAATTCAGATGTGAGCTTACTTATCAGCAATTCAGATATTTGTTCTCTTATTTGAGACTTAAATTTCCTTAGCTGGTAGGGAAAACTCTAAAATGGACATAAATATTGAGATTGAACCATAGTATCTATTGACTCTCTACACTCAATATTGACAGAAGATGTCTGATAAGATTTAGAGCCACAGAATCTATTGCAAACCCTTAATGAGAAGGAATGTGACAATCTTGATTTTCGTGCCAACTTGTTTTTTCTTAACTTGAAGCATTTGATGAGGATTATTTAAACTGTATTTTCCTCACTTACGGGGTAAAAGTAGTACTGATGCTTGCCAGGATTATGTTGAGTATTGCACTGAAGTTTCCCAGCTTTAGCATACAGACATTGCTGGTGGTTGATCCCTTGAGGCTTTAGAGGATGTTTGGCAGTGTCCCTGGTCTCTGCATATTAAATGCCAGTATGGTGATCCTTCTCCTCTAGTTATGCAACCAGAATTGTCTTCACGTGTTACTAAATCAAGAATCTCTGGATTACATGAATATCTGTGTTTATACAGATTCAGAGCTCTGTACAGTTCCTGACACACAAATTGATCAGTGAACTTAGATATTATATTATAAAATATATATGTATATTTTTTGAAGAATCATAGCCTTAAGGAACTCAAGCATTGTCTTTGCTCTCTCTCCCTGTTTAAACACATATTGCTTCCATATGTGTGTATATCTAAGCATATATATATGCTTAATATTATATGTTTTCAATACAGCATTACTTAAGGTGATTTGATTAAAAGTGATGGGAACAATGAAAAACAGCTAAAATCTATAAATAATTGTCAAGCTGTGGTAATTTCATATACTTTGTTACTAAATACTTTAAAAATTACCATTTCAGGACTGCTAATGCTACACAGAGAAACCCTATTTCAAAACAAACAAGCAAACAAATTACTGAAATTTGAAAACACAGTGAGACTTAAATTTATTTTTCTTCTATGTGACCCTGTAGTCTAAACTGGTGGATAGGAAATGAGATTCAAAGAAAGGAAAGAAAGCTTTCATAAGGGGTGAGTATGGAAAGGAAGGAATTTTCTGTGTAGTGTAAAGAAAGGGAGATGGAAGAAGAAGGAGGTGGAGGAGGAAGAGAAGAGGAGGACATGGAAGAAAATGTTTTGTGGGGATGGAGACAAGAGTAGAAAGTGTGGATCTTAGAGTGCTGGGGGGAGGGGTGAATATGATCAAAATGCATTGAACGAGATTCTCAAATATTCATAAATACATTGTTTTAAAAAGAAAACTGTCCAAGATATTTAAATTTTTTATTTATATCCTGAATATATAACATAGGATGTATCATGAGAAAATTTAAAATTGGACTTAGGAAAAAAAGTATGTATTTTCTTAATTAAAAAAGGTTGATTTTAAGTATAATTTCCCACTGTTTATAATAATTGTCTAAAATATAATATTTAGGGTACAATTATCATGTTAAAGACAGAAAAAATATGATATTCTTTTGAATGAAAGATATAGGATGAATGCTATGACTCAAACAATAGACGTTTCTATGACTCCCACAGGTCTTTGAATGGTTAAGCACAAAGTCAACAGCAAAGCTAGGTGCTGCTGAGAGGCTTCCCTAATACTCACCCCACAGAGGCCTTTCCATACATGTGCTGCTGCTCTTCCTCACTAACGAAAGTGACAGCATCCCCCTCAGTCCAGGCAGGGTCATTCCCTATCACTGGCTGTGGTAATGCCTTTACTACATTACTCCACATGAGTTGTGCTCTTAAATATTCCCCTGGACAGCCATTCAGCTGAGCTTCTTAGAGAGATCACTCTGACACTGGTAAGGTCAATGACTCAATGTTTTACAGGTTGGAACACATTTGAGCTAAAATTGATTGTTCGGGTTATTTTATTCAACAACATGAAGACCTTGAATGCCAAAGGTACCTTTACTGCTCAGAGTAATACTGTTCTTATATACTTAATGCTAGAGAATGGAGAGTGATAACACAGCAGCATCCCCCTCAGTCCAGGCAGGTTCTTCCCTGGGGTTTCTGAAAACTGTCAATAAAAATTACATTGGCAAAAATTACTGAACTTGCATTGACATATATTATAATATACAGTATGCAGTAACATTTATGTAAAATTTTTATATACTATGTTGTATGTGTATTTAAAAGCTTATGATGTAGTATACTTATAAACTTTAGTCTGTAGGGCAAGATTATATATATTGAATGGCCATAATAATAATAACAACCCTTAACATTAGTGGAGTGATTACCACATACTTGGTATTGGATCAAACAGTTTATTACATATGAATCCATTACCTGGAAAGTTTAAATATCTTTTGAAAACTGTGTAAATAATATTAAGGAGGACTGTTATGATTTATTATTATGCAGGGGCAGGGGGGTCGACCTGAGGATATCCCATGAGTACAAGGAAACATGCTGGGCAGATGCATGCCATGCAGAGCATGGCAGCGGCAGCCAGTGATATACAACCCAGACGATGCATCCATGTGGAAAGTTTATTATAATAGAGAGAAAAAGAGTCAGAGATACAGAAAGAGGGAGACAGAGGGAGAGAGAAGAGGAGAGAGTGGGGGGGGTTGAATGGCACACACCTTGTGGCAGTGGAGGGAGAAGAGAGAGAGAGAAAAGGGACAGTTTTTTCTTAAAAAGAACTTTTACATCAGGACACAGGGTGGCACCAAGGGTAAGATCAGAATATTAACATTTCTCCGTGTTGATTATTATAAAAAGAAGTGAGTTATGAGAACAAGTAGGGGAACAAGGGTGGTGAACTCTTGAGGCTACTTCAAGCTGAAAAGGGGTGAAGTGGGGAGGGGGAAAGCCGGGAGTCGTGCATGGTGGGAGGCGTGAGTGAAGAAACATCCAGTTGGCTGTCATTGTGGAGCTCTCAGGTGTCTGTTCTTTCGAATGTGGTGAGAGGGCAGGTTACTAGGAGGAAAAAAAAAGACTGTTATCATGAACGGGTAAGAACATTTGTCCTTCATTGGGGCATCTTGGAAAGCCAGGTTCCAGTTGCTGGGCAGGTGTATGCCTGAGCCTGGAGAGGTGGTACCAGCAGTGAACTGGGGAATGTGTTCTTCAGGATTGCAGGAGCCATCACCTCTGCCATTTCCCTGGGTTGCGGGTGCATCCATCTCACTTGGCATCCTCGGTTGTGGGTTGGCATCCTTGGAGCTGGTGCCAGCTGGTGCAGGGGCTGGCATATCTGGAGAGACCCTTGGCCCAGATAGGGGAGGAAATTACAAGATATTGTTGAAAACAGGTGAGGGTAAAATGGGCTCTGGAGATTACTAGGTTTTGTCAGACCAGATTTTTTTGGATTCAGTAGCAGAACTTTTCCCACAGACCTCTAGGTATCTGTAAGACAATTGGAATGGATTTATGTCATAGCAAAAAGGTTGAAAATCCATAGAAATTTAAGGACTCTTAAGAACTATTTGTAGTCAATGTTGATCAGTTTATCAAAGCTGCACTTATTGATATTAAAATTTTGAACCTCTGGAGTTATGTCTGAAATCTACCTCTCCTGTACCATGAAGTCTGTGAATAAGGCATACCTGTCTGTACTTTTAATAGGAAACTTATTAACTTTCAGTAATTTGGGATCGGGGCTGTCAAACTGATACATCCTAGTCATCAAACATCATCTGTAAGATGAATTGCTAAACGGCCTTAATAATAAAAAACCCAGAGCCAGATATTGGGGTAAATTCTGAAAGATCAGAGGAATAGGACAAGCCAAAGCCAACCCTCAACTTCCAAAGAGACCTATGCCTTCCTGTATACCCATGCCTATATTCCTTTCTGTTCTGCCAACTCATTTCCACTCTCTGCCCAGCTATATCACTTCCTCTTTCTGCTCAGCTCTGGCACTTCCTGTCTGTCTCTACAGACCTCCAGACCTTTTTGGTTAACTAGTGTTGGAATTTAAGGCGTGTGCCACCATGCCTGGCTCTGTTCCCAGTGTGGCCTTGAACTTACAGAGATCCAGTCATATCCCTGCCTTCTGAGGGATAGGATTAAAGGCATATACTACCGTTGCCTGACTTCTATGTCTAATATAATGGCTGGCTTTTTTCTCTGATCCTCAGATAAACTTTATTGGGGAACACAGATAAAATATCACCACAACCGTCAGCTCTGAGAAGGATAAATTTAAGTGACACAGCTTTCCAGCTACCTAGGCAGCAACCCCAGGTCTCTGCATGGTCACTGTGTGGGGCAGAAGCCCCAAAGGAAGCACTTGTCCAGCTGATATGCCCAGAAGATCTGATAGATTTTTCTGTGGAGTAGGAATTTGGGGAGGTCATCCTACCTGTCTTGGCAGAGAGGACAGTATATCCCTGTTGCTCCTCTTTATTCATGGACTGGACAGGATCTCAGCATTTCACTGTGTGGATGGCCTTGCCATGAGCTTCCAGGTGAAGGTTCTGTGCCCATCTATCTTCTTGGAGAAGTTACAGGATTCTGCTGCCAGGAGCTGACATGTCTCTTTGCCATAAAAAACTTATATAAAATGCCATATTCTCAGATCTCTACAGGTGTTTGAGGACTGGGGAAAAATCTGTTAGATGTATTTATAACTTTGAGAGTATATACATGACTTAAATCTGATTATACAGGTTTCCCAGTTAGTAACAGCTTAATGATGTTAGCAAGGAGAGAGGGGGGTTATCTTTGAGCACAGCCAGATTATAATCCTAAATGACTCATATAGAAATAATTATTTCTTAAGCTGTCTCTTGAAAAGGCAAAGAAAAATGATAGGGAAAGATCCCAAGGCTGAAAGAGAACAGGAGAAAAGGGGCTTGTGAGTCAGCGTGCAGCCCAGTTCTGAAAAAGGGACTCTCTTGGTGTACCAGAAACTCCATCCTGACTGATTTATATAGAAATAATAATTTTTTTAGGCCATACAATATCTCCCTGGTTCTGCATAAAGAAGTTCAAGTGTCTTATCTTATTGCAGAACCATTTTAATTAATAAATATCAATGGGCATTAGATAGTCAATTGGTCCTCTATACCAGGGAGTTTCCTTTTGACCCAGCCATTTCAGCCTATTCTGGACAGGGAACATGGGACAATGTATTCTCCATAGCTGCTTCAAGCTGAACTGGGGTATAAGTGTTCAGAACGCAGGCAATGGGGTATTCATCATCTGACCTAGCAAAAGAGGAAGAAAATAATTATATTTTGCTGGACTAATCCACCATCAGCCTTCAGCAGATCAATGTGTCACAGACAGGCTAGAGACAGAGTTAAAATTTATGAACTTATTTGAAATCTTTAGGCCTATAGTTTTGGTAATTGGTGACCAGGAGAGAAAAATGCCACCCTCAGGAATAGACAAATGAGAAAGACTACTGAACTAGGGCAGGGATGGAACATCTGAAAAGCAGCAGTAGACTCATACTTGAGCTGGTGACCCAAATAGTATCAGATTTGTATTAATGTTAAAATCTAAAATTTAAAATCTTATGCATTAGTGCTGCTAATATATCCCAGCATAGAAGTGTGCTGTCCCCACCCACCCCAGTGGCTGGGGAAGAAGGAACAGCAGGCCAAAGCCAGAGGACTTTTCCTCAGCCCATAAAACAATGGTGAAATAATACATAGCAGGAGGCGATTCCCTAACCTCTTTCCATACTGATGGAATGAGAGCCCAGTGTCCTGCCCATGCTGCCCTTAGTAAACATGGCAGTGAGGTCATATGACCTGCCTGTTTTGACCTTACGCAAGATGCCTCTAGACCATGTGGTTGCCTTTATTTAAGATGGCACCACCTGATCACGTGATTGCCCCTATCAAATATGGTGCCTGACCATGTGACTAAGCAGTGGCAGAGCAGCCAGTGGAGCCCTGGTTGCAGAGCAACAAAAAGGCAGGCTGCCGGAGGAGGGAGGGGAGGAGGGAGGGGAGGAGGGAGGGGAGGGGCTCTGCAGCTGGTCAGGTGGGGGAAGAGCCCCATGCCAAACTCCCTCCTGTGGGTGGAACAGGATGTCCCAGCAACAGAGTCAAAGTGACAGAGAGAAAAGATCTAAGTGCTAGAACTACAGACAAGGATAGGAAGTAAAGGCAAGGGGGTTACATGCTGCATAAAGGAATCTGGCAACAGGTGGTGATGTCATTGCTTAGTGGAAGCTGGAGGAGCATGGGGGGGTTGGCAACAGGGAGGGGGCTGGGATAAGGTAGGCACATTTTTCCACAATGAGGTATAACAGCGCAAGATAACCAAAGGACCATCATCACAGAAGCTATGGGCCATGGAATTCAGGGGGCGGGGGAGGCTATGAGCCCAATAGACAGCAAGTGAAATGAGACTGACCTCCAATGTACCAGAGAGTTAGTGAAAATGAGTGGCTCAGGATAGCAAATGTACCATTGTCACAATGGTTATGGGCTGCGCAGGGCATAGGCCTAAGGGGCTTACAGCCTGAAAGAGAAGTGGCAAGCACCACGATTGAGTGAGAGAGATGAGCTAATCCTCAGTTGTAGGAAAATGGCCAAAAGGGACGATCCAATAAGGTGAAGAGTTTCCCATGGTCCTCCAGCCAGAAAAATGGTGGGTGGTATAGGGTCCTAAAAGTGCCTCAGACTGTCCGTGGGCAGGAGAAAGTAGTGGGATTGCCTGGCAACGTTGGGTGTCAGTGTTATAATTTATTATTATGTGGTGAGGGGGAGATCTGAGGGTAGATGCAGCCACAGATAGGGCAGATGCACGCCATGCAGGGCATGGAGGTGGTGGTGGCAGCCAGTGATACGCAACCCAGATGATGCATCCACATGGAGAGTTTATTATAATAGAGAGATAAAGAGTCAGAGAGACAGAAAGAGGGAGACAGAGAGAGAAAGAGAGAGGGAGGGAGAGAGAGAAAGAGGGGGATTGAGGGGTGCACACCTCATGGGAATGGAGGGAGAGGAGAGAGAGAAATGGTCAAAGTTTTTCCTTAAAAAGAGACTTATGTTAGGACACAGGATGGCACCAAGGGTGGGATCAGAATATTAACAAGGACTATTATGTCAGACACCTGATTTCAGAAAGCTTTAAAATACTCCCTTAGCCTAGTCACTACTGTACCTTGATACAGCTGGACATGATTAACCAAATCTTCTCATCCTGCTGCCAAGTTGTTCCTCAGTCATGTGAATGTTCAGCTTCTGAACTCTCACACATGGGTGTCATTCTTTCGTTCATTCGCCTGCCTGACCCACTCTATGAGTTTATGCTGATTGTCCCCTATAGTCTGATACCCCCAGAACCTTGTTGGATACAAGACTAGTGGATGCCACTAATCTAAGCATATTCTCTCCAGGAAGAGTTGTTTTTATTTAGTTATATATCTACCATGCTAATTTTACCAATTTTATTTAATAAATGCTAATGAGTTAACTTATTATTCTACCAAGCTAAATATTTAAAAAATACTGTCCTACTCCAGAGAAACAATTTAAGTATGTATAATGGTTTATATATACTCCATTAGGCCAGTACTGGAAAATTGTCTGAAATGAGAACATACAAGTACCCACCTAATATGTCAAAATACAGGCAACATTCTTACCTGAAAACTGAGAAAACAACTCCTTCTTCAATCAACCTGTCCCAAGAAGTTATTCCTAAATTGTTTTGTTATTATATATTATGTGTTATAATAAACATAACATAAAACCACCCAAAGATTAAAAATTAGTGAAACATAAAGCAACAAAGCTTAGTTAGGGTTTCTATTGCTATGGAAAAAGACAATGTCCAAAAAGCAAGTTGGGGAGGAAAGCATTTATTAGGCTGATACTTCAGCATTGGTGTTCATCACTGATGGGAGTCAGGACAGGAGTCCAACCAGGGCAGGATCCTGGAGGCAGGAGCTGATGGAGAGGCCATATAGGAGCTGCTACTGCTTGCTTCCCCTGGCTTGCCGAGCCTGCTTTCTTATAGAACCCAGGACCAGCAGCCCAGGGATTGCACCACCTACCATGGACTGGGCCATCCCACATGGACCATTAAATGAGAAAATGTCTTACAGCTGGATTTCCTCAACTGAGGCTCCCTCCTCTGATGTATCAAGTTAACACACAAAACCAGCCAGGACACATGGCACATACGGAGGATAAAACTGACATCAGATTCCTCACCAATTAGGAAGGATGATAGTACAAACTTGGCTTCGCCTATAATATGTTTATTGAAAATTATTTCAAACCTAGAGCTCTAAGACTAGTCAATTTATCAATTTTCAGAAAACAATGAAGATATCTAATGCTGAGGCTCAGAAAGTTTACCTCTATGTATGTTTTCTTAGAAAATTACTTTAAAGTGAAACTGAAACAAAACTAAAGAATGATCAAAATATGAAACTTTTCAAGAAGGTATTTGGATTTTGATCAGTGAGAGATGTGGAGATCTGGCTAGGTGGTGTAGCACTGCTCTGTAAATGAGCATTTCTACATAAACTGTGTCTTTGAATAGATCAGTCACTGAGGAGGAACACAGATGATTCTCACAGCCTATTGAGCCTTGTAGTAAATAATAATAATAATAATAATAATAATAATAATAATAATAATAATTAGTATGCATATTTTGTTGGTTGTCAACTTTAGAATAACCTTATACATAAGCTACTAATTCTTTCATAACATAAGTAATAGTAATCTCATTAATATAAAAGTATAAGTAATTTGAGCTGGGTGGTGGTGGTGCACAACTTTAATCCCAGCACTCGAGAGACAGAGCCAAGCAGATCTCTGTGAGTTTGAGGTCAGCCTGGTCTACAGAGCGAATTCAAGACAGGCACCAAAATTATACAGAGAAACCCTGTCTCGACAAACCAAAAAAAAAAAAAAAAAGGATAAGTAATTTGATAACAGGAGAATACAGATGTTAATTCATCAAGTTTAATGAAAAATATTGTGATATACTCAATAGTTGATGGAACCTAGCAAGAAAGTCATTGTTAAAAATTATTAATATGCACAAATTAAGAAGTGTTTATAATTAACGTTTATAGTATAAGAATAAGCTTTTAACATTTTTTTTTAAATTTAAATCCATCCTTGAAGCACAAAATCAAAATTATTATCATTTGATTCAGGAAAATGGTAAAAGCATCAAAGGGCCAAAATAAGAGTAATTGTTTTTCTGATGTTGTGCATTAAGTATACAACCTGTTATGAAGAGAACTTACACAAAAGAAGGAAGAAAATGGGGGAGGTGTGGGGGGAAAAAGAAAAGAGAGGGAGATATAGAAGGAGCAGTTGATTTAGTGTTGGGGGCCATGTGGCCTAGTTTTGGATCAGCATGTGAATACTTGTCCAATGGGTCTCTAAGAGGCGAGACTCGTGGAGATGGTCTCTCACTCAGCAAGTACCAGGCGACCTCGGGGCAGCACAGAATACTGCTGGGTCTGCACTCTCCCTTCTCTTTCATAATGTTGATGGTTCTCTTGGTGGTTTTTAGTTTCATTTCGTCAGTCATGCATGGTAGAGATATTCCCAGAAATGCCAGTCTTTTTCTAATATTTTCCCCTAAAATTCTTTGGGAACTGATGCTTCTCAGGTTTCTTTTCTGGAAATATCAGCTGTTACTCCAGACCCTGGGAACATTTCTGATTCAGTTCTGACAGGATAGGAGGCAAGAAAAGTTAATGGACACATATAAGGACGCAACAGAGGGGACATTAACTATGTGTCCCAATTCTGGGGAAAGAAAACATAGAGAATGGTATGGCATGATGGAGAAAGAGTGCCTTATCAAAGTTCCCCATTATAGAGAGGCTTAGACTTGCAGGACCCATTTGTAGGACAAGGGAATGATTAGAGAAAGACAAGCTAACTATATGCAAGCAACTTATGGTTAACCATCCCTATTTCTGTAAATATGCTTTGTTAAGTTTTGAGTGATAATGTTGTTCTTGAGAATGTGTGCCTATGTCTATCACCTTTTTAGCTTCATAAGGACAGGATGTGCCTGTCTTGATATTTAGCCAAGTTAGCAAAATAATGAGCATTGTTTTGGTTTAGAAGTTGTTTTGAATTAAAAGTTGGAAAAAACCACATTTGTTTTTGCCTGAGGTTAATGCTGGGGGGTGGAGTGTGTAAGAAAAACATGTCTGTTTTTGCAGTATAAATAAGGGTGACTCAAGGCATTCAGAGCTGTTACTTGTGTGAAACTCATCTGGTGATCAGAATTTTCCTTGCATAGATGCCCCTTTCCTGTCTCAGGACCTGAACCTGGCTAGAACAGGACCCCAGCAATTCGCCAAATGAAATAATAGAAAAAGTTCAGTTGAATTGCTCCGCAGGAATTAGGGAGCAGAAAGAAATTAATACAAGCCTCTACTTCCAGCAAAGTGCTCCTCGTGATCTGCCCTGTGCCTGTGTGATTGTCTTTTCCCTGGCTAATAAAAGTAGGAGCTCTGAGCACCATTGTGATTAACAGGGAGGAAATACAGAGTTGTAGTTTTTCAATGCTCCAATTTCTGGTTAACAAGGTAGAGTGTAATTTCACTTAGGACCAGTTTCTGTCGTAATGTAGACAATGTTATGCATGGTGGTGTTTTGTTTGTTTGTTTGTTGTTGCTTTGTTTTTCTTTTTTATTCTCCTCTCATACAACACAGCCTCCCTCCCTCTCCTCCTCCCAGTCCCCCCTACCTACCCTCTCCCCTAGATCTACTTTTCCTCTCTTTTTCTTCAGAAAAGAGCAGGCCTCCTGGGGATATCAATTGAATATGGCATAACAATTTAGATAAGGCTAGACACAAACCCTCATATCCACCCTGGACAAGGGAACCCAGTAGGAGGACAGGGGTTCCAAAATAAGACAAAAGAATCAGAGCCACCTGCCACTGCCACAAAGTGGTGTTTGTATGATGATGAGACTACTCTATAATATTTAACATTCAGCATTATAATAGAAACAGCTTGGGGCAGTGGCTTCCAAGTAACATTGTGTGAATATTGAACTATTTTATTTAATTATTTTGTGAGTACAACTATTAAGCCCATGTGAACTATGTAAGTGCAGAACAATGTCACATAGTAACTTTTAAATCTGATGAATCAAAACACCTACATATCATATGATATCCCAAAATTTGAAAATATAGCCAAATTGTACATAATTTTAATGAGACCAATATTTCTACCTATGTTAAACTCTGTGAAAAGTAAGACTGGAAGGATGGCTTGGCACTTTAGAGTACTTGCTGCTCTTGCAGAGGACTTGGGTTTGGTTCAGAACCCACATCAAGTGGCTCACAACCACCTGTTACTTCAGTTCCAGGGAGTCTGATACCCTCCATGAGTACCTGCACATACATGTGTACATACATCCATAAATGAAAATTAAATTAAAAATTATGTATAAAATTCTTGTATGCACTGACAAAAAAGTTCAGAGATGCATATGTACACACACATATAACACATCATTATAGTTTTTATGCCAAATACATTCAAAATATGAATATCCCACATCATATGAAATCTTACTGAATAGAAGCTGCTTTATCTTTTCAACATAAAAATTACCAGTGACATTAGATGGGCTTTGGGAGAGATTTGGAAGCCCTTAACACGTTAGCCATTGCAAGCTTACAATGCGCTTATTAGCCTGGAGCCTCCTTACCAGTGTTTGCCCTTCACTAGCCTTTCATCCCACAAATAAATTTTAGGTTTGACCAAATCTGAGCCAATGAATAGGCCGTGAGCCATTGGATAGTCTGGGACAAACGGACCTTGTTTCATTTCAAAGGATTTGAGCTTGAATTTACTTTCAACAATTCCAAAGCAAATGTCTCTCCTCCTGTCATCCATGGCCCAATTTAAACTTCCCATCTGCATTTCTAATTATAATACAGAAAAAAATCTGAGTTGAACAAAAGATTGTTTTTATGAATTTTCATCCCAGGAAAGACAAACTTGGGCACAGAGCTACATGAAGGACAGTCTTTTCACCTCACATACTAAAATGCTTTCTGTTTAAAAACTACTTTAAACACCTGCCATTTCTTTATGCCATTGTATATAAAGACACATTCTAAATGCATTTTGAAACTTTGTTGATTTAATGCATTTATCTAGCACTTTCTTTTCCCAAACAGTTATTTTTAGCTCTGTGATGGTTGACTTAATATGTAAAGCTACACTGTATTTTGATAACCTGACTGAATACAACATCTATGTCAGGAGCACAGGGTCTCTGGCAGTTTAGGGCAAGCTGTAGTTAACAGCAATATACCGATATAAGAATAAGGCCTGGCATTTTTTACTCTTAAAATATTTGTGGGTAGAATGGGATAAGTGACTAATGCTGTCACCACAGAGATATTCATTGTTCTGGATAAAATTTGAGGTCAGTTGACTAAATGACTTGTCACCCACCCACACAGTAAATGATGCACAAACAGCCTTTATTCCTTAATTCACTAATTTCATCCCTTCTAAAACCATGAAACATTTAAACTAAAAATAAAAAACTGAACTTGATGGTTTCGTATCTTTATTTATGAACTATGCCTTAAGTAAATGTCCATGGGTAGAGTCGGATTCTCCAGGTGTTTACCAGAGTAACTAAGATATAGGACTTTAATAAAATTATATATGTTCTGTGTGATAGTCGATCTTTCTTGTTGGACTTCCTTTTGGGACTGCAAGCCCCCAAATAACGGCATGGAGACTTATTATTAAGTTTGGCCTTATCTTAGACTTGTCACACTAGCTCTTACAACTAAAATTAACCAGTTTCTATTAATCTACATTCTGTCACATGGCTTTTTACCTCTCTTCCATCTGTTATGCCTGACTTGGTCCACATTTTGCTGCCATCTTCCACATGCCTAGATTCATAACCCTGAGTTTCTCTCTGTCTTCAGAAGTCCTTCCTATCCTCTCCTGCCTGCTGTTGGCCATTCAGCTCTTTACTAAACCAATCAGCTCTTACACAAGCAAGGTAAAAAACAGCAACACATCTTTACACGATTTGCTCAAATATCCCTCAAAGTTTTCCAAATATATCTTAATTTCTATCAACTTCAAAACTGATGATAAAATGTTTTATTAATTAATTAATCAATTAATTAAGAGGCTTTTTGAGATAGCTATGTGTTTATCTCAGGTAGACCTTCACTTTACTGACAGGTATAAGGGAAATCTTAATTTCATCTACTTTTTTTCTTGCTTCTAATTTTAATAGTATTTTTTTCAGAAAATGCAATTGGAAAGGTCTTATTGTCTGTGTCTAGTAACACCTCAAAAATTAGAGGGAAATAAAAGAGAGACGCACATATAAAATATCATACCTTTTTTTATTTGAAATTACTTTCCTGCCTTACTAAATGGTGAGAAAAGGAAGACCATGAAAGGTACCTAGCTAGCACATTTTTAAAAATTATACAGAGGGAGCAGATATATTGCAAAGATTGCCTTTAAAAATTTAGTAAAATTCTGGCTTTTGGCCCAATGTTTTTCAGATGAGTTTCACTAAACTTAGATTGTATGTTTTTAATTCAAATATTTTTATTTGTAAATGTAGTCCATAAACCTTGTCAGAAAAAATAGTAGCATAAAAAGGAAAAGAAAAAATTTATATTTATCAATGTATTTCATAATTTTCTCATCAGTGTTTTACTTTAGTATTTTCCGTTTAACATTTTTGTTGCCCCTTAAAACTTTTTCCTTTCATCATGTAAGATTTTTCTAATCTTTTCACATTATTCATTACATTTTTCTATGGATAAAAAGACATTTTTCCAATTATATAAAATTATTGTCATATTTGTATTGTCAGTATGTTCATATATTACGACCATTAAAAGTAGCCTCTATTATGCTGCCAAATGTTAGCAAGTGCACAGAGAGAAGAGATATCAGAGAGGATATATTGTTTATTACCCTAGCATCTATCATACATGTATTTCCAAGGTCAAGAAAATACTGTGTTAAATATTATCAAATCATGTCACAATTACAATACAGGTCAACTGGTAATAAAATGGAATAGTTTTTTAAAATCTAATGATAGTGGTTGTTTTTTAATCACATCTTGATTAGAGACATGTTGACTCCCAGTGCAACAGAGTTTTGTTAAGAGATGCCTTCTGTAGTCAGTCTTAAGGCTCTCACTTATGTTAGAGACAAGGCCTGGGTATAGCCATTTTTATAGCTCCCGGGGTGATTTTAACGTGTACTTAGGTTGACAATGACAGGTTAGAATTGGAAGATCTAGTAATATATAGAAAAATAAAACACAAAAGAATATCAAATCTAAAATCTGATAAATTCAGAATTCTGACGTATCAATTGAAACTGAAGCTGAGTATGTGGAGGATGCTGTTGAGGTCACAGTAAAGGTAAAACAGTGGCATCCAGATTTTCTTTTGCTTCCCTTGGCTGTTAGAATGTGTTACCTTTTAGGGTAAGTACTACACTTGTGTATTTTACTCATTTAATAGACAATACATTCTCCAATTTAAGATTGTGGCATATGAACCAACTATACAACACTCCTAAACCAAAGACTCAGAAAACATTGCAGAAGAGGAGGTTGAAATAGTGTTAGGGTCAGAGGATTAGAGAGTTTGGTGTGAAATTGTGTTTCTTAGTAATATCAGAAGCTACACTGTTAAGTCTCACCAACATGACTCCCCAAATGTAAGCTGAACACGGATAACACCAAAGATCATGCCAAAGTAGATGGGGGAAAAGCCCATGAGGGACCAATCCTACACAAAAGACTACAGACAACCAAAGAAAGCTGGGAATTGAAGGCATGGTCCTCCCCCTGGTAGAGTATACCAAGGTTGTCCAGTACCAAATGGTCAGCCTGAAAACACCTATGCAAATAATATTTAATATACTGAACTAGTTATAATATGCATATATGAGGGGGTGGGTATATGAGAGGATTTAGAAGGAGGAAAGGGAAGGGAAAGAAGTTAAAATTATAATCTCAACAATAAAAAATGTAAAAAAAATACAATATAACCTTTTGTAGTATAAGGGAGTTAAATCAGTATGTTTAGTGAAGACCTGATTCAAATCGTTAGAGCCAAAGTAAAAAGCCAGGCTCAGTAGCAGTACTTGTAATCCCAGTACTGAGAAAGAAGGTTCCATAGAGCAGGTTAGCCAGCTACCCTAGCCAGTTAGTAAACTCTATGTTCAGTGTGAGTCCCTGCCTCAGAAAATAAGGTGGAGTATGATAGAGAAAAGCACACCCCTTTAACATCTGATCTGTACAGGTATGCATTTGTATACACCTGCACACATAGGTACACACATACATATTTCATACAATCACAGTACATGCAATCATTTTTGTTAAAGTGTTTTCTTCCCATTAATCTTTTAAATAAGATATGTTCATTGTTATTTCTAAATCTGTTTTTCAATAATAAAAATTCCAAAAATACGTTAATTCGTACAAGCAGCTCATGAGCAAACTGAGTCTCATACTAAAAGCATTATTTATCGAAAGGAAATGCCGCTCTCCAGAGGGAGGGCCTGCAGTGCAGGCATAAGTCCTATTTTCCTTCTGTATTTCTTTTTATTTTCTCTCCCAGTGTTTCTTTCCCCTTCATGCTTCCACAGCCTTTGGAATATAACTTGAATTCAAAATGAGACAATCCATTATATATTTTTATAACAGTTGTGTAGGGGTGTGAAGTTTAGTAAAGAATCCTTTAAGCATGGGTTGAATTCACAATATTATAGGCTTTAGAATGACTTAAGATGAAGGAAAATAAAAATTATCTTTATTTCCCCATTGCATTTACTGAATATCTGTTCTATGAAAAATATAAACTGCTCTCCTAGTAGGCATCCTAATAAAGATAGCCCATAATAGCCTTTATCCTATGTTTTTCTTAGTTTGAGTTGGTGACATTAACTATTTTTATTTCTAAAATATTTACAAAGCTAAATGCAGGCTGATAGGAGCCATTCCCTACTGCCACTACCTTAATGCACACAGTCATGAAGAGACCTCTACTGACCTGAGACTCCACATTTCTGCGTTGTAGTATTAGTGATTGCACTGAGTCAGGCTTCCGTGTTGACCTAATTTCTCCTTTGTACAGCTAGAACAAAACCACACAACAAGATAAGGAATTTTAGGACTTATTAGCTTGAATGAGGATAGAACCCTACCTTAATGCAGATTGTCACAATTCAACTGACCTACCCAGAGTAAATGATTAAACAAATGATAAATGATAGGTATTGAGTCCTGGAGACCATAAAAATATGAATATTTTTATGTTCATTATATAAGTAGACTTATAAAAGATTTATAAGCATAAAGATCTCTATTAAAAATTTAGAATGAGCCCATCAAAGGCAGCATAAGGTATTGAATGAAGAAAGTGTATCCATATCTTTATACAATCAGCATAGAAATATACTGTATATTAAATGCTATCTATCTACAGCATTAACTGTTGACTATATAGACTCTATTCTTATTCATCCTTTTCATCTTTATGCTTTATATATGTGTGAATGTGATTATTTGTGACTGTTTGCATGCTTCTTTCACTTGGAGGATGTGGTTAAAGTATATTCTCAGATTGTGTATTTGTATTATCCTCAGGTTTTTTTTCTCTGATTAAAGTACGTAAACTTAGGTTATGTACAAATATCTCAGTTCTGCAAAGAGAGCTGAGCAGCAGCTGATGGGCAAAATTTTTTATTCCGCTATCCCCTCCCTTCCTGCTAAAAGCACTAGTCATTTTCGTGGTGTGAATAGCTGCAATTTTGATGAGCTGTTTTGGAAGACAGAAATATATAAAAATAGTATTGTGATGAGAGTCAGCACTTGTCTCCTAACAAGGCTTTAAAAATCTTTCACTGGCTATTCCAATAACTATGATCCTGTTGTGGATAAATTAGTTCTCTTGTTTCTCCACACTTTGAATTGTAAAAAGAAAGCCTTCCATATTTCTAATACTGCTTTCATCCCTGAAATATTCTCATGTAAGACAGGGAGCAGAAAAAAGAATCTATGTATTACTATACATTAACAATATATTATGTATATTAAAATTCATAAGATGATTGATGCTTGTATGCTTTTACCAACCTCTTTACTATGTTAGTGGCTTAAATATAAAATATTTTATTTAATTTAAAGATGAAAAATATAGAGCTTTACCCTATATAAGCAGAATTTTGCCAGCATTTTTGATAAATTAAGGAATGAGAATCATTTTGTGAACAATGCATAGTCTGGTAGCATATCATTATAGAAGAGGGATAATTATATGTATAAAAGCTAAAGTAATCATTGTTCAGCTGGATTATATGTTTTGGACATTACCAAATACAACTGTGTAAACAAAATTTTGTTACTGCAGCCTGGCTAGAATAGGAAAAGAGCTTTGTTTTCTGAAAAATTCATGTCTGATGATAAACAGATTTTATCTGCACATTCTGCTCCTGATGGTTTATATGGTTGAGCTGTAATGGTAATTTGACAATTTTTAAATCAAGTATGGCTTTTTCATGGTTGAAACAGCTTTGTTGTACAAGTATCTTTTCCAGCATATAGAACTATAAAAATAACAATTTATAATGATATTGTGGACCAGATCTATGCTATAAAAGTGATAAATATATACGGCTAAGAATTTTTGTTATTTTAGAGTGAATTTCTAGGTACCTTTCAATACAGCGCTATAATCATGCATAGTATGTACAATCATGGAATGTTAGAGTTGAGGTGCCATTGAAACAATCTAATCTGTCTTCCTAGCTCCTTGTTCAAAATCTTAATAGTATCTCTTAGTTATGTTGAAGTAAGGTCCAAATTCCATGGTATTTCATTTTGAGTCTATGTGACCTCAACTGCTTCATGTCCTTGCTGTTGCTCAACTTAAGCATGTTAGTCAATTTACATCAAGAAAGGAGGACCTATCTTCAAAGCAAGACAGTCACTACTTGTGTCTATGTCTCTTTCCCTTTTGCTGGCAATATGCTTCTTTCCTTTGATTATGTGTCTTCCAAGATTGAGCTCAAAAAGTATGGTTTTTTTTTTATATTTTTACTTTCTGAGATTATAATATAATTATATGATTTTCCGATTCTCTTTTCTTTCTCCAAACCCTAATATACCCTCTTGTTCTTTTTCAAAATCATTTCTCCCTTTTCTTTAATTGTTGCAAAGTACTTAAGAATTCTCTTCTCTGACACTATAGCTTGTTACATGACTGTTTACTTACTTATTTTCTTTTACATAAGATTTATATCTCCACACATGGACAAAACATGCACATTCACAATGCATTTTTTTCAGTGTCATAGACACAACTGAAAAATGTTAGCAGTGACAGGACCATTGCACACAAACATTTATGCTTAAGGTGATATATCCTTAAATAACAACATCCCCCCTTATACATAATTTAATCTATCCTTATATTTCATGTTTCTCTTCTAATTTGTCTACTTTACAAAACCAATACCTGGGTTTTATTTTCCTCGGACATGTACTGATGTGTGTCTTCATAGCATTTCTTAGAAACTATTTGGAGATTCTCACAGGAGAGCACAACTATTCATACACCCTTGAAAGAAGCCAGTACTCCTCTACCAAGGAAGGTTGTCCTCTTTGATCAAGAGTAGAGTTTGGAAAGATTTATAGGGAGTAGTGAGGGACGGAGAAGATAACCACTTAACTAGTGAAAGCACCCCTAAGTAAGGTGATGGATGTTGCTACCAGATCATGCCAACATCGAAGTTGCTGCCAGATCATTTCAACATCGAAATAAATAAGAAGGATATGATATGTTAGTCACAGAATATTAAAGGTTACTGATTACTGGTTTATTGGCGAATTACCATTATTTACTAGTTCAATAATTTTAGGCCTTCAATAATATAAAGTTCCTCTATGGTATTTTCAATATTTTTGAGTAGTGAAAAGCCACTGTTCTCATGTAGGATTTTTGATTATGTAAAATTTTGATACAAATTTCATTCATTTATTTAAATAATAACGTAAGTACAGATATAGTTAAAGTCATTTTATGCATTGGGTTGCCAGACTCATGAATATCATAATAATGAGTATAATCATTTGTTCAACAGTTACCTTTCCAAATGTTTTACTTATTATATTTCTTCATTTGATATAATTTAATAA
This sequence comes from Peromyscus eremicus, assembly GCF_949786415.1. NCBI lineage: Eukaryota > Metazoa > Chordata > Mammalia > Rodentia > Cricetidae > Peromyscus > Peromyscus eremicus. The sequence goes on along the minus strand of NC_081421.1, from coordinate 22,301,295 downwards.
TGTTGCTTATATTATATTATTGTACTACTTAATTCAACTTAATTAAACATGCTATCAATATATAACACATACCATGATTCTGAGAGCTCTGGACCACAACTACAGTATTACACATGAGAAACTGTGTAACTAACCTCTCTGTCGGCTCTTCCACTGAAGTAAGAGAGTCAGAATTCAAACTCAAGCCAAAATTCTTATTAACTCTATTGCACCATGCTAATTATATTGAGAAGTTCATGGAAATGATAGTCTTTTAGTTTTGGTCATTCTATAAAATAACAATAAGACTAATCATTAATTGTATAATGTAGTAAAGAAGTTCAATTAAGACTCTTTCCAAAGGCAAATGATAAGTAATCTCAGATGAAATTAAATTTGAATACCCCTAAAAACAACTGATGAATGCAAAATATACTAAATTAAAACACACACACACACTAAAAATAATTGAGCCATTTGTAAAATACTGGTCACAAATAAGAAAGTTTCGTTCAATTATTCTTCCTTTTTTTTCAAGTTTAGATCTCTCTTCCATTGATTCATAAATCAATTAATTACCATTGAGAGACCTTAGGGCAGCAGGAAATTGGATCCAAACTAAAAAGAAAAAGGAGGTAATTTGTTTTAAGTCTGAAAGTTTCTGTTCAATGGAAGTTTAATCAGAGGTGACCCATTGTTTGAAGAGTAGAGCATTGATGTCCTTTTGATTTCACTGTCTCTAGGACTGGAGAAAATCAAGATAGCTGATTATTCTTAAATGGAAATTAAGGAATCAGTAATATCAGAAATCAACTAGATGCATATGGCACAGAATATAAATTCTATGCATTTTAATTTATTAAGGAAATATTTGGTTCTACATTGGAGACTGTATAAATTTTGGAAGTGAAGCTAAACATGGTCTTTGAAGGCAAATGTAGCCATGCGTGTTCTCTCTACTCGGACCAAAACTGTGTCTTTCTTTAATATCTAGTTATTCAATTAAATGTAATATCTTTGTTTTGTTTTAAACTATTTCACAATTGATTTGGCATCTTTATTGATTCTCAATTAAATAAATGGAAAAAATGATTGAAATGAATATATTTAGCTAAAGGAAAGCATTGCCCCAATTGTAAGACTTTCCAGAAATCATTCTTAGTCCTTGAAAATGAATCTACCTGTAGTCCCAAGCCTACTTGAAAAAACAGAACATTTCATTTAGCCTTTATTAAGTGGAAGATGAAACAGAGATATTTAATGTTTATAGTTATTCATATGCTAAATGAAATACCAATAGGAGGGCTATATGATAAGACAGTTATAGGGATCTGAAGGAGTCATTTCCACAATTTTCTCTATGATTTTTGACACAGTGAATACCTACATTGGATTAGAATTTGATAACAAAGGGTATATGATTTCAGAATTACAGGCTAAATAGTAACACTCAGATAGGCTGCTGTTCCAAACTTAATTTCCCGGGACATTTTCACTCAGATTATGGAACAAGAGTCAATCCTATCAAGGTAATACCTTCCTGTTTCTTGATAAAACACTGTGAAAGGCAAAAGATGTCTTCCTGGTTTTGAATAATGCATTTGTTTCTTCTCAGGCTCGTGTTGAGATTCTTTTGCCCTTAACTTTAAGACCTTCAAATCCCTTAATTTTTCTTCAGTTGATTAAGTAAATCCTTGAGGAAAGTACAGAGTAACTGTTGAACAGAAAGCTTTTCAGAAGGCTAACAGGCTCTGACCTCTGAAATGATGTTAAATTAACTTGAGGCCTTTCCAGAGACCACATTTTACAAAAGCCTGTGTCAAAGTTTGGTATCCTCATTATCTAGAAAACATCTTTGTACTACAAGATCCAAGAATGTAGGCTTTTCTTGCAATTGTCTTGCAACTGATTTGTGTAAGTCTAACATGTCTGTGGCACGAGAAATTCTGTTGTCATGTCAAGTGTCAGCCCAGCAGCTGTGAGTGTTTATTGCTCACCAAAGTTCCTGAGCCAGTTCTGATTAAAGATGTCCACAGAGTTGATAATCACCTGCATACCTAAGCTCTCTAGTGTCCTTGTCTACGATGATGGGACTGGTTGTTACATCATTTTACAGTCATCTTTCGCTTTCTCTGATATTTAGGAGAACATTTTTTTTCTCCCGAAAGAGAGAAGGTATTTAGAAAACAAAAAGAGAATGCATTTAACCACTCAACAGCTATGGTTAAGGGACAACAGAGATGTATCTATATAGCCTAAGGCAGCAGATCATAAGGAAAATTTTATGTTACAGAGGTTTGTATTTTTTCACACTCATGAGGTGAAGATATTATTTTTTCTTATTTGAAAAGATTTTCAAAAGTGTGTATGTTAATAATGTATTAGAATTTATATTCTATATTTTATAGACAATACATTTTCTTGCCTTTTTAAGTAGTGTTTTTAATTGAAAATATTTTTTCCTTATGATATATTCCGATCATGGATTTTCCTCCTCTAACTTCTCCCAATCCCTCTTCACCTCCTCACCCACTCAACTCCATGTCTTCTTTCTCTCTGTCTAGAAATCAAATAGGGAAACAAATAAACAAATAAACAACAAACTAGAATAAAAAGCAAAAACAAAGAAAAAGACAGCACACATATAAATACACATACACAAAATTCATGAAAACAAAACAAAAATGGAAATCATAATTTATTAAGCAAAAGACCAGTAAGACTGAAAAACACCCAAACAAAGGAATATAGGGTAAAAAGCCTACAAAAATACACTGAATTCATTTTGTGTTGGTCAGCTACTGCCACGTATGGGGCCTACCCTTATGTGTGGCTTACATACCCAGTGGAATTCCACTGGAGAAAACTAGCTTTTCTCTCTCTCTCTTCCTTTGTTTCTTTGTTTTTTTCTTTCTCTCTCCTCCTCTTTCTTTCTTTCTTTTTTTTCTCCTGTTTTGTATTGTTGGAGACATGTAGAAGTTTTGTTTATTTCATAAATTGATATAAGTTTTCTGTTGATCAATTTGATAACAGGTAACATTAAAAATCAGCATTTTTATTCCCATACTAAAATTTTGTTCCAAAAGCGTTTCTTAAAAAAAGAGTTATATATTTTCATGCATGTATGTGTTTTGCCTGTGTGTATGCATATGTACCATAAGTATGCCTGGTGTCCTTAAAAACACAAAAGGGCTTCAGATCCTCTGGACCTTGAATTTTGAATGGTTCTGAGGCAGTATGTGGCTACTAGTAATCAGACCTGGGTCCTCTGGAAGAGCAGTCCAACTCTCAGCCCCCTAGAAGGATTTTATAGTAACACGAGAAATAAGTTCAATTAAATGGATAAAAAAGAGATGTCTTTTAAAAAAATATAATGAGGTTAAAAATTTAGATTTAAAGCTGGGTATGGTGAGATGGCTCAGCCATTAAAGGCTAGGCGCACAACCAAAAATATAAGAGAAAACTAATTTTCCTTTGCAAGAAGATGTCAACTAGAGGTAGCTTCTTGGCTAGAGATGGGGGTTAATGTCTACTCCCCCTCTCAGTACAGGGACCCAGTTTATTTTATAATATTTAAGAGTGTAGAGTTTCTGGGTTCACTCCCTAGTTTACTGCTTATATTTAAATTTATTTTGCCACAATTTATCTTCAAATGGGGATAATATTTACTTCATGGTAATTTATTGAAATTAATTGAGCTAACATTTGTTGTGTGGTTTGCAGCACCAAATGTTAACTCATAATACAAAAATTGGCTTTCCCTGCATGTTTTGTGACACATAGACTGACATAATCTCATATATGCTTAGGAACCCATATGTACAGATACTTTACTTTGTTAAATACCTATTATATAGAGAGATATGTCTTTTTTCCTCCAGGAATTGTAAGGGCTGTTCAGTGCCATTACATTCTCCCTCAATATTTCATTCACAGGAAATAACCATGCTAAAATATTGCTAAAAAATTAAATTAAATAAATGTTCAGTATTTATTTTTTAAATTACATTTATTTATTCTTTTAGTGTGGGTATGAATGGGTGGGATACACAAAAGCCACCTCTTTCATTTTGCAATATAGGTCCCAGTGATTGAATTCAGGTCACCAGGATTGGTGCAAAACTCCTTATATACTGAGTTATCTGGCTGTCTCTTAATGTTTATTTTTTGCTGTGGATATCGTTCTGTATAAATAAACACTGATTGGCCGGTAGCCAGACAGGAAGTATAGGCGGGACTAACAGAGAGGAGAATTGAGGGAACAGGAAGGGGAGAGGAGACGGGCTGGAGCCACCGCCAGGACAAGTAAGATGTAAGGTACCAGTAAGCCACAAGCCATGTGGCAAAGTATAGATTAATAGAAATGGGCTAAATATAAGAGTAAGAGCTAGACAATGATAGGCCTGAGCTAATGACCAAGCAGTTTAAATAATGTAAGAGTCTGTGTGTTTATTTTATAAGTGGGTTCCGGGACTGGCGGGACTTGGTGGACCCGGAGAGAAAAGCTCTCCAGCTACAATTTTTAGATGAAACTATGCTTTAAATGTTAAGAGCTGTGGCTTAAGTGAAAGGACGTCTTTGTGCAGTCAAGTTATATTTAAATATTAGGGTGAATTGACCTTCTAAATAGTACTTAGTATCTATATTAGAAATTCTATTGAGCCTCTTACTAATCAGAAAATCTATGTCACCTTGAGATTTGGCCATGCAGCTATTGCTTCAGTAGGAAAGACTCTGTAAAGCTGTGTGCTTATTTTTATTGTTTTGAAGTCATGAAATTGCCTATAAACTTTCTAAGGCTGTACTACTCATTCAGTAGAGTCAGTATGGACTGACTCAGTATAGACTCAGGATTGTATGAGGCTGTATATGTGGTTTAACTGACCAAAGATGAAACTTTAGCTCTGATGTAAGTGTAAGGAATCATGGAGATTTTTAATAAAAAGTCAAAATCAGTGATTTCATCTCTAGAACTCACATAAATGGTCATGGAGGACTGAATCAGAACTTTTCCAACTTTAATTTGGGGCCCAATAAAATGAATTAAAAAACAAATCACTGGTACTGACATACAGTAATAGATTCAAAAGTATTGAGTAAGGGCGTTCTGACAAAACAGACAAAGAACAAAACTGTAATCTATTCTCAATGTACGCTAAAAAAATACTATAGTATCAAAAGGCAGGTAGAACCCTTCAAGTAAAAGAAGAGTTTTTTGGTTACAATGCACTTAGATTTAGGAAAACAGTCTGAGTTAGTGTTTTGTTTTTTCCTCTCATTTTGTTATGGATCAGACTTCTCCATCAATTGATACTTGTACAGTGGCACATGTCTGTAATCCCAGCACTGGGGATTGAGGAAGGATTGATAAAAGTTTAAGGCTGGTCAGGGCTACAGGATGGGATCCTGTGTGAGAAAATGTGATGTAAGAACAAAATAGACATAGGATACTTATTACTGATGTATGGTGTGTATAATGGTTAAGATAAACATCAAGTTTGGGGCTAGAAGTGAAGGTTTGTAAATCCAGCTATCCAGGAGACTGAAACAGAAAGAGGATCATAAATTCAAGACCAATATGGGCTAAAGGAGGAATTTTGGGTCAGCTTAGGCAGTTTATCCAGAACCTGTATCAAAATAAAAGTAAAGAGAGCGCTGGAGAGGTAGTGGGGAGGTCCTGCAGATAAGAGGACTGAGGAGGTAGTGGGGAGGTCCTCTAAATAAGAGGGCTATGGACATAATGTTTTGGTAGTGTGCTTGCACAGCATGTGACAATCCCTAGATTTAATCTACCATAGCACTGCAATAAAAAAAGTAACATGTCCATTATTAAGGGATGAAGGAAAGCAGTCATATATAAGAGAGATGAACTTGAAGGAGTAAAATATAAAGTGGATTTTTCTATGGAAGTATTTTATCAACACAGTACATGATACAAAACTCACCAGATTTATTCGAATTATTCAAATTTTAAGACTACATAAAAGTTGTTCTTTTTATGGAAGAACAGACAGGCCTGTGACTCTTCTTTGGAATAAAATGTTACTTATGCTGTGTGCTGTTGATAGCTTAATGTTATGTCAGTTTTCAGAGCTCTGGAGCTGAATCCACCTTTGGAATATAATTATAAATTCTCAAAAATAAAAATCTCCTTAGGTTTCTTTCACTTCTATCTGTTCATCATAAACTTCCTAGGATTAGCCTTTAATCAGAGTTCCAGTAAAATTTCCCCAGGAAATCCTAACCAATCAGAAATATAGACATCATCACTTTCTGGCAGCAGAGTCATGGTAGGTCTCAGGACTCTGCAGCTTCACTAGATAACAGCATCCTCACTTCACTCTAGTCTTCTAGTAATATATATATATATATATGCATATGTATGTATATATACATTTTTAATGTATGTACACACACATATATAAATATTTCTCTTGATCTCAAAAATACTGAAATGTTTACTAAGTATGCACAGACCCATGTGACACACAGCACATTTCTAGGATTGTGTTTTGTGATTCTGTGAGAACATGTAGTCATTTGAATAGCCTATTCTTTATTTCATGTATTTAAATTGAATTAAAAATTTTAATGTCTTTCCTAGAACTAAAATTAGAGTACTAAATCAATAGGACTGGGTCTATAAAGGTAGGATGAGTATTTTCAATTATGCCAGTACTATGTATAGAATTTCCTAGAATCTGGAAATATAATTAAAATGTTAAAAAAAAATGAGTGCATTCAGGAAATAATGTGCCAATATTTTTCCACATTTGACCCTTGGATGGTTACTCTTTTATTTAAACTCAGCATTATCTTGCATCTTTTTTTATATTGAGGAGCAATGAGAACATTATGTTTCAAAAATTATGGCTGTAATTACCTCTTCCCTCTGTCCAGAACATAATGAATGTCAGTGCCATTCAGAGGCTATGAGTGTTATAATTCCATATATTAAATTTATGTATTGATGTGTATCTTCTTGATTGCATAGAGAATATTGCAATGAAGGAAGTATGTGCAGGACTTTGGGATTCAATTTTATTCTTCTAAGGAAGGAGCCTTTGATTATAGCCTTGAAGTTGTTTGTAGTGCTCACATTACTTATGGAAATAAACTAAGGCTGAGAGAAATGGGACAGAGTCTGGAGCAGTCATCCTTGTTCAGTGCACAGAACCTTGGTTTTTGAGAAACTTTTCAGTGGGAAGCAGTATTGGGTTGGCATGAAAGTGTAGGCTGTGGACCCAGATACGCCACAGTTTATATACAGTTCTGTCAATTATTTAAAGTATAATGTGAGACTGGTGGCAGAAACTCATTGGCTCTCATCTGTAAGAACGGGTAGAGAAAGCTCTTACTTCATAGACACACGTGGAAAATGAACTTGGTGATGATGGATGTGAGACTAGATCCCTCGAGCAGTAGGCCTGGGCTGTGGGGACACCGCAGCTCTTTCCATTCAAGGCTGTGCCTTTTACGCACCAGCTAACTGAGGGGCATGTATGAAAGGCTTCTGTCGAGCCCATCTTCACAGAACCTGTGTTCAAAACAACACAAATAATCACTTCAAAAAATCATGCAAAATGTTTTAGTGTAAAGATGATTTCAAATTTTGTATGCTCAATGTTAGATAGACTTTAAGACAGCATCTTCAATTCCTTTCTTCCTCCATGTAAACATTAACACTGTCTTCTATCCTGTGCATCCTGAACTCTTTTGACACATTGTCTCAATTGATTCTACTTGAAATTATGTTTCTTGAAATTCTGCTTCTTGGGAAACTTTAACTTTGATTTATTTTCTTCTAAGCCTCTGATAGGTTAATTTTATTTTTCTTAAATAAATCTCCTTGTGTTTGTATATGGATATGGGAACATGTGCTGCTTTGGTGAGTCTGGATGTCAGAAAATAACCTTGGATGCTGGACTTTGCTGCTTTTGTCTGAGCACCTTAGACTAGCTGCCCGTGAACAACTGGGGCTTCTCCTGTCTGTTTCCCATCTCACCATAGGAAGGCTGGAATCACAGATGTTCACTACACCATTATAGCATGTTACTCACTTACTCTTCTCTATCTGCTGACTACAAAGTGTTCTTTATGTCTGATGTCTTACTATATCCCCCTTTCACTCCCCACAAACACATCAGTATATTCCCCCTTCTAAGCACATCAGGAAATATGACTTGTTCCATTCAAATACCCTGCAAATATCATGCTAACTATGGAACTGTTTTCAAACTTTAAGAGTAATATTTTTAAAAGCAAAATTCTACATATAATTTATTATGCAAAGGCATGTTTCTGGTAATTTAAGATTTAGAATTATAGCCTTTGGTTACAAAGAAAAGTGAGGTTTTAATTACAGATAATGGTCAAACACATCCTGTATTTGAATACCCATTTCCTCCTTGCAGGATATATCTGTATGCTTTTTGTTTGTTAGATGATCTGAATTTTGGTCATGTTTGCATTTGAAGATGTGGATAATCACACTTAGACTGAGACATTCAATGATTTGCATAAAGATCACTGGCAAGTTTTAGCCACTTTAATGAGAAGCTGGTCCCAGGTCTAGAAACCTCACAGGCTAAGGCAAACCTTGCAGAAAAAGGGTAATAAATTGGTTGGAATTAGAGAAAAATAATTTCATGATAGACCAGAAAAAAAATTGAGAAAGAATAGTCCAAAATGATGAACATGTTGCTGTAGAAGAAACAGACAATACAAAAAGCTGTGAATGAGTTTTTCTGAATAAAGAATGGGTTAGAGACTGAAGAACAATGACAGGACTTGGATGTGTGATGTTGTACAAGCTCATTCGGGCTTTGACGTATACACAGCACAGAATGAAAATCAAAGGTCGCTGAGCTATGGCAGTGGATAGGAATTTGTAGAGAAATGTCTAAATTTCCGTATTAGATACAGGCTGGTATAGTACTATCGAACAGATGATGAGGTAAATTAGAGTAAGGAGAGGGCTAGATAAATGTTAATATTTTTTGCAATATTCAAATATTGTCATTCAAAATAAAAGGTGAGAAAAACATACATGATGACAGGCTGGGCCATAACAAATATATATACATATATACATATGAACACGCACATACACACACAAACATAAATATGCACACATATACACATACATACACAAACATACAAACACAAACACATACACACTCATACTCTCATACAGACACATATAGACACATACAGACACACACACAAACACATACATGCATACACAAACATACACAATTTGATATTTCAGAAAGATCTTGTAGACAGCCAAAAATGACAAAATGCAAACAAATGACAGAACTGAATATAATTAGCCTTAGGCACTACTGAATATAATTAGCCTTAGGCACTATCAATTTGAACCAACAAACAAACTCCTCAGGAAGTCTGCGAAATACAAACATTGAGGCCAGATTATCAAAAGTAACACATGTTTTTGTTTAAAAGTGAGAAGGAAAACAATCACAGGCATAGAATAACATGCACATGATGAATAGTTAGTTGAGCCATAGATTCAGTCAAGAGAGCTGACAAAATACCATTACATGTTAAATGCTCAGAGAATACTGGAAGAAATTGAAGTTCTCTGCAGATCTTAGAAGGATTCTTATGATCGCTATTCCAGGTTTGAAATTTTTCTCATAGAATCTCCAAGTTCCCTTCCCAAGGATTAATCTATGCAAAAGTTATTCCAAATAACAATATATTCTAAATGACTAACTATAGGGACAAAACATTATTAAATAAACAAACATCACCTACAGTGACTGTAAACATAGTTGAAATCTTACCAAGTGCTTCTTTTTTAATCTTCTCCCTATTTTATGTTAGATTCTGTAAATACTTGTTATTTAACATGATTGTTATTTTTAATGTAACTGTTACATTCACATGCATAGGAAAACAGTCTTAATATTTGGAAAAAATAGTACTTCATCTTTCATGTTCTCCAATTCTATTAGTTAAATATTTTAGTAAAAAAAATTTTGTCTTACACTTAAAGGATAAAACCTGACAAACACTATATGTTAAATAATCATTTAAAAATAATATAAATTAGGTGTGGTGGTGCACACCTTCAGTCTTGGTCTTCTAGAGGCAGAGGCAGGTGGATCTCTATGAGTTTAAGGCCAGCCTTGTCTATACACTGAGTTCCAGGATAGCTAGGGCTCCACAGAGTGTGTCTTAAATAAAAAGGAAGGATAGAAGGAAGGAAGGAAGCAAGGAAGGAAGGAAGGGAAAACAATTATATAAATGAGGAGGGCTAGTGTGATGACTCAGCAGATAAAGCTTTCTGCTACTAAACTTGAAGTCTGAGTTTAATGTCTGGGTCCCATATAGTGAGATAGAACAAATTCTCTCCAGTCACCTGACCTCTACATGTCTGCTGTGACATGCATGCATGGATGTCCCCTGTGACATAATGAAATTTTAAAATGTACATGAATTTGAGTTTATACAAACAAGAAAGGTTTATTGAGAGATAAGTTTATTAAAGAGAGCAAAAGGAAGAAGGAAATTATGTTGGCAAATAAGAAATACTTCAAGAATTAAAGGGCTCTGACACAGAACAATTAAAAAATCTCATTAAAATAATTTGCATCATATGTGGTCATTTAATTTGAGGCATACTATTTTCTTAAATTTTACAATGTGCTTTTCTAAATGAACAAATAACATTTTATTTAAAACTCTTTGTGAGGAAAAATATTAGGGACATCAATTATGATTTCTTTTCTGGCAAAGATGAGAAAAAAGATGAACCCTGTCTGCTTCTAATAGGAATGAAAACTGATGTAGTCACTATGGAAATCAATATATATATATATATATATTCCTTAAAACACTTATAGATAGAACTACCTCATAATCCAGCTCTACCACTCCTGTAAATATACTTAAAAGGCTTTAACTGAGAGTACCATAGAAATGTTTTCACGTCTGTATTCATTCCTTTGCTATTCATAATGGCCAATACATGGAACTAGTCTACATGCTTAACAACAGATGAGTGGATAAAGAAATGGATATATATATATATATATATATATATATATATATATGTATATACACACACACAATAGAGTTGTATTTGGCCATAAAGAATAAAATGAAATAATTTGCAGGAAAATTCATGGAACTGGAGATCATCACACTAAGTAAAATATGTCATGTTTACTCAAAAAGGTAAATATTACATTCTTGTTACATATGGAGATATACATGCTATACGTGTGTGGGGGGGGGACAGGGATTAGAGGGGAAAGGAAGCAATGTAAAAGACGGAGCAAGGAAGGGTACAAAGAGATAATGGGAGAAATAGAGATGAAGTACATCAGGCTTTCATTTTTGAGAGAGACATGAAAGCACATAGGGGACTATTTGGGTGAAGAAAGGGGACCAGTAAGACGGAGAAGGAACAAGAAAATCGAAAAAGGAAGAAAAAAGAATTATCAAATTGTAATAAATACAACAAATGAATCATTGTACTTTCACTAATTTAGGTTTAGATTTATCTCTATCCTAGATGTAATAAACATGCCGAGTTTCCAGCTACTGTCGCTGGCTCTTCAGCCCAGTGTGTATCCCTCCTGATCCCAGCTTCTCTGGTTATGTCTGCCGTTTCTTCATTGTCTGATGCCCTCATCTGGTCAGTTCCAAAGCCAGGCCGGTCGCAGCACTGCACCTTATGTGTGGTTCCTGAATCTCATCCCTTTTCCTCCTTCTTCCAGATAGACTGCTTCAGAGAAAATAGCTACAATATGTTGGGTCATATATAATTTGTGCAAAGTCTTACAAAACTTGGTAAGAATTGGGCAAAGGTTTAACAAAATTGTTTTCAGTTGGCAGAAAAAAATGAAAAGGGAACTGTGAAATATACTGTGATGAACAGACAGTAGAAATAGGTTCTAATACCATTTAATTAATTCATGTTCTTTTCCAGAATACACAGCTCCAGCCAGTCTTCATCTGTGTACCTTCAAAACAGTCCAACAACCATCCTGACCTTAGATATATCAAAATATTTTCTGTTCTCTTATTGTCTATCACCAGTAAATACTATAATAAAAGGCACTTTGAAACATTACATTTCTGCAATCATTGTTGATCTGCATTTCAAATCTCCTTTTAGGGTGATTTTCAGTCTATGTCTCTATTAAGTCTTTATCAATTATCTATCTATCTATCTATCTACCCATCTCTCTCTCTCTCTCTCTCTCTCTCTCTCTCTCTCTCTCTCTCTCTATATATATATATATATATATATATATATATATATATATATATATATATATATATATATATATATATATAGCCAGGGCTACACAGAAAAACCTGGTCTCAAAATACCAAAAAAAAAAATCTTACGTTAAAACATAAATAACTTTAACAGCCCCATAGTCTCTACTAATTTAAACACATTAAAAGTTCAGTCTCTTAAAAATATCCAATCTCTTTAAAAATCCAAATTTTCTTTTAAAAGTTTAATACTCTCAAATGTGTGCTCTCATAAAAATCAACATTAGGTTAAATACTTTCTTATTTCAAGATGGAAGAATGAGGGCACAGGCACAATCAGATCAAGGCAAAACCAAGCGTAAATAAGGCAACGTCCAATTTCTGGGATCAACTCACAACCTTCTTTGCTCCTCCCAAGGGTTTGGGTCACTTCTCCAGCTTTGTCCTCTGATGCACACACATTTGGTCTTCTAAGCTTAGGCAGGTGCCATTCCGTTGCTGCTGCTGTCCTTGGTGATCATCCATAGTAGAGGCATCTTCCAAATCCTGGGGTCTTCTGCTGCACATGGCCTGCACTGCCTCTCATGGATGCTCTTTATGGTGCCAAGTCTCAACTTCTCTTCATGACCCCTTCAATGCTGGGTCTTCAACTGAGGGTGTACCTTCACCAATATCCTCCTCTGACCTCTCACAGTGTCAAGCCCCAGCTGATCTTCATGACCCCTTCCTTCCTTCATGTCTCCAAAACCAGAACCACCTAGGTTACTCTTACACAACCAAATTCAGCTGCCAGTGTAAAGTACAACCTTGGCCACCTCTGAAACACAGCTTCTCTGTGCTCTCAGGAAATACTTTCCAGATTTTACCTTAGTGATGTTGGTCTCTTCCTAATCAAAACTAATTTCTCAGCTTCAGCCGACCGGCATCAAGTAAAAGCAGACGTTTCTTTTCACTAGTTCTGGTATCCTGTTAATCACAGCTGATTCTTCAGCTCAAGCTAACCAGAACCACATAATCTTAATTGAAAATAAAAAATGGCCCCAATTGTGTGAGCCTGTGGGAGTCCAGCTCCAACCTGCTCCTACCTTGCAAAAGAATTCTTGCATGGAGGAGAGAGGAATTAGGAAATATTAGGTAAAAATAGAGACTTAGATGATGAGGAGAAAGACAGAGACACAGGATAGCTTCAGGAGAGCCGAGGTCAATATCCAACAGCTCCAAGCTTTATTCAAAAGGGCTTTTTATAATATGCCAGGAGGAGAGGCAAAAGACCTCCCACTTGCAAGATCAATGCATACCATACAGCCAAGTGTAGACCCTTCAAACACATGGTAAGCATGTTCCTGGCCAAATCAACTACTAGGTAAAGCAAGCTCAGATTTTCTGACCCTGCATAATTGGGGCCCCCACACCTGAAAAGTCTTTAAACTTCTCTCTGAAATGTCACAAGCCAAGCCTTCATCTTCTGCATTGCCCTTAACATTTTTATCTTCCAAGCTCCTACAGAACAGCTCACTGTATTCTCAACATTCAACGTCTTTTCTAGCCCAAATTTCCAAAGTCCTTCTACAATCCCCCCCCCCAAAAAAAACATAGTCAAATCTGTCACAACAATACCCCACTATCCTAATACCAACTTGTCTTAGTTAGGGTTTCTATTGCTGTGATGAAACACCATGACCAAAAGCAACCTGGGGAGGAAAGGAACTATTATGCTCATAGTTCCATATATCAAAGCAGTGAGGGCAGGGACCTGCAGGCAGGAACTGATACAGAGGCAATGGAGAAATATTGCTTACTGAATTGCCCTTCCTAGCTTGCTCAGTGTGCTTTTTTATAAAATGCAGGACCACAAGCTCAGGGATGGCACCACCCACAATAGGGGAGGTCATCTTCTATCAACCATCATTAAGAAAAAGCTCTACAGGCGTTGCAGCTACCTGACCTTATGGAAGCATTTTCTTATTTGAGGTTCCCTCCTCTCAGATGACTTTTACTTATGTCAAGTTGACAAGAAGTTTTCCAGCACAATTAACTTCCAGGTTCCTAAATCAGGATTTTCTTTACACTGTAAGAAAAAACACTGAAAAGAATATTAGTAATATATCGATAGCTCCAACAACACTGATTTAGATAGAAACAATATCAATATTTTATATCTTCCTCAATTCTAAACCTTGGTTAGCCTGAAAATAAAAATGAATTATTTGGACTATTTTTAATTTGTTTCATTCACTTGAACACTGAGATTTTGCTACTATGCGTAGTCACTTTTTAGGCAGGCCATAAATTCTACCTGTGTGATTTCTACCTGTGTCATATTGTTTTGATGATGCCATCATTATTTTTAAAATACTATAACATGTCCACTTTTCCTATTCTTTTCTAGGTAGTCATGTTTATCAAAAACATTGTAGTTTCCCAGCCATAAACACACAACATATAAAAATAGAAAAGAATTTTAGTAGGGATTTTGTAGTCAAAACATCTTCTTTATGTTTGTATATAAACTATAAATACTGTAAATATGAGAGGAATCTTTTTGCTGAGAAAACACTATTTGTGAGTATATAAAATGTCAAAAGGAGTATAATTCTACTCATTTTAATTTACAAATACTCTGGGATGGATAATTAGATCAGTCAGGTGAAGCCCAGAATCAACAGAAACCTTAAAGCAATTTAGGGCTTTATGCGTCTTTAAACAAAATCCAATGAACGTGCTTGGGAAAACAAAATCAATGAAGACTTTCTCTTTTATTTGTCACAGAGTCCAAGTTTTCTCTCTGAAGCCATTTTTCCTAAACATGCAACAAAAATTGAAGAAGTCGATCCATCTTTCAAGCTCCATGAAGTCATTACTAAGGTAAAAATGCCTCTGTGAACTTACAGGTGGAATGAGAAAATGTTCTCTCATGTTGTTGTTGCTTGTCTGTTTGTTTGTTTTAGGGAGGTAAAGAAAAGAGAATAATCAATCAAGAGAATGCTTTTCTAAGTAGAATAGATGATAACAGAGACAAAAATCATTCAAGATATAGCTTGTAACTGAAGATTTATGAAAAAAAACATCCTCAATAAAATAATTAGTTTTTGCCCTTAATCTGAAATTGTTTGTCTTTTATTTTAAATACATGACTACTTAAGATGATGATAAAATAAAATAAGTTGTCTAACTTTTCTGTCCAAAGTTTTGTTTTAATATGTTTACCTATTGAACTTTTAAATATTTAATTTGTGTGCATATGTGTATGTGACATACGGGAATCTACATGTGTCATTGTGTACTTGTGGAGGGTAAATAGTAGCTTTCAGCTGTTTCTTGCCATCTGCCATACCGTCCTGGGTATGTTGTCAGGCTTGGCAACAGATAACTCTGCCCACCGAGCCATCTTACACATCCTGTTAACATCCTGTTATTACACATTCTAGTTTCAGTAAAAGAAGGGCTTGCTCTATTAGTAAAGGATTGTATTTATAAAGCATGTTTCTACTGTGTATTTTCAGTCATAATTTTATAATTTGAAGAAAACTAAGTTTTCCAGTGTGGAGAAAATAAATTTATGGTTCCTGATATCAATGGCATCCTATGAATTTTTACATTTACAAATTATTTATCTAACCTGTCAAAGCCTGCCTCTTCAGGATAGACTTTGCAGGATATATTGATATTTCAGTACCATTAAAATAATCCATATTTATATATGCTTACCAGAATAATTTAATCATCCTTAAATCTTAGGAAAATGTGACAGACTGTTTTTCTCCTTAAAAAAGGGAAGTGTGGTAAAATGAACCAACCTCAGCATGTAGCCATAGAATAAGCTCAGAATTCAGAGCCTGGGGGTCAGTATCTGCCTCTGATATTTAAGAACTACAAAAATTTATTTTTGAACCTTTAAAAATCAGTGAAATTTGAATTACAATCTACATAAAATTTTTCCAATTTGAATTATAATCTACATAAAATTCTTATAAGCTCATAATATAATCATGTGTTCCTTAACAATCAACTCCAGTTACCTGAATTCAGTTTTAGTACTTTCATCTTCTTATTGTATATTATTATTTATATATAACTAGAGAAAAGTTGCCACCAAGTTCTTCCTCAGCATTTAAAATATTAGCTTTATTTTTAACACTTAGGGATTATTTATATCCTACAAAAGCATATATATGAATATACAAATGATGGTATAGAATTCTGAATGGATATTTAGATACATTTTCATCTGTACATATAAAGGTATGAATGATATTCACTTAAAAGTCTGGGTACTATGTCTGTACTTGTTTGTTATTTTTAAGCAAAGAATTAGAGGATTATAAAATGATGGAATAATTTTTTCTATATTTCTTGCGCTCTGCTGATTAGAGGAATCAAGGAAATTTGTGAAAGGGCAGTGTGAGACTGTATTTATATCAGACATACAATAAGACAGTAGAGCTGGTGAAATCTCCAGAATCAGAACATGCTTGGCCTTATCTTAGAGCATGAATGCATGCTGATTCTCAATAGCTAAGAGTTTTGCTACACATAAGAACTAGAACTTCTGAGAGCATTTTAGGAAGAGATGGGTGAGTAAACAAGGGGCCACAAACACAGCCTGAGTACTTCCATATGTTCAGAAGTCCATGGGATACTGAGGCAAGAGATCATTAGAAAATGATTTGCACCCCTTCCTTTGTGTCCTATGTGTGTTTTCAAATACATTTGATGATAAACATGCTTTTCATTAGACCCTTAAGGAATATTGGGAAGAATTCATTGCCTGAAAATAATCCTAAGCAAAAAAAGTGCAGAGGTTATAGTTCTGTTAGTTTGCACAACTTTATATCCTTACCCAATGTAAATTATCATGCCAAAATCCTGAGAGTTCCTGCATTCACATTGCAAACATCGACCAAGGGAAAAAATTATACTTCTGGAGTTTGTTCTTAATAATCAATAGCAGTAATGGGGAGTTGTGCAAGAAAACATTTAATATTATTTGACTTAATTTTAACATCCAGTTTTTTGATCATCATCATCAACAACAAAAACACTTCATAAATGTAGATGAGTTAACCATAACACATAGCTTGGAAATATAGAGCAAACATTTTGTTCTATTACGCCTAGTTTTATCATTGAATTTTGTTTTATTATTATCACAAAAAGTAATAGACTCATGCTATCCATATTCACTAGGAATCTAAGACCAAAAGAAATGATGTTATCATTTTCTCAACAAATTTGATATATAAGTGATCAAGCATATCTTAACATTAAAACTTAAAGATCTAGTTTCTTTTTTTTCCTGTTTGGGACAACTTTAAAGTTTTTCTTTTGTCACAAAACAGGAATGTACCTGTACAAAAGCTAAAAATAGACCATCTTTAAAAACAAAAAGCATTGATTCACAAAAGACTATGAATAGAACATATAACTAGCTGACACAAAACTAATAGGATTTGTTAAAATCAGTCATATCTAATAGCACATCTGAAGTATTCTCATATAAAATATCATCTGAAGAAAAGAATTTATCAATGTCTTAAAAAAGTGGGTTTGTTCATAGACAATCTGACAAGTTACCAGAAAAAGTGTTTCCTGAGACACAACGAAATGCAACATTATTCTTCTTGAACCCTTCTCGTCCAAGACTTTCCACTCAATAAAGTAGCTGAGGATCTGAAACTGAGAAAATATATTTGAGTACAAACAGATTGTGAAACTTAATACTTTTTTCCCTTTTGTTCTTTTCCTTTTTTTGTTTTGTTTGTTTCTTTTTGTTTTTGCATCATCGGAGGGTTTTATTGAACTCACAATCAACTTTGCTGGCTCAGATTTGAGAGTCATTTCTGTATAGGAGCTTTTATGTCTTCAATCCTGTGCATGTAGATGTCTACACAGGCAAACAACGTCCTCCCCATTCCATCTTCCTACCGGCAAAGGAACTAGTCTTGATAGGGATTTTCTCTTGATTTTTTTTTTTATTAATATTCAGAGCTCTTGATGCAACATTCTAGAGCAAGTTGCTCAGGACCTGCTGTGTCCAAGAGATTGATAAAGGAAAGCTCTATTTATTCCTTGTGATTTGATGCACAGATGAAAAACTTAACACACAATAACAGAAGTTGGTCGTTAATAAATCATGTCCTAGTCTTTCCTCACTTTCAGAAGCAGGCACCATCTTCAGCATTCTAGCTCTTGTAGCTTTAACACTGCAACATCAGTGATGTCCAGGATCAGTTTTAAAGACCACCAAATTCCTTTTCTTAGTTCACCTGTTTGCTACTGTCTCTTGGTCCAAAGTTTATCTGAATGATTACCTTCTACCATTCTCTGCTATTGCTCCTTGGGGTGCTGTCGATTGTCTCCGTGTTTTGTGGGCTGATTTGGGGAGGAAGCTTGGGAAGGGTGTGCCACTGTTAGGAGGTTGTGAGTCACCAGGATGCCTCCAGGGATGATCCCTTCCATAGCAGCAGGAAGCCCTCCTGGAGCCACACCAAGGATGCCTAGTGGATGCCTGTATGTGTGACCATTGAGCTCGGGATGAATTGCTTGCTGGTCAATGATTGACCAAAGAGCTGAAGTAATGAAGAATGCTTTGTTGACAGAGTTTCACAAGCTTTTTGGGATGCGACCTGTGATAGCTCAGTGGATCTCAGTGGCAGCTGTTTCCCTCATCTCTAGTGATGCTTGTTCACTGTACCAGGCTGTGTGTGGCAAGCAGATGCGATTTGGTGCATCTTTCAATGGGTCCTGAGCAAAGCTAAAGGGCTCAGACTGGTGCACATTGAGGGCTGTTTCTAGTGTTCTTCCTTCTTTGAGAGCCCGAGCTAAGGCTGTCTCATCCACCAGACCACCTATGGCAGCATTCACAAGGAATGCTCCTTGCCTCATCTGCTTGATAGTGAAGTCGTTGATGAAGTGGTAGTTATGCTCATTCAGATTGCAGTGCAAGGAGACACAGTCGCTCTGATACAGCAAGTCCTGCAGGGTATAGACCCTTTGCACGCCCGGAGACTGAAGATTATTTACCTGTGTTTTCTGAATTGTAACTGTATGAAAAAGTCAAAAGAATAGCATCTCTCTATTGTCTTTCTGTGTATTTAGTAATCATTTATAGCTTATAGACATGAAAAAGTAAAGCTAAGCTAATTAAGCAAATGCTGGTAATGTGTTCAATATGTGGACATTGAGTATAAATTGTAATTTTTGATGAATGGCTGTTGTCAGAATATTGTATCAGTAAGTGGTTTGATCACTGTGTGTCATTGACTAAAATTCTACATAGGAATGTGACAGTGTAAAAATAACACTCATCTGAATTAAGAAACAGAATATATACATATTATTATTTACTAACTGTGAAAAAGTGATACTTAAATACAAGAGATGATATATAAATTGCAAAGCATAACTTGTATTGTTTTAAATATTGTTGTTTAGCACAAATAGTCAATGATGAAACATTAGCCAACATTGAAGTATTTTCAAGATACTGAATGTAGCTGCAATTTTCCAGGTTCATGTCTTAAGTTCTCCCAGTCAGAGCTGGTTTTCACACAATACTGGTGTGGTAATATCTGTAAAGCAGTTGGTTACCATCTCCCAGCAAGTAGCTATTTGCATTTTAGACCTTTGCTACAGAACACAAATGTACTTTTATATCAACATAAATATTCTACATACTTACAAGTTAACTATTTGTAATTGGTGCTTTTCTGCTTTTAACCACTCTTTTAAAATAAACTGGCTGTCTCCATACATGTTATGTGAATTGAGTCTTTGAAAGCAAGTTTTCAATTTTGTCCTCTAAGGCTTTTTTTTTTTCTCTGTTTGAATCGTTTTTGGCATTTTTCTTTTTGATATAAAGCACAAGACCTAAGAAAGTAATGAATGAGACTCAGTATTGATGCCAAAAGGAGTAATCCATCATGGCTTCAGCTGTCAGGTGCACTGTGTGACGTTGCTGAAGGGTGGTACATGCTGCAATGGCTGGTGAGAAGGCTTTTCCTACTCTCTACTAAAGTCATCTTATAAATCACATTTTAGTTTTTTAGTTATCATAAAATCCAAATTAATTCCTTCAAAGCCTAAAACATGAATAAATATGAGTATAAATCCTAGCTACTTCCCCCTTTAGTAAGCATATAACAATCATCATATATTTATATTTTAAATAAGCTTCTCTCTCTTTCTACACTTAGGAATACTCTTGTTCTGTTTCTAAATCTTCAATAATTATCTCACAAATTGTTACCAACTACCTAGGCATTCCTGTTAGTTGACAATAGTAGTCCATCTGTAAGTCATTTTACTGTCACATACCAAAGAAAAGAGGTAATGATATGGGTAAAGTGTGGTAGAAACAAAAGCAGAGGAGGAAAGACCTAGCTTGGAATGATTTATGCATTGCACGTTCACAGCACAAGGGAAGAGGACAGAGCAAGGCATTTGCAGAGTCCCTCACCAGGGAGGGGACATTCAAAGAATGGAAGGTAGTCAACCCTAGTATCCTGAGATTTCTTGAAGGTTATTTAAATTAGATGTTGGTGACAATGTGTGAAAAGCAATGATACATATTTGTAAGGGAAAATGCCAAATTTGAGAAACTACCTTTAAAATGACCATCAACAAGGCCAGCCTGTTATACAAAGCAAATTCCAGGATAGCCAGGACTGTTACACAGAGAAATGGTCTCAAAAAAAAATGACTATCAAGTTTTAGGACATGAGACATGAATAGAGTCAAGATAGTGGGCATTCCACTAGTTCTGCCTTAGCAAAGTGATACTAGAGATCGATAATGAGTAAAATATCCTTATAGATGCCACAAAATGGCCAGAAGAACAAATTCAGCTTCTGAGCTTACCCAGGAATATCAAATAATTGATTTTTCATTTAAGAAAACTATCTTTTAAAAAAACCAGTATAGACTTTTAATTGAAATAGAGTTATATCACCTTTTCCCTTTCTTTCCTCCCTCCAATTCTCCCCATCCCCCACTGTGTTGATCTCAGTTCAGAGCCTCTTTTTCTTTGATTACTATTGTTAAGTCTGTGTGTGTGTGTGTGTGTGTGTGTGTGTGTGTGTGTGTGTGTGTGTGTGGTGTGTAGTGTGTGTGTGTGTACCTCCCCAGTAGCTTTTGTCATTCATGTATGTATGCCTTCAGTGCTGACCACTCTATATAGTATAACCAGTAAAGGGACTCACTCCTTCAAGAGGCTAATTCTCTTTATCCCAGCCATTATTAGTTGCCAGGTATTTCTTTGTCTAGGAATGGGACCTGCAAAGTTTTCCCAATCCACTTTAATATGACCATTGATATAGCCAGTGTTCCGGTCTTGTTTGTAAAACCATATCTAGGAAAGACTGTTTCCCCACAAACACCCTGACATTCTGGCTACCATAATCTTTCTCCCCTCTCATATGTGATGTTTCCTGAGTCACAGAAGCAGGGGCTATAATGTAGATTTGTCCATTGGGGCTGGGCTTCTCCAGTGCATTGATCTCTGCATTGTGTCCAGTTGTAGTTTTCTGTCATGGTCACCATTTGCTGTAAAGAGAGGCTTCTTTGATGAAAGATGGTAGCAACATGGAATTAAGCTGGTCTAGCAAAGTGGGGGTGGCAATAGATTATTTTCTAGTACGCATGATGTCACTAGACCCAGGAAACAGGGTATGGACAATGGGGTGTGGTGATAATCTATACTATTTTAGAGTCACTTGACCACCCTAACCATTCAAAAGATTTGCTTTGCCTAGTACTGGGATTTCTTTTAATTTATAGTTTTTGTGGGAAGTTTTTCAACCCAAGTGGCTTAATTATTACAGGATGTCTAATATTATTATAGTATATCTAATATTAATACAGAATATCTAATATTATTATATAACGTCTAATATTACTTTAGGATATCTAATATTATTGCAAAATATATAATATGATAAGAAAAGGATCTTCAGAAATAGTCTTCTTGAAATTAGTTTTATTTTTTCTTTACCTATAATAATATCTAAATATTATCTTTTGTTAAATCCTTTGGATCATACAAGATCACACAAAAGTAGCTGGAACACTGTGATATTTCTCCTTACTGTACATGTGGAAGAAGTGTCTCAGTGAGATTAAATTTTAAGATAAGGTAATGTTTGGATAAAACTTACAAATCAAGATGAATAATTCTTATATAATTTACATTAATTAAATACATATATAATTCATAGATATAACTTTCATTTTAATTTCTAGTTATATGATAAAGTTAGTAGCAGTTTCAAGAATGATAAAAAAACATTGGATCAACTTTAATTTTTAACCATTTCAAGTTGATGCTAATTCTATATGGCTATCAGTTACCTTTTTGAATGAAATAATTAACACTATGTTTATTAACATCTTAAGATACTATATTAAATACAGGATCTTGAAATGTAAATCTGTTTTAAGAGATCTGATTTTGGTGATGGTCTTTTGGAGATGGTCTAGCTGAATAATCCAGACTGGCCTGTAGTTGGCAATTCTTCTTCCTCAGCCTCTGAGTTCTGGAATTACAGCTTTATGTTATCATGGGTGACCTAATTATTTGTTTAATTTTTGTTTGTTATTTTAGGTTTCAAAAGCTAATTTCACTCTTGAAGCTAACAAAGTTTTGGGGAATGTCTTAAAATCAATACAAGCTGGGCGGTGGTGGTGCATGCCTTTAATCCCAGCACTCAGGAGGCAGAGGCAGGTGGATATCTGTGAGTTTGAGTCCAGCTTGGCCTACAGAGATAGTTTCAGTACAGCCAGGGCTGTTACATAAAGAAATTGTGTCTTGAAAAATCAAAGAAAACAAACAAACAAACAAAAAAAACCCCATAAAACCTGAATGTCATTCTAACCTGAATGAGCAAACAGCAGCATTTTCACATAGTGCTCTACTGCTAGTGATGAATTGTTTGGATAAAATATGAGATGTATTCTTTCTAGAAAATCAAATGTAAGAGTACTTATTCTCCCATATATATATTTACCCCCATTTACACTTCCATGTATATATTTGAAGTCATTCTAAATCTATAGATTAAAAGCTTTTATATAAAGGTAATTTTTCCTTGTTGTATGAACTTAGTAATACTAGATATAAAAACGTCTTTGTGAAGAGCTGCGTTCCAGGTCTTCATGACATGCACCAAAATAGACAATACCCCAGGGAAGTATTTTCAATGGAGAAATGCATGTTGTAAAGAACACTGTGGGCTTGAACTACTCAAGAGAGATGGTAGTATATTAAAATAACTTTTTATGCTTTGAGAACAAAATATTATAGATATGTTTTCTTCACAAATGTATAATTAAACTCAATGTCTTCCTTTACTGAAATTGGAGATTGCATTGCGGCTATGATTTTTTTATGTAGAGAGGTTTAGTTTATTGTTTTTCATTATACTGTAAAAACGTTATAGTTTCTAAAGGAATGCCTTAGATGATCAATTTTTCTTGTTTTGGTTTTATTATCTAAAAGGTGATTATTATATGAAATAAATCAACACTTAATCTACTTTATTAAAAAAGTTAATTATCAACGTAGATATTGTGATTAATGCTACCGTGTGTTAAGTTATTACTGCCTTATAAGATATGAAAGTAGAAAGGCTGTTACCATCTGAGTGTATATTTTACTCAGTTATAAATATGGCTGAATGTTTCAGATCTTTTAGTGCTGTTTTTTTCTTGACAGAACCTGAGTTTGCTTCCTACCACTCACATTATACATTGCATAACCACCTATAACTTCATTTCAAGGGTATTTATCATCTACTGACCCACACATGCCCTCACATGTGTATGTGAATATATACACATAAATGCATAAAAGTAAAAAACAAACTTTAAATGAACAAGAAGAAAAATACTGATTTTAACCTGTGTTTGTAGCAAAATATTGACATATGAGCAATGTAAATCACAGAAGGAAGCTATATGATGACAAAATGTAGATATATGTGACAATAATGTGACAACTTTGAACCACAATAAATATATTATAAGAAGTTTTCACATCTATCTCGGGAAGCAGCAGCCCATTAAGTATAGTAACATTTTTGGTGATAATTTTGTTTTGTGTATTATACATATATGTGTTTCTTATTT
Organism: Peromyscus eremicus; assembly: GCF_949786415.1. NCBI lineage: Eukaryota > Metazoa > Chordata > Mammalia > Rodentia > Cricetidae > Peromyscus > Peromyscus eremicus. The sequence goes on along the minus strand of NC_081421.1, from coordinate 22,276,932 downwards.
TGAGAATCTACCAAGAAACTGAAAGGGAATTTCTATTTTGTGTTCCACATTTCTCATTTACTCTGAAGAGGATTTTATGTGTTTTCACACCAGTCTTGGACAATGTCGTTCTCAAAGTCGCCTAGAAGTATCCTGACAGAGAGCACAGTAACCAGTGCATAAAAGATGGACTCGAGGGGGTGAGGTCAAATGCTTTGCAAAAAGTGCTGTGGAAGCAAACGTATACAATAAAGAGATTTAATAGCTCCAGGCACTATCTACTTATTAAGAAAAAAATCTAATATAATGCAACATATCAGGATGACCTGTGCAGCCTCTTGGAATCCGTAATAATAGACTTTAATCTTAACAGTTCAGTGTCCTGAAAGTGGGTCCCATTGTCCCACAGGCAAGTGAAATGCCGGCTGGCCACATGTGCACACACAGAAGCTCATGTAATGAGCACTAATCAGTGGCATAGAAGTGTACTGTCCCTTCTTCCAGATTTACTCCTACAAACCCCACTCCCTCTGCCACTAGGGACTCTGAAGTTCATATAGATGCTTTTGATTGTTGTTTTGTTTTGTGAACTGAACTTTATTTCTGTATATTTTATGTGATCTTGGAATTCTGTAAAAACTACTCAGATTGTAGATTTTTGTTAGCATGGAATGTGATCATCATTTAAATGTTGTATTTTATGAATTAATGTCAGCGGTATTTTAGAATGAACTACATTGTATGGTAGTACAGGCCATTTTTAGAACTGACCAATATATAATTTGAAGAAATCAACCAAAACTGTGCTTCAATATATATTATCATAGACAATCAATATGTAGTTTGGGCCAGTTGGGGTTTATTTACAAATATATCCATTTCCTTTTAGAAAATTAAGCTGTAGGACTTCACTAATTGAAACTCTATTGGTCTTACATCACTTAATAGAGATTAATATAGTAAAGTTTCTCCCTTTGAAAATAAGCTATTGTTGAGTAATCATAGCTATATACCAAAAAATTACAACCAATACCTATACACCATTTTGCTCAATGAAATAAAGGAGTTCTATAAAGGTATATAAGTGATAAACCTAGAATAGACATATTTCATTGTTTCAAGGACAGCTTTGGATTTGTTACCTATTATAATTTTATTTCTGTCTTTCTCTATATTGACTGTTGACAAGTTTAATTCCTCTATAGGGAAAGTTGTTTTTGTATACATTAAAGTCTTATCTGTCATGCTATGCTATGCTATACTATATCAGTGATACATTAACCAAGAGAAGGATTCTTTTGACATATCTTTCCCCCAAAAAAGAAAGATTTAAGTTCTTGGGATGAAGAGATAGTACAACAATTAAATACTTGTGGTATGAATATAAGGACTCATTTAATGCTCAATGAGAATGGAACCCAATCCTAATTCACACTGAGGAGGTGCATATGGGATACACAGAGAGACCAGAAAGTGAGACTAGTTGTTTAGGTGAGTTCTGTGTTTGGTTGAGAGACTCTGCTTCAAAAAAAGAAAGGTGGAGAGCAATGAGGGAAGTGGGCTAGTACTGGCCATGGCATCCATATGCACCCACACATGGGAGTCCATTCACATGTCAACACACATGTCTTCTATCACACAGACATATAAAAGAAGAATGCTGATTTCTAGAAAACCATGGCAAAACTGGCATCCATAGTAGTCGTTTGAATGGACTTCATGCTCTATTTTGTGATAGACAAAGGAATTAAGTATGCTGGTTGATTTAGGGTTGTACATAGATAGTTACTGTAGAAAGAGATTTAGGTTGCCCTATGTAATTTTGCTTAGAAACGGGGTGGGGGGGGGTTTGGAGTCATCTGATTCCAAACATGTGGCTACTGAAGAGTAACATGAGTTACAGGGCAGCTGTAGGGTTTCAAAAAAACTGCTATTTATGACAAATGTCCACAAGGTATAAGAACCAGGCTTTAGAAAATGCTGAACCAGTTCTGATATCAGATTGTCATATACTTTGGATTGTCCCTGGAATGGATTAGTAGGTAAATTTTTAAAAGAAGAAAATCATTCATAAAGTAAGCTGGAAAAACTGAATTTTTTTAAAGAGATTCTCTATTCATTATGGAGACTGGTGTAGATTTCAGAAAAATTAAAAAAACAGTTCCGTGTATTTTCAAGCAACTGTCTTTACCTGCCCTTTGGTAGATCCCATCTAAGCATAGTTATCATGTTCACAACAAACTCAAAATCATTCTCAATACATCATTTTCTATTTTATGACCTACATATGTGCATGCATACATACAAAAATGAATGTGCATACTCATGCATACACACATAAATTTAGATCCCACATATATGACAAATGGGATATTTTTCATTCTAAGTCTTCTAATTTGTTAATTATAATGTTTTCCAGCTACATCCATTTTCTTGCAAAATTTATAATTTTATTCTTCTTTATATCTGAAGAAAATTCCATTGCATATATGGATTACATTTTCCTTATTTATTCATTTGTTCATACATGCTGAGGTCTTGTATCTTATGTACTGTGAATAGCACAATTATATACAAAGGTAAGCAAGTTTCTCTATGTTACACTACAGCATACTTAATTATTTAATTCAATAAATTTCCCAAGGACTTTATGGTGAAAATGCTGTCTTATAGATAAAATAGTAATTCACTAAAATTTATTAATATTTTTCAATACTGATCAACATTTTAACCAATAACCCATGATTGTCAATGAAGTAAGATCGTCATAGAGATGTTAAAACACAACATACCATAACTAACCTCTCATTTGTGTCAGTCTTTATTCACACTCCAGTTTGCTTTCTCATGTCCTAGTTTGAGAGATGTTTATATGTGATATATGGCGTAACTCTCAGCGATGGGACAACTTCACAAAAACTTCAAATTCTTGGTTAAGCTGTACTTTATAAGAACTTGTATGTGTTGTCCAGCTTTCTGTAACTTTGACAAAATGCCTTATGTCACCATGTAAAAAAGAAAGGTTTGTGTTTGCTCACACTTTTGGAGGTTTCCATCCACAGTGAGTTGGCACCATTGCTTTTAAGTTACAGTGCAGCAAAAGCTAGTTACCTCATGGCCAAGGATGTGTGTGTGTGTGTGTGTGTGTGTGTGTGTGTGTGTGTGTGTGTGACAGAGACAGAGAGAGACAGAGAGAGGGACAGAGGGAGGGAGAAGGAGAGGGGAGAGGGGAGAGAGGTCTTTCAACAAACCTGAGAACACAATATCCATGGCCCAACTGAGGTTAAACTTTAGTCATGACTTCTGGTCCTCAGCCCATGCATATGTTGTAGAGATGTTTTCTGATTGTAGTAACTGATAAATTTTCAGGACAGTGGAAAGAAAAGATGGATTCTGTGACTCCTTCCTATCCTGCCTTTCCAATCTATTTTCTCAGCAAAGACTACCCTTGTTGTTTATAAAGAAATGAGTAAACATCTGTGTCAGTTAAGTTCTTCTAGGACCCAGAAAAAAACCAAGTGGCAACTTTTGAAAGAAATCTGATGTTAGTCATTCAATTTTATTATCAACTATTTGACTCTAAACTGTCATCAGACAGTATGATCATGGCGCCTTTACTTGTGTTATCTTATAAAAAGATCAGTTGTAGTTTTAAAATTTTGTGTGTGTGTGTGTGTGTGTGTATGTGTGTGCGTGTGAAGACACATGAATGCAGGTGCCTATGAATGCCAAAAGAGGGTGCCAAGTACCTGGAGCTAGAGGTACAGTTGTGAGCTGCCCAATGTGACTGCTGGGAACAGAACTCATGTCCTCAGCAATAGCATTAAGTATACTTAACTGCTGAGCTGTCTCTCCAGCCTTGACCGTGTATCTTAAGATTTACCTGTTGTCAGAAGATGTCTTATTCTCTCAGCTGGAAACCTAGGTTACATGAGTATGGCTTTTCTAAATACTATAAAATGAGATTTTTTCCAATATAGAAGACTTTATAATGTATTATAACAATTCAGTTTTAATATTTCACTTTTAAAATAAGTTAAAATTATATCCAAATACCTACACACTATATCATCCACAGAAATTTCAGCTACCATAAAAGCTCTGCATACAAAGCTTTGCATGTGTAGACATATAAAGTAATTCTTAATAACATTACTTGACATTACCTACACTAGTACTAAAAGACACCTGTTTGCCTTTAAGATACAGACTAAAGGCTGTATATATAGAGTATGTGTATATATATATATATATATATTATATATGAGACTATAGTTCACTGACAGAGTGTTTGCCTCACATGCATAAGACCCTCGGTTTCAGAACCTAATTTCCACAAGAAATGCCCTTTACTACAGTGGTATGAAAAACATCACTATCCTGTCCACAAAAAACTAAGCTGTCAAAAACTCCAGTCCCTGTCTCTACTTGGTCCCCTAGCCTCTGTGATCAAGGCATACTACAGGTACTCAGAGTCCCGTAGGATAAGAAGCCCAGAAAGCAAAAGAGGAGAGAATCATTGCACAGACTGCCAAAATGAGGCCAGCACAGTATCAGGAGGGATTTCTGAACTTCTTCTTTCAAGGATAGGAGTAAAGATCTCAAATAGAGCCCAGATGAGAGACAGTTGATGAAGGAAACACTTGATACTGCCAACTTCTGCCAGATGTGACTGATTTCAACTGCTACACAGGACAGGACAATTTGACAAGATAAAAAAAGCAGGAGCAACTCTGGGCCTTCTGTCATAAGGCTTGGAAATGTCCCACAATAAAAAAAAACTCCTAAAAAAACCCAAACAAACAAAAACCAAAACAATAACAACAAACCAACAAATCAAAAGAAACCTACACACACAGCATAAAACATCTTCTGAGAAACTTTAATGAACACAAGTATCCAGGCACACACATATTTAGTTATTTCTGATAATAGCTCTTACCGTTGTCCATTGTTTACACTTCACAATGTGGAAGACCTTCCCTTTGATCCCCAGCACCAAGGAACAAAGAATCCAAACAAACATCACTGTTAGCAATGTGCTGGAGCTTTGTAGCAAATTGTGATTGTTCCAATACGTATTTTTGAGCTAAAGGCTCACAGTTTCTAGAATGATATTTCCCACCTGTCCTATTAATAACCAGAGTCTCTCTCAGAGGATCCCATCAGCAAGCATTCTGTCCCTCACCCAGCAGCAGGTACAAAGTGCATACCTGGAGGTGTGAGTCACATTAAGTAATAAGTGTCATGACCTGTGTGAGCCTCCCTAGCAAAGGGTTAGACCTTTTGACTCCCTGCTTCACCTGCACAAACTGGCTTTGGCTTGCAGCAATTTTCTAAAAGTACTATTATTTATTGTGATATTTTAAATTTTTTATTTCTTAAGATTATAATACAATTACATCATTTCCCCTACTTTTCCTCCCTTCTAACCCTCTCAGATTGATCTATTTTTTTAATATGCAGAACAGGGTCCATATTTTGTATTTGATCAGCTGAATTGTTTTATACATACCTTTACTTATTTCCATTTCTGTTTTGTAATAGTTTATTTATGGAATAATTTAAATCCTTTCTATGAAGATCTTGACAACCCACCACAGTGCCTGGATTTCATGTGGATGTCTGACAGCTCTTTGACTTGATAGAATGAACTATGGAAGATCACGTACTCACTGTATCTGTCTTCAGTGGTTTGAAATCGTTGCTAGTTCAGATGAGATTTCAGCCAGCAGGAGGCCCCAGTGCAGACTGGTACAGCAGAGAGGATCCACCAATGAACTTGGAATGTAGAAGAAAGCAGTTAATGCAGGAAAGAGTATTGCTGAGAGTCTAGGGTGAAAAGTTATTTCAGAATAGAAAAAAATGTAATTCTTTGTCAGATAGTTTGAAGAAGTGATAAATCAATCATTGTAAAACAAAAAGAAGAAAGATATTGCTGGGTTTTGTTGTTTTGCTTTGCTTTTTAGCAAGACAGTGAACTTTTATAGATCACATTTAATCTTTCATTGAATAGTAGGACTGAGTCTTCAGTTGGGTGACACACTGAAAACAATAATGAACAAATGATATTTTAAGAGAACAGTGATGAGTCATAGATGATGCAGAAATGTGATGTGAGTATCTATGACACTGCCACTTACAAAATTTATTCCCACCTCATTTTGAGGGAACAAATTTATAATAATCCTTCCTACCCCATGAAAAATAAAAATAATAAAAGAATTAATATTTGTTGCTTATACATGCATTCTCATTTTATTCTCGTATAAGCCTATAAAGAAAATGCCGTCACAAATACCAAGTGCAAAAACCAACACATTCTTAAGGTAAAACTTGATAAGAGACCATGACCTGATAGGAATTCTTACTTTGGTTTATGAGGGTTAAAGAGATTTGTGCTTATACACAGATGAATTAATAAGAAGAGAAATAGAACTTAAGCCCAAGGAAATTGGATGTATTTGAAGTGGATATATAGTGCAGCTTTATAATATAGTCATTGTGGGATGATGTAAATTTCAACTCATAATGTTTCATATTACTCATGAAGGAAAGTATGAAAGCCAGTATGAAAATATCTCAAAAAAGTAAAGAGATGGGTTTGAAAGTTAATACTCACCTTCTTTAGAACAGATAGTAATGATGAATTGTATTGATTTCCACTAGGCAGTAAATAGCACCCTACAGTAGAGCTGTCATGATTGAGAAGTAATTGGCCCAATGGTTTGACAATGATTGAACTTTTAAATATTAGAAGGATGCACAGAAAGGAAATCTCAGTCAAATTGGCACTTATTAATTTTTAAATTCTTAAATTGAGGCTTGGCTTAAAATTAATATACATGTAATGATAAACAAATAGGAAGAATTCCTATTTTCTCTTGCCTCTTCCAACATTGCTATAGTTTACCTCACACATTTTTTTAACTTTCAAAAACTGAACGGTAATATTTCTGTTTATGAGAATGGAATTCAAGAATTTTAAAGCCTTGCTTTCAGTGTGTTGGCATACTTAATATGTTCAATATGAATTATTGTAACTAGTACTTACACAAGAAATATATATTCTTAAGTAGTCAATATTATCTTCTCTCAAAGAATAACCAACGATTATCTAACACATACAATATATTGATATTTTTTCAGGCATCTTGTATGTGGTTTTGGTGGCTAGTGTATCTATACCCAGATACAACTTTTGGCTCTTTTTGATTTAGCTAAACCTCCTATGAAGACTTTCAATCTGTCAATATGTTTTTTTCTCTCTCCTGTCTATTATAGCAAGCAGAAAAATTGTTCTAACATTATTTAACCTTTGGATTTGTAGGCTCTTTAATATGCTTCTTCTTCTTCTTCTTTTTTAAAATCTCTACAGCACCCTGAAGTTGCATTGATTTTAAATACGATTTTTCTCTGTAATGTTACATAGATGATGTCCAGGTGACATATTTTACCAGAGACATGTCTTACATGGTCGTTATATCATCAGTGCATCTAAGATTAGTGATTTGCTGAGACTGAAAGCTCATGGAGCTTTCTCATACAGTTATGTTCCTCATGTTTCCAGGTGTTACTATTCATGATAATATCTGGTCAGAGTCAAGTGTTAGGCTCTCTGCCATCATAGCCATGAATGACTTTGTTTTGCTTCATTAACAATGAATTTAGAAAATTCAGTTACTTAAAATGACAATATAATATCACACAAAATTTTGAATTTCTACTCCATGATGTTGAGGAACTACATCATTAAATAAGACCTGGAAAAGCTGGGAAGTCAAGATGCCCATTAAACTTTTCACCAACTGGAGCTAGTTTTTACATTTGGGAACTGCTATTGTAAAGTAAAGCCTCCTTTATGGTTCTGTGTATACATTGTATTAACATTTATGACTATAGATCCTTCTTAGCATCTTAATATATAAAAAACAAACAAAAAGAAAGGAGATTAAAATTCTATTAAATTATATGAACTGGTTTAAAACAAAGCTTTTAAAACACTGTAGCAAAATGCTATAAAGAGCTGATGTACTATATCTTGTATCTTTGAACAGACTTTCTAAATGATACCCAAAAGCAAGTAATTTGTGTGTCTAGAGCAAAGTCAGACAGTGTAATAAGCTTCTGACCTTTACCATAGGTTTATACCATATGAGATAATTTGGTATTCTTTATTTCCTGAAATGTGTGATTCTATTATCTTCCTAAAGCAGTATTTTCTAAAGGAGATAAATCATTTGAAAATAGGAACACATATCCATATGAATTGAATATTGGTTATTCAATACATAATTTATATGAAGTCCAAAATATTAACCTTAGTTTAAATTGTTACATCCTGCATATCAATACATTACAGAATAACTTCCAGATGCTATGTATTTAGTTTTAGAAAGTGCTCATTAAATTCTTTAAAATTGTTAGGATGAACTTTTCATTATTCAAGACAGAAATTAGTATTTGTAGTTATTGCTTTTACCATTTCTGTGACAAAATATCTGAGAATAGCAACTTAAGAAAAGAAGAGGTTATTATGGCTTACAGTTTGAGCACAAACATTCTACCTGGATTGAGAAGGCACAATGGTGGGAGCAGAAAGCAGGATGGTCACAGTGTTTGTCCAGACAAGAAGCAGGGAGGAATGAATGCTGGCACTCATCTTTCTCAGTCTGGGACTGTAGTCCATGGAATTATGTCACCCACACTGAAGGTGACTCATCCCACCTTACTAACCTGTAGACGACCCTTTACTAATAAGCTGAAAGGCTGAACTAACCTGCATACTGACTGCATAGACATGCTGGAAGCTTGTCTCCTTGATTATTCTATATCTTGTCAAATTGAGAATCAATATTATCATAATATTTAAATATACTTTAAACCCAGAGGTTAACATTTCCTAAGACCCATTGGAAGGTAAAAAGTACAGCTCCCTTCTTTACAGAATTACCTCAACTGAAAAGCAAACCTCCTGTGAAGTGTTGACAGTGTATACAGATCTAGTTTAGTTCAGAGTTCTGCTATATCAAATATAAATGTGTATTGCTTTTGCGTCCATTGCTAAACTGAGATTTTCATTCTCCTGTTATTTCACATTTTCTATTAGCTTACATTTGTTGTGCAAAGGAAAGGGATTTGTTATGACATGACTATACATACATAGAATGTACTGGGATCATATTCACCTCTCTATTATTCTTTCATATCCTCCTCTCTCATCCCCCCTCCTCTGTCCTCCAAATCTCCAGTATGATTGAATTCACTTTAATTGTGTGGTTACAATTATTTCTATGCTATAAGTTTGAAGAATATATTTAGAGGAATTGAGACTGTAGCCTTAGTGGTCTGTATGTATATGTTTTCTCCTTAAGATACAGCAGACAGCACAGTCTTTAGAAGTTAGTGAGCCAGATGATGTTAGTGAAGTTCTTCATACCTAGATCCCTGTGTAAATGTGAGAACAGAGTGAGAGAGGTCTTTCCAGTCCTTAGATTAGTGCTCATGGAGTAACTCTTGACAGTTACTGTGGCATCATGGCAAAGCAGAATTCTCTAGCCATCAGTTCTTATTTCCTGTGCTTGTTAACACTCTTGTGTTTATTGTCAATAGATTTCCCTTCAAGCAGTCAGAGGCAAAGCAATTACTTTGCAAACACTGATTTGGTCTGGATCTGGTGTTCCCCCAGTAGAGCTTTGTAATAACATTCAACACAAAGTAGTGAGCAGCGAAGCCATGTTTCCTCTTTCCATTCTGCCTCATGATGGCATGTCATATCCCAGTTCATTTAACAAAATATTCAGTATTTTCACTTTAAGTACTTTTCAGAGAAATGGCACAGTGGAATCATAGAGCAGAGTCGGGAGGTCAACTGTGGATGCTAACATAGGTTGTGCTTCATAGTCATGTTGATTTTGCCACATTTACTGTGCTGCAGGTACAGATTGAGTGTCGCTTTCTCTCTTTTCAATTGTGCACCCATTTTCTCCTGTTAAAAAATACTATAGATATAAAATGTGGAGAAACAGTATTCTTGAGGGGATATTAATAAAATGATTAAATAATAAAGCATGATACGGTCTATGTAAAGTCTGTAGCAGGATTTTGCCCACTATATAAAACACTGTTAAAAGCTGAATATGATTCATATTGAAAATATACAATCTAAATGATAGTTTCAAACCAAATTATTCTTGTTGGAAATAATTCAAATGAAGCATCCTGAAACTCAGACCATTTTCTTTGCTTTCTTCCATGTTCAAATTCTCATTAAACTATGAAGAGTTACTTCTGAATGCACACCCACCCACCCACACCCACACCCACACACACACACACACACACACATACACCCACATACACACACACACACACCCACACCCACCCACACACATCCACATACACACACACCCACACACACACACACTTTTATTCTTTGCCATAAAATGCTTCCAAACAGCTATTTGTTTCCACTACCTTCTTTAATGGAATTCTCCAATATCAAGCCCAATTCATGTATTCTCCAGAGAACTCTCCTTAGATCGTAAACCCTCTACTGCAGAAATATCATCACTAAGCCTTGTTGCAGCTGATAAATGCAGTACAAATTGAAAAAGGAAAAATATTCCATTCCTCTTTATAAACTCAACCTCCAAAATAATAACTGTAAGCCTTTTTGTTTTCTGATAAGAAGAATCAAACTCTTTGCCTCAGGTCACTTTTCCTTCTAATTCTCTTCGTATCTTTAGCTGCTCCTATCGCAGAGTAGGCACACATATTTAATTCAGCAATAAAAACTAAGTGTTTTTTGATGCCGGCAAGCAGAACTTCACTGCCAAAGGCAGTTGCTATTGGCTACAGCGCTAACTCTTTTGGCAGCTGCTTGATTCTTATTGTTTGCACATAATTAGTTAGTTGGATGCCTGTGAGAACAAGATAATTTATAAAAAATATGCAGATGGACCGCAACTACAGACCTGGCATCAGAAATTTGTTTTTAGTATTTTAACTGCTCACTGTATTCTAGCATGAAGTCTTCAACCCCATACTGATTATTTTCCTTTACCCTAATGGTAGTTTAGTGGGGAAAAGAATCTGAAAACCCCCACCCCAAAGTTGTAATTTAGAGGACATTTAAGATTCCAAGCCTCCACTTGCCTTATCAGAACACTGATGAAAACAGATCCCACACCCTTTCCCCTCATTTTTATCATGCTGAAAAATTAACACAATGTTGGTATATATGTTACTCTACTTGGATCACTTCTATAAAGGATCACAGGATGGATGGCTTAAACGCCAGACATTCACTTTATCACAGCTCTGCACGCTGCTGCTCAAGATCAGGGGGCAAGGAGATGAAGTTTCTGGTGAGGACTCTTCCCTTGGCTTCCAGAAGGCTGTGTTCTCACACAGTGGCTTCACAGACTCTCATCAGAGTATGTGCATAGAATGGCAGGCTGGAGGGCAGACAGCAGGATGCTCAGGTGTCTATGCTCATAAAACACTAATCCTATCAAATCAGGAACCAAGTTATGACCTCATTTAATTTTAATCACTTCCCTAAAAGCCCCATCTGCTAATGTAGACACATTGGCAGTAAGGTATTAACATATGAATTTTGGATGGAAACAAAACCTTAGTTCATCATAGTGCTTGTGACCTAAAATTTGGAGATATTTACTATATTTACAATACATAAATTTTACATATTTTACTTCAAAATAAAAAGTAAATCTCTTTCAAAGTAATTTGGCACAGTTACTTTAGGTTCAGTTTGCAAGTTTCTTTAAAAATTGTATTCTCCTGTGACCCAACAAATCTACTCCTAATAATTCATGTAAGAAAAATGAGAAGTGTATTCATAGAAACACATAAAATCAAATAGTCAAAGCAGCATTATTCAAAATTGTCCTGTATCTCAACCAAACAAGATTTCTCTCAAACAAAACATAGCATATCCATACAGCTTAGTACTAGGGAGTAATTGAAAACTATGAAATGTTGATGCATGTCTGAGTATGGATAAACTTCAGAAACTAAATAAAGGAAACCAGACACAACAGGCTACTTCTCAACTGTATTGCTTTGGACAGAATAGACAGATTTATAGATACAGAAACCAGAGGTACCTTGAGCTTGGCTTTGGAGCCTGTGGGATATGAATGGAAAATCTCACAAATGCAGTTAATGAGATTCCTCAGGAGATGGTAGAAATACTCTAGAACTGGTCAGTGGAGATGAGGATATTGCCTTATGAATTTATTCAAGGTCATCAAGCTAGCATGGTGGCTCATGCCTGCAATCTCAGTATTGTGAAACTGTGGCAGGAGGATTATGATGAGTCTGATGCAATGCAATGTTTTAGGTTAGTTTAGGCTAAAGAGTGAGAGCATATCTTAAACACACACACACACACACACACACACACACACACACACACACACGATGATGAAAACCAATAGAAAGCAATCAACAAAAACAAAGAGAAAGTCCTAAGCATAGCATTGTATATTGGCAATGGAGTGTTGAGTAAGTGTTAAGTAAAGATTCATTAAAATGAAAACTACCTTCTGGTCCCCTGAGATGTCTCAGCAGGAAAGGTGTTTGCCCCTACCTTGACAATCTGAGTTTGATCTCCCAGGCTCACATCATGGAAGGAGACAACTGAGTCACACGAGTTGTCCTGTGACCTCCCTGACCACCATGGCACATGTACCACCCCACAGTAAATGTAAGAAAAAAAATTAATACACCCTTGCATAAGAGGATTATGTTCTCAAGTCATTTAAGCAATATTTGGGTAAATTCTTGTCTGTTTTCTCTCTTTTATTTTTTCCTCCAATGACCTGTGACTTCTCTCTTCTCTTTTCAAAGAAAGAGTACTTTGTCTTAATTACTCCTACCTTTCATCCATACAAACTTATATCCCTTAGTATTTTTCCCATGAAACATCCCCATCCTCCTTAAAGACCCTTCTAAGACATTCAGATTGCTCACTGATGTCCTATTAAAGGGAACTTAATGAGTCAGAGAGTTGAGGTGAGATGGTCCATAACCTTCCCTGGTCTGCTTCAAGCTGCCTGGTGAAGTTATCTAAGTGTCCTAACTGCTTTGAGCTTCTGGTCTTCTCTCTCAACATGGATGGTGTCACTATTACTAGTATACTTAACTACAGTATCTGTACCATCGCTCACATCCAATTGAATTAGTGAGAATGTGTTTTCTTGATTTTTAAAATAGCATGTCTTAATGCACTGCTGTTATTTTCATTACACTTCACAGTGCCTTTAGCTTAGTGAGTTTTCTTTCTATGGTTGAAGATTACCAACTCATTGACCAAGGCTAAGGATAGGGATATCATAAGGACGTTCTTATTAGAGTACAGGGACAACAGAAATAACTTTTCAAATGTTGTGGGATATTTGTACACTGTGTGAAAATGAATTGCTATGGTTGGTGTAATAAAAATTTGAATGGCCAATAGGTAGGCAGGAGAGATAGGCAGGACTTCCAGGCAGAGAGAGAACTCTAGGAAGAAGAAGGAAGAGTCGCCAGCCAGGTGTGGAGGAAGCAGCATGGTCAGTATGAAGAGATGAGATGAGAATCTGCATGACAGAATGTAGATTAAAATAAATGGGTTAATTTAAATTATAAGAGCTAGTGGGATAAGCCTAAGCTAAGGCTGAGCTTCATAACTAATAATAAATCTCCATGTCATTATTTGGGAGCTGGCTGGAGGAACAGAGAAAGACTCATTACATTCTAGACTACAAAGAAGGCAATTCATGTCCAGTATTTGTGGCATGATATAAGTGTTCTTATTCAAACTCGTGAAGTTGAACAAACATACTGTCTTTAATGATTAAATATGAGCCTTTGTGGGGAACCCCCTGGTTGATTTCACTCTAATTCATCCTAGAGAGGTTTTTTTCACAGCTAATCCAGAGAAAAGAGGGCTCTGAAGGTTCCAGTCATTTGTAGATAGGTCAGCACAAGTCACTTGGGGTTTAGAGAAACAATATAAATAAATAGGAATCCAAATAACTCCTATGAGTTTATACAAGTGTTTTTACTACAACCAGTAAAATTTTAAGGTCCAAATTTGCTTTTCTCCAGTAGAATAGAATAGCCTTGACATCATACATTGCTTCAGGCTGCAGAAATATGTAGTAGGAATTCAGCTAACTAAGACAAAGGCTATTATCTCGAAGGTCAAGGACTTTGCAGAGGAAGCCAAGGCTCAAGGAATATTGGTGTTATTTGGCTTTTTGAATATATCAGCTGTTTTCTGCTATGAATTTCATGTGTACTATCATAGCTTTCACAATTGATTCTTTTTCCTAAGAACTTCTAAACAGTGTGGATTGATCATTCCTTCGGCATGCACAATTAAGTTATTTGGATACACGCAGGCAAGGCTTCCTGCTTCCAGGCTTTCTGCTGCTTCTTTTTAACATTAGAATCAGATGTCTGCCTTCTGCAATTATCTCCTTTAGCAAGCATCCAAAGACAGGGCCTGCTCTGGACAAAAGCATCCAAGGACAAATGGCAGACAGATTAAGCTTTCCAGACTACCTACTAATCTCCTGAATTAAGGTAAATATCCATTCAGAGACACTGCTTAGGCCAGGCAGATGTTAGGTACATAGCTTTGCTTCTTGTTCAAACTAAATCAGACCCTCCTTTCTCTCACAGCCTAAGTGGCCCCTCTACACTTCCCCTAGAGCAACTTACTTAGAGCAAAAGGGCTTTTTCATACCAAGTGATTCAAGCTGTGATGCAGGTTTCCCAGCTTCAGCATACTTACCCTGCCAGTCCAGAAAGCAGCAGCAGGGCCAGAGTGTTGCTAATTGTAGGTATATGGACACAGGTCACAGGGAGAGGAAAAGAAGGAACAAGGATGGAGAGAGGAATACAGGCAAAGATGAGAACGAGATGGAAAGAACTTAGATAGAACTATGAGAGGACAGGAGGAGAAGGGACAGAAAAGAACTGAGTATGAGGTCAGAATTTAAGCTGTGTAGATAGGATTTTGTCTTAGAAGAATAAAGTGAATGGAATAAAGGGTTTCATGGAAGTAGATTCATTTGTTATCCCTCATATTAGTAACCACTCCTCTTGTAGTGTCTTCCCCAGGACTCTGGGAGAAATTTCCTCAGGGCAGGCACCTCAGGGGCTCTTGATAATACATACTTTTGAACTGTTTCCTAATTATTTCTTAACATTAAGGGTTTGTATTTTGCATGTTATTTCATTCAGCACTAGCTTAAAAAATTCTAAAATATTAAACAGAAATCCTCCCAGTGAAATATCACATACATGACTCTGACAGCCAATGCATGACTGTTTTTTATTCAATGTGTTTTGTTTGCCATGCACAAATCAAAGCTAAGTAAACAGAATCAAAAGAGAAGATGATCTTGAGGGAGCGCAGTTTCTCCTGATCTTTGACTGTAGTGTTTTCTATTTAATATTAGCTACTTGATTTATATCATAGTTCATGGTTTATGATATACACCACACCTACAATTTCAATAGAAAGTTAATTTGCTTTGTCTTTGTATAATACCAATTTTCCAGTAACAATATGAAGAAAATGATATAACTTCTCTCTAGGGCATTTTGAAAGAGATAGCTATTTTAAATTACTTCTCAGTGGCATGAGCAATAAAGTTTTCTTTCTTAATCATCTCTTGATATACTAAAATGGACTTTGTATTGAGGAGGCAATGAAGAAAAAAGAGGATGATAGAATGACTGGATGTTGTTTCACCAATGAGCCTAAATTAGTGAGGAATGTTTTTAACAGCGTGGTGGTATTTATTCAGTCCTCAATGGGATAGCAAAGATGGCTGTTCTGATCCTCTGCCCCATGAGGAACTATCCTGAACCCATCAGAGAACTCAGGAAAGTTCTCTTTGCATGAATTGCATTATGGTCATTTTACTGTGTGTATTTTTGGCTTCCCCTAGCACTAGTCTCAACTTTTTTAAAAAAATGAAAAACTAATAAAACCAAATTGGTGATCTGTTTCAGAGGATGTTTCAGCGATATTGGCAAATATGTGCATGATCTAGGATTTCATCTTCCTTACAATCCCAGTAAAGCAAAAGGCACACTTCTAGTTAGATGTTTGTGTCAATATACATTTTCTTTGAGAATAAATGTACATTATATGTGTAAATTGGAGTGTGCAGCTGGAGCACACCAAAAACTTGCTTTGTAGGCAGGATTGCTTTACATTCAAGCATGTTTGTCTCAAAGTGTCTCCCAAGGTTACTTGTCTGGAAATGTGCTGATACCCCAAATCTGTGCCAGTAACCGAGAAAGAACAAAACAACCTCAAATTAAAAATGGATACACTCGAATAGATAAAAGACAGACAATTTCCAACAGATGTTACTAATTTTTAATCTTGTAATATAAAAGCACCTGCATTGGGAATAGGAGCTTGAAGTTCAGCCATAGGCAGCCCATCAGTGGAGAGGAAGCTCAGTCAGGAACTTAGGCTGACTGTCTCTAGTGGGTTTCTCATGGAAGCTCTGAGCACCACATTTAATAGTGCTTTCTGTATCTGTTTCCATTGGTTGTTTTACCTGGCAGCTTTACCAAAGCAGACACTCTTGATCTGCCTAGAACTCCATGGACAACTCAAATTGACTTCTTTAATGGGTCTTCATCAGTTGATGAATAGTTGTTTTAAAACCTGATTTGATGGTATTTTGCTATTATCTATCTTTCTATATACCTATCTATCAGTCAATCTATCTACCTATCTAGAAATTTATCACTTATTCTTTCACTCA
Organism: Peromyscus eremicus; assembly: GCF_949786415.1. Classification (NCBI taxonomy): domain Eukaryota; kingdom Metazoa; phylum Chordata; class Mammalia; order Rodentia; family Cricetidae; genus Peromyscus; species Peromyscus eremicus. Next base: position 22,260,145 of record NC_081421.1, on the reverse strand, counting down.
GTTTCCTATATATTTAATAAACCCACTCATCCCATACCCAAAATACAACTGTTCTCAGAACAGAACAGAACAGAACGGTGACTAAAATCATGTCCTTAGAATATACCGACCATGCTGTGGGAGGAAGATATAGTTCGTATTATGTATAACAAAAGAATTTAGTTTTCAAAATTTGAGCTATCAAAAATTAGATAAAACTCTAGAGGTTTATAAATGGTCACTGTAAGTTATTATTATTGTTTTTTGTGTATATAGGAACAGTTTGTAAGATCTATTGGCCGCAGACTTGACCCTTGTTCCAACACACATTACATATAGGAGGATACTTGTGCTTCACTGGAGAACTGTTAACATGAGCCATAGTTAAAACATATCATTGTTTGTGTTTTCATCTCTCAATTTGATAAACGATCATTTCTAAATTAAGATTTTGTGTATGATTGTGAGGATCTGATATATTTGATATACATGCATGGTTTTGCATGGTACCACACACCTAAAATGTGAGTGCTCCTTACATTACTGGAATATCTTTTAGAAAAGATTTATAAAAATATTTTGCTATAAACCTTTGGAGTTTTAGTCTTAGCTTAAAAAGCATTGGTGATTATAATTTTCCATAAAACACTGTAATCATTAATGCCCACACTGGTGAGGAAGTTCATGGTCAAACTTACACCATTTTTAACATTGGGAAATGGAAGGAAGGAAGGGCTGGGTGAGACCAAGAAGATAATAGCCATCTTACTGGACTCTACTAGATGTAATATATATATTATATATATATATAATATATATATTATATATATTCATATCATATGTATCAATAAAACGTCTATATTACCTGAGGCTTACCAAACATTTCAAAAATCATAGCTGTTGCAATGATTCAGTTTGTCTCCTCCTAATCAGTGAAGTGCTCGCATGTGTTTAAAGTCTTAGATTGCATGGTCTATGCTTAATGATAGCTAAAAGTGCTTCTGGAAATCACTAGATAATTATTTCTGAAAATACTGTAAACCATTCACACTAAGATTTTGATCTACTTCAGTGATCTGTAGTACTCCATAGTTAAGTATTAGGAAGCAATGATTCCTTAGCTGTACTTTTTACAAAGTTTCCACAGAATATGTCAAAGTGTCAGTAGGTGTCTTCATGTTACTGTATTTCTTTTAAGATTTATATTTTAATTATTTATATATGTATATTTATATGTGGTTTCCGTGCACTTGCATGCAGTGCCCACTATGGTTAAAAGGGCTCACAAGCAGCTGTGGGAAAACGAATGTGGGTGCTAGTAACCAAATTCAGGTCCTTTGGAAGAACTATACAGATTCTTAACCAGTGAGTCCTCTCTGTATCCCTCATGTTAATACAGACTGCCATGATTTTCTCATTTATACTTCAGGGGTTTGTTGACATCACTTGTGGTGGTTTGATTTATCCTCTACTGGCTCATGTATTTGAATGTTTGCTTCCCAGTTGGTGGAACATTTAAGAAGGATTAGGAGGTGTGGCCTTGTTGGAGGTAGTGTTACACTGGAGGTGGGCTTTGAGATTTCAAAAGACCATGACAAGATCAGTCTCCTGCTGTCTACCTCAGGCTTTTGGATCAAATGTAATATTCCTCCATTGCCATACCTACATTCCTGCAAATCCCCAATTAAACGTTGTTGAGTTTGTTTGGTTTGTTTGGTTTTGTTTTGTTTTTTATAAGTTGTCTTCATTGTGGCATCTACTCACAGCAATAGAACAATAACTAAGACATCTCTACAGGAGATATGAGATGATGAGCCTGTAGCATAAGAAAGCAGACAGTCCTTGTGTGTCTTAAATCACTCACTGCTGGCATCTGTGTGGGGAGGAAAGGGCCTGAGGAATTTGGGTGCCATCCTTGGTTCTATGGATAGAGGTAGCTAAAGCTCAGAATTTGAACTGGCTTCTCTGGAGACATGTGTGTTATATAACAGTTTCCTCGGAGACTGGATCACACCATCATGCAAGGAAATTCCCTGAGCAGGAAGGTAAACAGCTCAAGATAGCTTCAGGAAATCCTTGAAATTGACCAGATTCCCTAGGCTTCTGCTGCCAGACTAAACAACGAAAGCTGAGAGCCCCTCTGCGACTGAAGAAAGCTGAGCTTCAAAGAAAACTCTAAGGTCAGACCAGCTGCCTTAAAGAAGCAGACTACAGCCAAGCTGCCGGGAAGAAGTTCAGACCTGCTGATGCACCTAGAAGGGACACTCCAACCAATTGAGCTGCCTGCAGCCTGTGCAGTATGCTCTAGGTTCCCAGCCTTGTGAGTTGTCTCCCATATTGGGGTAGACAACTTTTGTGATGCAGCTGTCTTTGAGTCATCTATGCTCCTGTAGGTAAGCCCAATAAATCTTGTGGTTCACTAAGTTGTGCTTTGTTGGTATCCATACTTTGTTCTGTCATTGTTTCCCTGTCTGGGATGAGTAGATAGGTGCATTGCATATTACGAGCAGGAGTTCTGTCACACAGCAGTTTGGATAAAACCTCAAATCATGTTACTACTGTAGCAGAACTGCAGCTCCCAGAATGCTGACTAGTCCACATTAACTATTCATTATGTTTGTTATGTTTCTCCCAGTCTAAATAGTACATGGGAATTCTCTTTGGCAGTGACATTGTCCATAGGTATTTTGCAGTCAGACATAGTCACACTGTTCTACAGTATAAGTGAAATTCAGATATCTGCCTTAGGATCACATGAGATTCATTTATAAAAAATGTATACTTTCTGTTTTAATATCTAACTTCATATAAACTCATTTCTCAATTAAAGTGAATGAACAATTTCTGCCAAGAAGAAATTTCCATTTAATTAAGGTATAATTAATTTATATTTTTAAACTTCTAAGAATAAATAGCCCTAAAAATATGTATGTGTGTAGACTTTACTGCAATGGATATTATCTTGTCTTTCAAATATTTAGATGAAACATCACAATTAAAAACATTTAGTCTGATAGTTTAGTTTTGTTGAACATGTAGCATAAGTATATTTTTAAAAATATAAATATATTTTAGACAATTACTAAATATATAAATAGACTTTTTATTCTTTTCCAGAAGAATGTGAAAGTTCTGTAGTTTAGGAGAAATATTAGCACATCCACTACCTATCACTCTCAAATTAATCAATTTGCTCTGAAATTAGCAAGTGTTTTGCTGTGAGGTGACTGCCACTCCACTTTATGATATATGATTAAAGAGATTTAACATTTTAAATGAACATATTCTTGCCAACATCATGACACTTCATGCCTACCCAAAACCAGCACTGACGGAGCCAGTACAGTGTGATGTACTGTGCACTAGGAGCCATCTTGCTTCATTTTTGTGTACCTCGCCACAGTACTCCTAAGGAACAAATACTGATTTTTCATTCTACATACTGAAAATGAAAGTTCATATGATTGAATAATTTAGTCAAGGTCATCTGAATTACTGTTTCATCTTGACTTCAGAGAATTAGTTTAAGAGTGCCAGTATATAATATTCTGGGAGTCCAACCTTCTTTTACTTATGTTAAATTACATTATAATTAATGGATTATAAATACTTGTTTAGAACATGGTATAATTGAAGAACAATTTGTATAATTGTTTAAAGGATTAAATGACAATGTGATTCTAAGAAGCACTGTAATTTGAAGGTTAATTTATTAAGTTGTAAATTGAAACATACAATAGGTCTCCAAATATAAATATGAGAGAAACTAAAATCAAAATAGCATTCAATTTTTGTAAAAATCCTAGGATTTTTATCTTTCAATTGTTTATCATATTCATCTAGTTTGTAGAATGAACAAAATGACATATTTTATTGCAGCAGAGTAAAGATTCTGCTTGATTAATAATGGAGTGAAGGATGAGAAAAGATACTCACAAGGACTCTGAAAAGAATATTCATTTTCATTTAACAAAAATATTAAAATTACCCTGCTTACCACTGTTGCCAGGTTACAATCTCAACCAAAGAGCTCAATCTAATGGGTGTGTTTGAAGGAAATGTCACTCATTCTCTGCAGAAAAAAGTTGTGATTCCTTACAGGAAAGTAGTAGATCATAAATATTTCAACATCATAGGTTATCAAACTACTCTTTGTTGTTGTACTGCTAAATTGAGTGAAACTGATATTTTATCCTGTTACTATAACCTCAAAGATATGGTTTTTGTGTTTATTCCATGCTTGCTATCTTTGCTATGGATTACGTAATCTAAAGTCAGTGGTTGCTATGGGTCATGCAACACAAGTGAAAAGCCCCCATATAATCTTCTTGGGTTCTCAGGAGACTTTCATAAATGTATCATGTTATTCTGTAGTAGTGAAATGTCTGTCTTGTGGGACTATGACCTCACACTTTTATATTTTAGTCATTAAGAACAATATATATATTTTTTGAGGGGGGGATGAATCTCTTATGTTCCCTTAGCTACCCTTCTTCTAGAAATTGAGGTTAGCTGATATTGAGAACTATAGAAAAAATTAATAGATTAATTTATAAAAAGTTAAAACAGAATAGAAATTGACTACCTTTTGTTCCTTGCAAAATGTGGAAACCATATAATCAGAAGTTAACAGAATTCAGAAATGCTTTTTGTTGATTTGTATTTGGTAAAGAGATACATTTTTCAGTATACAAATTTTAAAACATATAACATCACAAATTGATTTTATACTTTATTTATTAATTAATTTATTAATTGATTTATTAATGTTGAAAATTCATTGTAATTTAATAATATCATAATTTAAAGTTGCACATAGTCTTCATTTAATATCAAAATTGTCAGAGTAATGATTTTAAACATGACCCATATTCTTAAAAGGTCTCAAAAATTTTATTAGTGTATGTGACAAAATGGACTAGGTGAGCTATTGCAGATGTGCATACATGCAGAAACACATACACAAATACATGCATTCACATAAGCTCACAGAATGCCCCTAACATATTATGTACAAGCTTTACTAAATTCTGGATTTACAATGAGAAAGGAAGACTGGATTGTCAACTTTTAAATATACATGATCTTGAATTCTAACTCCTGCATTTATTCTTGTTTTTTGTATAAATAGATGATAATATTAAACAATTTGGGTTGTTCTGAAGATCTTATGGCTCATACATAATAAAAGATTAATCAGTATGTTTTAGGTTTATTATTATATTATGTGAAAATTAGTGATATCTTTCATAGACTTTGATTAAAAGTACAAAGAGTTATTATGGCTCATACATAATAAAAGATTAATCAGTTTGTTTTATGTTTATTATGATATTATGTGAAAATGAGTGATATCTTTCATAGACTTTGATTAAAAGTACAAAGAGTTAAATTCAAACTTCAGTAACAGTCATATAATCATGAAACATCAAGATTACAGCACAGTTTTTCCTATTAACTGGTTAGATCCATCATAGCACAATAAGGGAAATTTCATTTTTTATTGTCTTTCATTTGATGATCATGCATACATTTGTATTGTTCCCTGCCCTGCCCTCTGCTGTGCCCCCCATCCTTACTTTTTGTTCAGAATTTTGAATGTAGACAATCTCATCCACAGGTGTATCCGGCACACTCTGTAAGGGGCTCATTGCTTCTTAATAATTAGCAACCACACTGCAGTCCGTTTTGTGCCTGTTCAAATGCCGGTGACTCTCCTTGCTTCCTTTTTAGTTATTGAAATGTTGAATCACTAAAAAGCAAACAGAATGAACATCAGCAGTACTCACTAATAAAATCAATATTTTGCAATTTAAAAAAGCAAACATTCCATTTTGTACAACTGACTTGATTAAATGTAGTGTTTTACTACTAAGGTCTGTCTTAGAAAATCCAGTCTTATTCTTACAAATAAATCAGATGAACTCAACACTTTGTAAAGTTTAATGTTATCTTAGATCGCTACATCCTGTCCAACTAGCAAGACCAACACACAGATGTCCTGGAGTGCTGTGCAGGTTCTTATTCTTTGCACTGCTAGGTTTTATGAAATTGTTCCAGAAACTGAATTTGGATTTCAGCTTGGTACTGCTCCACCCAAGGATACATAATATCTCAGAAGTAGATTGCTTATAGTTCTTGAAGCTTGGAAGAGCAGGGTCCAGGCCCAGCAGTTGCTTTCACAGGGCCGCCTGGTGCCCACCCCCTTTAATATATACTTATTTATTTATTTATCTGGTAGGAGAGGTTTGCCAGCTGCCTTTGGCTTCTTGCATGGAGAAACTAGATTCAATTATGTGGGCTCCATCCTCATGGAGGCCTGCTAAGTGCTGCATCTATTCACATTATTTCACTTAAAAAGTAGATTTAACATGAATTTTGAAGTACACTAGTTCAGAGACAAATTTAAAGTATGTCCAGTGTACTTATGGATCAAGATAACACGTAATAATAATCTTTACTGAAAAAATTTACAATGATATGAAAATGTACTTTTCTAAAATATGTCAAAAATGTATCTTTATTTCAGTGTGCAAAATAGGATTTTAAAAAAGCTATATCACTCTTGATTATCAGCAATACAAAAATAGGGTAAAGTAAAATAGAACAGTAACAGGTGTTTGAAAAGGAATATTTCATTCTTCCTTTACATCTGTCATCTATCTATCTGTCTATCCTCAAGAGAAGAGCAGACAGGACTAAGAACTTCGACCACAACACACAGTTGTGGTTCCTTGGTTGAGGCTCTCATCAGCTTTATTTGTAAAAGTAAACTGTTGTTCATCTTCACTAAACCATTTGCATATCCTCACTTGGGCTCATTCTTTCCTGATTTTCCAAGTCTTTTCTGCAAAATTTCAGCAATAATTATATAAAGTTATTATTCCTTTGTCATACAAAAGAATATCATAAGATTAAAGTAAAATTTACCTCTAAAATATCTGAAATTTTGTGAAACATTCAGTACAGGAGAAATTTCATAGAAGTGTAATAAAGTCTATTTTTTAATATTACAATTATCATATAATTTGAAACTTTCTGAGATAATTTTGTATTTATTTATTTATTCATTATTTAAAACCTCTGTTGACAGATGCTGAGGATTTGTTGACTATTTTGAAAAGATTGTTTTAAGCTCTTATTACCAATCAGAAATGAAGTTTACAAAATCTCAACTTGACTGGACATGAAATAGTTTAAAAACCTTTAAAAGTATATTGAGAAAAAAAATAACAAGCTTAAGAAACAAACAAAACCACATATGTCATTACCCAAAAGAGACACCTTTAGGCAAAATAAAACCACATGCTGTGTAGACTTGAGGACTTCAGCTCCAGTCTTTGTTCATTTCATTTCTTCTTGCTGGGTAAGTAAGCAGATGATGGTAAAAGCAGTAAGTCAACACCCTACTCAGCCTTGGGAATGGGCCACTTCAGCTGCGTGACCGTACATGCGCAGTTCAGGAGCTAAGCCAGGGGTCTTGCATCTTCCATCGTCAGTGCGCTGCTGATTACATGCCCTGTGGAATGGTCACTCAGTCAGTGCATGCGTGCATGCGTGGTGTAGCTCTGTAGGCCCACTTGTGCATGTTCATGGGAACCCTTAAAAAGCTGGACACAGACCCCCCTCCTCTCTTCTGTGTTCTCTCACCCCACTGTCTTCTCTCTTCCCTCTTCCCTCTTCTTCCCTCCTCTTCCCTCCTCTTCCCTCCTCTCTTCCCTCCTCTTCCCTCCTTTTCCCTCCTCTTCCCTCCTCTTCCCTCTCCCTCTCTCCCCTCTCTGCACTTGCTTCTTCCCAGGCCTGGTTCTTTTGTCTCCTCCAAAGCTCTGATACTGGGTCTTTTTATGGCTCCGGTGCCTTATCATTTTTAAAACCAACACTTGTCTCTTCATCCTCTTGTGCTTTAGGGTTCTCTGGGCATCGAAGTCGGTAATTGAAGTTACAGCACCACCGACACTGAGGTGGCAGATGGCCCTGGGTGTCATCTCCTTGATTTTTGTTCTCTTCGTTGTCCTCTCTTGGGGTCTTTGGAGAGGAGGGCCTCTGTGGAATTCAGGTCTGAAACAGTGATGCATACCATGTCTCGCTAGTCTGCCTTGCTCACCTGCATCCTGGTTGTCAGCACTGTCCATCACTTCTCCCTGCACAGGAGGATTGAAATACTGTGGTCGATGCTCTTAGGGTCTCACACAAAGTGGGGGAACCTTCCATGCTTTAGGGCCTGTGTTGTCAGGCCAGGCTCTCCCATCCACCAGATTGTTCCCCACTCTGGTAACTGTGTGGAGAACCCCGACAATGACATGATTTGCATATCCAAATGTTATGGCTGGTTACATATTCGCCACCTCGAATTGGGATTGTATCAGGACCTATAACGTTTACCGCCTCTGCATCGTTTCTCCATCTGCACTGGGAAGGTACTTCCTGGTGTTATCATTATGGTGGTCTGGTGCACAAACACTTCTTTTGTGTCATTTCCTTGATGAAACTATGTCCATTCCTTACACCGAACCACTGTGATGATCTTGTCCCCAAAAGCAGGCAGCACAGTAGGAGGGACTGCCTGGGCCGCTGCTGCTGGTTGAGGTTGGCTTGAGGTCAGTTGCAGGCAGCTGCGCTGCTCACAGTTGTGGGCGTGGTGACCGCCTCTGCTGCAGATGTGCATCCTTCCCATGATGAGTAGGCCTACCAGAGGAGGCTTTCAGGATGCTCTAGGGTCCACTCTTCCTTCCTGTTACCTATCAAACTCTGAGATAGTTATAAACTCTGAAGTTTGTTCATTTGGGTGGGTTACATTTCCAATGGAAAAAACTACCCAGTTTCCAAACTATATACGAAAATAGGGTTTTGTTTTGTGCCTGAATATTGAACCTTCAGAATACATATACGTAGAAAAGTAATATGAACATGATCTATTTTTAAATTTTTTACATTGACTGATTGATTTCAGTTATGTGTGTATGTGTGTATATAGCCAACCATGAATATACCATGAAATTTGCATGTATTCATTGGAGGGCACTTGCACACATACAGAGGACAACTGGCGTAAGACAGTTCTTTTTTTTTTTCCCACCATGTGGGTCTTACAGATGATGTTAAGGTTATCAGGTCCTGTGGGTAAAGCTGTTACCTGTTGAGCCATCTCTCTGACCCATGGAATATATTTTTGAGAAACCATGTGCTTCCTATTGATGCAAGTTTGAACATCAGTGTTTATGAATGCTATTTAATTGATACAGATATAACTAGAGTTATGGAATTTTCTGAGCAAAAATAATCACAAAAGAAAGAGCCATTCTTGGGTAATTTAGGTAGTTGTTCCAGTCCTCAATCTGTTACCATATATTATGGTTGTTTCAAATTTCTTTTTAAAGCCTCATGCTTGCCAATACTTTATCTTTGTGGCTCTAATATAACTCACTAGTCCTAACTAGTCCTAACTGAATGAAGGGTGATCCATATTGTTTTAGACTGTTGAGAGTACAGTGTTGGCTGGAGTTAGGTTGGTAATATACAGAATTATTGGGAGTGACTGGCTATCTTCTTAATTTTTTTTCTACTCTGATGGATAGAGATTTTTGCATGTGTGCTTGGCCTTAATTTATTTTTTCATTAATAAACAGAAAAATGCAGACATTTTGTAAAAATAATAAAGCATCATTAAGAAAGTCATTTTGAGACTTGATTTTATCTCATATATATATATATATATCTCAGATGAAATCAAGACTCAAAATATATAATGCATGGAGTATATCTTTATTCCTGTGTACACAGGTTTAATCTCCTATACATATAAGATATGGAGCATATCTTTGCTCCTGTGCATACAGGTTGGACATCTGCTAACAAGAGACTACATGAAATATTCATATATGTATAGACTCTTTTCACACAGCAGTATTTTTCTATTAAAGAATAATCAATATGAAAGGACTCTTAATTTGAATGAGTAGTCAAAACTTATTGATATTAAATTATAAGCCTTTCTCCTGATTGTTCCCACATAAAACCCTAAAATTATCATGTTCACTTTCATTTTGTATTAAGTAAAACTAATCTAGGATGAAGAGGAGACATATAATTATGTATATTTGACTAAGTGGCTTGAACTTTTTTCCCTATCAAAATTTGTGAAAGGTTTTACTTTATCGTACTTCCAGCTTAGGGTGATGGCTCTCTCACTAATTTCCTATGACACAATGAATTTCTTCCTCTTCATTTGGATGATCCCTTAACTTGTATTTTCATCACCTGGGTAATGCAATTGACAAGTGTGTATATGAGCCCTGACACATCTCATCGATATATATTGTAGTCAAGGAGAGTAATTTGCCCAAAGATCATAGCCTGCCCAGTAATTTATCTCACACCTGCCCAAGCAGACACAACAGTCTAGCTCATCCATCAAGTTCATGATGTAAGCCCAATGGAATTGGAGGCTTACAGTAAAAAAATGAGATTGGTATGATCACAATTACAAGCAAGGTGGCAGAGCAAGTGTTACAAGGCCACCATTTAAAACAATTACTTATCAATATCTAAACATTTAAATTAGTATAACAGCATCTAAATAAAATGAGGGAAAATAGTTAATTCAGAAAGAAATATTTTTAAAAGCCATTGGCTTGATGGAAAAATATCCTTAGAGGGTTTATGTTAAAAACACAGGAATATATATTGCAAGCTAAAATTGATGTATTTTTCTATTTCTATCACAATTAAATAATAACATAAATTCTGATTTCTTATTATGAAAGCATTTTAACATTTAAAAAGTACCATGTTTGAGCCACTGTTTTCAATCCTTAGTGATGGAAAAAGTAATGGTTAATATGTAATTTTCAGACATTTACCACCCCTCCATGTACTTGAGATGACAGGTGATAATATCCCAGTTTTATGGATAAGAAAACAGAAATTTGGAAAATAGAAAATAATTTTTCACAGTAGTTAACACTGGCCCCTGGAAGTGCCAGGAATATAATTTAGGTCTCTTCCATCCAGGACTTCCTGCCACAATGGAAAACTGCCTGTGTGGCATTCACATGTTTCACATGTTACTGCTCCATAAAATATGCACAGCAGTTAACTGCAGGGCTGAAACAAGTCTTCACAGAGTGTAGGGCATTCTCCTGGTTTTTCATGAAAGAAAATGAAATTCAAAAGTGGGCAGAAACTAAAATTAGAGCTCAGTTTCCTAGATTCATCAGTTGGCTATTTTGAGATACTCGACTAAGTAAATTCATTATCTCTATCCTGTCATTGTTTTAATATTTTCCAAACAAGCTTCTTCTAGCTCTTACAAATACTTTTATTAAAAACTTCACAATCTGGTTCCGGAGAGATGATTCAGCAATTAAGAGCATTTGCTTCTCTTTCAAAGACTTGAGTTCAGTTCCTAGCACACACTCTGGTGTCTGTAACTCCAGCTGTAGTATATCGGCTACCCTTCTCTGACTTCCACAGGTGTTTGCACTCACATGCACATATCCACACATAGGCACATAAATGCCCATGATGAAAAAATAAGTCTTAAAAGTCCACATTCTTAAAATTTTGTCATATCCAGATACAAATTTAAACTGAAAAGATTTTAGTGTGAACTTTAAATGGAAAGTGTCAGTATGAGCCTGAAGAGTTAACTTTGTTTTCTTCTTGATCTTATCTTTGTAGACAGCGGAATTAATCATTGTAATACAACTATATACATTACTGGTGAATTTGATATCTTCAAGTATTAGTATGGTAATAATCTTGAACTTTTAAGACTTGACATATGGATTAGCTTTTATAATAACATAGCTAAGTGGGTAGTTATAAGAACAAGGAAGACACTAGAAAACATACCAGACTGCAGGAGGAAAAATACACAAGGCTCAAGCCTACAAAAAGAACTACAAGCAACTGAGTAAAGCTGGGAGTGAGAGAGGCGTCCTCCCCAGGGGAGAGCATGCCAATTGGTTGTCCACTGCCAAACCGTCGTTCCCCAAAACACATAAAAGCAACATTACATGGACTGAACAGGTTATATTAAGGAATGTATAGAAAGTAAAGGTATAAATGTTATAATTGTATTATAATCTCCCTTGTTTTTCATGTGGGCTTAGGAAATTAAAGTCTAGAAATAAGTGAGGTAAAACTCTTTGAACACATTAATACAAATACTATTTGAACACATTAGTGTAGCTGTTTTTCCCACAGCTGTCTTTGGATTTCAAACATACATCATTAGTATTGGGTGTATTTTTGGAAATAATGTGGCAAATATGGTAAATTACTAATTTTCAAATTTTCAAGTGTTTCCTGTATGTAAGAAGAAGTGGACCAGCCAGTCTATTAACCAGGTAGAACCAAGGAAAAGAACTTAAGGGGACACATTCCTTACTTGAGATACTTCAATACAAATATTTCACACTTCAAATATTTTATAAGAGAAATAACTAAGGAAAGATGCACACTGATACATTTTCCAATTTCAGTGAATAAAGCCTGTTGATTGCCTCCTTAAGTCTGGAGATGAGGAGTCAGGGAAGGGGACTGGATAACTGATCATAGTGAGCCACTCTCCTCACCAATGTGCAGGCAGCAGAGGTCACTGAACTGAAAGTGAGGAGATAGAAATGGCTTTTTGTGAGATCTTTGGTAGCCATAGATACAAAAAAACAGACATCTGTATCAGATAAGCAAGGATGAAGTTAGATAAAGAATATGCTTTTCTTCTACCTGTGATCTGTCAGGAGGGTTCATTCAAAACATCTTTCCAAATCTTGGCATTTTGTTGTTGTTTGCTTTTAATGCCCTTGAAATTTACCATGATTTCTATCCACACATACATATTTTTTTGGTTTTTAAATTTTTTTATTCATTTTACATACCATCTACAGATCCCCCTCCCATCTCTCTTCCCAAGCCCCGCCCCGACACACCCCTCAATCCCTCCTCCAAAAGGATAAGTTCTCCCATAGGGGGACAGTAAGCCTGGTACATTCAGTTGGGCAGGACCAAGCCCATCCTCATTGCATCAAGGGTGAGTAAAGTGTCCAACCATTGGTAATGGGATCCAGAAAGCCAGAAAGCCAGCTCATGCACCAGGGATAGATCCAGATCACACTGCCAGGGGCCCCTCAAACAGACCAGCTGCATATGCAGAGGATCTAGTCTGGTCTCATGCAGGTTCCATAGCTGTGGGTCTAATGTTTGTGTGTGTGTGTGTGTGTGTGTGTGTGTGTGTGTGTGTGTGTAGACAATAGTGCAAGTGCACATGGAGGTTGGAGGGATTGACTTCTCCCTGTTGACTAAGAATAAAATCCATATAGGCTGTCAGTCTAAAAAGGTTGTGAGTTACCTTGAGCTTGGTTCAGTTGTCTCTGTAGATTTCCCTATCATGATCTTGAACCCCCTTACTCATATAATCCCTCTTCTCTCTTTTTGACTGCATTCCCGGAGCTCAGCCTGTTGCTTGGTTGTAGATCTCTGCATCTGCTTCCATCAGATACTGGATGAAGGCTATATGATGACAGTTAGGGCAGTCATCAGTCTGATTACCAAGGTAGGCCAGTTTAGGCACCCTCTCCACTGTTGCTAGTAGTCTAATCTGGAGTTGTCCTTGTGGATTCCTGGGAATTTCCCTAGCACCAGGTTTCTCCCTTTACCCCATAATGTCTCCCTCTATCAAGTTATCTCCTTCATTGCTCTCCCACTCCATCCCTCCCCCAGCTCGACCATCCCATTCCCTCATGTTCTCATCCCCCATTTCTTCTCCTCTATTGCCCCCCATCCCCAGTTTACTCATGGAGATCTCCTCTGTTTCCCTTTCCCAAGGTGATCCATATGTCCCTCTTAGGGTCCTCCTTATTTCCCAAATGGCCAAAAGACATTTAAAGAATTTCTCAGCATCCTTAGTCATCAGGATATGCAAATCAAAATGACTCTGAGATACCATTTTAAACCTGTCAGAATGGCTAAGATAAAAAACACTAGTGATAGCTTATATTGGAGAGGATGTGGAACAAGGGGAACACTTCTCCATTTTTGGTGGGAATGAAAACTTGTAGAGCCACTTTGGAAATTAGTATGGTGGTTTCTCAGAAAATTGAGTGTCAATCTACTTCAAGACCCAATGATACCACTCTTGGGCATATACTGAAGGGATGCTCAATCATACCACAAGGACACTTGTTCAACTATGTTCATAGCAGCATTATTCATTGATGAAGGCTATATGATGACAGTTAGGGTAGTCATCAATCTGATTACCAGGGTAGGCCAGTTTAGGCACCCTCTCCACTGTTGCTAGTAGTCTAATCTGGAGTTGTCCTTGTGGATTAGACTACTAGCAACCTCGATGCCCCTCAACTGAAGAATGAATAAAGAAAGTGTGGTACGTATACACAATGGAGTATTATTTAACTGTAAAAAACAATGACATCATGAAATATGTAGGCAAATTGATGGAACTAAAAAATATCATCCTGAGTGAGGTAACCCAGAATCAGAGATACAAACATGGTATGTACTCACTCATAAGCGGATACTAGATGTAAAGTAAAGGATAAGCAGACTACAACCCACAGCTCCAGAGAAGCTAGGAAACAAGGTGGATGTAATTCTTAATAATAAAACTTATTTATCTTTTGACTGACTCATCAGACATCAGCTACATGCTGGACCTTTCAGCATACATTATAGAAACTGCACTTATTACACAAGCCTGAGACACTAACATTACTTTAATGCCACATTCTCCTTTGATGTGCAATAGTATAGTTCCTCTGTAGGAATTGTTTTCTTGCACAATAGGCGACCTCTTGTTGGAATCTATTATTCTAATTGCTACCAGAGGGATGGAGAAAACAGACTGCTTTCATCATTGTTGTACCCATATTCTCTACAATGAACTTTCATAGCTGCCTGAGTTACTAGAATGTCCTAATATTCTTGAAGTTTGGCCCATGGAACTATCAGAAGGAAAGCCATTGGGTGTTTGATAAGTTGTCTGCTGTGGCCACAGATCTTTTTTATGAGATATTTTTCACTATATTATGATGACTTTAAGAATAGCATTGTAATGTAACTCTATATTACATTTGGCTTTTACTATATCTCCAGAGATTTTTCATTTTCAACAACAAAAATAAGACTGCTTAGTAACTGCAACAATACCATGTGTGAGAGAGTTGGGTCTTGTCTAAGTGAGTTCAAAATGAAATAGCAGCCATCATACAGCACACGGAAACATTAGGGAAAGGAAAACACATTTCAAGTCACTCTTTTTAGTTTGTATTGTTTGTACACAAATCCTAATAAGATTTCTTTGAATGCTCTCCTCTTTGTAATGATAATTTTTCCTAATTGTGCATTGCTTTAGTAGCAGGGTCATCTGTATTCACACACACACACACACACACACATACACACACACACACACACACACACACACATTTACTGTTGACAAAACAACAAGGTTGTCTCAGTTTTCCATTTGATATAGTGACCACAAAAGGGTTCAGTGCAGTATAAACACAGTTTAATGTGTCTGTGACTTAATATTCTTCTCTCACATACAAATTTTCTGGATTCTGACAATCAACATTTGTTAACAACATTTATTGCTTACACATTTATTATGTGTCAGGCAGTGTACTGTGTGTGTATCAGTTACTTGTCTTGCTTATATGACAAAATAAACTGGCAAGAGCAGCTTATGGAAAAAGGGTGGACTCTGGCTCACAGTTCCAGGGTAGGTACAGTGTGTAGTGAAGTGTGATCCTAATTAGTCGTAACAATAAAAACCAGAGTCAAATATTGAGGTAAATGCTGAAAGATCAGAGAAGCAAAGGAGCCGCCATAGTCGCTTCTTACCTTTCCAAATCATCAGATCAAAAGGGAGACCGAGATCCTGTTTCCACCTGCCTTATATTCCTGTCTGTGCTTCCCTAGTGCAGGGACTAAAGGTGTGTACCACCACTGCCCAGTGCTGTTTCTCTTTTTGACTGGTTCAATCTCGTGCCACCCAGGATGACCTTGAACTCCTGATCCTTCGGCTTTCTCCTCCCAAATGCTGGGATTGAAGTTGTGGGCTACCACTTCCTGGCCTCTGTGGTTAACTAGTGGCTAGCTCTATGCTCTGATCTCCAGGCAAGCTTTATTTGTCAGAACACAAACAAAATACCATGCAACATGTCCCCCTTTTAGTCTAAACAAAAAGGGAAGGTTTCAACTAACATAGAAAAACTATATTGTAGATGTAACCGTCTTATTAAATAAGAAACACAGAGCTGATTCAGAGAAGAAAGCCAAGAGGTCAGAACTAAGAGCCTTACCCTTCCTGCTTCAGCGATCCTGCTTCAACCAAGAGAGCTCTCTGAAAAAGGGACCTACTTCCTGTGTGTATGTCTTTATATAGCCTAGCTGTTCTGCCTTCTCATTGGTTGTAAACCCAAACACATGTCTGCCTTGTCACTGCCTGTATGTACTACCCTCCAGGTCCTTAAAGGCGTGCGCCACCACCGCCACGCACTTGCTATGGCTCTAATAGCTCTGACCCCCAAGCAACTTTATTTATTAACATACAATTAAAATCACATTTCAGTACAAGTAAAATACCACCACATTTCCCCTTTTCTATTTTAATAAAAAGGGAAAAAAGAAAAAGGTTATAACTAACAAAAGAAAAACTATATACAAAAGTACAATAACTATATACAATATATACAAGTAATAAATGTCTAAACAATGTCTAGTCCATTTGTATTTGACAAATTTAGAGAAAATAATTTCATTATCTATCCTATTTTGTTAAGTCCAAAATGTATCTAATTCACTTTCTATCCTAATTAATCTTCAACTATAACTAACTAACCTTCAACTATAACTAACTAATCTTCAACTCCCTCAGAGACCCAAGAAGGAAATAATAATAGCTATCAAAAATAAAAACAGGAAGTGCATGCAAGCAACTTCCAAAAAATTTGTGAGTTGACAGAAACAGCCAGCTCCCTGGACAGTCACCTGAGGTTTCTCCACAGTGCTGGGGCATCATCTTCAGCCTATAGGCTTAGCGTATCTGACAGACTCATTTGTGAAGTAGGATGTACACAAGGTCAACAGTTCATCCTCACATTGGGTGAGAGCAGTTCATGTACCAGAAACAGCTGAATTCCACTAGTGTCATGTCATGATTCAGGATTTTAAATTCTGGAAATTGTTGATGGTTTTTTAATTCAACTGTCCATTCTTCTTGGCTGTGTATATATGGCTTAATCTCAGCATCCCGTTCTTCTTCACATCCCTCTATTAAATGCCAGTCTACTATTGAGAGGCGTGAGCTTAGTTACTCTTCAAGAATAACTGTTTCAGCTGCTGTTCCATTGCACGTGAGAAGCCATCGGCCCACTGCCTGTTCAGCTGCCTTCGAAGAAAAGGGCACTGTACCTTTTCTGAGTTGCGAAGGCCACGTCAGGGATGGTGCCATATTGTCCTGGCCTCAGAAGATGCCTTTTGATAAAGCCATAACCACGCTTGTTTAGGCACGAATCAGTAGTCCTTTGTTTCATGTCCTGTCTGTCCATTTTGTCAGCAGTTGATTCGAGGATACTTTGTTGTCCAGTGGCTAACTTTTGCCGCAATGAAAGCTAACTCCATATGCAGTTTCTTCAATGCCCATATTTTCTCTGAAGTAGATTGGTACTGCCAGGAGCCGACATGTCTCATAATCATAACAAAAAAGAAAAATTTTCTAAGTTATTAAAACATTTTAAATGCCATATTCTGTAGTTCTCTGAAGGGTTTGAAGATGACCTATCTAAAATATATCTGCTCAATTTTTAAAACATACCTAATATGACTACAAGTTCTATTGTAATGTCTAACTACTAACTATCATTTCTTTATATCCTAATAGTTGGTAATAATAACATTCAAGGATCAGAAAATTGCATTGTTAAATGAACGGTATAAGTACAATTAGAAATATACATATAGCATTTTCTAACAATATCAATTTCAATATATATAATTTGTATACAATATAAAACAATTCAATCCAATGTAAAGTATTTAAAACTAGTAATTGTCTTTTTCTTCTTCTTTCTTTCTCTTTTTTTTTAAAACAAGAACCTTAAATCTAATCTGCTTAGCCTTTTTCCTAACCCTTGACAACAACTTGTAACCAACCCTCCTAAACAATGAAAATTATCCCAGACCCAAAACCCATTAAAAAGACCAAAAAACCACCCGCCCCACACCACCTCTTTGGGAATGTGGGTGTCGTATTCTTAAAATTGCTTCCTGCTGGGTATGGGCGAAGTTATCTTTATCCTGAAAGAAAAATTTTAGGTTAATTGTCAAGTTCTAGGAAAGGTAACTATATCCTTCATTATCCAGTCTGTGTATAATGCCAAAGTTCAGGGTTTATCTCAAGTCCTTATTCAAGTAGTCTTTGAGACTGGATCATCTCATCTAGTCATCTCAAAATTGCTCTGAGCACCTTGTAGTTCAAAGCTGATCTGTAGATGATGTTTGTCAGCTTAGTGATGTTATTATTGTCCACGTGGAATTGTTGTTGTTGTGGGGCCCCAACTTCTTCCTGGAGACTTCAGTTGATGTTAGGCCTGGCCGTGAATTCCTGCAGAAAACTGATAAGAGACTCGAACACAAAGACATATATATGCAGCTAATTGAAGCCTTTTTTCTAGAATTAATTAGTACTCTATATGACCATTCATATTTTAACAAAGTTTAAAATGTATATATATATAAATCTTGTAAATTTTGATATAAAATTTATACTTTAAGAAAAGTTTAAAGAATCAGAATAGAATCAAAAGTTGAGATTAGTAATAGAATAGTCCCTTAATTAATTTGGTTTTTCTCCTCTCCCATAGCAGAAGATGGCTCTTTTATTCTGGCATGATACAGGGAGTTTGCATTTTCCTTTTAACAACATGCTTGAGTTTAAAGAAGGAGAGAGCCATTCTCCAACTCCAAAGTCAGCTTTAAATTTTAATTGGACTGGGACTATTAGAAGACCAATAGTGTTAAATCTTAAGAGAAAAGCAGAAACGAACATTTAGGAAGACATAAAATTTTTTAGATAATATATACCCATACGCTGTTTTACTCTGTTTCCTGGGATAGATAATTTGTCCCTTTTCTTCAGTTGTCTCATTTGTCCCCTGTTCCTCAGATTCCTTAACCTTCATTCTCCTAAAAGACAAAAACAAAAACCTTTCCCCAAGATTAATTTTGGGGATGTTCCTTTTTGGCAAGTTATTATCTGGTTAACTGAAAAGACATATGTTACTGGTATAAGTTAGTTTAAATTGGATGTTCATGCTGGTTGAAGAACTATCACCTCCTCTAATTAAGAGGTTTCTCTCGTTCAAATCAAACCTTTATCAATTTTGATGGTACCCACAACTTATCTTCTCCTGTAGAAACAAAAGCAAAACCTCGTTCCCAACGTAACACATACCCTGGTTTCCATTCTGAGGTCAGCACGTCCTTAAAGTATATAGGCTGATTTAATTCTGTAGTTTTTTCTATTATCCAATGTCTCTCTGCAGCTGTTGTTTCTTTCTCATTGGCATTAAGAAAATTCAAAGTTAATAGAGCATTATACAGTCTGTTTCTGGGGGGTTTTGTTACCCCTTTCTGTTTATTTAGCATATCCTTTAGAGTTCTGTTTGATCTTTCTATAACTGCTTGACCTGTAGGATTATGTGGTATGCGTGTAATATGCTTTATATTGTAATAAGCAAAAAACTGATTCATTTTAACAGAGACATATGCTGGAGCATTGTCAGTTTAGATTTGTGCCGGTATACCCATGATGGCCATAACTTCTAGCAAATGAGTGATTACAGAATCAGCTTTTTCAAAACTCAAAGCAGTTGCCCACTGAAATCCTGAATAAGTATCGATAGTGTGGTGTACATATTTCAGTTTTCCAAATTCTGCAAAGTGAAACACATCCATCTGCCAGATTTCATTCCTTTGAGTACCCTTTGGGTTACATCCTGCTGGTAATGGCATTTGATTGTAGAAGGAACAAGTAGGACATTTCTTTACTATTTCTTTCGCTTGTTGCCAGGTTATGGAAAAATCCTTTATTTTTTTTTTATTTTTTATTTTTTGGTTTTTTTGAGACAGGGTTTCTCTGTGTAGCTTTGCACCTTTCCTGGAACTCACTTGGTAGCCCAGGCTGGCCTCGAACTCACAGAGATCCACCTGGCTCTGCCTCCCGAGTGCTGGGATTAAAGGCGTGCACCACCACCGCCCGGCTGGAAAAATCCTTTCTTAAACCTTTACTATTGATATGATGTTTTTTATGAAATTCTGAGGCCTCCAGCACATTTCCTATCAATAATTTATCAATCTCTTCATTGCCTTGTGCTAGAGGCCCTGGCAGACCAGTATGGGATCGAATGTGAGTTATATATAAAGGATGACTCCTTTTCCTGATTGTATATTGTAATTGAATAAATAATGAAGTTAATTCTGAAGCATCAGGGATAAATACTGCAGTCTCAATATGTAATACTACTCTCTCAGCATACTGAGAGTCAGTTACTATGTTGAGAGGTTCTGAAAAATCCATTAATACCAACAGAATAGCATACAATTCTGATTTCTGAACTGAATTATAAGGACTTTGAACCACTTTACTTAAATTTTCTGATTTGTAACCTGCCTTTTCTTGTTTGTTGGCATCTGTATAAAATGTACGAACTCCAGATATGGGTTTTTCCCATACAATTCGAGGCAAGATCCAATCAGCTCTCTTTATAAGGTCAATTCTATCGCTTTTGGGATATTTGCTGTTAATTTCTCCCAAAAAATTACTGTAAGCTCTTTGCCAAGGTTCACTTTCTGTCCATAATTTTTCAATGTCCTCCTTAGTTAAAGGTACGACAATTTCTGCTGGGTCTATTCCTGCTAATTGACGAAGTCTCAATTTTCCTTTCCAAATCAAGTCAGAGATTTTTTTCCACTTAAGTTTTTAATTTTTTATTTGGTTTATTTGGTAAAAATATCCATTCCTTCAATATGCTGAGCATTTAACTGTTCTTCTACCAGCTCTTCTAAAGCCTGTAGTTTCTCTGTTGTTAAAGGCCATTGCTGGACCCATACAGGCTTGTCTGTTAACCATTTTAAAGGTAGAGCTGTTGGTGTCTTTGGGAGATCATCAGTTGTTGTGCCCTGTTCTTGTATAATATGGATGGCTGGTGACCACTCAGAATAGTGCCTTCTAATACTTCTCTCAGAAACATGTGGTAGTTTATGATTTGTTTCTGAGACTGGAGGAATGTTAATCTGAGTATTCCATTGTTGCAACAAGTCTCGACCCTACAGGTTCATAGCTATGTTAGCCACATATGGTTTTAATTTTCCTCTCTGTTCTTCTGGACCTATACATTCTAGCCATCTTGCACTCTGTTTCACCTGAGATAATGTCCCAATTCCTAACAGTTGAACGTTTACCTCCTGAAGAGGCCAAGTTGGATGCCAAAATTCTGGTGCAATTATGGTAACGTCCACACCTGTGTCTACCAGACCAGACAACAAAACACCATTTATTTTTATCGATAATTTTGGTCTTTGTTCATTAATAGAAGTTTGCCAAAAAAATTTCTTTATGTTTTCTCCTAAATTTTCTATTCTCTCTGTTTCATCATCCTGACCAGCATGACTTATTCCAATAGGCATTTGGTTATTTAATTGCTCTGAGTAGGGGTTTCCTCTACAAGTGCAGGAAAGGTTTGAAGTGGATTTGCTATTGGGGCCTGCATGAAGCCCCTCTGGGAGTTTCCCGAAGACTGAGGCAAAGGATTACCCTGTCTGTCCCTTGTTGATCTACATTTGTTGGTCCAGTGTTTTCTCTTACCACACCTTCTGCATACTCCAGAAGGAAGGGGCATTCTTTTGCCATTGTTCCTTGAAGAAACATTGTTTCTAGGAATGACCTGTTTACAGTCCCTTTTCAAATGTCCTTGCTTTCCACTTCCAAAACATCTAACATTCCTCAAACCTTTTGAAATTGCTTCTCCTACCCACGTATCATCATGCTCATGAGCTTTAACATTAACCGTGTCTCTAATCCAATCTTCCAAAGGTGCAGATCTTGCCTTTAACGGCCTGATTATTGTTTTGCATGCTGCATTCGCATCTCAAAGGCCAAAGATTCTTTTTTCTTTCTTTCTTTTTTTTTTTTTTTTTTTTTTTTGGTTTTTCGAGACAGGGTTTTTCTGTGTAGCTTTGCGCCTTTCCTGGAACTCACTTGGTAGCCCAGGCCGGCCTTGAACTCACAGAGATCTGCCTGGCTCTGCCTCCCGAATGCTGGGATTAAAGGCGTGCGCCACCACTGCCCATTAAAGATTCAATTATTATCTTACTAGCTTCTGAATCCGGGACCATTCTCTTTACTGCTGAAGCCAGTCTTTGTAAAAAATCTGTGAAAGTTTCTTTTGGGCCTTGTACAACCTTTGTAAATGACTCAGTTTTTTTCCTGGTTCCTCAACTCTGTCCCATGCATTCAAGGATGCTGTTTGACATAAAATTAGGGTTTGGACATCATATAAACATTGTGTTTGTGCTGAAGCATATTGACCTTCTCCAATAAGCTGATTCTGACAGACTTGTATTCCTTTATCCCTCCATTGTTTTTCTATGTTTTTAGCTTCATCCTTGAACCAAGTTAGCCACTGAAGCCTTTGACTGGGTTCAAGAACAGCTTGTGCCAGCTCCTGCAAGTCCTGTGGTACAATCCTATTATATGTTGACCATGAGTTTAACATTAGCTTTACATATGGGGAATGCATGCCATAAGATACTATTGCCTCCTTAAACCTTTGTAAATGTAACATTTCAATTGGAGCCCAAATATTTTATGTAGTCATTTGATCAGGCAACTGCTGTATGGTTACTGGACAAATTAAGGGTGACTGTGTGAAAACAGGCTTTCTTCCTATAACCTTATGATCCAATCTTGAAGCAACTTCACTGTTAGTTTTTTCTGTCTGAGTTTTTACAGGTTTAACAAGTTTTTCTAAAGCTGTCACCCTGGCACTTTAATTGACTATCTTTTTAAATAGTAAAATGAGGATAAGCATAGTAATAAAATGCATAATTCGATCAACATTAATCTTCTCATATAGCTGTTCCATTGTCAGACTGTCTAAAATTGCAAACAAAGCCCAATTTTCTTCCAATGTACACAGAAAACCCATTTTTTTTAAATGTGGAAAAAAATTTTTCTTTTAAATAGTTTCCTTTAAAATATCTGATATGTTAAGTGACTTACCAAGTCCTCATAGAACAGTACCAATCTGAGGGAATATCAAAACAGCCACCTAGTGTCCGAGGTGTGAGTCCAGAAAGAGAGAGAGAGAGAGAGAGAGAGAGAGAGCACGCAAGAACCGTAGCTGCAAGTTCTCCCTAAGAGCTTGAATCCAGCCACATGTTCCCGCTTGAGCCTAGTCAAGCCTTGGCTCTGGCTACCTTAAGCTCCAACCACATGCGTTGGCTTTACAGGCAGGGGCCCTGTTCGGCAGGGCAGGCCTGAGTTGTTTGTAGCACTGGCTTTAAGTAAGTAGCTCAAGGTTAGTCCGGCCTGAGGCCAAGCCGACCTGGGCCGGGGCTAGGGAGCTGGCCACCCTGGCAGGAAACTGGACCTGCCGGCCACCCAGGCAGGAAACCAGACCTGCTGCCAAGCCAAGTTAAGCGGTTTTTAATGGATTCTTGTCACGTTGGGCACCAAATGTAGATGTAACCAACCGTTTTATTAAATAGAAACACAGAGCCGATACAGAGAAGAAAGCCAAGAGGTCAGAACTAAGAGCCTTACCCTTCCTGCTTCAGCGATCCTGCTTCAGCCAGCAGAGCTCTCTGAAAAAGGGACCTACTTCTTGTGTGTATGTCTTTATATAGTCTAGCTGTTCTGCCTTCTCATTGGTTGTAAACCCAAACACATGACTGCCTTGTCACTGCCTGTATGTACCGCCCTCCAGGTCCTTAAAGGTGTGCACCACCGCCGCCCTGCACTTGCTATGGCTCTAATAGCTCTGACCCCCAGGCAACTTTATTTATTAACATACAATTAAAATCACATTTCAGTACAAGTAAAATACCACCACACTATATACAATAAGTACAATAACTACATGCAAATATATACAGGCAATAATACATTAACAATGTCTAGTTAGCATTTGACAAATTCAGAGAAATACTCCATTATCTGTCCTATCTTGGTGAGTCCAAAGTGTTATACCTAATTCACTTTCTATCCTAATTTGCATTACCAATCAAAAACAATCTTTTGATGTCTCTCAACCTTATACACTTTACACCTCTTTTGTGAGTTTCTTTTCTGAATTTGTAAAGGAAAACTATAAAATATTCAACTCCATCAGAGACCTGAGAAAGATATATTACTTAAGTAAACAGGAAGTGTAGGTCAAACAACTTCCAAAAATAAAAAATGACAGAAACAGCTGGCTGCCTAGACATTCACCAAAGGTTCATCTGCAACATAGCAGCAAGGATCTTCAACTACAGGCCTAGAATATCTGACAAATTTGTGTGAAGCAGGTTTTTGAAAGACTATTCTGCCTTGTCTTGGCAAAGTTCAGCAGTCACTTTTCTGTTTTGCTTGTCCAATTTGGACAGTATACTGTCAGTATTCAAAGCAAAAGCAGTTTCTTGCCCAGTGGCTAACTTTTGCCACAAAGAAAGTAAACTCTATATGGAGTTTCTTTGATGTCAATGCTTTTCTCTGAAGTAGATTGGTGCTGTCAGGAGCAAACATGTCTCATTGTCATAGAAAAAAAAAGAACCTTATGCTATAAAAACATCTTAAAAGCCATATTCTATAGCTCTCTGAAGTGTTTGAAGACCACTTGCCTATGTAAAATATATCTCTGTTTGACCTTGAAAACATACATCTCATGACTACAAGGTTGATTATAATACTTGACTAACTACTAACCTGCATTTCCTTGTTATTCTAAATAGCTTGTAATAATAACTTTCAAGGACTAGAAATTTACATTACATTGTTAGATGAGCTATGTAGGGACAATATCTTGAACAAGAGTAGAAATTTATGTACAGTATGTTCTAACAAAAATAACCTTAAATCTGTATCAATATATAAAAATCCAAATCAATGTTAAATATTTAAAACTAGTAGTTGCTTTTTTGGTTTAAAAGTTGATTCAATAATCTACCTTTTTATCCTATGTCTATGCCCCCCCTTTTTTAGAACAAGATCCCTGAATCTAATCTCCTTTGTTCAACTTTTTCCTGACCATTACCAATAAAAACTCATAACTAACCCCCTTGAACAATGACAAATATCCATAACCCACTGAACAACCAAAAACAGCCCACTCCAGCTCTCGGGAATATGGGCATTGTGGTCTTAAAAATACTTCCTGCTAACTGGAGGCAACAGCATCTTTAGGGGACTCTGAAAAAAATGGGATAATTGATAAATCCTGGGAGAGCTAGCTATATCATTTGTTGTACACTCTCTGTGTAATGGAAAAATGCAGGGCTTGTCTCAAGTCCTGGCCAGAATAGCCTATGAGGTTAGATCATCTCATCTAGACACCTTGAAATTGTCCTGAGCAGTTTATAGTCCAAAGCTGACCTTTAGGTGATGTTTATTAGCTTAGTGGTGTTACCATAGTTTAGATGGAATCATCGTTGTGGGACCCCATCCTCCTTTTGGAGACTTCAAAGGTCCCTGTTAAAAATAATCACAGTTCACTACAGAAAACTTAAACATTTTAAATGTCATATGCAGCAGATCTCAAAGAGGTTAAAGGACCATAATTTATTATATATATCCAGAGTACAAAAACTTAATTCCTACCTTCCTGATAAAGACTCAAACCTGAAATCATGTACAGGAAGCCAAGATGAATCCCTTTTTTAGAATTATTACTCTATATGACCATTAATATCATGGCAAAAAGTTTAAAATATATATACATATATATACATTAATCTTATAAATTTTTATATAACATTCATACCTTGAGAAAAGTTTTAAAAGTCAAAATAAAACCAAAGAATCATGATATTAGTAGCAATAGAATAGTCCCTTAATTTTTTTTTTCTGTCCCATATCAGGTGGTTTTTCTGACATAAGATAGAGATTTTGAATTTTCCTTTTAACAACATGCTTACATTTAGAGAAGGAAAGAGCCACATTCAAACTCCAAAGCCAGGTTTAATTTTTAGTTGAACTGGGGCTACAAAAAGATCATTTGCATTATATGTCTGTGGAGAACAGCAGAAACAAACATTTGGAAAATTTATGAAATTTTACCCTATTGGAGATGTGCTAGATCAAAAAGCCAATTTACTCATTTTCTTAGGACATTTTCTCTGGATGATTCATCCTTTTTCTTCAGATGTCTCATTTGTCCAGTGATCTTCAGATTCCTGAGCTGGATGCCTTCATTCTTTTGGAAGGACAAAACCAAAACCATGCCCCAACCCTAACTTGGGGAGTTTCCCTTTTGGCAAGTTATATCTGATCAAATGAAAAGTGTTTGTTAGTCTTATAAATTAGTTTAGATTGAATAGTCATGCTGTGTGATGAACTATCACCTCTTCTAATCAAGAGGTCTCTCTTGTTCAAGTCTAACTTTTATCAATTTTGATGGTATCCATAGCTTTTCTTCTCCTGTGAAAACAAAAGTAAAACCTCATCCCCAGCTTAACACATATCCTGATTTCCATTCTGAGGTTAACATATCTTTAAATTGCACAGGCTGACTTAATTCAGTAGTTTTTTTTTTCCTACTGCCCAATGTCTCTCTGCAGCTGTTGTTCCTTTCTCATTAGCATTTAGAAAATTTAAAGTAAATAAAGCATTATATAATCTATCTCTCATTTAGAAAATTTAAAGTAAATAAAGCATTATACAATCTATCTCTGGGGATCTTAATTACTTTCTGTTTATTAAGCATATCTTTTGGAGTTCAATTAGATCTTTCTACAATTGCTTGTCATGTAGGATTGTGTGGTATACTTGTAATTTGCTTTATGCTGTAAAACACAAAAAAACCTATTTCATTTTACTAGAAACATATTCTGGAGCATTGTTAGTCTTAATTTGTACAGCTATTCCCATGATAGTTGATTCTGGCTCACAGCTCCAGGATACAGTCCCCAGGGATGACTCTGGCTCACAGTTCCAGGGTAGGTACAGTCTCAAGGGTTGACTCTGGCTCACAGTTCCAGGTTCCAGCCCCTTATGGGAGCAGGGGCTTGCGGGAGCAGCTGATCACATTGCTTTGCAATCAGGAAGCAGAGAAGGATGGATGCTAGTGCTCAGATCACTTTTTATTCAGTCCATCAGCTAGGGTGGGTTACCCAAGAAGGTTAAGTTAATCCAGAAAAATTCTCACTATCGTGAACAGAGATTTGTCTCTAGATTTGATAGCCTGTTCAGATGATAATTTATACAATAATCACAACATGTTTTACAGTCCTTGTTTTTTTGTTTGGTATCATTCTTGTTTAGCCAACAAGGAACAGAAGCTTAGCATTGATAGTATGTAGTTTAAACAAGATTTTAGAGCATAGCATTTGCCACTGTCCTGTCCATTTGTCATCATTAAACTGAAGCAAATGTATTGTTATATGTGCCTTTCAGCAATGAGAGCAACTTTGAAAAGGAAAAGTGTGCAGCATATTTAAGCTATGAGTTATATCAGTTTTCAATTATTAGTAGGCATAATTTTCTTATAAATATAGGCCCCAATGATTATTGACTATGGAATCACATTACAGTTTGTTGTAAGTATAACATACAGCACACAGCCTCCATAGGTGCATTCCTCACTTTGCCATACCCATCACTGTGACATAAGATATGTAATGGACACTTTCATTATCTCTTCTTGCAAAATCCCCTCTGAACCTTCATTTCATTCCTTAGAGTAACCCCTTGATATGCATGCACATTTATTCAAAATATGAATTAAATATTGTAGTCATAAAATATTTAAAGCCACACACAATTTAGAACACAGTGGGTTTAGTTTTGTTATTATTTTTCTTAATACTGATATGACAATGATAAATCTGATAATTACAAGTATTTCCCAAACTAGGAAAGACTATGGGCACCAGCAATAATAAGTTGGATCCTCCTCTTCTTCTTCTTCTTCTTCTTCTTCTTCTTCTTCTTCTTCTTCTTCTTCTTCTTCTTCTTCTTCTTCTTCTTTTCCTCCTCTTCCTCCTCTTCCTCCTCCTCCTCCTCCTCTTCCTCCTCCTCCTCCTCCTCCTCCTCCTCCTCCTCCTCCTCCTCCTTCTCCTCCTCCTTCTTTTGTTTTTTTGAGACAGGATTTCTCTGTGTAGCCTTGGCTGTCCTGGAACTCACTTTGTAGACCAGAGATCCACCTGCTTTTGCCTCCACAGTGCTGGAATTAAAGGTAAGCACCACCACTGTCTGGCTGGATTTTCTTATTTATCTTGGGAATGATGCTAAATACAGCTTAACAGAAAGAATCTAAAATGCCCTTCAGAATGGCAGTATGCTATAAGTGAATACTTTCCAATATGATTCCATCAAAGGCATGATTCATTGCAATGATTCAGCTCAGTCTGTTGTTTGAAACACTCTGCTCACTGTTTGCAATTTATTCAGTCACTAGGATGACATGTAGTAACAACAGCAATCAAACAGAGCTTGCAGTATGGTGGGCACTCTTCACTTGACATCAGCTTTTTTGTATTTACAAATTTATGAGGCAAATAATTTCCTTATCACCCTTGTTTGGGAACTGTTTCCACTGACTTCATGCAGATTGTGAAACAAAGCTTAAGAGTACCTAAATTAATCTTGAAATTGTTTTTGTATTCAAGTAACAATTTATAACATTTAAGTAGATTTCTAGTACACACATTTTTTCCCATTAACAAATTTTCAGTCCTGTGCAAGATCCACAGATCTTGTCCAAATGACATTCTGGGAAATGAGTTGGCTTTTTCTTCACCATTGTCAACTGGAAATAGCTATAGAAGTAGCTCAGAATGTTGAAAATAGTGTTAGTTTGCTTTTAATTTATTTATATTAGGTATAAAATTCAGAATGTTCCTGTTCTCAGAAACTAAGCTCAAAATAAAAAATTTAGATCACTAGATAAATTTAATTCAATTATAGAACAATTTTAATAACCTATAGTGCTTATGTAAATTAGAATATTTTAATTTTCTTAGTAACTCAAGGCAGATGGTTGAAAAATACGCAAAGTATTTCTTTTTATTTTATTTTAGCTATTTACTTTATGGTGCTTGGAGATTCTTTTATTTGGGGAAAATTAAAATATCTTCATAACAATTTTTCTGGATATATTTGAAATTTGGATCCATGAATGAATCTCCTGCATTGCTAAAAAAAAAAAGTATGGTTGTCCCAACAATGGCATTTCTTTGTATATTTTTTAACATAATAATTTTTCTTTAAGGTATTAATAGCTGCTCTTTTTCTTCAATTTGGGGTTTGTTGATTAGTCAATGTGAACACATGGCATCTATTTTTATCTGCAGAGATAATGGAAAACTCAAGACTTCACAGTGCATATTCACCTGTTTGACTTGAATTTTTTGTTTGCCCAAAATAATTAAAGACTGGGAATCCAAAACAAACCTGAACCCAGACATCAGTGCCTCAGTTTTACAATATGTTCCAGAAAGAAACTTTAAAAGTTTATCAGATTTCTAGGAATACATAAATAAGTTCTTTAATAATTAGAATAAAAGATAATTTGTTGGGTGAAAAGTCTAATTATATATATATTTTATTACTGTACTTTTAATATATTTAAAAACAAATTTGAACTAAAGTCCTCATTTGCAATGTAAGTAATTTGTGAACATGTTTGACTATGTGAATGTTTATATGTGTGAATGTTTGTGTGTGTGGCAAGTACATGTGTGTGCATGTATGGATATTAAAGGTCAACCTCAGGTACCTTGGATATTATTCCTAGCCATCAGGTACTGTTCAGAGAGAGAGAGAGAGAGAGAGAGAGAGAGGGAGGGAGAGAGAGAGGGAGGGAGAGAAGGGGGGCTTCTCATCAGTTTGGAACTCACTAAGTAAGCCAGGCTTGTAGCCAGAAGTTTTTCTGTGTCCTGCCTGGTCCACAGCTGCTCAGATCCAAGTAAACACACAGAAGCTTATATTAATTAAAACTGCTTGGCTATTATTCTATATGTTGCCATGTTTTCTATGACTTTACCTGTTTGCCATTACATGATGCTCCCTGGGTAACAGGCTGATGTCTCCTCACTCTAGCCTTCCTCTTCCCAGAATTCTCCTTGTCTGCTTATCCTGCCTATACTTCCTGCCTGGCTACTGACCAATCAGTGTTTTATTAAACCAGTGAACAAAAGCATTATCCCACATCACAGGCTGTCTGGCCAATGAGCCCTGAAGATTGTCATGCTTTTGCCTCTTCATCACTGTGATTACAAATATGTGTGTGTGTGTGCGCGCACGCGTGCGTGCGTGCGCGTGTGTGTGTGTGTGTGTGTGTGTGTGTGTGTGAGTGTGTGTGTGTGTGTGTGTGTGTATACGTTTTTCTTGCCAGTCTGATAAAAAGTGTATTCCTTTGTGTTTAGGTGAAATGTTCTGTTGATATCTGCTAGGTCCATTTGGTTCATAAAATCTGCTAACTCCGTTATTTTTCTGCTTAGTTTTTGTCTGGGTGACCTGACCTGTCCATTGGTGAGATTGGGATATTGAGGTCTCCCACTATCATTGTATGAGGGTCAATGTGTGATTTAAGCGTTAGTTATGTTTCTTTTACAAATGTGAGTGCCCTTGCATCTGGAGCATAGATGCTGAGAATTAAAGTTTGTCTTGGTGGATTTTTCCTTTGATGAGTGTAATGTGTCCTTCCCCATCTCTTTTGATTAATTTTGGCCTGAAGTCTATTTTGTTAGATAGTAGAACAGCTACAAAAGCTTGCTTCTTGAGGATATTTGCTGGGAAAATCTTTTTTCAACCTTTTGGAGGTAATGTCTATCTTTGATATTGAGGTGTGCTTTTGTATGCAGCAGAAGGGTGGGTCTTGTTTTTTATATCCACTCTATTAGTCTGTGTCTTTTTATTGGTTAATTGAGTCCATTGATACTGAGAGATATCAATAACCAGTAATTGTTAATTTCTGAGTTTTTCTTTGTTGTTGTTGTTGGTGGCGGTGGTGATAGTGCGTGTGTGTGCGCGCGCGCGCGCGCGCGCAT
The DNA here is from genome assembly GCF_949786415.1 of Peromyscus eremicus. Taxonomy (NCBI): domain Eukaryota; kingdom Metazoa; phylum Chordata; class Mammalia; order Rodentia; family Cricetidae; genus Peromyscus; species Peromyscus eremicus. The sequence continues at coordinate 22,228,891 of NC_081421.1, read as the reverse complement.
GCGCTTTCCTTCTTTGGGTTATGCTGGTTTAAGATTATTTATTTCCTGTGTTTTCATGGGTTTAGTGAACCACTTGGGGTTGAGTTTTTCTTCTAAAACCTTCTGTATGGCTGGATTTGTAGATAAATACAGTTTAAATTTGAGTTTATCATAAAATATCTTATTTTCTCCATCTAAGGTGATTGAATGTTTTGTTGAGTGTAGTGTTTTGTGCTGGCATCTGAGGTCTCTTAGAATCTGCAGTACATCTGTCTAGGTCCTTCTGACTTTTACAGTCTCCATTGAGAAGTAGGGTATAATTCTAATAGTTCTTCATCTATGTATTACTTGATCTTTTCCTTTGCAGCTTTTAATATTATTTCTTTGTTCTCTGTGTTTAGTGCTTTCATTATTATGTGTCCAGGAGACTTTCTTTTCTTTCCAATCCATTGGTATTCTGTGTCTTGTACCTTTATAGGCATATCCTTCTCTAAGTTAAGAAAATTTTATTCTCTGATTTTGTTAAAAATATTTTCTGGGCCTTTGAGCTGGATATCTTCTTCCTCTAGTCCTATTTTTCTTAGTTCTGGTCTTTTCATAGTGTCCCAGATTTCCTGGATATTTAGTATCATGAACTTTTTAGATTTAACATTTTCTTTGACCTATCTATTTTTTCTGTTGTGTCTTCAATGACTGAGATTCTCTCTTCCATCTCTTGTATTCTGTTGGTGATACTTGCATCTGTAGTTCCTATTCGCTTACCTAGATTTTCCATTTCCACAATTTTCTCAGTTTGTGTTTCTCTATTGCTTCTATTTCCATTTTTAGGTGTTGCACAGTCTTATTTGTTTTTTTCAACTGTTTGATTTTGGGGAATTTTAGGGTGGTTGTTTTTTTTTGGTTGTTATTTGTTTGTTTTTTTGGCTTCCTTGACATTCTTTAAGGGATTTCTTGATTTCTGGCAAATTTTTCACTCTCTTCTCAATAATTTCTTCACTTCTTTAAGGACCACTATCATTTTCTTTCTTTTTTTTCTTTTCTTTTTTTTTTAAATTTTTATTTTGCAATACAATTAAGTTCTACATACAGGCACAGATTCCCTTGTTCTCCCCCCTCCCGTCCCCCTCACCTTCCCCGCCAGCCCGCCCCCCATTCCAATCTCCTCCAGGGCAAAGCCTTCCCCACAGACTGAGATCAACCTGGTGGACTCAGTCCAGGTAGGTCCAGTCCCCTCCTCCCAGGCCGAGCCAAGCGACCCTGCATAGGCCCCCGGTTTCAAACAGCCGACTCATGCAATGAGCACAGGACCCAGTGCCACTGCCTGGATGCCTCCCAAACAGATCAGGCCAATCAACTGTCTCACCCACTCAGAGGGCCTGATGCAGTTGGTGACCCATCAGCCATTGGTTCATATTTCATGTGTTTCCGTTTGTTTGGCTATTTGTCTCTGTGCTTTATCCGACCTTGGTCTCAACAATTCTCTCTCATATAAACCCTCCTCATTCTCGCTAATTGGACTCCCAGAGATCCACCTGGGGCCTAGTCATGGATCTCTGCATCCAGATCCCTCAGTAGTTGGATGAGGTTTCTAGCACGACAATTAGGGTGTTTGGCCATCCCATCACCAGAGTAGGTCAGTTCGGGCTGTCTCTCGACCATTGCCAGCAGTCTGTTGTGGGGGTATCTTTGTGGATTTCTGTGGGCCTCTCTAGCACTTTGTTTCTTCCTATTCTCATGTGGTCTTCATTTACCATGGTCTCCTATTCCTTGTTCTCCCTCTCTGTTGTTGATCCAGCTGGGATCTCCCACTCACCCAAGCTCTCTTTCCCTCGACCCTCGCCCTTCACTACCCCCACTCCTGTCCAGGCTGTTCATGTAGATCTCATTCCATTTCTCTGTCATTGGGAGATCCCTGTGTCTTTCTTGGGGTCCTGTTTTCCAGCATTTTCATAAGATTGGATTTAAGGTCGTTTTCTTGTGTGTCAGCTGTGTGAGAATATTCAGGGCTTGCTGCAGTGGCTGGGCTCTGGTGGTGACGTATTGCTCTGCCTCTTGCTGACTGTGTTCCTACCCTGATGTTTAGGCATCTGGATTTGGAGTGATTATACGTCTAGATGCCAATTTCTGTGTTTGTCTTTATTGAATGGGTGTCTTTTTTCCCCTTGCTTTCCGTTTCCTCTCTGTCTTCTGGCTGGGGTCATCTGTGACTGAGAGGGTCTCTGCCTGAGTTAGGGCCTGGACTTATGACGGCCTGGATGTCCGGACTCTGGTCCAGCAGGGGTTGCTGCCCAAGTTGGGGACTGGAGTTCTGGCGATGTGTGTGGCCTCTAACCGGGCCAGGGTCTTCAGGTGTTCAGGATGCTGGCCTGGCTTCTGGTGGAGTAGGGGGCTTCTGCCTTGTTTTCAGGAAGCTAACATCATCTCTTGGCGTCAGGATGCTTTTCTCACCTTTGGTGGAGTAGGAGCCTTCCACCAGGGATGTAGGCTAGGTTATGGTGACAAGGAGAGAAGGAGAGGTTGAGGTTATGCTGGGCAGGCTTGGGTGGGGCAAGGGGAGTGTCTTACTTGGTTTTGGCCTGGCATACGATGGGGTAGGAGGCTTCTGTATTTATTTGTATAAGGGGTTACATGTGTGTGTATGGACATTCATGGGTGTACACATACATGTGGAAGCCAGAGCTTAACTTAATACCTTCCTCCTTGCTTCGTTTTTGAGCAGGGCCCTTCATTGAAGCTCTAAGCGCATTGATTGTCTGGTCTGCTGGAATTACAGGCACATAGCCCCGCAGCCATCTTCGCTGTGACCAGTTTTAATTATTTTAAATGTATCCCTTTGTTTTCATGGAGTTAATAATTGAAAAAATGGTAGAATTTTTTAACTTTCATTAATTTTCTTCTTTTCTTAATTTTCTCATCATGCAGTGTGTATTTTTCCTTATGTTTTAAAATTAGGGAATATCTCACAGCAGTAAACTTTTAATCCTTGATTTCTTTTATTGAACTGTTACCAAAAGACGTCATTCCCCACCATTGTAACACTGATAGTTCAGTATTTAAACACAACTTTAATTACTGAAGTCTGCAGAACAAGTTGCTGAGGGAAGGAAATGCTGCCGAATTGAAACTTGAACTGGAGTCAAGAGTTAATCATTTCTAGAAATGGGCCGTGTTTTTATCGCTTAGTTAAAACAGCCGTGGTGCATTTCCACCTTAACCCCATCGGGAAACAACGAATCCCAAATGCCTGATAATGAACTGTGCACAGAAATACTCACTTGGCCTTACTCTGCTGGTTTTCTGTAGCAGTTGTTGGCTGTAAGTGGAAGCTGCCCCTCTCATCCTGTGGGTTCTATTGAGGGAACAAATAAACTTGATAGTGTTGGTGAAGGAAAATCCACTTATCAAGACTGCTTATAATAGGCAGCTCCACAAAGAGGAAAATGTGCTGGGTTTGTCTTGGCTTTCAGGATTAGAAGAAAATAGACAAAGTAAATTGTTTAACCTCTTGTGGAGCTCATTACAAAATCTGAACTTCAGAAGACCCGGCTAGTAATAGAAAGAGTCAGTTAGGGTTTATAAAGAAGTTTGAAGTAGAACAACAGAGGAGGGACTATAATTCCAATCAAAATGACATGGATCCCCAAATGTCCCTTTGTAAATCTATTATTTTTATCCTTTAGCAGCACAGGAAGGATTTATTAATCAAAATACATATAAAGTAGGATATACCGACATGATTGTTATACACATAGATTGTATTAAAGTAATGGTAGTCTTACAAAACTAGTATGATTTGGAAACATCCTTTCTCAGATTTGCAAACTATGCTCATTACAGATTTTCTTACAATTTTAGATTTAATTGGAAGCATCTACCTTCATTATGCTGATAGGCAAATCCCAGTCATTTCTGAGCAATGTTGATGAGTTTTAGAGATGTATTCTTTCACGTGCAGTTTTTAACTGATCCTGCTGGGATCTCTCCTTTGTAATGTCTCTTCTTTCTCTACTTCATGTCCTATTAAATCTCTTCTATCAATATCCACTTCATCCTACCCAATGAGTCCTTTAAGCAGGCAGATCTGTGTACAGTTGCTCCTTCCAAGATTAAGACTTCACTTTTCTCATATCACAGAAATATCTTATTTGGAACTTAAGAGAATATCCTGTTAAACAAGGGGAAGCTAGATCATTTAAAATGAAGCAGATGAACAAATATATTATTCATAAAACCACTTTCTCACTCCAATATTCGTCATAAGAATGTGTTCTTTAATTAGTCCATCAAGGTCTTTGAATGGATGCAGCCATGTCTAAATGGGGCAATAGACTTTGAGGGCTAAAATTAGAGTTTAAATTTCAACTAGATTTAAAGCATTAGTGACTTTTACTGTTGTGTGAATAAGGAACAATTACTAAGGTAATTTAAATTAATTTTTTTTCAACTAAAATACAAGATTGTCAATTTTAAGGGTCCCAGTTAGAGAGGCATGGGCAGATTCCATATACAAGTTCTCTCATCAAATAATGCCTCCCCTCATGGACCTGTTTTCCTTAAATTGTCTTGTGTCTTATCATCAATTTCCACCAGCATGAAAGTCAAAACTTACGTTTAGTGGAGGTTTTCACGTTACACTTTATACATTTACTTTCACATTATTATGGTTTGTATTCATTTCCAAGGAATGAATTAATGTGTTAGTACAATAACTCTGGAGAATTTTGAGAGCTTGCATTCATTGTGGTGTTTGCTACCTCTCTAAATTTTAGGTTATACTCACCAAGTCTCTGTTTTGTAAGGTGTTAAAATAGTTTTGGGGCTGGTAATGTAGTTAGTGTTACTTAGCATGAATAAAGCCCAAGTTCTGATGCCCAGCGTCATATACACAATTGTGGTTTATGCTAACCCTGATGCTCAGGAGCTAGATCTGGTTATCCACATCCTCACCTGCAAAGACATTCCAGGCAGGACACCACTTGTCTCAAAAACAAAATAAAATGCAAAAACAAATCTTACCATATTCCCAGATGCTCAGGTTCCAATTGCCAATGTTTACTTACTTTATATTTTCATTTATATATTTCATACATATATTTATATAAAATAATTCATACATTTTACATATAGCAGTGCTTTTCAATTGTTTGATAGTCTGTTTTTACTGAAATAGATTCAGTGCTTACTGCTGCTGTTATCATTACTTTTTGTTTAGAATGTTTTATTTAGAGTGTTTTATTTAGAGTGATTTAGTTAACTGGATTTTAGTTTCTTTTTTTATTTTGTTAATTTTTTGAGATTATAGCATAATTATATCATTTCCTACTTCCCTTCCTCCTTCTAAACCCTCTAATATAATACCCTTGCTCTCTTTCCTACTCATGGCCACTTTTCCTTTAATTTTATATATATGTATGTATACATATGTGTGTAGTACATATGCATGTATGTATATGTGTGTGTATGTATACATATATACATAAATTGTGTATGTATATATTTGTGTTTAGATGTATATGTATTCCTAAATACATAAATAGGATCTTCTTGTCAAGTAATCTTACTTCTATGTTGTTTTCAGACCTGAGAACTTGATAATTGATGAGCATTTTCTGTGCTCTTCCTTTGGGAAGACTTAGTTGCCCATGGTTCCTGGTCTAGGGTTGAGGCCTTCTGAGCTTTCCTCCTTCTGTGTTAGCTTGTCTATTGGTGTTGTCCTGGTTAGTTTGCTGAGTGATTATTTTGCTCAGAAAAGTTAGAAACTACACCTATGGATTCTTGTGGTGATACTCTATTTGTGCTGAAATGTGGTGATATTTTATTTGTGTTTTGATAAATAAAGCTTGCCTGGAGATCATGGGGAAAAGGCCAGCCATTTTAAGTAAAAAAAAAGTCAGGCAGCACACACCCTTAATCTGATCACTTATCAGACAGGGTCTCTGTGTGTTCAAGGCCATACAAGGGAACAGAGTCAAGTGTGGTGACACATGCATTTAATCCCAGTACCAACCATAGACACCTGGAGGTCTGTACAGACGGACAGTGACAAGGAATTGAGGTAGCTGGGCTGAGTCAACGAGAGGGCAGAAAAGCAAGACATATAAAGGCATGGGAAAGACAGGAAGTAGCTCACATTTGGAAGCTGCAGAGCTGGTGAGGTAAGGTTGGCTGGTGGCTTTTCCTATTTCCCTGATCTCTAAGGCTTTCACCCCTATATTTGGCTTCATGTTTTTTAAGACCATTTAGAAATTTGTCTACAGAGTCTCACCAACATTTCATTATGTTTTTAACAGTCTATTCATTTTTCCTGCTTCAGAATTTAGACCATTTATAATCTCCAGCCTATCATAGTCATAAAATAATTTATAACTTTCACTCAATGTGCTGTTTAACTTGCATTTAATCAAAAGTCCAAATATTATTATCCTATTAAAAATTTCTTGTCTTTGTGTCTCTCCTAGAGAGATGGGTCAATGGGTACAGGTGCTTGCTGCCAAACTGCATGACCTGAGTTAAATCCTCAGAACCAACATGGTATGAGGAGCAAAGTGTTCTCTTACCTCTATGTATGCACTACAGCATGCATGTATCCACACACATCCACACAGACACCCAAGATAAATTAACAGGTAAATGTAAATAAATCATTGTGGTTAAAAATACTATGCATATACTCTTTTGAGATTAAGTTATGCAACAGAGTATAAAACAGAGCACTAAAAGTTGTTTACGGAAAATAGAGAAATAGCTCATTAATAGTAAACAGATAAAACATAGTTACTACACTATTGCTTTATGTCTGATTTTGTCAAGCCTTCTGTCTTGGGTTTCTATTGCTGTGAAGAGACACCATGACTATGGCAACTCTTCTAAAGGAAAACATTTAACTGGGGCTGTTTATAAGTTCAGAGGTTGAGTCCATTATCTTCTTGGCAGTGTGAAGACAGACATGATGCTGGAGAAGGAGCTGAGAGTTCTATATCATGATCCACAGGCAGCAGAAGCAATTGTGTACTATACTGGGTGTATCTTGAGCGTAGGAGACCCCAAAGCCCATCCCTACAGAGACACACTTCTTTCAACAAGGCCATACTTACTCCAACAAAGCCACACCTCCTGATAGTGCCACTCCCTATGGGGGCCATTTTCTTTCAAACCACCACATCTTCTAATGGATATCATGTGTGATGACAGATTACATTGAAGGCATTATGGCTAAATGCCTCTGTGCACTCTTAGAGTTTTACTGAGAATATCCTGTGCGTACTGAATAAAGGTCACTGGTTAGTCTACAGTTAGGAAGACTTGCATATGCTCTTAGTTCATACCTCATGATATCTAGAACATTCTTTCCTTTACCTCTGCTATTGCTATTCTTTTGATTCATTGTTGAATTTTTGAATTAACAAATCCAAGTTCATTTTCAAAGTATTAAAAGAATTTTCAGAATTTTATAGCTCAATTTTGACTCCCCTCCCCATCAGAATTTTCTCAAAAAAATAAAAATAAACTCTATTACAATTTTCTCTTTCCCTTAGATATAAATGCACCTCTTATGTGTATGTGATAAAAATAATAATGTTTTATGCCTCTCCTGGGACAGCCTAAACCTTAGTATTTGACAACTGAAGCAATGTGAGATTTGTTGTTTGTTTGACTCAATGAAGTGAAAACACCTCATCACTCCATGTTAGCCTGTGCACATGCTGTGCCTAAGTTAGGATTGAGAGCATTTCTCCCAATTAGCAGGATATGATTCTCTAAGGTGTTAAGTATTCATTCATGACACATTTTACTTCTTCTACTTTTAGCTTTCTGGAATCCATATCTGTAGTAATTAGAAAAGGAAAATCGCCGGGCGGTGGTGGCGCACGCCTTTAATCCCAGCACTAGGGAGGCAGAGCCAGGCGGATCTCTGTGAGTTCAAGGCCAGCCTGGGCTACCAAGTGAGTTCCAGGAAAAGGCGCAAAGCTACACAGAGAAACCCTGTCTCGAAAAACAAAAAAAAACAAAAAAAACAAAAAAAAAAAAAAAAGAAAAGGAAAATCTCCGTGTTTGAATTAATTAAAAATCAGACCTATGGCTGTTGACTCTTGTCACCATGCATAACCATGGCAGGTTATCTGCCTCCTCTAATTTTTCTGATGAGGTCATTGTATCTTTTGGTTTTAATAAATAAAATAGCATTATTTTCCTTCCCAAATAAAATTTCCTCTATTAAAAATACATTTTTCCTATACCAGTCTCTACCCTCACACAATGAAGAATGCTAAAGTTTTCATTCATTTCATTATGCCACCATAGATTTGAGTATGGCTGGATAGGTCTTTAGCAAGTATCTTCATGTCTTTTAGCCTAGTTTTGCTCTAGTTGAGGGTTTGCCTATCAAGTCTTACTTATATGATATATAATTTTACATAGGTTGAAATCACATGTCCAGTATTTTATATTTCATTGAGGATAATGCAGCTTGTGTTTTCAGATTGATTTTCTTAAATCATAAATGTTGATCAGTCTTTTGAGTGTTGTAATAAATTTGTCCACATCTTTCTCGAACTGCGTGTTTGATCCCCTAGAGGCATCATCAGAGATTCAGGTTACTCTAAATGATGAACTTCATGATATTAAGCACTTCCTTGTTCATCAGATACTGTGTTGGCAGCATCACATGCAAGAAAGCTCATCTATTCTTCTAGAAACAGCTGGTTGATGTGAAAGAGGGAGAGAGAGAATAAATAAATGTTCTAAGAACAAACTGTGCTACTATAATAGTATCTATTCCATGTGTAGCAATAGGCCATCCATGAACTTGAATCACATTAGTTCCAATATTAATCTATTTTGTAATTATGTCTATGTCATTTACAGGGTACCTGGGTATATGGAAATTCAGAACTGAGAAACCTGCCTAGCCATGGGCCAGTCAGCTCTTTATTAACCAATTAGAGTAATACATATTCACAGTGAACAAAAAGATTATTCCACAGCAAGTAACAATTAAATAAACTATAAAAAGTATAGAAATTGAATGGTTAGTGATAGATGAAAAAGATCAGGATATTAAAATAAGGGTATTCAAGCAGCCTGCTGTAGACCAGCCATGTACATGAACACACACACACACACACACACACACACACACACACACACACCACAGAATTATTTAGCAGCCACTAAAATTTATATTCAATAATTATGAAAAAAGTGATCAGTCCTGTAAAATGCAAAGTAATGGTCTCCTTTGCAGATTTAAAGAAAAATATATCTACACATGATTTTTATAAGAAAAAATCATATATAAAAATATGTTTGAGGAAAGCAAAATAGCTTTTGTGGTTTACTGATTATTTTCCTATTTTCTCTAATTCTCCAAGGGACTTGTGTCTAGTTTTGTAGAATATATAGTTTCTTAAATGTGTGAATTTGTTTTAAAGTAATCAGAGTATTTTATAAACTAGCAAATATTTTAGATGAATTGTGATTGTATTTTTAATAGAAACCAGTCTGTTTCTTCACAGAGAAAGCAGAGTGAAGAACAAATTAATGGATTTAATTATTATAGATGGCCAATCTGAGTAGTTCAAGTAAACATTATCTTGTCCGCAGTAGGAAATTTTTCTGCTTGAGTTACTCTAATAATTGCCTCAGGATGCAACTTCACCTGAGTAGGCGGTCTTCAGCTAACTTTATATATTCATAGTGAAATTAGACTTGACAGGAAGACTGAGCCTGTCAGGGGTGTTATGGGAAACTTTTAAGATGTGAAGGGCTGAAGAGACCTTGGTAACTGGACCACTAAAGAATTAAATGGCAGCATTGTTAATTTTTTTTTAAGGTGTATGCCCCATCTATAGTCTATAAGGGTTATGACTTTGTGTGTGAGCATGTGCATGCTTTTGTTTGTGTGTGAACATATGTGTGTCTCCACTAAATATATTTATTTCAAAACTGGAAATATTAAACAGGGCATTTTAAAATAAGAAACACTATTTTGCCTCCAGCTGATATTTAACTTATTAAAAATGGATTAAAGTGTAAAGTGTTTTGTTACCTTTCCTGCTTTTCTGAATGCAGGAGAAAGGCCATTGCATGCCTAGGATCCTATAGTAATATTCTGCAATGGAAACACAACAGAAGGCATAGGCAAGGCCTTCAGAGTCAGCCTGAAAAGAGCTGTGAACTTCATTGCTGGTGCCATTTGTCTTGTTTTAAAGGCATGCACTTGGCAGAGCACTATTGCCTTTAGAAAAACTGGGAGGGAGGTATAGCCCAATGGCTCACAAATGAATGATTCCAAAAGAAAGACATTATACTAGTTTAACATGACTTTTAAGATCTAAAGTGCATTTCATTATCTAGGTTCAGTGAGCATGACCTTGAAATAATACCTGTGATGCAGAATTGTTTATTAATAGGAACAGAGGACATTAGTACTTTCTGCTGTTGTAACTCAAGGTTTAAGTCTAAAGTTCTCAGTGATATTAATTGGAATACCATATTCCTGAGTGAAGCCAATCATTATGAAATATAATTTGCTCCTCAGGAGCTGCTGTTCCTGAGATGCGAGAGAAGGATGTATTCACTAATGATTTTCTTACCACGAAGATGCCCTAAGTTATGGGTTTAGGAGACTTAATTTGAGCAAAGACTTCTCAGTAAAAAGCATAACACATAAGTAGAAATAGAAACTTCTTGGAACTTGAGATCAGATGAGTCAGAACAAGAGGAGAAATTAAGAGTACAGGAGAAATAAACTAGAAAACAGAAGGGTGACTTCACACACATTTTTCCTAACGGAAGAAGAAAAGGAAAATGGTAAAGAAAAAAAATTCCTTACTTTTATACAAAATTAACATTACTGGAACAAGCTCTTTGGATCTTAAAAGAATGCAGAGTGTGCCTGGTTTACAGTGATTGCTTAAGGATGTTCCAGACTCAGAGGTATTTTAACCCCAACATCACAGTCATGAAAGCTCTGTTCTTTTGATAGTTGAGTGTCTCTAAAATGCCTTTCACAGCTACACATAAAAATGTTCAACTCTGATTTTGACTGCATAAGAAATATCTACTGTGTCAATGAAAAGACTCTCTCCTTGTTGAGAACTCTAAAGGAAAGTGCATGTCCCTTTACTTATTTTCTGTTCTAGAAACTGCTGGGTATTGAAGATTCAAAATCTCTTTGCAGGAGAAAATCATGGTCTAATGCAGTGGTTCTCAACCTCCCTAATGCTGCAACCCTTTAATACAGCTCCTTATGTTGTGGTGACCCCCAACTATAAAATTATTTCATTGCTACTTCATAACTGTAATTTTGCTAGTGTTATGTATCATAATGTAAATATCTAATATGCAGGATATCTGATATGTGACCCCCAAAGGGGTCACAATACACATGTTGAGAACCACTGGTGTAGTGCAATAGAAAGACATGTAGATATTAAAATTTCTGGAGAAAAGAGAAATAAAAATATATAACATTTCAGAGGAAAGCAAACTGTATGTTAATTTGATATGTTTTTCAAAATATTATTTAAGTGTTGGCCCAGCTCCAGGGACATCTGAATTACTTGTGCATTCCTGTGACAAAAAGGGCAACAGAAACTTCTTAAGGAAGGGAGGGTTTACCTTAAGTCAGGGTTCAAGATACAGTCATCATAGTGCCAGAAACAGGAAGCAAGTGGTCACCTTGCATTTGCAGTTAGGAAGCCAAGAAATGACTGCTTGCCTGTAATCTATTTTCTTCTTATTCAGCCCAGCATTTTAGCAGGAGGAACAGTGCTGTTGACAGTTAAGGTGGGGCGTACAACTCAATTAATCTAATCTCCTGCATGCATGCCCAAAGGCGAAACTCATCTAGATAAGATCTTGCAGTTGGCCCTGGAGGCTTGTTTACACTTGTGATGCTAGGTCAGGTCCAGTTGAAAGCAGTATTAACCTTGACAAATGCTTTACAAACATGGTCCCATTACTCCTATTATGAGATGCCGGCCATGATCATCCTCCTGTTAACTGAACATAAAAGTTAAGATACTGCTGAACCATGTGTGTCACAAGGGAAAGGCAAAGCCTGGACCCATGTCCTCAGGTCTATTGGACACCATATTTCAAGTTTCTCTTCACTGCTTTCCATTTCTTCTGTTATAAGCATTCTGTTTTAGTACATGAGAAATGACCAAAGAATGCATTTTTATAGTACTTATACAAACATATTCAAATTTCAAGGTTTTATATTTTCAGTATGTTACAATTTGAGGATTGCATATGCAAAAGGTTTTTAGATAGATACCCAATATTTGCAAAATGAGTACAGAATCATTACCTTGAGTAGTTACATTCAGATTCTTAAAGTCTAAATGCTTTCATACATTCACTGTGGCTCATGGAAATGCCTTTTTCATATTCCTTATAGTATTTCTGAGCATAGCTAAATATCTGGTGCAGTTCAAGCCACTAGCACACTTTGCAATGATTAGAATTTCATTGGGACTGACTTAACATAATAATAAGTGGATAAGTAAACTACAGTAAAGGATTTTCTTGTCTAAAACATATAAATTTTCATTGAAACACATGAATTTTCATTGAAAGGCCCTTAATACATGCGTACAAACTTATGTATAATTGTATTTTAGCATAAACATAATCCCAAAGATGTTAGTAACTGAAGCAAGTTCCCTTAGTGTTGAATTTTTCCAGGACAGGGACATAATGTGAAAAAGTCACAACTTTCCTCCAAGGGATGTGACACCTAATACGTTTTGACTGTTAAATCCAGAAAGGAATCACTACAAATAACATTTACTCAAGAGAACTTTAAACATGAAAACACAAAGCTCTAAATGTGAAGAAATTTATCAATAAAGGAGATAAAATAATTTAGAATAGTAATTGTTTCTAAGAAAAATTGTTATGGAATTTAATAATATGCATTTTTATTCAGGTAAATAGATTAAAAATACAGATAGGAAAAGAAAATGCCCATTGAATGAGAATGAAAACAGTAACTTTTGACTAGCAAGAGTTGCAGAAAGAATTTAGTGACCTGGAGACTAGCACTGAAGAACTTAACATACAGCACTGAGAAACAAAGACATACTATTATTAAATATTTTTATTGTTTAAACTAGACTAATGAAATAGCTAATAGTGAGCACAGTGTTGGCCATGTCACAGTGTAAGCATGAGGAGGTCAGATCCGCACACTGATCTAATGGTGTTGTGTAGCAATGCAATGTGCATCTGTAACAGTAATTCTGAGGAGGTGGGAAGGGTGAGCCCTGGAGTTCACTGGCTAGGTTAGCCAGTCTGTGTTGTTCCTGAGTCTTACTGAAGATAGACAAAAGGCACTTTCATCAGGGTCAAGCTATAACAAATAAATAACAGTTGCGGTAATAAAAGAAGCATAGATACTACCAAGTAATAGTGAACAAATTCGATAATGAAATTTGCATGCATTCTTTAATGTCAGTGTATTGTCAGTTATCTTAGTAAACTTTATTCCTTCATTTCAACTTTTAAATAAAGATAATTTTATAAATTATAATAAAGACACTGATAAAATTTGCTTGTAGAACACAAATTTTCCATTGGTGATTGGTCACTAAAATATTCAAATATTTAAAAAGAGAAAATTAATTAAATTTAACAATATGCAAGTAAAGAGAATTTTTAATTATATGTTTTAATGAAACTTCCCTGCTGTGAATATTAGTGGCTATATATATATATATATATATACACACATATATATATATTAAATGCTATTTAAAGCAAAGTATTAAAATCTAACATTAAGTAATGCATTTAAGCTCAGGTTTATATTATTTCTGTCATGAAGATTTATATAACTAATTTAAGAGGCTATTCTTGCAATATTTACTTCTTTAAAGTTTAAAAAAATCTGTTTTCTGATGACTATTTGCAAAATATTGTGTTTAAATATGTTCTCACTTCTAGGGTGGCCAATTTCAGAGGGAGGTTAAAATAAAACAGAAGTGATAAAAATACTATAATATAATTATAAATTGCTATAATTCAATTGAATTCACAGTGAATAAGTCCCCTTTTTCATTTTCTACAGGTATTATCTGATGTTTAACCCCACTTACGTTCCATTGCAGTATTTCAGGGTTTTGAGTCACTTATAAATTCTGGAAGAGTATTTTGCTCTCTTTAAAATAAAAGCCTGTGGTTGAGATTCCCAGTAACTATCCGTCAGAACCTTTACTACTTCAGTAACCTCCTTTGATAAATTTGGTGTGACTTTGATTACTGAATTTGTAGCAAAATTGTTCATATAGTACTTTTTATTCTTATAATTATTGTCAAGGGCATTTTGACATGTCCATTTTATTAAATAAAAAATTTCCAAAACCATAGGAAAACTAAAGGAGGAAACAAACTTTAGGTACTGAGCCAGGTATCTAAAGCACGAGATTATGAGGTGTGACAAATAGAAGTTAGTTGTCACAGACAAATGATTCACTCTAACCAAAGTATAAAATTTTTATTAATCTCCTAAAGTAACAATTTGCTCTGTGGAATGTTGAATGCCATGTGGAAAATATTGGTTATTAATCTAGAATAATGTTTGACCAACACAACAGTGTAGGTGATTACTAAATAGAGTTGGCATTTAAAAATGAGATGTTACTATCAATTAACAAAACTTTCTCATGCATATTACTTAGAGGCTTTTTAAAATAGAAATTTCCACCAGACAATGGTGGTGCACGCCTTTAATCCCAGCACTCAGGAGGCAGAACCAGGCATATCTCTGTGAGTTTGAGGCCAGACTGGGCTACAGAGTGAGTTCCAGGAAAGGCACAAAGCTACACAGAGAAACCCTGTCTCGAAAAACAAAAAAACAAACAAACAAACAAACAAAAAACCAAAAAAAGAAAAGAAAAGAAAAAGAAAAAGAAAAAAAAGAAATTTCCAAAATCTTTGTGAACAAGTAAGTAGAGGCAGCATGGCATAGCGTCACAGAGTGGCCAAATGTGCTGTTGGTGTATGACTGTTAATGCATAGCTTTGGGAATACAAGAGATTCTAAGGAGAATATTTAGCAGTTTGTGTAGTAGCCCTTTGCAGTCTTCCCAATAGTGGTCTGAAATGGGAAGCTCATTTAGAGTACTGACTGGTTCTAAGCTGTGTGATTGCCAAGGAAGAGTCAAGGCACTGAGTCTAGAGCCTGAACTCTTTCTAAGTGCAGCTAACTATTTGTTGTGTAGAATTATGAAGGGTTAATATGGATCCTCAAAGTGACAGTACTCTGTCTAGGAATCAAAAGCAGAGTCTGTAAAGTTAGTATCTTATCTTACATCAAACTAAGTGAGGGAGAATAAATAATACTATTACAATGATTCTGTTTAGCTTAGAATGAAAAATTAATAAATGCCTTTGTGTGGGTGCTAAAAAAGTGGCTCCAGTCATAGTTTTCTCCATGTTAATTTTCTTCATATTTTTATATTTCCTTAATTGTTAGAAATCTGTTTGATAAATTATCTATATAGTTTATCTTTTAAAAAGAACAAGATATGCATTGAGCATTATTGTAGAACATCCTGACAACACATCCTCAGTTCTCAGAGTAGTTGAGAAATAAAGAGCCAGGCTGTCAGTGTTTGAAAAACCAGGTAAAGAAAGAAACAAACCAACAAAGAATGCTTGACCCTTCACCAACTTATTTGCAAGGACATAAAACTGGAAAATATTGACTCTTCTGTTCTCATTCCTCATGGAATGGTTAACAGGTGAGGGTCACATAGATCAGTATAGACGTGGGGTCATGTGACTGCAAAAGGAGCTCAGGACCAAAGGCTTAGGCAGCTTTATAGGTGCTGGGATAGGGTGGTGGGTAAAGGATTCTGAATTTGAAAGAACCTGTATTTACTTAAAGAGGAAAATATCTTCAAAGTGTTCTCTCCTTCTCCACCTTCTGTAAGTGAGGTAGCTGAAAAGGATCTCTGGCCAGAATCTAAAGAAATATGAATATATCTAAAGTACTTGGGCTAAGAGGACAATTATGAAGTGTCACCAACCATTGGTCTGAGTCTTTTGCTAAAATCCCCATGGTATACTGCAGTATGCCAGCTGGGTGGTCAGCCTAATGTAAGGTGCACAGTGTCCTCAAACATCTGTCAGGTGAAGCTTCCATGGTTGTGCCTGGTGAGACCCACACAAGTTTATTCCCTTTTCAATTTAGATATGATCTCACTATGTAGCCCTGGCTAGCTGGAATTCTCTAGGTTGACCAGGATGGCTGAAAACATGCAGCATTCCCCTGCCTTTCCCTCCTAGATGCTTGGATTTCAGGTCCATGTGTGCATGTGCACACACACACACACACACAAACACATGCACACACACACACACACACAAACACATGCACACACACACAAACACATGCATGCAAACACATACACACGTGTACACACATGTACCCATACATACATGCATGCAAACACACACACACATACACTACATGCATAAATGTGTGTGTAGCAATGAGGAGTGAAGATTTGAACACATGGAATCACACATGTGAGGCAAGAGCTATTGCAGCTAGAGTTTTCCTGCCTGGCCCACGGTCAGGACAAATCTCTCTCACCTGTCAGTCCCACAGCCACTCAGACCCGACCAAGTAAACACAGAGACTTATATTGCTTACAAACTGTACGGCCGTGGCAGGCTTCTTGCTAACTGTTCTTACAGCTTAAATTAATCCATTTCTATAAATCTATACCTTACCACGTGGCTTGTGGCTCGTGGCTTACCGGCATCTTCACATGCTGTTTGTCATTATGGCGGCTGGCAGTGTCTCTCTGACTCAGCCTTCCACTTCCCAGCTTTATTCTCCTCCTTGTCCCGCTTATACTTCCTGCCTGGCCACTGGCCAATCAGTGATTTATTTATTGACCAATCAGCAACCCGCTTGACATACAGACCATCCCACAGCAAGCTATAGCTTAGCTACAACTTAGCTATAACCCCAACCCTAATTACATTTTACATAAACATTTTGAAGTGCTCTTAGGACAATGGGCAAGTATAATATAATACTTCAATATACTGAGACTTTGCTTAGGATGAAGTTTAATGTTTACACAAAATATATGAAGATATGTTGATGACATTAATAAACTTAAAATATTTGACTCTACAGTCTCTCATGGTACCTGAGGGAATTTTTATTTTGAAATTCCTATTGTAACTCACAAGTCCCTTAGATTGGACTTAAATAAAAGTGGATTTGTGATTGAGGTATGCAAAATATGTGCCATCAGAGAACTAAATGTCCTTTGAACTATAATCTCATAATTCTTTGCACTTGAAGGTCAGACATATTGTCTAAGGGCTGGAAAACAAACTGATCAGCCTCTGAATTCTGCCACAGGGAAACTTTGAGAAAGAGCTATTGGTCGTATAAGTATCTTAGTGAAAGACCATCCTAAATTGTTGGTGGCCTTTGATTTTGTCTGATCTCCCACTCTCCAATGATATTACTTCACGCATGTGACAGGTCTACAGAGAGGAATAAGAACACTGAATAATGAATGCAGAAGGTAGCAAGTCCACAATAATGCAGAAGGCTGATGTGGGGAGTGGGCTGACTGGAGGCCACATCTTGCTGTGAGCTTCTAAAACTTTAGACAATAGATATCTGAGAATCTCTTTGGAATTTCAGCAAGGGAGGGATGATAAATGGAATTAATTACATTAATAATTTGGAGTATATAAAAATGTCATCTGCAGCATTTTATTGAATAAGCTCTTTTTATTGTTTTAGTTTCATGAAAAAAATAGTACAAAAACATTTTATGTACTCATTACCTGGGCCCTCAATCTCTACTTTTTTCTATGAGATCTCAAATGCCTCCATGTCACTTCTCTTATGTTGGCAATTTTTCAAGCTCCTTACCCTCATGTTTGTGAAAGCCATTTATTGATTCGAAAAGTGCCTTTAAAATTCACCTTTATACTTGTACTTTAATCACATGGCAAGAATTACATTTATTGAGTCCCTGCTATGAATTAGGTCCATTGCATGCATCCCTGTATTTAATCTTTAGAACAGTTCTGTAATAAATATTAATATCTGCATTTAATGTATGAGGAAATGGATGGTCACAGGAGTTTTGGTGCCTGATGACATTTTCATCCATACCACGTCACCACATTAAAATTCAAGCCAAATAGAGTCATACCATGCAGGTACCACAGTGTCAAGTGCCCCCTTCCCACTGTAATTCTAAATAGTGAGAAAAAACATATTAAAAAATAGAATGTTTATTTTGAATGATATTGTTTTGTTTTAAATCTTTACACTATGAGAATCTTTTGGTGAGCAAATTCAAAGAATTACTAGCTTTCAGTGTGTCCTCCACAGCAAGAGGACATCAGTGCCCATTCCTTACAGCTGTTGTTAGAAATACAGATGGTAAATTTGGTGGGAAATAATCTGAACAGCTTTGAGATTTTCAGCAAATGGAGGGACTGAATATCTAACTTGCTGAAATGTAAAAATTCCACAAAATGCCTTTGAGATCTGGAGAACTTAAGCTGTATAATTCTGGGCCTCTAGTCCAATTGGTCAATGAGACAGAACTCATAAAATAAGCATCCTTTCCATCTGGGATACTGAATGCTGTCTTACCATTGGGCAGTTCTACAGCAGAGTCCATTTCCCACCTTCCTGAGAAACAGACTCCTGATGGATCACACACTCATCCTGCTCCACTATCTCTCTCTCTTTAACTTTCTGATTAATCTAAAATGATATCAAATTGAAAAATAAGTAATTGTCTAGAAAGAAGACTACTTAGTAATAGAAAATATTTTTTTGAAGACAATGCCTTTGCTATTGATGGTATCAGACTTAATCTAGTAATATGATGTTAGGTTATCATTTATTAAATTATATTTTATCTTTCTAAAACATTGCATTTTCCTGATCACAATATTTATTTATTTATTTATTTATTTATTTATTTATTTATTTATTTATATACATATTTTTGTTTTGTTTTGTTTTTCAAGACAAGGTTTCTCTGTGTTGCCTTGGCTGTCCTGGAACTTGCTCTGTAGACCAGGCTGGCCTTGAACTCACAAAGACCCACCTACCTCTGCCTCCTGAGTCCTGGAATTAAAGGTGTGGGCCACCTTTCCTGATCACTTTTAATAAACTTAAACTCTAGTACATGTAGATATTAAAGCAAACATAGGGTCAGTCTTCTGTCAGTTTCATTGGTATTAAATGAAATTGTATTGTTAAGAGGGAATGGGTGTTACTATGACAGTAATTTTACTTTCTGAAAGATAGTACAACAACATCACATTCAAGCTTTCAGTTTGACCTTAAAGGTTTTACATGTAGACATTGCCCACTTCTTAGTGAGTATGTATTTTCATTACATTTGTAGACAGCCATAGCTCCTATAATGTGTCTCAATTACTTTTTATAGATTATATATATATATAAAATTTACATTAATTAAACATAAAACATGTTCCCTGTAGATATATGTATATAAACACACATGCACAAACAACCCCTACATAGACAAAAACAGATACATGCAAATACACATACTCTCTTTGTTCTGATTGAGTTTCATGTCCTAGGAAAATAACTAATTCAGTGCATAAAGGTATTACCAAAAATTGTCCTGTTTGTACTACTCTTTAAAAACAAAATTGAATTTCCCAAACTTCAAAATTTATTATCAATTTCATTTATTTTACCGGTTTTTGAAACACAAATTTATATTTCTTTTCTAATTATGTAGAACTGTTCCAAATGGAAGTAAAAGCACTGATAGCCACATTTTGACTTTTTCCCCCCTTGTCGTTCGTGCTTCCAGCATCTCCCTGTTATACTAGGTATTGTTTTTTAATAGGCTCATATATCTTCAGTGTCACTCTTGAATTGGAGAGAGGCCCTTTGAAGTCGGAGGCTAAACCAGTGACATGAAAAGATGTTTTCTTTTCTTGTGTGTGCTCTGCTGCACTGTTTCAATATTAAACTTTATGCTGTTTAAAGAAACAAAGAGTGCTGAAGAGAAGGAACTTGGCCGTAATGGTCTCATATGAGAGCATGTCCCAGTGTCCTGATTTATGCTACAGGCCCCTCCTCCTCATGCACCTAAAATTTCAAACTGGAGCAAATATAGCAATCTCAATAAGCTGTTAATATTTTGATGAGGAAAGGAGAAATCATTGACTATATTGTGATATTGTCTTGGGAAATTCACTGTAGTTGTTGATCAATAAGTTGTTGGCATTGATTGATCAACAAGACTTAAAGGAATGTGAAATAGAGCCAGTCCCATAAGAAACGTCCATTAACCCACAGTAGTGTCTCCATCCTCTTCCTCCCTGCACTGTGCTAGATTAAATATCCCAACACAAACAAAAACCAATGATCCCAACTTCCCAATACAAAAAAGGCCTACATATACTTTAAAATACATGTTCACATATGGATTCAAAACAACAGTTTGTGGATTTCGAATTTAACATTTCCAAACAAAATTACACACAAATAATTAAATTAGAAATAAATCAGTAAAGACTCAGCAGAATGACAGGATATTGATAACCTATTACAATGTGGAGGAAGAATACACTTTGAAATCAAGTTAATAGACTGCAGGTTCTCGGCAGGTGTAGCCATAGCGTCATTCTGATTCTTGCTTCAGTGATCACTGTCTTTAAAACCAAATTGAAAATGAGCACAAAGCATCAGCTGTCCTTCTGTGTGTACCACCTGCCTCTTCCCAGAAATGACATGCAACATGTTGTTACAATATCTACATGCAAATGGATAAAATGAAAATGCCGAGGCAATTTACCTTCAAAATTAAACCAAAAAGAAAGAAACATCCTGTTACATGACACTCAGATGCTATATTAGTTTATAGTGTCTGTATTGTCATTTCCAAACACTTAGAGAAGCTTTAAACTCAAAGACAAGTAGAAAAAAGTGTGTTAAGGAATTTATATGGCTATGGACAAGTAATTCTTCATACTTAGTTTTCTTGCAAATGTTTTGTCCTTTGTGCTTTTCAGAAATAAGAATGTGATTTAAAGTCCATATATTTACATTCTATTTCCATTTAATTATAGATACATAAAATAACTTTCCGATTGACTTTTGCACAAAATCATGTGCATACAATGCTTGGAACTAATCACTTCATTAAGAAACTAAGCTTAGAGTAAAAACTTGTGTAGAACACAAATGTCTCCTCAGCTTTTCCTCGTCCTTTCCCTCTGCAGGCCACATTTATTTAGTATACAATCTTACATAATCAAAAAACCAAAATAGCAGCAAAATTAAGCTCATTGTCAAAAAATGTACATTGGGTGTAGTAGCCACAATAATTTTATAAACATACTAAATTATGCATATTCACAAAGAAAGCAGTATGTATTATTTACTAAACTACAATGTTGCATATATTGTCTTTTATTTCTAAAGACTGTTACAAAACAGAATGTTCTGCACATGATGTAAACATTGTGGAAGCTGTACTTGTACCAATTACTTAATAACTATATTTAATAAACAATATTCTACCATAGTATCCTGGCATGGGGAAAGTGCCTGATGCCATAAAAACAAATAAAGGCAGCACTAGAAGCATGTATAAATGATAAAAAACAAAAGAAATATCTATCTTGAAATTCTCTTATTGATTTAAAGAAAATGATTCAAACCACATCTTCCATGAATAAACAATTTATTTTTTCCAAACATTTCCAAATATTCTTCCAAACACACAAAAATATGGTGCAGTATACACTTGCCCATTGGCCTGGTTGTCTTTGCTCAGTTCTTAAAAGCAATCAGCTGCTTGTAAAATAATGAACTGATTTTACTTCTATCGTTGAAAACATGCCTAAAAAATTTTAATCACACAGTTATTAATCACATGAAAATGTACCACTGAATTATAGTTAATTTTTAGCATAAAGAAATCACAGAGTGATATAAGAATGTGGTATATAGGTTGGAGTTGTTCATTTTAGTCAGCCTCTTGAAAACTAATTCAGGGCAACAGTCATCACCAACAAATGATGCAGGTGCTCCAGCGAATAACTACTCTATGTTTTCTATTTACAGTGCAATAATAGTTTTGTGGAGGTCAGGGACGAATCAGTACTGAGATGAGGTGAAAGATCCCCCAGGAGTCTTTATGGTGTTGGTATTAAAATTAGAAAGTGGGAGTTCTGGCTTTAGGCAGTCTCTTTTGGTGTCATCTCTGAGTTCTTCATTCTTGCTTTCTTTTTTCAAGTAATGATGCTCTTTAATATTCCACCTCACCAGTCCTATCTCTAGAAAGATGAAACCAGAAACGAGGATGGGGAGATGGCTCAGTGAACTCCTCTGCCAGACAAGCATGAAAACTTCCGTTAATATTCCCAGAACACTTGTAAACATCAGGTTGGTGTGTGCAATCCAGGCCTCTTATGGTAAGATAGGAAAGAGGCAGGATGCTCACTGGAAGTTTGTGAGCTAGCCTGCTTTATGCAGGGGCCACCAACAGAAGATTGTCGTAAGGTGGGAGATGGGGACTGACACCCAAGATTGTCCTCTGCCCTCGTGCACACACCTTGGTGCCGTTACTCAAACCCATAAACACACAAAGAACACGAAACAAAAACACACATGGATTCAAACCCAAAACAAAACAAACCCGAACTCCAGGTAGGGTAAATCGTTTAACCCACCAATAAGCTCTCCCAGCGCCTTGGTGTTGAAGCTTCTAGGGGCTTTCAACAATGTAATTGGCAAACATAAAATTAGATTTCATGCTCAGTCCTTAACGAGCAGTTTCAATGTTGCCGCTGCTTGACTTGCTGTGTCTTATTGCGCTTGCATCACCTAATTTGACGTGCTTGTGGTGACATACAGAGATGCCTGAAAAACTCCAATCCCTGGGATAATTGGGCGTTTTTCTACAACACACTCTTGCATTTTTAGGTAGAGTGATTTTTTTCAATTATACGTAAACCATGATTTCCAACAAGATCCCTTTCGACTTTAAATAGGGACTTTGCTGTTTTCCCACTTCTTCCCTCAAAACGCTCTCAAATTGCAGACTCTGCATTGCAGTTTTGTGGTTGGAGCTACTTTTCTGCATTCGTTGCAGTGATTTTCACAGGAATGCTTGAAGGAATACTGGTGGAAGGGAAGCACATCTCAGTCTAGGGACATATGCTGAGCTGTGTAGAACTGCCACCCTCTTTGTCTGCACAGGGGCAATTAGTGTTGTTTCTTCTTTTAGAATCAAAGCTGCTGTAATGAATGAAACCTACTTCTTAAATTAGGCAACCTTACCAAACAAATAGTTTAAACAGTTTTTTAAATATTCCATTAGAATGGCATAATGCATCTGAAAATAGGCTTAAGTGTCCAGGAGATATTTTGGGATCTATCCTTTGAGGAATAAACAGTTATGGTCTCAGATTTGTAATCATTAAACTTAATAATGTTAGTACCCATGACTCTCTAGGTGGTGGTATACTTATTAGTAGCAATTATCCTGGCTGTCCCCACTGAAATTAAAATGGCAATACAATGCCTAACTTAAAAAAATACAAAATAAGAAAAGGAAAGAAGTAACTGGCCATCTCACTAGGGATTCTAAACAGAAAACAAATGAGTTGGTGTTGCCCTGACATTTTGATCCTCGCTTTGCATATTTGACTGCGAAGGGAAGGAAGTAAAGCAACACGTTTTTCAGCAACCTGGTAAATATCAAGATCATCCCCAACATCCTTGGAAAAACTGCTTGTTTCCTCATCTTTCCAGTTAAAAAAATATTGCCACCATCATTCCAAAGAATGAACTAATGGGCACCTACCATATGGAAAGCATTCTGTCTGGTGCCGTGAGTAGAAGGGGCCAGACATAGTGACATAGACCCTTCTTAAGCAGCTTTGTGTCCATGAAGGGAGGTGAGGATGCAGGGTTCACTCTAATAATGTAACAAGTGATTTGAGTGTTAAATCTCAAATTTGGGGAAAAATCATCCAAAACAGAAAATGCTAACAGAAAGCATTACATATATGTTTGGTCTGACACCAGTCTTATGTGATTTCCCCTGCTGTTCATTCATACAAAGGGTAGGTAGCAGGAATCAAGGACAAAAAGAGTTATTCGTTACTTTTCTCCTTGCTGCTGCAAAATACATGGTGAAGGAACAAAGGGTTTGTTCTGGCTTGCAGTTTAAGTACACAGTACAAGCTGGCATGGTGGTGCTTGCTTTTAATCCCAGCATTCTGGAAACAGAGGCAGGCTTGATCTACAAAGTGTGTTCCAGGACAGCCAGGGTTCTTACACAGAGAAATATTATCTCATAAAACCAAAAGAAAAGAAAAAAAGAAAGAACATGGTGCAAAAAACAGGATGATTTTGCAGTCAAGAAAACTTAGGCAGCTGGTCTAATTGCATACACAGTCTGGAAGTACAGTGTTCAACTCTCTTTCTACTTTTAGTTCAGTCTTGGACCCCAGCTGAAAAAGTGGTGCCTTCTACAGTTTAAGGAGGTCCTGGCAGAGCAGTTAACCAAATCTAGAAATCTCCTCAAGGACATACACTGAAGTTTGTAACCTATATGATTCTCGATCCTGATAGGCTGACAATTAACTATCATAAAAAAAAATGGTTTTTTGTTACATCGTTTTGTCTTGTGTATCCTAACATATATATAAACACTCAGTTATTCTTAGATTGTTGGTGTTCCTCCTAGAACAAGATGGAATGCCACTTATTCATTGAGGAATATGTCTGTAGCCTCCTACTGAGACTATACTCAGTGCCTTGGTACCTGTATCTCTCTAGCCCTCTACCCTTCATTTCTACTTGAAAAGCCAGAAATTCACTGTCCTTGAAATTATCTGCCATGAAACTAATTCTCCTTCACATTGGCCTATGACAATAAGGTCTATTCTAGTACTTATGAAATAGCCATGAGTTAAGTAGGCTATAAGATACACACCTGTGTGTGTGTTTGTGTGTTGTTCATGCACATACACACAGAGATAAAGACACACATCAGTGAACATATATCTGCTACTGATTGACTATTAGAAATATATTTCAGATGCTGTAACATGCATCATATGATTTTATTCTCAGCTTAGTCATTATTATAATAGGGACTTGTAAATTATTGATAAATGTCAAATCCTTTCAAACCTACTTTCAAGACATTTTTAAACAATAGTAACTTGTAATGTCAGCGGACAAGCAATCCAAAGAGTTAATGGAAGCCTAAGGCATTTCCCTTAGCCCACCTAAAATACCAGAAATAATGAACTTTTGTGATTTCTTCTTGTTTTTAAACATAAAATTTGTCATAGTAATTGTACCCAAAAGAATTTACTTCCTCTGAATTTGCAATCCCTGTACTCTTGTAGCAAAGATGCCTGTGGAGACTTTGATTATAAATATCCTGAGTTTGAATTACATCTATCCAATTTTAGGTTAGTTGTATATTAAAAAAGATTGGTTTTGAAAAAATGCCAAGTGGTAAGTTTTTCTCTTACGAAATTGAGACAGCTTACTAGAATAAATGGAAAAGGGTCAATATTGTCATGAGGATGATGAAAAATAAGAGCAGAAAAATCTCAATATCTTCTAGAATGAAACTTCAGATCACAAAGCGTTGCATCTTCAGAGGGAAAGACAACTGCAGAAACTGTAATTGGAAGTCAGCTGTTCCTATAGCACGAGGTATTCAGAGTTGAGCCACAAAAGTTACAGTCTGTCCTGAAACCACTGCTGGAAGATGCTTGTGTTGAACTTCTTTTAGTCTTTGCAATAAACATGAGATTTCCCATGTACATGACATTTGAAAAGAACTTGTATGAGACAAAATATTTACAGAAGGCTCTATGAAGTCTGTTAGAGAAAGGAAGGGATCATTGGATTCTAGAGCTACCCTGAAAAGTAGCTTACTCTCCTGATGTACCAGATGAAGACAGGATTGAAAGTGTTGAAAAATAAACCTCAGTCTTTCAGCATCCCTTCTGAACTTAACTCTTGTTTAGATTTCCATATGTAATTGAATTCTAGTTAGGTATAACTAAATATATAATATAATAATATATATATTTATATATATATAGTACATGGACAGAATTAAGGGGATGAATACATGTGTATGTGTGTGTTTTTTTATGTATGTGTGTATGTGTGTGCATGTGTGTATGTGTCTGTATGTGTGTGTACCTCTGTGTGTTCATGTGTGTTTGTGTATATGTGTGTGAGTGTGTGTATGTGTCTTGTGTGTTTATATGTATGTGTGTATGTGTCTGTGTTGTATGTATATGTGCATGTGTGTGTACCTCTATGTGTGTTCATGTGTGTATGTATATATATGTGTGTGAGTGTGTGTGTCTTGTGTGTTTATATGTATGTGTGTGTGTGTGTGTGTGTGTGTGTGCATTTGTTTGTAAACTTATTAAGTGATCTGTGAAGTAATAAGAAGCTGAGATCGTGGTACTTGTCCTTAATTCTGGGTGCTTCAAAAGGCAGAGTAGTGCCAGAATAGGTGCTTTCAAAGGGAAGTGATGACTTGTAGTGTGTAATGACCTAGTCCACAAGGCTGGCTGTTGCAGTAGTCCTAATCTGGTAATGGATCCTATTCCAGGATGAAAGCTTGGAAATGCTGATTCTGCTATGAGGGAATGAATCAGCATCAGCAATAATAACAGAGCAAATCAACTCAGTGGCAAAAGGGACTGCTAGGTGAGGAAAAGACCAGATCATCTTCCTCCAGATACACTTTTTATCTGGGCTGTTACCTGAAGGTAATACTGGCATAGGACTTTCCACACCAATCAAGATAATCAGAACAATTCTTCACAGAAGGCTCCTTACTCTACTGTAGGAATTTGATATCAAAACCAACCGTAATACGTGACATGTATATTTATCTTGGAAAAGTATGTGGGAAAAATACTGTTTCTTGGTGTTAGGTCCTGATATATGTTCTGTCAGTCTAACAATCAGTCAGATACATAAAAGGAAGTCACAGTAGAGTCTTAGGATGATATAATTTGATATAATATTGGTAAAGACTAATCAGATGAGAAATAAAGGCTGTCTATCCAGAGCTTTTACTTGGGAGCTGGTCACCATAACTTGCTTTGGCGGAGACTCAAAGGCAGATAAATATTTTGATAGGTTTTTAGGAAAAAGAAAAGATATATATATATATATATATATATATATATATATATATATATATATATATATAAAATCGTTGGGGCCTAAGGATTTCAGAAAACTATGGACAGTAGTAGAGGTAGAGTATCTTAAGTAGGTCAGATAACATATTTCTGATTGGAACCAGGGCATGGAAATTCAAGAAGCTTTCTGCTAATGTTCGAGTCTGTCTGCTTTCTCTTGATAGCTGCATAAGTTTGGGGTTGGCATTGTTGTTGGTGATGATCATAAATCAGAGCTCTATGTTTTTTTTAAGTTTTAATTATATGTACATATGTTTGTGGACATGTGCATGTGGAGGCCAGAGGTGTTGGATCCCCTTGGAGATGGACACTCAGGCAGTAGTGAGCCACCTGACCTGGGCACTGGGAACCTGACTTGAGTCCTCTGCAAGAGCAGCACACACTTGAAACTGCTGAGTCATATCTCTGGCCCCAGCGTTCTACTTTAATATAGGTCTGGTCATTCTCTATTTGTATATTCTGTCTCTCACTACAGATGCACTGCTCTTGTCTGCCCATATGTGCATGCAAACCCGAAACTGATTTCATATACATTTACCCAGAAATGTCACAGCTTCCCTAGAAAGAATGAACTCATGGACACAGGACAAAAATGGTACCAAATGGCTAATTGGCTATGATTCCACCATGTTAGCTGAGTCAAGGAAAATGAAAACATATCAGGATCAGACAGTTCATTCTACAGGCAATTGTAGTGTGACATTAATGGCTGTGCTTGCTGCTAAAAGACAGTGAAGTAATTCTTTTTTTTTTTATTCATATTCTTTTTTTTTATTTTGCAATACAATTCAGTTCTACATATCAGCCACGGATTCCCTTGTTCTCCCCTCTCCCGCCCCCCCTCACCTTCCCCCCAGCCCACCCCCAATTCCCACCTCCTCCAGGGCAAAGCCTCCCCCGCGGACTGAGATCAACCTGGTAGACTCAGTCCAGGTAGGTCCAGTCCCCTCCTCCCAGGCCAAGCCAAGAGATCCTGCATAGGTCCCAGGTTTCAAACAGCCAACCAATGCAATGAGCACAGGACCCGGTCCCACTGCCTGGATGCCTTCCAAACAGATCAAGCCAATCAACTGTCTCACCCATTCAGAGGGCCTGATCCAGCTGGAGACCCCTCAGCCATTGGTTCCTAGTTCACGTGTTTTCATTCGTTTGGCTGTTTGTCCCTGTGCTTTATCCAACCTTGGTCTCAACAATTCTCGCTCATATAAACCCTCTTCATTCTCGCTAATTGGACTCCCAGAGATCCACCCGGGGCCTAGCCATGGATCTCTGCATCCAGATTCCTCAGTAGTTGGATTAGGTTTCTAGCATGACAATTAGGGTGTTTGGCCATCCCATCACCACAGTAGGTCAGTTCAGGCTGTATCTCGACCATTGCCAGCAGTCTGTTGTGGAGGTATCTTTGTGGATTTCTGTGGGCCTCTCTAGCACTCTGCTTCTTCCCATTCTCATGTGGTCTTCACCTACCATGGTCTCCTATTCCTTGTTCTCCCTCTCCGTTGTTGATCCAGCTAGGATCTCCCGCTCCCCCAAGCTCTCCCTCCCTCGACCCTCGCCCTTCACTACCCCCACTCATGTCCAGGCTGTTCATGCAGATCTCATTCCATTTCTCTGTCATTGGGCAATCCCTGTGTCCTTCCTGGGGTCCTGCCTTCCAGGTAGCCTCCCTGGTGACGTGAGCAGCAGTCCAGTCATCCCTGTTCCACATCTAGTATCCTCCTATGAGTGAGTACATACCATGTTTGTCTTTCTGAGTCTGGGTTACCTCACTCAGGATGACTTTTTCTAGATCCATCCATTTGTCTGCAAACCTCATGATGTCATTGTTTTTCTCTGCTGAGTAGTATTCCATTGTGTAGATGTACCACATTTTGTTTATCCATTCTTCAGTTGAAGGGCATCTAGGTTGTTTCCAGGTTCTGGCTATTACAAACAATGCTGATATGAACATAGCTGAACAAGTGCCCTTGTGGTGTGGTTGAGCATTCCTTGAGTATATGCCCAAGAGTGGTATAGCTGGATCTTGGGGGAGATGGATTCCCAATTTTCTAAGAAAGTGCCATATTGATTTCCAAAGTGGTTGTACAAGCTTGCATTTCCACCAGCAGTGGAGGGGAGTTCCCCTAGCTCCACATCCTCTCCAGCATAAGGTGTCTTCAGTGTTTTTGATCTTAGCCATTCTGACAGGCGTAAGGTGGTATCTGAGATTTGTTTTGATTTGCATTTCCCTGATGATTAGGGATGTTGAGCAATTCCTTAAATGTCTTTCAGCCATTTGAGTTTCCTCTGTTGAGAATTCTGTTTAGTTCTATAGCCCATTTCTTAATTGGACTGTTGGGCATTTTGATGTCTAATTTCTTGAGTTCCTTATATATTCTGGATATCAGTCCTCTGTCAGATGTGGGGTTGGTGAAGATCTTTTCCCATTCTGTAGGCTGTTGCTTTGCCTTGTTGACCGTATCCTTTGCTCTACAAAAGCTTCTCAGTTTCAAGAGGTCCCATTGATTGATTGTTTCTCTCAGTGTCTGTGCTACTGGTGTTCTATTTTGGAAGTGATCTCCTATGCCAATGCGTTCAAGACTACTTCCTACTTTCTCTTCTAGCAGGTTCAGAGTAGCTGGATTTATGTTGAGGTCTTTGATCCACTTGGACTTAAGTTTTGTGCACAGTGATAGATATGGATCTATTTGCAGCCTTCTACATGTTAATATCCAGTTATGCCAGCACCATTTGTTGAAGATGCTTTCTTTTTTCCATTGTGCATTTTTGGCTTCTTTGTCAAAAATTATATGTTCATAGGTGTGCAGATTAATGTCAGGGTCTTCAATTTGATTCCATTGGTCCACATGTCGGTTTTTATGCCAGTACTAAGCTGGTTTTATTACTGTAGCTCTATAGTAGAGCTTGAAGTCAGGGATCGTGATGCCTCCAGAGGTTGTTTTATTGTACAGGATTCTTTTGGCTATCCTGGGTTTTTTGTTTTTCCATATGAGGTTGAGTATTATTCTTTCCAGGTCTGTGAAGAATTGTGTTGGTATTTTGATGGGGATTGCATTGAATCTGTAGATTGCTTTTGGTAAGATTGCCATTTTTACTATGTTAGTCCTGCCTATCCATGAGCATAAGAGATCTTTCCACTTTCTGACATCTTCTTCAATTTCTTTTTTCAGGGACTTAAAATTCTTGTCATATAGGTCCTTCACTTGCTTGGTTAGTGTTACCTCAAGGTATTTTATGTCTTTTGTGGCTATAGAAAAGGGTGATGTATCTCTGATTTCCTTCTCAGCCTCTTTGTCCATTGTATATAGGAGGGCTACTGATTTTTTTGAGTTGATCTTGTATCCTGCTATGTTGCTGAAGGTGTTTATAAGCTGTATCAGTTCCTTGGTGGAATCTTTGGGGTCGCTCAAGTATACTATCATGCCATCTGCGAATAGGGAAAGCTTGACTTCTTCCTTTCCAATTTGTATCCCCTTAATCTCCTTATGTTGTCTTATTGCTCTGGCTAGAACTTCAAGTACTATATTGAATAAGTATGGGGAGAGTGGACAGCCTTGCCTCATTCCTGGTTTTAGTGGAATTGCTTTGAGTTTCTCTCCATTCAATTTGATGTTGGCTGTTGGCTTGCTATAAGTTGCCTTTATTATGTTTAGGTATGTTCCCTGTATTCCTGATCGCTCCAAGACCTTTATCATGAAGTGGTGTTGGATTTTGTCAAATGCCTTTTCTGCATCTAGTGAGATGATCATGTGGTTTTTTTTCTTTCAGTTTGTTTATATGGTGTATTACATTGACAGACTTTCGTATGCTGAACCACCCTTGCATCCCTGGAATGAAGCCTACTTGATCATGGTGGATAATTGTTTTGATGTGTTCTTGGAGTCTGTTTGCCAGTATTTTATTGAGTATTTTTGCATCAATGTTCATGAGGGAGATCGGTCTGTAGTTCTCTTTCTTTGTTGTATCCTTGTTTGGTTTAGGAATCAGGGTAAATGTAGCCTCATAGAAGGAGTTTGGTAATGTTCCTTCTGTTTCTATTGTGTGGAACAATTTAGAGAGTATTGCTATTAACTCTTCTTTGAAGATCTGGTAGAATTCTGTGCTGAAACCATCTGGTCCTGGGCTTTTTTTGGTTGGGAGTCTTTTAATGACTGTTTCTATTTCGTTAGGGGTTATTGGACTATTTAAATAGTTTATCTGGTTTTGATTTAACTTAGGTATGTGGTACCTATCCAGAAAGTTATCCATTTATTTTAGGTTTTCCAGTTTTGTGGAACAGAGGTTTTTGAAGTATGACCTGATGATTCTCTGGATTTCCTCAATGTCTGTTGTTATGTCCCCCTTTTCATTTCTGATTTTGTTGATTTGGATGCTCTCTCTCTCTCTGTCTTTTGGTTAGTTTGGATAAGGGCTTGTCTATCTCGTTGATTTTCTCAAAGAAACAACTCTTTGTTTCATTAATTTTTGTATTGTTCTCTTTGTTTCTATTTTATTGATTTCAGCTCTCACTTTGATAATTTCCTGGCATCTATTTTTCCTGGGAGACTTTGCTTCTTCTTGTTCTAGAGCTTTCAGGTGTGCTGTTAAGTCACTAGTGTGAGATTTCTCCAACTTATTTATGTGGGCATTTAGTGCTATGAATTTCCCTTTTAGTACTGCTTTCATAGTGTCCCATAGGTTTGGATATGTGGTGTCTTCATTTTCGTTGATCTCTAGGAAGTCTTTAATTTCTTTCTTTATTTCTTCCTTAACCCATTGGTGATTCAGTTGGGTATTATTCAGTTTCCATGAGATTGTAGGTTTTCTGTAGTTTCTGTTGTTGTTGAAATCCAACTTTAGACCATGGTGGTCTGATAGAACACAGGAGGTTATTCCAATTGTTTTGTATCTGTTTGGATTTGTTTTGTAGCCAAGTATATGGTCAATTTTAGAGAAGGTTCCATGGGGTGCTGAGAAGAAGGTATATTCTTTTTTGTTAGGATGGAATGTTCTGTAGATGTCAATTAAGTCCATTTGAGTCATGACATCAATTAAGTCCTTTATTTCTCTGTTAAGTTTCGATTTGGGAGATCTGTCCAGTGGTGAAAGTGGGATGTTGAGGTCTCCCACTATTAATGTGTGGGGTTTTATATGTGATTTAAGCTTTAGTAATGTTTCTTTTACATACGTGGGTGCTCTTCTGTTTGGGGCGTAAATGTTCAGAATTGAGACTTCATCTTGGTGGATCTTTCCTGTGATGAGTATGTAATGCCCTTCTTGATCTCTTTTGATTGATTTTAGTTTGAAGTCTATTTTGCTGGATATCAGGATGGCTACACCTGCTTGTTTCTTAAGACCGTTTGATTGGAAAGTCTTTTCCCAGCCTTTTATTTTTAGGTAGTGTCTATCTTTGAATTTGAGATGTGTTTCTTGTATGCAGCAGAAAGATGGGTCCTGCTTTCGTATCCATTCTGTAAGCCTATGTCTTTTTATAGGTGAGTTAAGTCCATTGATATTGAGGGATATTAATGTCCAGTGATTGTTCATTCCTGTTATTTTTTGGTGGTGATGTGTGTGTACTTTTCTTTGTTGGGGTTTACTGCTGTGGCTTTATCTATTGCCTGCGTTTTCGAGGGTGTATCTGACTTCCTTAGGTTGGAATTTTCCTTCTAGTGCTTTCTGTAGGGCTGGATTTGTGGATAAATATTGTTTAAATCTGGCTTTGTCATGGAATGTCTTGTTCACTCCATCTATGATGATTGAAAGTTTTGCTGGGTATATTAGTCTAGGCTGACATCCATGGTCTCTAAGTGTCTGCATTACATCTGTCCTGGTCCTTCTGGCTTTCAAAGTCTCTATTGAGAAATTGGGTGTTATTCTGATGGGTTTGCCCTTATACGTCACTTGGCCTTTTTCATTTGCTGCTCTTAATATTCTTTCTTTATTCTGTAAGTTTAGTTGTTTAATTATTATGTGGCGAGGGGACTTTTTTGGGGGTCTAGTCTGTTTGGTGTTTTGTAGGCTTCTTGTATCTTCATAGGCATTTCCTTCTTTAAGTTGGGAAAGTTTTCTTCTATGATCTTGTTGAATATATTTTCTGTGCCCTTGAGTTGGTATTCTTCTCCTTCTTCTACCCCTATTATTCGTAGGTTTGGTCTTTTCATGGTGTCCCAAATTTCTTGGACATTTTGGTTCATGACTTTGTTGGCTTTAGTGTTTTCTTTGAGTGATGAATCTATTTCTTCTACTGTATCTTCAATGCCAGAGATCCTTTCTTCAATCTCTTGCATTCTGTTGATTATACTTGCATCTGAAGTTCCCGATTGTTTACTCAGATTTTCTATTTCTAGCATTCCCTCTGTTTGTGTCTTCTTCATTTTTTCTATTTCCCTTTTCAGGTCTTGGACTGTTTCCTTCATTTGTTTCATTGATTTTTCTTGATTTTCTTTCAGTATTTTATTGTTTTCTTCTAGGACTTTATTGATTTCTTCTAATTTGTTTGCCCTTTCCTCTAGTTGTTTACAGTGTTCTTCCCATTTTTTTGTCTTTTCCTCTACACAAGCCTCTACCTTCTTCATGATGTCATTCATAAGGCTATTTTCTTCTGCTTCTTCCAATTTCTGATGTTCAGGTCTAGGTGTTGGAGGAGGGCTAGTTCCTGGTGATGCTGTATTGGTATTCATTTTGTTGTATGTGTTTTTGCCTTGACGTTTGCCCATCTCCTTGTGGTTCTTTCTTGGCCTTATCTGTACACTTGGTTCAGACAGAGCTGACAGATTCAGGAAGTCTCTCTCTCTTGTCCAGATGGGAGTTCTCTTGTCCAAATTGGAAGTCCGGGGCAGGATGGGAGCTCTTCTCTCTCTCTCTTTCTCTCTCTCTTTCTCTCTCTCTCTCTTTCTCTCTCTCTCTCTCTCTCTCTCTCTCTCTCTCTCCTCCAGAAGGGAAGTCTGGGGCAGGATGGGAGCTGGAGCAGGCCTCTCAGGAAGAGGCTGGGGTCTCGGGCGGATGGGCGTGCGGGCAGGGTGTGGAGATTGCAGGGTCTGCCGGGGGTCTTGGAGAAGGGGATTCTTCCCGGTGGGGCTAGAAGGGAACCTGCCTGGTGGCCAGAACCTGGGGCCAAGTTGGGCAGGTCTTCCCCAGAGTGGCTGGTGCCCGGGATGTGGTCCGGGCTGAGCTAGGGCACTCACCTGTGCTCCAGAAGGGAAGTCCGGGGCAAGATAGTGAAGTAATTCTTAAGTACAATTTTCTTGAAACATTTTTGTTTGTCTTACATTTTTTTAAACATCCTTAATGGCATTGTAATTGAGTTACCTTTTCTATTTATGTAACAATAACTACTCATTTTCCTGTTGTTTTCTGTAAAGCTGAACGTGGTTCACTTTTATTCTGCTTCTACTCTTAGAAACTAGATGAGTACAACACTAATTTATCCCGATTTTTAACTTCCTGAATAATGGACTTAGTTTGCCATGAGAACTAATGGGTTCAGTTCAATAGTTCAGAATCTCTAAATCCCAATGTTTATTTACGGTCCTCAGCAGTTCTTTTTCTTGAGAAAATAAATTATGAACAAGTCAAACATGCTGGTTCTAACATTTAGCCAGATAACAAATGATCTTATGAAGCAACATTAATGAAAAGAAAAACGAGGCTAATTTAGCAATCTGCGCTAACAGTCATTTATAGAAGTCTGGAGCTAAGGTTTTCGTGTTCCCTCTGTGCAGGTTATAAAGCACTCAGGACAGTGTGATTCAAAAATGAGAGTCTGCCCGTGTATCCGTCAAAGAAATTCTGGCCCATGAGTATGCCCAGATTACCTTAGGGTCTCTTTCAAAGTACATTCTCCTAAAAGTGTTGATTTTACTTGTGTTGCAAAGTCACTCAATCAAAGCATCTTTAAGCTGGCTAAGGGAGAGTCACTCTGTTTTATGGTAGACATGAAAGGATCTAAAACAGAATTGTTGCCCACAGTTAGAGAACAACAAAGCATACTTGGATAAAAAAGAAAAAAGATATCAGTATATTAAAAATACCCAATGAATGTGACCTTTGCATCACAGTCACAGCCCATTATAAGACTTATAATAGAATTGTTTCCAGCCTGTATGAGGTTCGTATATATGCTATCAAAATGTTCCTAATTTTAGAACCAAACCCGTTAAGAATCCAGATGTTCTCAGTGATCAGAGAGTGAGAAGCAGCAACCCTTCTGTCTATTTCAGGTGACTACAACCCTCCATATAGCAGCTAAATATATGTTAGTGAGCCTGATATCAGAAAAAATCCTCTGGGATAGGATAGAGTCCAAGCAGTAAAGCCTCACAATATATGTTTGACTCTGAGAAGAAATTCGCCAAAGAAAGCTGAATGGAAAGTGATTGATCAAATGGTTGATCTTGCTCATCACTCGGAGGAGGCAGGAAATTCACTGGCATGCTAGTAAATACCTTCTATAATATATTCAATTTGTTTTACCTGCTATTGAATAAATTATTCTAATTACACTTAATTCCATCACCAAATAGTCTTTGAAAATTTAGGAAAGCGTTCTTCCATTAGAGAGCTAACATAACTTTAGAACCATGCTCAGTCAGTGTGTACCATCACTCAGACCATTTCTTTTGGATATAACTTTAGATTGAAAGCCCTCTTGAATTCTCATTTTTCATGCATCTGAGCATATAGTGATTTTTAAAAAGAGGGAAATTTATTTTGCAGGTGACTCAGTAAACCTTGAGAACAAGTACTGTGATTCTAGAATACTACAGGAGGTCCATCACACTGTCCAGATATCCCTGAGCTGCAGTAGATCTGTCAGGTGTCATTTTTTTTTAAGTTGGAGGAGGAACTAGACAGTTCCCTATAGGTGGGAACTATGATTAGTTTTTAAGGGACTATGCCTTTTCTTACTTTTTAAACTAAAATTTTAGCTGTGAGTTAAATAAGTCAACCTACATATACGTCCATCTTCTATCCAGTATTATAGACAAGATAAGTTATTTTTGTACTACTTTTTTTGTGAAAACACTTAATACATACAGAGGTCATTATAAATTTACATGCAATGACCAATGTGTTAGCCAGCTGATTTTTATCCATACAGAAAGTGAGTTAGTTGATCTATTTATTACAAGAAGTATTTTTGCAACTAAAGTAAGGCTACTTGGAAGTTTAATTTGTAGCTCTAACAAAGACTGAAAGATAAGGAAGAGCCTTATCATTTTATAAGACCATATTTAAAAGAGAATACTTCCTAGGTCATGAAGAAAGGCATTCC
The DNA here is from genome assembly GCF_949786415.1 of Peromyscus eremicus. Lineage (NCBI taxonomy): Eukaryota > Metazoa > Chordata > Mammalia > Rodentia > Cricetidae > Peromyscus > Peromyscus eremicus. Next base: position 22,192,393 of record NC_081421.1, on the reverse strand, counting down.
TCTTAAAGATGACAAGAGGCTTAATTGGCTCTTTGAAAGATACATACAAACTTTTTTAAAAATTAACTTTCCTATTTTTAAAGGGTATTTGTTGAATTTATTATTTTATTTCCATATATATATATTCATAACACTAGCCTAGACCCTTGAAGACAGAGTATGATGTTGCAGCTATATAAAGAGTACCTCTCCTACAGAGGCATGGTCTGCCCCATTTTAGGCTCTCTTTAAACTTAGATATTTTGATAACTTCAAGGATTCCCAAACATGCACACATTTTTTTTTTTTTTTGCTTGTTTGGACAGAGATTTGTCTGTTAATACAGATATAAAATCTGAATGAGTCCTACAATCTGTCCTTCAGGTTGGGTCCTATGGGGAGACTAGGATTTCTCCATGATGAAACATGTGGAAGCCTGTATCTCTGGTGAATATGGGAACAAAGAAAACAAGAGCACCTCCATCTTAGAGAGTTAAAGAGAATTCATCATCTTTTCTGCTGAGGAATATCTGCATCTTTTCTGTTGATAAATGTTTTCTTTTTTATTAGGATGCTCAAATCTGTTATATGAGTTATATATTCATTCATTTTTAAAATACAATGAATCAGAAATTAAGATAAAAATAAAGGGAGACATCATGGGGATAGGGAGAAACAGGGTATTAGGGAAGTTCCCAGTGATCCACAAGGATGATCCCACCTTAGACAACTAGCAATAGTGGAGAAGGTGCCTGAATGGGCCTACTCTGGTAATCAGATTGGTGAATACCCTAACTGTGATCATAGAGCCTCATCTAGTAACTGATGGAAGCAGATGCACAGATCCACAACCAGGTACCAGACCGAGCTCCAGGAGTCCAGTCAAAGAGAGGGAAAGAGGGATTCTGTGAGCAAGGGGCATCAGGTTCATGATGGGGAAACCTACAGAGACGACCAAACCAAACTAGTGGGAACTCATGAACATCAACAGCTGTGGAGCCTCCATGGGACTGTACTAGGCCCTCTGCACAGGCAAGACAGTTGTGTAGCTTGATCTGCTTAAGGGGCCCCTGGCAGTGAGATCAGGATCCATCCCTGGTGCATAAGCAGGCCTTTTGAAGCCCAGTGCCTATGGAGGGACATCTTACACAGCCTTGGGTCAGGGGGAGGGGCTTGGACCTGACTCAACTGAATGTACTAGGCTCTGCTGACTCCTCATGGGAGGCCTTGCCTTGGAGGAGGTGGGGATGGGGGTTGGGTTGGGGGGAAAGGCTGGAAGGTGGGAGGAAGGAAGAGAGAGGTGTCTATGGTTGGTATGTAAAATGAATAGAAAGTTTCTTAATAATTAAAAAAATCAGTAAAAATAAAAAAATAAGACTGTTTAAATAAATGGTCCTAAGTCAGGTGACTAGCAGAAAGTTTAGCCTATAATCTAAACTGTGGACCTAGGCCAGAATCACATCCAACTTAACTTCTCATGGATGAATGCAGTAGAAAGATGAAAACAAGACCAAATACTGAACTGAAACATCAGTAAAAGACAGAAATGTAGATATACTATGGAAAATGAAGTAAAGGTGTACTTTCAAATTAAATATACACATTCACATACATGCATATGTACACTTATGTCCACGCTCACATATATAAATAAATTGTAAAAAAAAAACTTTTGAACTCTAAATTTATGGAATGACAAAGCCTAGAGAAAACATGAGTAATAAATTGCATTCTCTCTAACATGCAGAATCCACAGAGAATGACCAGGAAGATACATATTATACTAAAAGACAAAGACAGGCTTCTTGGCCCTCAAGTTTTTACTTGATACTTAAATTATTTGGGGTTTGAAGCATATCAAGAAGCCATATTTACCGATAGATTAGTGTCTCACATTGTCACCTTATATCCCAAAATTCCAAGAAGCTATACGTTTTAAAATTGAAATTGTTGACCAAACAAAGTTCTAGAACACATTTACATTTTAATACAGGTATGGTGGTTTGAATAAATTTGGTCCCCATTGACTCAAAGATTTGAATGCGTGGTTAATAGGGAGTGGCACTATTAGGAGGTGTGGTCTTGTTGGAGAAAGTGTATCACTGAGGTTGGGCTTTGAGCTTTCAAATGCTCAAGCTAGGTCCAGTGACTCTCTCTTCCTGATGCTTACCAATCTGGATATAGAACTCTCAGCTACCTCTCCAGCACCATGTCTGCCTGTGTGCCACCATGCTTCCCACCACAGAGATAATGGACTAATCCTCTGAATGTCAGCAAGCCCCAAGTAAATGCTTTCTTGTATAAGATTTGCTGTGGTCATGGTGTCTCTTCACATAAACAGGACATTAACAAAGAAAACAGGTTGTATATTTAATTGTACTTGCTGAGCTGGAAAATACTAGTGTTTGAACAACCGCTCACCAAGAAGAGAGATAACTCAATATCTTGCTGAAACTATTCTAGTCACATCTGTAAATTTGGAGCAATCAAGTCATCAATATATATCCACTTTTTATAAGAATAGGATCTTGGAAGAAAATTTGTGAGTGAGGAATTCCTATTATTTATAGAATAGGTTTATTGATCAAAGGTGAAAAGTGAGGCAAATTTTATAGAGACAATCAAGCCTTGTCTGCAAGCCCCATAATCAAAATCATGTTCAATTTCTCAGCTTATATTATATATGGTTTTTATTGCTGAAATAAACATTTGTTACTTGACTATATATGTATAACACTATGTATAAGAAAAAAATCTCATTTTTATAGTTTTATTGGTCAGAAGTGTTGAGATAAGATGTTATGACACAAAGGAAATAATTTTTTCATAATTTTTGATAATTAAAAGTAATAGTAACACTTACTTTATTGAAAGACTACAGGTATTGATCTAGACAATACCCAGATTATCACTACTTTGTCTTTGTAGATTATGTTTCCTAAAATAATCTAACACCACTACCACATAAGCTAATAGACTATATGTCAGGGAATAGATATGGTTGTGTTCCTGCAAAAGCTAGTAGGTGGTGGTAGCAGCATGAATGATACCAAAGTTGGTAGTAAACTTGTTACATGTTCATTAAAAACTGACTGAAGTACTTAAATAAACATCCTTATACCCTCTCCTTTATAGTCAGTTAGAGTCAGAAAGCAAAAATTTAGCTTTGAGTACTCTAAAACATGTCTGTTATTCTTTAAACTCCCTCCAAACTTACATGATGAGTAAATAAAAAATAAGATGGGGAGAAGGTGTGTAAGACTGTAGCCATGGAGCAAATACAGAAACTGCTGATATAAACAGATGGCTTTGTAACTCTCAGCCTCACCCACTGTAGATGAGTACATATTGTTCAACTTTAAAATTGTTTGCCTGAAGGTTTTGTAGTCTAGTCAAGTATAACATTAACACTGAGAAATTTGAGTTCTTGGAATAACTTCTATCCAACTAAAACCCTAATGAGATAGCAAATCCTACTCAGGGGCCTCCAGTCTCACAGGGGCCAACTGACATTTTTTCATGATGCCCAGGACCACTTTGAAGATAGAAATACCATACATAGTGCTCCTTAGGATAATATTTAACTCAATAATATAGTCTCTACTTCAAAATATTTTTAGATAATTATTGTCTTACTTTCAATTAATTGGTTTACAGAAGTAACCACATGCCATAGTCTGTGCCAATATGGATATAGAAATGTATAACTAAGATATCATTTCACTATGTATGCCCCTTAAATGCAATAAACATAGGAATAAAAAATCCACTGACATTTAGTGCTGGGATGAGATAACAGTAAAGTATCACAGTTAGGTGAACAGAGATAATTAGCAACAGACAGTATGGCTTAAATGTGCACAGAGTAAAATCAAACATTTAATTGTTGATGTAGTTTTCTGAATGTATCAAGCCTTCAGTGCCCAGTGGACATCTTTATCAGGCAGTTATATATTTATTTGAACATGAACACATATAGAATTGTGTTTGAAGTAGTAGACCTGGTACTTTTTATTTTTGTATATTACTTGAAATGACAGCACTAAATAGAATTACTCAGAGAAATTGTTCAGGGAAGTGTTAGCATTTCAAATTAAATTATTTACAAATGAAACTGAAAAAGTTAATAGCTAGCAGTTATGGAAGCCTAACACAACCTATCTAATGAGGATACTAAGGTATCCTAAGGGGTTATTGGTTTTAGAAAACATAGGCCATCATATTCTTGATCAAACTGGTGACAGTATATGATAGTGCACTGTTCTGAGGAAGACAGGGATGTGATGTGAACCATGGTTGTGAGTATATTTTCAAGAGGTTGGGGCCTACTAAGGGTATGAATGAGACAAATGAATTAATTCTGCTCACTCTTTTACATAAAAGTATTAGTTTATTACCAATCATTTATTTTTGAAATAAGGAGAGGCCTAAATGTGTTCTAGTAGTGATAGGACATAGAGAGTAGGAAGGGATGTTCAAATTAAGTGTGAGACAGATAACTGATAGATGCCAAGCTGGAAAAAGCAGGAGTCTAGGGGAGAGAGATGAGACCTGTCTTCAAGACATTTCATTTTTATATTGAAAGGAGAGTGGGACAAGAAAATAGGAAGGAATAGTAGATACACCCATAAGCCCAATGTCACAGAAATAGTTCTTTGTGGTTAATTTTATTATAAAACAGTTAAAAGCCGATGAAAAGGAGTAAGGGGATCAAAATTGACATTGTACAAAGGTCAAATTGAAGATAGTAATCATGGAATTAACCAGCAAGAAACTTGCTTTTATCTAAGATGATGAGATATTAGCACAAGTATCTAACACATATTATTTTATTTTATACATGTTTTAGTTTATATGATTAGATTTTATTCTATTACATATATTGTATATATACATATATATGCAAATAAAATATTCTACATATGAATATATGGTCAAATATCACATATAGAAACTAAAAATTAGTAAGTATGCAAAAGGATGTATAGATATATGTATATATGTGTGTGTGTGTGTGCATATGTGTCTGTGTGTGATTTCAGAATTTTTCAATATATGCACATATATTTAAGAGATTTCTATACATCACTTGAGTGTTCAAATTCAAGTTGTATATAGTTATACATATATATATGTATCAGATACACTTTTAAAACATATTTTTATAGTTGCACTTGCTAGAAAGGCTTTAAATATATGTATTTGATTAGGCAAAATTCATTTTCAGTTACTTTTTTATGTTCAGAATGAATACAAACCAGAATTATTTTCAATGTTACTGTGAATTCCTTTACAAATTCTACCCTGAGATTAAATTTTAATGTTTATGTCTAATATCCAGATACAATATTCAGTAGACTATTGATAAAGTTATTAATGTTTTCAAATTTGTATTTGCTTAACTCTAAAAAGAAAATGTTCACTCTGTTTGGGATGCGATAGAAAGATGAGAATCATTTTGCAATAATCAACAGCAAGAATGACATTCAAGATTATATGCATTATTTTAATTAGGCATGCTGAAAATACATATGGCTTTCTTTGAATAATAAGCATCTACAAATGAGGTTTGATTAGCAAATGCAATGTCTTCTACAGGTTCAATTAAATCAACTGCATTTCAATAATAGTGAATGATTAGAGAAATATTTATCAGAATCTCACTTTGAGTCATCATTCAAAGAATTTATTTTATCTTTAAAAAATTTTGGGGGTAATGGTTCAAATTCCAAACCAATGTGGGAATTTTAAGGTGATTAAATTATGAATTAATCAGTTTGTGATTTAATGTGGCGAGACAAACTTTAAAATTTGCACTGTATAGCATATATAGAGATGAACTACTTTCTATCATCCAAAGTCCATTGACTGACATTTCCTTTTTAAAAACAAAGTGTAGGTATTTATTGGGGTTCTCTGATTTTTTTCTCTTGTTCATATTTTATCCTGAAAAAAAAAGTAGGGTGATTAGTTATAAGGAGAAATAAAAGATTATGGGGCAAAATGTTATATACTTATTTGCTGTCAAGGACACAAAGCTTTCATATTTTGAAAGCAGAGGATAGTCTTTACTTTTAAATCTATCCCAAATAAATTTCAATGTACATTTATTTCTGGTAGTGATGATATATAGTGTGAAACATTACCCAAATGCCTTTCATTCTAGAGAAATATATGTGCACAAAAGGTTTACTCCTTTAAAAGTTGCACTATTTATTTCTACCCAGAGAAGCTTATGATAAAATCTATTTGTCATGATGAAAAAGTCTATAAAATATTTTATGGAGACATGATCTGAATTTATAGAGACATGATAGGCTTTTTGCAGAATAAATATAAAAATGCATTATGCCTACATCGGAAGGTGCATGTAAATAAAAGCAGTAGTTATTTACTATTATTAAATTATCAAATTATAAATATGTAAAAGCTTGACTATAGATATGACTCAGTGATAGAATGCATGCCTAGCATACTTAAAGCACTGAAATAAACCTTAGAACTCCAATGAAACACCAAAAAGGATACAAACTGTTGAAAAGTTTAACCTAAATTGTTTCTTCCATGCCAATTCAATGAAATTGACAAAGTCATATTTGTGTCATTAATCCAGAAGGAAATGTAATGCATACTCTTGTCTTTCCTGTAATCTCTCCCAAAAGGATTGAGAAAAGATTAAGCTGTAGACTGTGCATCATCCTCTGAGGGGAAATCAGAATTTTGATGCAGGAGCCTTAACATGATGAAAGGATGCAAATTTACAAAGAACTGTTACTTTGGGGCTCCCAGAGGACCAGAGTCAAAAAGTCCAGTGCCAAAAATAAAGAAAATGTTTTAAAGGTCTTGAACCCAGAAACAAAGAAGAGCCCAATGAGGCTAATCAGTTTACTAGCAGTTTTATAAATAGACACATTTGCTCTTATTATGCTTCCTTACATAGCTAATTGATGTTTGCCTATCTTGTACAAAGCTTAGTTCTATAACATTATGTTCAAAGTCACTATGCCAAGTACTATGTAGACTCCTGAGGAAACCATAAAGAAGCCATGAGTCCATGCAGAGTCTCCAGCCTTTTGATCATGTGAAATAACATTATCATCTTAAGTTCATACTTCAGAAATGAACATTTAAGTTACAAAAGGAAAAGTGGCAAAAAAAAGCACCCACTCACATTAATTTAAGTAAGTTTTTGGTTTTGTGTTGTGCCACATTCATCGCCATCCTTGGCTATAAGCTGTCCTTGGACTGCCCGTTAAACATACCTAGAACAGGAAGAGCTTCTTCACCGTGGCTTAATCAGCTTCCTGCTATTGAAATGGCAAATGGTACACCATTAAAGTCATTTGGCTCATGGATTGGGAAATCCAAGAACTTGGCGCTGGCGTCTGGTAATAGTCTTCATGATACTGGGTAGAAAAACCATAGAGCACACAAGACAAAAGGCAGAAAATCTCATTTGAACTCATCTTTCTGAAGAGACTGTTACTGTAACAAGTCTCTGGCTTGTATAGGCCTTTATTCAGAGGTCAGGGAAGTGAGAATACTTTTTCTTTCTTGTTTTTTTTATTCTTCTCTCATACATACATCCTGAGATGGCTCAACTATTAAAGGCTAGACTAATAACCAAAAATATAAGAGAATATTTTTTAATTCTCCTGCTTAGGCCAATTCTGAAGGTCAGCACTTGCAAGCACATGCCTACCAGCCCTTTTTCCTCATGCATCATTATAACCAACATCCTTGATTGCAGACTGAAGTGCTCTGAATATCTGTGTCCCCAGATTAATTGATTGAAACCTATGTATCATGTGATAGTATTAAGTGTTGAGGCCTTTCAGAGGCCATTATTTCATAGGGGAGCAGAGGATCCCAGAAAGTGCCTGATCTGCAGAGAATTGAAACCTGTGCATGAGTGAGAAAAGCAGGTGAAAGTTCACAGAAACATGAAAAATCATAGAAAGTGTGGGAAATACAAATAACTGAGGAACAGTGGCTCTCTGGTATGGAGAAGAGATTCCCATTGGCTTTCAGAGTACTGCTTAGCATTTGAGTGCTACAGTAAAGCAGAGTTTTAAAAGACATGTGACATGATCTCATTTATAAGTCAGAGAAAGGAAGAACATTCTAGACATTACGTATAGAATCTTCTAAAGAGACTAATGCATCAACACTGGAAGCAGAACTAAGGCATGTTTGCTTCCTGATACCGTGTGTGGCAGCCGGATGGATCTGGATTTAAGTTCATGATGGGAGATTCTCTGCATTAACAATGTAAAGCAAAGCTTGACTTAGATTGTGTGTGGGGAAAAACAGTTGCAAACTCCTTTACAGCATTATTTACGAATGTGTCCAGGATGATTTTTCTTCTGTTCTTTGTATCTTTTGAAACATATGAGTTCATGTTTTATCTATTTTAAACTCTGACTCACCATTGTATTTAATAACCAGCCAGCATTCTCAAGCCTTAAAACACCTTGATATGTAGCGTCATGGTGAACTTTTTTCCTATCCTTATCCACGTAGGCTATTATAATGTCATAAATTGGGTAACATTAAAAACAAAACAAAACAACAAAAAAAAAAAACCCAGAAATTTTTGTTTCAGTCCTAGAGGCTAAGAAGCCAAAATTAGCCACTAATAGATGTCATGTCTGATGAGAGATGATCCATGATTCAAACATTCTTATTTGGCTCAGGATGGGCTTACTAACACATGACTTGCCTAGCATGCATAAGGCACGGGATTTGATTCCTAGCACCACATGTGTCTTAATTAGGGTTTCTATTGCTGTGCAGAGACACCATGACCACACAACTCTTATAAAATAAAGCATTTAATCGGGAGCAGCTTGCAGTTAAGAGATTTAGTCCATTATTGTCATGGAATTAAGCATGGTGGCACGCAAGCATATATGGTATTGGAGAAGAAGCTGAGAGTTCTATACTCCAATGAACAGGTAGTTGGAAGAGAGAATGACACTGGGCCTGGCTTGAGCTTCAGAAACCTCAAAGCCTGTCTCTAGTGCCACCCTTCCTCCAGCAAGACCATATCTGTAAGATCAGCAGATCAGCACACTTACTCCAATAAGGCCATATCTCCTAATAGTGCCAGTTCTTCTGGGCATATGGCTGCTATTTCCATTCCAACTACCACAACAGGTGTGCATGTGCTTTTATGTACACACACACTCACACACACACACACACCACTTTATATAGTGTCTTACTGTATCTCCTCACATGGTTTGTGAGATTAACTATTTTGTCCTTTGATGAGGATGCTAATTTCAACTATGAAGGCTCCACTCTCACATTCTAATACAATCAAAGGCTTTACGTCTTAATATTTTCATTTTATCTCCTTGTGGGGTAGAGTTTCAATATAGAATTTTAGGAGGTCACAATATAGACAATACCATTCTCTGTCCCTTGCTTTTAAAATTTTGTTTGTTTATTATGTCAGAACAGGTCTTCAACATGCAACTGGAGATTAGACGTGAACTTGAAAAATGTCTCTTCTCTCATTCAGTGATGTGGACCCTGGAAATTAAACTCAGGTTGTTAGGCTTGGTGACAAGCACCTTTACCCAAAGAAGCCATCTTGTTGGCCCATCTCCAGTTTTTATTTCTTAGAACCACACTCATGAAGTTATAGATGCACATAGCCATACACAATCACCTATGACTAATAGTTGAAAGAGATCCACTCAGATAAGCATGTATAATATTTGACATATACCTAACATCTTAAAAATAAATTATAAGAATTTTTAGAAATTATTATATGAAAAAGTAAATATTGGAGACAGTAATGAAATAATAAATCATAATGAGAAAAATAATATTCTAAAAATAATCATGTATCTCTGGAAATAGTATAAACAGTGAAAATAAAAACTCCATGAATGATTAAAAATTATGTGTATGTCTATATATAATATGTAAGTACATCATAAACAGTTTATTATAATTATATTTTATACATTGTATATTTTATACCATAGACACTATATATAATATAAATTTGTGTATGTATATGCAAACATATATATATATTAAAATATTAAACCTGAAGAAGTAATCCAGAAAAAAAGGTAGATTTTATAAAAATAAAAAGATTAATAAATGAGAACTGTATTATTTGGACCATTTCATTGTAGATTACCTTAAAAGGGTGATGATGGGTACCTAGCTGTATCTGAAGATATAAATGTGTGTGTGTGTGTGTGTGTGTGTGTGTGTGTGTGTGTGTACTAGGCTTTTTCTTTTAGGCCAACAACCAGCTCCCAAATTATGACACAGAGATTTCTTGTTAGTTATGAATGCTTGAACTAGCTTTGGCTCATTTCTGGCTAGCTCTTCTAACTTAAATTAGCCTGTTTCTCGCTGTCTAGTTTTTGCCTTGGTGCTTTTTACTTTTCCTTCTGTATATCTTACTGTCACTCCTTCTTTACGTCTGGCTGGTAGCAGCTGCCTGACTTCTTGCTGGGGGGCGGGGCTCGTTTTCTCTCTTCTTCTCTTGTTCTTCTTTCTCCTTCTCTCATCTCCTTTTTGAGCCTAGTTTTCTTCTCTTATTTATTCCATCTCTCCCTGCTAGCTCTGCCTATCCTATCTCTGCCTAGCTATTGGCTATTCAACTCTTTATTAGACCAATTAGGTGCCTTAGGCAGACATGGTGAAACAGATGCAACATATGTTTACATAATTAAACACACATTCTTAGATCATTAAACAAATGCAGCATAAACAAAAGTAACACACCTTTATACAATTATAGTAATATTCTGCAGCATAAACAAATGTAACACATCTTTGCCTAGTTAAAATCATATTCTATAACATGTTCCTTTGTGTGTGTGTGTGTGTGTGTGTGTGTGTGTGTGTGTGTGTGCCCACAGAGGGCAGAAAACAGCACAGTGTGTCCTGGAACTGGAGTTACAGGAAATTGAGAACAGCAAGATTTGGATGCTAGAAATCAAAGTGAGGTCCTATGTATCGACAGCAAGTGCTCATAAGTACTGAGCTATTTCTCCAGCTTCTCAAATTTTGTTTTTTATATCAAGTTATAAGTAGAATATGTTGAAAGCTAAACCTACATCTAAACAGTGTGTGTGAAACTGCTCTTAGAAGAGGAGCAACCGCAGAATGTTAATTAAGCCGTATCCAAAGCTTTCTTACTAGAAACAAAAGAGAGCAAAATAGAAAGGAGTAAATTCAAAATATTAAAGAAGTGTAACTCTCAACTTAGAACTGTGTGCTCATCTAGAGTATTTAAATGTGAGAAAGAGGAGCTGGAGAGTTGGCTTAGCAGTTGAGAACACGTGCTGCTCTTATAGAGGGCATGGAGTGGATTCACAGCATCTGGGAACTCAAAGCTGTCTCCTACTCTAGTTCCAGGGCATCTGATACCCTCTTCTGGTCTCTGCTGGTACCTGAATGTATGTGATGCACACACATAGACTCAGCACACACACATATAAAATAAACAAGATATCTTAAGTAGAAAGTATTCTTAAGAGAAAGGCTAATATAAGTTCACAGCAGCTTAACTGAAATAAGGATAGTTGACTGTATTGCTAGAGCTACAACCCCTGCAGTGAAACACAGTGACCAAAAGCAAGTTGGTGAGGAAACAGTTTGCTTATTTGGCTTATACTTCCATATTGTCACTGAAAGAAGTTAGGACAGGAACTCAAACAGGGCAGGAACCTGAAGGCAGGAGTTGAGACAGAGGCTATGCATGGTTTCTACTTGCTGGCTTGCTTCCCATGGTTTATTCAGTCTGCTTTCTTATAGAACCCAGGACCACCAGCCCAGGGACCGCCCACGTGGGCTGAGCTCTCCCCTAACAATCATTAATTAAGAAAATGCCTTACAACTGGATCTTATGGAGACATTTTCTCAATTGAGGTTTCCTCCTTTCAGATGACTCTAGCTTGTGGCAAGTTGACACACAGATGTTCAGCATTTTTACTAAGAAGGAAATCAAATCCTGAAGGAAGGCATAGGGAAGAAGCACAGTGCAAACAAATAAAAAACTGTGAGCCCATGGGTAAGTCTAAGTGATAATTGACTTTAAATCCCACTAACAAGAAGAACGAAATTGGGATAAACATCCTAGAGAATGAGGGGAAAGGAGGAAGATATTAACGCATTCTGGTGACCCTGTTGAGTTGCATAGCTGGGAAATGGGTGTGGCAATTGATTAATCAATTAGTAAGCAGTGCTCTTCTCAAATATATTCATCACAGCAATAATAAAATAAAATGCAGTGGTGGTTTGCCTCCTTTGTATCTGTGCATGTGCCTGGTGTTGAAAGAAGCCAAAAGAGGGCATTGGATATGTGAAACTGGAGATACAGAATGTAAGCTGCCATAAAAATGCTAGGAATTGAACCTGTGTTCTCTGGAAGCACAGCCACTGCTCTTAACTGCTTAGCCATCTCACTAATACCTGAAAATGTAATTCTTAAGTGTAAAGAGAAAGAAAATGTCAGGAAAAAAATCTGCAAGTAAAAGAAAATTAATCAAGAGAAAAAACAAAGCAATAGCATAATGCAAACACATGCATAATTTTATATTTTGTAAAATATTAAAAACATAAAAATAAAGAGACTGAAGAGAGAATACTAACCAATGGAAGTCAATGCAGCATGATCAAAATCCCAAGCAATAGGTTTCATGACAAGGTTCAGTCTTGGAGTGTAGTCCAATTAAAGGACAATCTCATAAAGGATTATAAAGAATAAATCATCAGGAAGATACAGCATTTTCAAATGTATGACCAAGAAGCATGTGTGTAAAACAAGGATCGAAAATTATAATGTAGGGTTTTATACACTCCCTGTTTGTTGGGAGAAAGGAATTAAGCATAACCTAGTGTACGACAATGGAAGAGGAGGTGGTTTGTGTGGACAGCTGAATCTACTTAGGTGAGGCCAGTTGGTGTCTTAGGAGGATTGTCTTCCTACCCTGTAGAAGTAAGACAGCAGTGAATCCTAGAGATTACTTTTATTGCATTACATTTTTAACTCAGGTTGGGGACATGATTTGTAGCTAAAAGTTTTCCTGGCCCTGCCTGGCTCTCAGTCAGGACAAATCTCTCTCACCTGCCAGTTCCATAGCTGCTCAGATCCAAGTAAACACATAGAGGCTTATATTAATTAAAACGGCTTGGCCATTAGCTCAGGCCTACCACTGACTAGCTCTTACATTTAAATTCAGCCCATTTTTTTTAATATATATGTTGCCACGTGTTCTGTGGCTTTACCTGTGTGCTATTACATGCTGCTCCCTAGATGGTGGGCTGGCATCTACTAGTTTTTCTTATATTAGTTATAACATTTTTTAAATCCTTTTTTATTTTTATTAGAAAAAAAGGGGAAATGTGGTGATATTTTATTTGAGCTGAAATGTGGTGATATTTTATTTGTATGTTAATAAATAAAGTTTGCCTGGAGATCAGAGGACATAGATAGCCAGCCATAAACAAAAGTCAGGCAGTGTTAGCACATGCCCTTAATCCAATCACATGGCAGGCAGTGTCTCAGTGCGTTCAAGGACACAGCCAAGTGTGGTGACACACACCTTTAATCCCAGTACCAACAATAAAGACCTGGAGGTCTGTACAGACAAGCAGTGATGAGGAAGTGAGGTGGCCGGGCTAAGAGCCAATGAGAAGGCAGAACAGCAAGACAATAAAGGCACAGGTTAGACAGGAAGAAGTTGGTTCTCTTGGGAAGCTATGGGGGCATGGTAAGCTAAGGTTAGTTGGTGTCTATTCCTGTTTCTCTGATCTCTATGGCTTTCACCCCTGTATTCAGCTCTCTGTTTCTTATTAATAAGACTGTTTAGAAATTCATCTACAATGGTTTGGTTCATAAAACACTGATAGAAGAACTTGAATTTCATCTATTGAGCCAATGTAAAAATAAACTTGATATCATGTGCTTATAATCTGGTGTTGGGGATGCAGAGACTAGAGGATCCCAGGGCTTGCTGGCCATCAGTCTAACCTAGCATGATTAGTGAGTTCTAAGCCAGTAAAATAGTCTGTCTCAAAGAAGGTGGGTAGTATCCTGCGGTTGTACTTTAATCAACACACACACACACACACACACACACACACACACACACACACCTGAAATTACATTCTCATAGTCTATTTTACATTTTTTTGTGATGAGTTTACCAAACTTTGCATTATTCATATTTTTATCACCTATTCATAATTATGAATAAGAACACATGTAACTAATCCATTTAGATTATCCTGGTAGTATTTTGTTATGTGCAAAAACAATGTATTTAACGTTTTAAGAATTTTAATTCTTCTTCTGGTGTGTCTCTGAAAAGCTCTGTGATGCTTAGAAAGTCATTTCAAGTTGCAACTCCCATTTCCTTATCTGCAAATTGAGGTGATAAAATCAGACAACAGCAAGACTTCTTTCATTATTTGCTCCTCTATAAGTTTATGCAAAATATTTGATCTTCTGTAAGCTAGTTTTATTACTTATGAATGTGTATTTACATTATATATTTCATAAGAGCATATTTCCAGCAATTAATTTTTCATTAAAAATAAGGATAAAGTTATTTGTACCAGAAATGTTATAATACAGATCTCATTTAAAAGCTAGGTGCCTCTTAATCTTCCTAAGTTTGTGAGTTAGAGCAGTAGAGTACAACGCTTAGAGGTATCCCCAAGCTTCTGAGTAAGTTGTATAGAGGAACCCTGGTTTCCTTGTCACCCTTAAAAAAGAGATATAGTTAGCAGCTTATGATATATGAATGAAAAATAAACACATTGTGAAAAATGCCTACTTTAGTTGATTTTCCACTAAATAGCACTTTAAATGAAGAAACTAGGTATCTGTTATTGGACACATTTTTGTCTATTTTCAAATTACCTGCTCAATTTGATCAACTTTTGTTCCTCATGAAATTGTCTCATGAATTGTTTATTTATGCACTTCCACATAAATGAATGTGGCACCTAGTTTGCATTTATACTTTAAAGGCAAAATTAGAGAACAAAAGATTTATATTTTCAGAATTTTGAAAATTGATATATATACCCCTTTGCTCAAAAACAGCTTTTAAACAGGCAGATGGCTCAGTGTTTTAAAATGCTTGCCTCCAAGATGGACAACTAGAGTCTGATGTCCTGGACCCACATGGTGGAAGGAGAGAACTGACTCTGAAAGGTGACTCGTGGCATGTGTGAAACACACAAATATAGACATGCTGGTTCTCAACATCCCTCGCCCACAACCATCTATCATTAGTGAGGCTTATTTTAGTTTATTTCTTTGTTTTATTGAGTCAATGCCTCAAGTAGCCCAGATTGGCCTTAAACTCCCTGAAGTCAAAGATGACCTTGAACTTCTGATCTTTCTGCTTCTGCCTCCCAAGTGCTGAAAGATAGGCATGCTGGCTCATGCTGTGCTGGGAGTGTAAGGCAAGGCCTTCTGGCTAGGAAAGGGGCACAATACCAACTAAGTGACAGCCCCAACTAAGATGTTTATTATGAAATGGTGGATGACAGAATCTTTACTCAGATCACCTTAGACTCTCCCCTGTGTAGGAGACTCATACTTAGGAATTTGCATCTTTGAAAAGTTGTACACGTTCTTCTGGTGCTGACAATCCAATGGCTTCATTCATGCATTTGAATACTCAGTACAGAACCCAGACTCTACTGTAACTTACCAAGCCTTTCATAGTCCTCACTATGATATTATCCTCACTGCTTGTTATAACTTGACATGTTTGTATAAGATAAAATGCAATCAGACCTTCCATCCCAGTGAAATGGTTGGCTAAAGTCTGGTACCTTCAGAAGCTTGGTCAAGGAGCTTGCAATAAGTTTTCACCAGCAGTGTTGACTGGTCTTGGATATCAGTGTGGCTTAGGATAATGGGAATGTCATAGTCAGGCAGCTGTCAGGACTACAGTTAGTCTTGATAGAGAGTCCCGAGAGAGGGAGAGGGACTGCAAGCAGGCTGAGATCCCTGGCAAGCAACAGCGAGGCAACCAGATGGGTTGTGGTTGTATCAGAGGATCAGAGGTGGTATCCTTGTGTCTCTACAGGACTGGCATCTAGTGAGTCCCAAAGGAAGGTTGTCATTTCTGGCAATCAGCCACAGGGAGGGCTGGATTGGGGGTGGAGCATATCCTATCTTATTTTTGAAACAGGAATACATCTATCCCAGTCTACCATCAAACTTGCGCTGAGAGTGACCTTGAACTTCTGATCTTCCTGCTCCTACACCCCAGGCTTGAGTCACGATGTTTGTTCCCTTCCTCCATCTCCTTCACACAAAGAGAAACAGAGATGTGCCAGGTTATCTTTTAAATAGAATCAGTGTTGCAGTGTGTATTGTGGAGGGATGAGCCTTGTAATCCAGTGATGGACAGGGGAATACAACTAGTTCATCTGAGGATCTAAAATTGCTAAGATCTCACAGACTGCTGAAAGAATGGAAGTCTGCTCAAGGTGAGTGGGGCAGTGTTCACCTCTGCTTCTTGGCTGTGAGAGACAAGTTTCACTTAAACCCTGATGAACTTTCTTACAGGCAGTAGACTTCCAGTGTGTGTTGAGGTTGTCTCTAATATGAGTTGCATAAGGAACTGGAATTGTCAGAGCTCTAATAGGTGGCTACCATTCCTTCAGGTTCTAGAAAGCAGTCATATTCATAAGCTATTTAGATGACTCCTATCACCATCAAAGCCCCAATCATCTCATTCCTCACTGATAACCAAACATGTGCCGAAGCCTTCTAAGGGTATTGTTACCACTTGAGATAGTAAGGTCTTAATAAGGTGCATAGGGGATCAATCATTAAGTTTACACACTGTAGATCAAAGGCTTTTGTATTTTCAACAAATTTTATTTACATATTATAAATGTTCTGATGCTGTTACATGGAGGTATAGGGTATCAATTTTCAGAAAAAAACATGAGCAAAATCTGCTTCATCTTTCCAAATGAAGCTTTTCTTTGGAGTCTTACATAGAGTGGTGAAAGCTACCTTCTTGATAAATATGTTAGTAATCTTATGGAGCCCCATTACAAAATATGTCTGAGTTGTCAAGTCACTGCAGTGTAGCTGACATGCACTTCTGCCTTGAGATGACTAACAAGGAGAATCCTCATCTTCTGCTCACCTTCCTTTTTTTTCAGTAAAGAACTCCTCTGTCTATGAAAGTGGACTTCTTCAGAGCTTGAATCAGCATTTGCACTTGTCCAATCTTTTTACTAGAACATTCTCTATCCTCCAGCATCTCCAATTGTTACCTTTTCTCTCAAGCCCAGCAGTAGCATCTCCAGCCAGTGTTCTGGGATGATTGCTCTCTGTAGTAATGCATATGTCCTCCCAGGTGACTGTCATTTTTCTTTTAGAACTGTTTCACAATCGTAGTTGCTTTTTGTTTTTACATCTAACCCAGAATTCTTGTGTGTGTGTGTGTGTGTGTGTGTGTGTGTGTGTGTGTATGTGTGTGTGTGTATACATCTGTATATATGAGCACCTGTATATGTGGTATAGCAGGGACATATGTAGAGTTTGAAGGACAAACTTGGGAGTCCATCCTTGCTTTCCGCCTTCCGTAAAGCAAGTTCTCACTATTGTTTGCCATGTGCTACATAATCCTTTCCAGCTAATACAGGAGCTTTCAGGGATATCCATGTGTCTACCTCCAGTTTTGCTGAAAGAGCACTAAGATTACTGATGTGAACTATTATTGAGGCTTTTGATTTAGGTCTAAAGATTTGAATTCAGGTTCTCATGTTTATATGGCATGTGTTTTCTAACATTAACCAGAACTCTTGAATACTAGGACTGTTGGAATTGTTTTTTAAAATAAGTATTGCATATAGATTTCTAAGATAAAGTGTTGAAATGAATTGCAGGATTGCCCTGCAATAAATAACTTGTTGAAATGAATTGCCCCGTCACAAGGGGCTAACTGGTGAACTACAGTAAGACTTTCAAATTCTATAACTGCTCTGTGGACAATCAAGATATACTTAAAGAAAAACAGTCCTGTCTTTCTAAGTAACACAAGAGACATAAAACACATATCTCCAGAATGCCTGAGCGTGGCAGCACACTCAATGTCTGCAGCTCCTTATTTACATGTGTATACTTTAGATTCAACTGAACAATAGCATCTGCTTCTCAGAAAGCTGCTAGAGGAAACTTGTCATGAATATAATCGCATATCAAAAGATATGAAGCCTGTGTGTTTCTTTCACTATTTTTAAAATGTCAAGTCTCACTCTGTAGGAAGCAGTCTACAACAATATGTATTGCATTTAAAGTCAGAAAGAAGAAAAAAAACTGCATTAGCAGTGTAATAGCATACCTTCCAGGTCACATATATTTTGACCATTATTTAAATCTGAAGTCTCTGTAGGTAGAAGCAGTTAGTTCAAAAGAACAATTTTTTTCTTTACCATTCACATATCATCCTCCCTCTCTAATGCTTCTACTGCTTCTATGATGAAAATATGTCATTATTTAATTATTATAACATATTATTTCTAAAACAAAGTTTCAACTGATACCCAAACTACATTAAAACAATAGTGGCTTAATTTTTGGTGGTTTTCACTGAAAATATACAAGAGAAAATAATTATGTGAGCAATTTCTATGAAAAAAAAGTAGCACTGGTCAATTAACTCAATGTAATAGTTAATAATGACTGTCAATTTAACAAGCTATAGAATCATTAAAGAGACAAGCTTCTGGGCATGACAGTGAGAGCGTTCTAGTGCTCGGAATGCCTGGAGGGATTATCTTGATAAGGTAAATTGAAGTGGGAAGACCATTCTGACTGGATGGCACTGGACTGTCATCCTGGACTGAATCAAATGAAGAGTATGAGATGAGCACCAGCATTCATCTTTCTCTACACCTCAACTTGTGCAGCAGCCTTTCTAAGGTCCGGCAACCATGACTCCCCCAACATTATGGACATTACCCTCAGTATGTGAGGCAGAACAACTCCTTTCTTCCTTAAGTTATTTTTACTAGGTTTTTGTCTCAGCAACATTTAAAATAATTAATACAGTAAAGGATTGTCTTTGAACATGATTAAATTCATTATTGTCAAAATGTCACTTGTTGGGTGTCACAAAGCAATACTATCTTTATTCTTGACTAAATATTTTTTATTATATTTTTAAAAACATTATTTTACATGTATTGATGCTAGCATTGATAAGCTATAGAGAAAGCTTTGCATAGGAAATCACTGTCACTTCTGCATTCCTGCATCTTGTATACTTGGCACATGCTGAGTTAGCGTTGTTAGAAGCTGCTAAGTTCCTCTTTTGTTTCTGACTTGGATAATTGATGGAGTTCTGGATGCAATAAAGACACAATGACAATAACTCAACCCCTCTTGTTGGCTAACTCACAGCTCTGGTGACTTGTGCTACTACAGAGAACTTCATTTCTCTTACTGGTAGTGAGAGGGATGCATAGCTATTTCTCCCAAACCATGACTTTTCCTTCACATTTTCAAGACATGTATGCTAAATAAATACTAAAATAATTTAACATTTTAAATATCATAATCCAATTAAAAAAGTTTGTGTGATGTAGGGACAACTGATTTTCACCCAGTTTACTCGTATTTTTTTCCCCTTGACGCTGAGCCTAAGGTGGTGCCTTCTTCAGGAAGGCCTTTTCACAAAGAAGTGAATCCTGATTCTTCTGATGAGCAAGGACCCCTGTAAACCTTTGCACAGTGTCTTGTGAAATGCTTTATTCTAAAGTTATAGTCAATATCTATCTCCTTTAATGAGCAACAGTTCAATAGCCCTAAGAACTTACCATAGTCCGTAACATAGCTAGTGTAGCATGAATGTTGACTTACTAGTAGAAATGTCCTCTAGCAGCATGGATGAGGATGAGTGGCTGATCACTAATAGCCATTTGTACAGTAGTTATATTAGTTATTAAAATCACTTCCATGAGCTTTTTTCAAAGATGCTAAAGTTGGAGTCCTAACTTGTAGTCCTCTAAACAGACATGGTCCCCAGACACCATCTTCCTTCTCTTTTCTTATTTTTCCAGATTATCTGATTATCTTATAGCTTTGTAACCAACACTATTCCTTTCAATGAAATTGATGTAAAAAAAATCTATATTTATCAGCCTCAAGGGGAATTACTTTACTTCATAAATTTCTGCATATCTTTGGAGATAGGAAACCTCAAGGGGAATTACTTTACTTCATAAATTTCTGCATATCTTTGGAGATAGGAAACCAGAATCTATATACAAGAAAATTAGTACTGGCAAGTATAAAAATTATACTTCTCATAGAGTGACTTGCTCAGGTCTTTATTTTAAAAAACTGTGATGGGTGTAGTAAGCCCTTGGTTGTTCCTTAGAATCATATCTTTTGATTCAGTAGATGCTGTGTCAGTAGCCACTTGTAATCTTGATTTGTTAATATTCAAAAAATGAGCAATAATCTGCTATTTGGTGTTATAATTGGAGTCTAGGGTCTGTAGCCAAAGTACTTTCAGACAAATCTCAAAATGACCATGTACTAGCTTAGTGGCCTTAAGATAGTTAATTAATTATGTAATGTCTCAGTTTTCTCGTCTGCAAAATATAATAATACTATTGTATGGTTTAAATGAATTAACTCATGTAAAGAATTTAGAATATTGCCTGACACAATGGAAGAGCTCTAAAATGTTAGTTGCTAATATTATTGCTAATATATAGAAGTTAGCTATTCGTGAAACATAATCATTCATTGGGCAGGCAAAGTAGTACTTGACAGTAAAAAGAGAAAAGTTTGTGGCTTGGTGTTTCTCTTCCCAGTGCACCAGCAAATAGTAACACACTGGGCTCTTCTCTAAGCAGAATGATTAAAAAGCCAAACCCAGTTCTTACACTTTCAAATGTCACCTAGATACCAAAAAATTAACTGGGTGTTTTCCAAGCTGATGGTCTCCAGTCATTTTTTTTTTCCACTATACTTTAGTGGCAGAAGGCAGATGACAATCACTGACAGAGTAAAGGTACCTGGATGTAGGAGATTTTTCATAATACATTCTAAATATTGAACTTATTTCTCAACCTGAGGCTCTTTTCAGCCATGAGAAGTTTCCAGTATAGAAGAAAAGTTATAGCCCAGGTTGGTCTTGAACTCAAGATCTTCCTTCCTCTACCTCTTCAGTGTTCTCTACTGGCAAGCACCATGAAAACCAGTTCCAGAAAAGGATAGCATGGAAAGGTGTAGGCTGTAGCATCTACACAGAGCAACCTTCCTCACTGTTCCTAGCTAGGCAACCAATACCCAGCATCCTCACTTCTTAGATGTGGATGTTCTGAGGCACCTGTTTTTTAAGGTTTTTAATTTTTCCAGCAAGTACCATAAGCAATTCAAATTTGTGTAGAGACATACTTTTTGCATGCCTTCTTTCTATTTCCCATCAACCTAAAGGGCCAGAGAACCTTGTGGTCTCTCGATCACAGCAACTCTGCAATGGGAAGATGTGCCATTCACAACTTATTGTCTTGGAATCCTTGCTCATATTCTGACAGCTGTAGTCAGTGTGGTAGAGATGGGAACATCAGTTCCCTGAGGACACTACCTAGAAAGGATTTGCTTTACTCCAAAGACGTGTGCAGCTCTGATGGTTTCACTGCCAGTGCCCTAGCTCACTCATCCTGAGAGCTATCATTCTTCTTTTGGTTTCACACATACTTTTCCTGTAGGTAGCCCATTGCCTAGTATTAGCCACATGCCCATTAATGTCAGATATTCCATGTATTTCCTGGACTAAAAATCCTTTTAAATTAGTGTCCTCCTTCGGAATTATTTTGGAAATCTTCAGTGATTTCAAAATCCTTTGATCACAAGTAACTTCACTGGAACTCCCAGTCCTTCCAAAGTATTCTGGTATTTTTGAACCTTCAGGTGGATTTCTATAACAGTTTTTATATCTTTCTCTCTTCCTATTGTTGACTTTCACAAATATAAGTGATATACACAGGGCTTTGGGAAGACTTGCTAAGCATCCTCTCAAGATCATTCCACAGAAAGAACCTTTTAGTCATGCAGTGGCAAGGATTGGAGCTGCTCCCCAGTTTATAGATGTCTTCCCCTTGCATACTGACTCCTGTTGGTGTGAATGGGGGCAGGTTTGGTAGTTCAGATTTTATTTCCTAGTTTCTGTGGTATTTTTATCAGAAGTATCTGTTAGGGTATTTATATAGGTTACATGAGTGTTTGTTTATTTTAAAATCATTTTTAATTTTAAGCCTTATTTCTTCAAATAAATTTGTTGTATCACAGGTATTTGAGCTGAGTATCAGATATCAAATTTTCTATAGTTCAAGGAAAACAAAAGAAAGGAAGCATGTCTGTTCCACAGAGGATCAGAAAAAGCAAAGTTTTGATCAACAGCTGAAGTTCTAACTATAAAACGAAGGGACTGGATCTAGACATATAAAATTGGTGAATCTGTGGGGAATATCCAGACGAGAGATACTGAGAGTCTAAAAGCTGAATTTTAGCTATGTTAGGATAGGAATACAGAGACCATGTGCTGATTTTGTTTTAACACCACATGATTTGTTGTTATTTCTGGAAATTCTGGTGTGTGTGTGTGTGTGTGTGTGTGTGTGTGTGTGTGTGTGTGTGCGCGCGTGTATGAGAGAGACAGAGAGAGAGACATAGACAAAGAGAGAGACAGAGAGACACACACAGACACACCCACAGAGAGAGAGAGAGACAGAGAGAGAAAGACAGAGAAAGACAGAGATAGAGACAGAGATCTTTGCTCTTCTACTAAGGACCTCATCACAGGTTTTGAAATGCATCATGAGGACGTTGGAGGTCAGTCCCTCCAGCCTCATGCCTCTGGATGGCTACCCTGAGATCTCTTATCCATAGCAAGTTTACTGCCCATTTGGGGGTTTTCTGACATAAAATAACATAACTCACAATCAGGGTATTTCAATACCTGGCACTGAAACTGCGGTTGTGAAGTCTATTGCTAGGGTATAGTTCTAATTCTACTTGTTGCTCTGAAATATTTACACATCTTTTTGCTTTTGTTGAGCCACCAGACTGTTTATGTGATGCTGGGAATTGAACCCAGACCTTTGAGAATGTGAGGCAAGCACTCTACCAACAGAGCTACATCCTCAATCCAATTTATGCTTTTTATGCTTCTTTCAATTCACAAATTGGGCTTTTCTTCTTTGTTCAATCTTCCTGAACCTCAAATCCATATTCTATGCATCATGCTTACATGGTATGGTAAGAAGTAAAATGTGGTGCTTTAAAGGAAACCAACTTTGCTGTTGAGTTGTTTCCTAATCGTGTGAAAGTATCATGACTTACTTCATTGTTAGATTTTTGCTTTCTTCTCCACACCACAGAACAGTAGAGATGGCATTGGGAGCATCAACGGATCGGGGCTCAGTGTTTATTTACTTGACCATGTGTCATACCATGCCCATGTGACTCAGTGTCCCTCAGAGTCTCCGTATCTCTCTCTATATCTCACTGACCTAAAAAGCACGTGCTGTGATTATCTCACAGTGGCAGCTGTTATTCTAAAATTCTACTGTATTGTATATTTGACCGGGTATATAAAATCAACCCCATAGTGGATATTAACTGTGTTCACTTTAATATGGATGTATAAAATTGAACAAGCCTAACAATGTTGTCTAATTTTCTTGGCCTGAAAATAAAGAAAATTTGTACCATAGACCCATGAGTTTGCCTTAGTGAAATGTATATGCCTTGTATAATATTGTGTTATCATTAACTACTGAGTCAGCTCAAAGCTTGTTTTATAAATATGGTCAAGGCTGACCAATGGATACAATGGTCAGATTAAGTAGAGAAAAATAACTCTGTAGATGTAACCGTCTTATTAAATAAGAAACACAGAGCCAAATACAGAGCTAAAAGCCCAAGAGGTAAGAGCAGTAGATGAAAGCTGAGACTTAAAACCGACTTCTTACCCATCCTGCTGCTGCTGTCCTTCCCCTCAGAAAGAGACCTACTTCCTGTGTATCTGTCTTTTTATTGACTTTCTGTTCTGCCTTCTCATTGGTTGTAAACCCAACCACATGACCTCCTCGTCATTGCCTGTCTATACAGACCTCCAGGTCTTCTATGGTTGGTATTGAAATTAAAGGCGTGTGTCTCCATGCTGGCTGTATCCTTGAACACATAGAGATCTGCCTGTCATGTGATTGGGATTAAAGGTGTGTGCCACCACTGCCTGGCATCTGCTATGGCTTGCTATTAGCTCTGACCCCCAGGCAACTTTATTTATTAACATACAAATAAAATCACATTTCAGTACAAATGAAATATCACCATAGAACTCTATTTTTTAGATATTAAAAACTTGTGGAAAAAATGCTTTTTGTTTTGTTTTGTTTCCCTCTCTAGACTTGTCTGATAAGCAAGAGAAAGATTTTGGAGAAAGTGAGAAAATATAAATACAATCCTATAGGGTGATATGAGGATGGATAAATTATTTAGTAACTTTAAGAGAAACAAGTGTATGAATATGTAACATGGGCTCATAAAAATCAGTTATGTAATTATAATATTTTGTGATAATTATTTATAATTATAGAATCTATATGTCTAGTCCCTATATTAAATTTACTTAAAGTACTCTTTTGAACTTTTTTTTTTTTTTTTTTTTTTTTGGTTTTTTTCGAGACAGGGTTTCTCTGTGTAGCTTTGTGCCTTTCCTGGAACTCACTTGGTAGCCCAGGCTGGCCTCGAACTCATAGAGATCCGCCTGCCTCTGCCTCCAGAGTGCTGGGATTAAAGGCGTGCACCACCACTGCCCGGCATGCGCCACCACCGCCTGGCTGAACTTTTAAATATGACAAAACTATTTCAGGATGAAGATAGACAAACTTACATATGGATTAAATGTGATTTACTTCTATTCTCCTTACAACTTGGAAGACACTGCTTTGTGGTTTTATCTTTAGAGCTGAATCTTGACTAAAGTCTGCAATTCCAGGATATCAATCATGAACATCAGTGTTTTTAGTGAAGGAGGAAAGATTTGGCCGGCTGTGTTGAATAACTCAATAACTCATTTTACTTCTTTAAAATACTCCTAATTCTATACATAAGTTTTTATTCCATTGCATTACCTTCTAATCAGGGTTAAGATAGCCTTAAAGAAAGAGAGAGGGGAGGGTCCTGGGACCATGTGTGGGCTTGCCTGTGTGTGGATCTATGTGTGCTACAATACACATGTGGGGGTCAGAACACAACTCTTGGAATTTATCTTTCTGCTTCCATCATGGGATCTGGGAATTCAATTCAGGTCAGATCATCAGGTTTGTATAGCAAGTGCTTTTGTCCCTGAGCCATCCTGTGGGTCATGAAGGCAGATTAGATTATGTGCTTCATTGAGTTATTTTTAAATACAGGAATATGTGTGTGCTGGGGTGAGGTTGTGAAGATATGTGCACATGAGTGCAGTGACCAAGGAGACCAAAGATGGCCTCACATCCCTTGGAGCTGGAGTTGCAGTTGGTTATGAACCACCTGTGGGGTTGGGAAGAGAGCCCCAGCCTCTGTGACAGTAGCCCATCTCTTAACCACCAAGTGTCACTACATCCCTTTGTCTAGTTATTCTGTGGAATATCACAATTGCCCTCTGCTAATGCTGTGTACTGCAGTGTCTATGTCATGTTGCTAACAGAGTACCTCACTGTGGGAAACTAATAAACAGTAGAAGTTTATTCAGCTCATGGCTTTGAAGGCCAAAAAGTTCAATAACAAGGGGTCAGTGTCACAGGGTGATAACAGGGTGGGCAGGGTGCTTGTGATAAAAGGGCACAAGAACATGTAAGCTTCAACTACACTCCTTTCAGTTGTGTATTCCTTTTTTGGGGCAACCCACAGCACCAAACCTAACCCTAATTACCTCCCGGTAGCCCCTTTGCCTCTACATGTGAGTCATAGATTTACTTTCCCAAATACACACATGGATGGTATGTCAGACAATACCACATGAGGCTCTAGGTGTCACCACTGTCTAGGAGTTAAGGTCTGACAAATGCCTGCCAATATTACAAGAAACTAATGACATTTAAACTAATGTCAGAAAGCATATGTATGTATTACAAATAGGAGTGTGGACAGAGAGTTTTAGAATCTACTTTTAATTCTTTAGAAATAATCAATTAAAAGGCCTTTCCAAGACTCTTCCATACAGCATAAGATACAACAAAATGGCTTTGGTTTCACAACAGGCTCTGTGCGGTGATGTGAGAAGGTTGTCGAAACTTTCTGAGGTTTGGTTTCATAATCTAGGGTGAAACCGGAGTGACACCTGCTCTGCTCAGCTGTGGTGAGCAGTAAGTGGTGTAAGAACTTCTAAACAGCATCTGATTGCACAACTGTCTTTGGTATTTAGCTCTTACCATTATTTTTAATGCTTTCTCGGTGTGGGTCCTTTCAGTCATAGGAATGGCAATTAATTCCTCTACTGTCAGCTTCTAAGGGTTTCCTTATAACGAGGTGCACCCAAGCCTCGTGTAAGCATCAGGGAAGTTTGCACTCTCCTGTCTGAGGAAGGCTGTCCTGCAGCACAGCTCTTCTGCCCTCACATGGCACTGGGCACACAACTCTCCCTCTTGTTTAGGAAGCCACAAAAGGAGCTGGTTTAGCATCTGTCATGGCCCAGGTGCCTTCAAAGTCCCACTCTTTGTTGCCAGGTTCTGTTCCAAACAAGTAGCAGGGTGGCTGGCATATATTCCAGCTGTTGGTGCTGCCAAAGGAACTCTTTTAAAACAGAATAAAACAGTGTTCTCCAGCAGCAAGTCACCCTTCTCCTCCCCCCCCTTCATTTGAATCTTTTGTAAAGTGCAGCTTCCAGATACCGAAAGCATCCACAAAGCATATCTGTTTTGTAGTTCCCATTATCCAGTGCAGGTTGGAAAAGGAATCTTCCAATTTCCTAATAACTCTTAAAGTTTTCTTTTACAAATAATTTGTTTCCAAATATTGGTGTTCAGTGCATGATTTGGACACGGCAGGTGGAATACAAGGGTGACTCCTATCAACCTGCTGCAGGCAATTTTCTGTTCCTAAAGCACAGTGTGATCAGGCAGGCAGCTTCCCATGGGATTTACAACAGATATGCTGGTGATCAAACTCTGCAAAGATATCTTGGCCACTGGGGGAAATCCATTGCTATATATGGGAGTAAAATACCTCCAACAAATAACAGAATCTCTCCTCTTTATTTCCCAGAAACATATTTTTTCCTAAGCCTGGACAGATCAGATTGAATTGCATTCTTACTATGAAATGAATTGTGTGAACAATAGGGAAGTACAGTTTTTAACTTATATAGGATTTGGGGCTTCTTGAATATATAGATCTGGATATCTAAAATCCTGTTTAGCTGGTATATTATATCTCAGGTGGTTTTTCATGTTCTGACTTCCATGTGTAGTTTTTATGCACTAGCCACAATACCTAGAATATTTATAATATCAATACAGTGTTGTTTCACTCTGAGCTTGGATTCAGGCTCGTAAGAGACACAGGGACATTTGTGCAGCCCTGGAAAACATTAAATATCATTTATGAGGTAAAAAAAAGGTGTAGCATGGTATTTGCTGGTAGCCTTAAAGTCCTGTGATAGCTATGTGAAGGCAGATGACTAGCAGAAGGTGACCAGCATGCACTACCCTAGGTGTGGCACATGGGTCAGTTTTCAAAAACAGCTTTAGAGTGGAGTGAGGGGTATGCATATGAGAAAGCCCCATCATGTCTTTGGGGTAATGCCATTTAAAGATTTATTTAATTTTTTTTTTTTTTTTTTTTTTTGGTTTTTCGAGACAGGGTTTCTCTGTGTAGCTTTGCGCCTTACCTGGAACTCACTTGGTAGCCCAGGCTGGCCTCGAACTCACAGAGATCCGCCTGGCTCTGCCTCCCGAGTGCTGGGATTAAAGGCGTGCGCCACCACCGCCCGACGATTTATTTAATTTTTTAATTCAAATTGAGGTGTGTTTTGTAAAAAATGTATGTGTGTGTGTGTGTGTGTGTGTATATATATATATATATATATATATATATATATATATATATATATATATATAGAGAGAGAGAGAGAGAGCATTGGTTTTGATAAATTTCAGAAGTGTGACTGGGAATAAAATTAAGCATTAAGAAATAATACCCAAGGGACTAAAGAAATGCATTAGATTGATTATGCATTAAATGAAATACAGCAATGGTTAACTGTGTCTAGAGTTTTTATTAGTTCAATAACCAGAGGTGGATTTTTTTTTGTTATTTTTCTATAATGTTTGATCCTTTTTTGAGTATAAAGAATTGTTTTAAACTCTAACTTCTCGACATTGTAGGTCAAAAAAGAATGAGCCATTATATGCTCACACTATCCTATGACATAAGAAAGCTATCTAACCTTTTTTTTTTTTTTTTTTTTTTTTTACAGAAACATAAACTCAAAAACAATTTGAAAGGAAAAGGATTTTACAAAACTAAATTTGTTTCTTTTTATTGTTACTGTGGGTATATGATAAAATGTGAAATAACCAATAAATAAATAAATGACAATCTTAATTACTGAATGCTACAAATTATTTATTTCTTTTCATTTCAGCTCTCAGGAGAAGTAATTCTACAAATTGCCAGTGAACCTGTTCTGCCCTTCAGTGCCCTTGATATAGCCTTAGGAGTTCAAAACAGCCTTAAAGGTAATTTTTCTTTAAATTGTTTTAATTTTAGTAAATGAAAAAGTTTTCAAATACTTACAAAAAGGACTAGATGAAGTATTCAGTCTCTTAAAAGTTGTAGCAATGATGTGGCTCTGTCCCCGGAGGGGAGAAGGGGAACAATTGAAAACTGTTTAAGCCACCCTGCAGACAGAACTGAGACAGACTTTGTGTGACAAAAGGAAGTGTGTCCCAGGCTGAAGGAGGCTGATGGCTGTCTGTCATTAAAGAGATTTGGATCTCAGAGCTTCCCTTACTAGTCACAGATTCCTTGTGAGCTAGCAGTTCAGGAATCCACCTTTCCCCCAACATTGTCCCTAACACATTCATTCCACACAGGATGGAATCCTAAGTTTCTCCTCTGGCACTGGTTCTTATGGATGTCGTAGACATTCCTGGTTCATGTGAAAGGGAGCAGTGAGGCAACCAGAGGATCAGTTCCATATTTCCATCTCAGTCCTGACATATAAATGTATCTGCAGAACTCAGACCCCCACCATCCAAATAAGTTACTGCTTGTCTTCATTTATTACGTACAAAGGGGGGACTGTGGCTAAGCTTGTCATCTTCCTCCTGAGTCACATATTCTGCTAGCAAATCTTTAATGGGTCAGTGATAGAAAACTACTCAATTGGAAAGAAAACCAGTATGTTAACCATAGTGCTTAAAGTGTCCTCTGACAGCAGAGCAGCCTCCAGAGCCAGAGTTCCAATGACTTGGAATTAAAAATATTTTTTTAAGTTGAAATTATTCTTCCTCAGACAATCATCCAAGCTAGTTTGTTTATTGTGTGTTTACTCTTACACTGGATGAAAACAATGGTTTTGTCACTTTTTGGCTACTCTTTTATCCCTGTAGTTCTCTTCTTTCAGGCTTCCATCTCTCCAAGGTTGCCATGGCTACTGGTGCCATTCTGTCTCCACTTCATATTTGCTATTTCTAGAATATTTGGAGCTCAGAAATGTGGTAGTGAAGCACATGGCATTTTACAAAATACACCTAGAGCAGGTACAGAAAATAAATAGTACTGTGAATAATAACCTTTCTCTAAGAATTTTATTTTTTAAAAATCTGTTTTGTTTGTTCTGGAGGCTGTTTTGCTTTTTGTTAGCATCTGAACTTTATCCTCTATAAAATTCTGTTGGTCTGGAAGACAGTACTTTAAACTTTCAGAGAACAAAAGAGGAGGCTTTTAACATTATGAAATCCTTGTCCTTCTGTAAAGTATCATGTATGAGAAAGAATCTCAAGTAGTGTACTTGAAAATACCAACATTGTATAACAGAATTATAAACAAGTTTCTTTCTGAGTGGAAATTGTCTACGATCAATGCATCTGCAAGAAAGAAAAATAGAATTACAATTTAAAAGGTTAAAGAAATTGAGGAAGTAAAAATATGTGTCAATAAAATGATTTTAAATGCTCTTTGTTATTTTTTTAAACAATAAGTAGGCAAAGTGGTTTATTATTATAACAACTACTAACACTTTTATAATTTAGGGTACTTTTAGGGTTCAAAAAGACCTATTATTTATAGTGAGTGTCTTATTATTAATCTAGTTTTGGTGGGCAAAGACCCCTTTCAATATAAGCCCCATCTTTCTCCCAAAAGAAGT